>NC_142361.1:16531175-17177675 GCF_059441175.1 Urocampus carinirostris
GACATATTATGCCTGAACCCGGCCCAAATTTCGCTTTCAGTTCTGGTCCCAGATCTTACCTCTAGTGATGTTGTCTCCCCCAATGCTGACTTTACCTTCATGTTGGTCCAGAGCTTCAGTCATGATCCTCCCCACGAAGGGGTGTCAAACTCATTTTAACTCGGGGGCCACACAATAGAACATACATTCTGTCGGGGGCCGGACTAGTAGATTAAAGAGAGAGAAAAAGAGGGATAAAGAAATAAGAGCAAGAGGAAGGGAAAAGGAGAGAGGGCGGGACAAAGAAAGAAAAAAGAGAGAGGGAAAGAGCGTGGGAAACAGGAGATAAAAGTCGTGAGAGAGGGGGAAAAGAAAGGGAGAGGAAGAACGAAATCCAAAGAGAAATAGAAAGACAGAAGGAGAGAAAAGAGAAAAGAAAGCGCGAAGGGTATGAAGAGAGAAAGAGAAAAGGGAGAAAAGAAAAAAAAGGAAGTTCGAGCAAAAGAGGTTAAAAGACACAGAGAGAGAAAGAGACAAAGAGCAACAAAGGAAGAGAAAAAGAGAGACACAGAGAGTGAAAGAGACAGAGACAGAGTGGGAGAAAAGGGGTGGAAAAGAGAGAGAGAGAGAGAGAGAGAGAGAGAGAGAGAGAGAGAGAGAGAGAGAGAGAGAGAGAGAGAGAGAGAGAGAGAGAGAGAGAGAGAGAGAGAGAGAGAGAGAGAGAGAGAGAAATATATACAAGTACAGTGTCTTCGTGAGAGGCACCTGGCTTTGGCAACATCAAGTTGACATGTTGAAACCTGCAGCTTGTTTTTCTTTTGAGCTTCTCTAAGTGTTGTCTCGCGGGCCAGATTCAATCCCATAGCGGGCCTGATCTGGCCCGCGGGCCACCTGTTTAACACCTGTGATGTAGAATGTACTCTGCGAAATACTTCGAAGAATTGCAGCTAACAGACATGTAGACTGCAACCTTCTTTGGTCCACCGTCGTTGTGCCCTTTAGTGATTTTGTAATATATGCCTTTCTTCTATAGGCATGAGCTTGAATCTAGAAAGAATGATACATTTTCGGATTGTCTGTTTGTTACTTTGCCACTTCTTCATCCTCCCTGCTTCTGGGCACATTACACCACTCAAGCAAAATAAAGTCAGTCCAATTCAAGTTACTCCACTAAGTATCCTAGTTCTTTTTATTTGGTCAGTAAGCCTGTGCTTGTTTTTACACAACCACTTTTCACCAAATTTGTTCTTAACTTTCAAGGCCTGCAACTTTTAACAGAAAGAGCAAGCCAATTTAGAACATTTTGACTCTTATTTTAAGGTGCAGAAAAACAACAAAATGGAAGTAGCGACAAAACAAAAGATTAATTCCAGGTTAGGATTAGGGTTAGGGTTAGGGTTAGGGTTAGGTTAGGAAGCAATCTTACTTTCTCAAGGTCCCCCCAAAAATTTTTTGGGAGGTCCTTGGGAAACCAAGTTTCTGCACTGGCCATCCAGGAAACTGGAGCGTTTCTCACCTGCGTTCATTTAGTCCATCTGGGAAAAGAGTGTTAAGTCTTTCTATCCAGTGTCTTTCTGCCCTGCGTCTTTCCCTTTGTGTCCAATTGCTGTTTGTTTGCAGGCCCCATATTTCTAAAGCCTGTAGTCCATGTTGAATGAAGTGGGCGACAAGATGTGTATTATTTTGTCTAATATTTCTAATGTTGTAAATGTGTTGTGCTAATCTACATCTGATAGAATTTCCTGTCTCTCCTATATATTTAATGTCACAGTGTTTACACTTTATGACATATATACAGTTTTCCGTAGTAGGTGTGATTGTTTGTTTAATTAGGTAGTTTGTGTTGGTGACGGTGTTCCTAAATGTGGTGGCTTGTTTGTAGAATGTGGGGCCCTGCGTTTGTGTTATGTTGATTTCCGGTAATTTACTTTTTAAAAAAAAGTTTAGTCTTTTAGGTTTTTGTTTCTTTTAAAGGCTGAGATGATTTTATAATCTTGGATTATGTCTGTGTTCTGTAGTGTCTGGTTTATATTTTGTCTAATTTTTCTATTAGCATTTTGGCTAAATTCTGAGCAGGTACTTATTAGGGGGATAATTTTCTGTTAGGGTTAGGGTAAGGGTTAGGGTAAGGGTTAGGGTTGGGAAGCAACTTTCTTTCCCAAGGTCCCCTAAATCTGAGGCCCTTGGGAAAGTAAGTTTTTGCACTGGCCATTCAGGAAACTGGAGCTTTTCTTGTTTTACCTGCGTTTGTTTAGTCCATCTGGAAAGAGAGTGTTGAGTTTTATTATCCAGAGTTTTTCTGCCTTGCGTCTGGTTAGGGTTATGGTAAGGTTAGGATTAGGGTTAGGGTTAGGGTTAGGGTTAGGGTTAGGGTTTTGGTTACGGCTATGCCTGACACAAGCTTCCTTGAGCTCATTTTGTTTTATGCTTATAGAAGCCGACCTGTTGACTTCTAAGTAAGTATATCACTGTTCACTGTTCACGTAGGAGATGCCTCCTGATCTTATTCAGATACAGCACCTTCATCATCTGATCACTGTTGTTTTTCGTAGTCAAGCGTACCCCCGCTTTTCAAGAGATTAGCTGTATAATGGCATCCATTATCCATCCATTATCTGTTCCGCTTATTCTCAGTGGAGTCACGGAGTCGTCTGGAGCCCATCCCATCTATGGCAAGTGAGCAGGGGACACCCTGAACTGGTTGCCAGCCAGTTGCAGGGCACACAGAGACAAACTCACTTGCTCTTTCACACCAAGGTACAATTTGGATCGGCCAATTAACTTGACTCGCATGTTTTTTTAGAATGTAGGAGGAAGGAAACCCACGTAAGCACGGAGAGAACATGAAAACTGCTAGCTGGATTTGAACCCACTACCTCAGAACTGTGCCACTGAAGCGTGTGTGACAAAATATTAGATCCTTAATCACTAGGGGAGTTTTGGAGTATAGACCTCCTTTGTTCATATTAACATTGTACAATATGCAAGTAATAGTTCTAAAAATGTTAAATATGATACATTACTTTGTAACTTCTCGATTTTAGCTTCATTTTATTACGTTTATAAAATAGTTGGCATTGAACATATCATGCATTATAGTTGCTGAGGATCGAAATCACATCTTCAAATAAAACTGTCTTTTGGGCAGACTCAGAAGGATTCCTCTATCATCGTGAAGTCAGCAAGCAGAATTGTGCATAATACATGCACATCAAAGTGTGCGATCGGAGCTGAATTGCCAGGAAGGACGTCGGCTCGTTGTGTCGTGTGTTCACAAGCATTACGATACGCGTCAATAATTTAGTCGCCGCCGCCCGCTTCTATTTTCATCCCTGCCATTTGATAGCCTCGTCTGCTTCCACCTCGAAAAAAAGACGCCAGGCGCGCGCGTGTGTGCGCTCCTGCGCCAAGCACCCAGGAGGAAGCCGCTCTCCTCTATTCCAATAAACGGGCGAGCAACAACCCAACAGCTCCGAGGGATTACACGCAACGTTCCAAAAAGTCATCATTGATCGGATAATTTACTCCTCTCTATCAAGCCGCAACGCTATCGATCCAATAATTCCATATGCGGGCCAAATTGCTAAAATGGGGCTGCTGCGCTTTAAGCGCGGCCCGTAATGGTTGCACCATTGATTGCGCCATTGAGTGCGTGCGTGGAAGTTGGGCGGGATCGTGGTGGCTCATCACATACCGCGTGAGCTGGAGTCTCTCTGGATCTTTTGTGTTCACGCCAAAAGCGACAGGCGGCTTTTGGGTAACGGCTGCAAGCGGCCGATTTGACCCCGTTTTGTCCGGCATGAGCGATTTCCTGCCGGGGCTCGCCTGCGGTCACAAACGCGCACGCACAGTAAATGTGCGTTGGTGTGGGTGACACAGATGCTCGCGTCAGCAAATGCACCTGCAAACGCTACCGTTGACAGAACGGTGACCTATTATTCCCTTACTAAGGCCACGACAGACATTTTTTTCATATCAGATTAATTTGTCTTTTATTTTGACTATAAACAGGACAAATTGAATACATAGTCACCAACACTACTGCTTTACTCTATTGCTCCCCCGAAAAAAACTACCGATTTTCTTTTAAAAAAAGATGGAAGACAATCAAAAAAATCACATAAAACAAATACTATTCCAGTTCTGAAGTCCTGGGAATTTGAAAAAATTTAGATCTAAAGGGAAAATCTTTTCTTACCAACCAAGCACTATATGAATCTTGGGTTTTTAGATTTTGAGCCTAATCTGTCCTGGTTTATTTTAGACATGATTCAGCTCAAAAATATTTTCTTATCATTTGGGTTGTGTTTGTTTTATGTCCCAAAATAGTTGTACTATCGCCATCTAATGAGGTCTTACTTAATTATTGATACGTTTATGGTTGAGTAGGCACTCAAAATGAGGACAGTGGATTTTGAATTTGCAAGAACAGAAGACGTGTTAGGGTCTGGTGTGCCCCCTTCCACTAGGGGGCACCGAGCGTGTTTAGAACTAGGCACAGGTGTGTCCAATATCTTAACTCCTCGCTACCAGAACAAGAAACCAAATGTCCCTGCTGGGATAGGGATTTGGAAACCTCCCCCTGGGTCCTTTAGTGTTTGGGTAATTTTTATTTCATCCACCACACGTTTGTTTGTGTTTGTGTCAGGACCAGAACGGAAACAGGACCCAATAGCGTTACGTTTCTTATAAGTTTTTTTGGAGGAATGAGAAAGGGCTGCGCCTACGATCCGGTGTTCGCTGGACCCGGAAAGCAAGCATCTCTCATAGTCGGATTGTTCTCCGAACGCAGAAGTAGATCTTCTGTGGCGAGCGATGGCAGTGTCAGGGACGGAAAAAACATGTCGGGAGCCGGGACTGGGAGAGCAAGGCGTGGTCGGGTCGGAAGCGAGTCGCAAGCCAGAACGAGAGAGTAGACGTAGTCGGGGGATAAAAAGAGATCGTAAGCTGGGACGGGAGAGCAGACGTGGTCAGGAGCCGGAAACAGAGGAGAGCAAAAACGAGACAGGTGGGAGTCAGGGTCGAAAAAAGGCTTGCCAGTATTCACTGAGGTTTGCAGACCGACTGACAACAGGGGACAGACAGGACAGGGAGCCAATCAGAACCCGCGGCGGTGGCGCCAAATGAGCGGGCACAGCTGAGTCACATCAGTAATCATGACAGTTTGCTTCTGGTTTCTTTGTTAATTGAAAGTATGGTGTTGTTTGGAGATGTTTTTGTTTTGTGAACCCGTGCTTGTTTGTAACACTGTACCTTTTTGTTATTAAAAGTATTCCCTCATTTTGGGCACCCCCAACCTCAGTCCCTGCTTCCCCCACATGGGTCCCTTATCCTCCAAACATAACAAGAGGACTGTGCAAAAAAACTATATGATGCAAAATTGTAAATAAAATGAAATCTATAACTAATAATGTTCTGCATTTATATAGCGCTTTTCAAGTCAATGAAGACTTCCCAAAGCCCTTCACACTTACCCAATCAGACACACTCACACACCAATAGCGGCCGTGTAGCCATGCAAGGCGCCAACCTGCTTGTTGGGGTATTAGGGGTTCAGTGTCTTACCCAAGGACACTTCGAGGAGCCAGGATTCGAACCTGCGATCTCTTGATCCCAATACGAGCACTCTACCTCCTGAGCTAATGCCACCCCATCTACTCTGAAACTCTTCTCCTAACCCACTTATTTTCATTAAATCTCCTAGGTTAAAAAAAGCAAATCCACCCTGAGGGCTGGGGATAACAAAGAACAGCATTATTGGCCAAGAGTGACAATGATGCAAAAGTGCATAATAATAAAAATAACGCACGACAAAGGAATAATAATGAAAATAACGAACTGGCTTCCTATGCGATCTGCTTTGCAGGTGTCCAATATTAAAATCAGAAACAAGCAGAATAAACTTATCAATGATACATTTTGATAAAGACATGCAAAACAATTGTGAACAAAGACCTTTTTTATTTCTGACTCAAGTAAAAGCACCAGCTATACTGGCACGGATGAGTTCCTCAGAGTCCCAATTTATGTTTGGGGGTCGGTAGGTTTTCTGTCCCACATTCACATATACCAGAATACTTTGAGATAATATCTAAACCAGGATGCAAAACAACCATTTACCAGTAAGACATTTTTTTTTATGTGTGGCTAGAATGACAGTGCCGCAAATCGGCTAACATCCGTCGGTGGCCGATGGATTGTGACAGCAGAGGAGAGAAGGCCAAAGTCCGGCTGGTGGTGAGACGTTGGAGTGTCACGCCTCTTGTCAGGGCGCAACGGTTCTTGCAGCAACGCACATGACAGTGCTGTCGCACTCTGTTATGATCCCATGCACCATTGCCAGGGCTAAAGTCAGCGATCGCAGGAAACTGTCCCCCCCAAAAATATATTTGACTTTCTGCAAGGGCACCACACTTGCAAGGGATTCTGTCAGGGATTTTGAAAATGCGGTGATAATATCAATTAGCTGTGAATATGTTGATTTTTTTCCACAAAATCCATGTGATATTTGCCCAAATTTGATTAAGTTACATTTCAAATTGAAGGTGTTTTCATTGAACATTGATTTACTTCTGAATTCACATTCATTACCCTGATTTTGGCTAGCCTGCACTGGCAGGGATGTCAGTTTAAGATGGAAATTTAAGGCACTGCTGGTATTATACAAAGGTTTTTATGGACTGACCCTCTCATCTAGTCAAGTCAAGTCATGTTTATTTGTATAGCCCTTAATCACAAAGAATCTCAAAGGGCTGCACAGACCACATATTGCAGACCACAGACTATTATTACACCACCCCCGATCTAAAACCTACATGAGGGCAAAGAAAAACTCCAAAACCTTGACATGAGGAAAATGAAGATTAAATCTTTCAGATTTAATTTCCCCCTATGTTCCTTTTGTAGCTTTCGCTTGGAAAACACTAGTCTACTAGTTATACCAAGAGTCAAGAAGAAATCCGCAGGTTTGAGAGCGTTCTCCATTCAGGCCCTGATGCTGCGGTATGCTATACCGTCTGAAATTCAATCTGCAACCTCAGTGGAAGTTTTTAACCCTTGTATGCATAAGTGGGGTCAAAAATGACCCCGTGGGTTGTTTTTCTTCAAAACCTTTAAAAATAAAAAAGGGGTAATAATGTCATATTCCAGGTATTTTTCATAAACTATAGTTATGATATGATGCCACTGTTATTTTTCTCCCCACTAATTTTTGACCCTACTGAAGGAAGAGTGTATGTCCTGGTAGGTCATGCATCTAAGGGGTTAAATCTTGGCTTGAAACATACTCATCTTCAATAGTTTATGAAGAATCTTAATTTGACGTGACTTGAAGCAAGCAAAAAAAAACAATTTGTCGTTTGATTCCGGTCGTAACTGACGAGTAAAATACGGTTTAATCAATAGAACTGTTTTCCACACGTTGGATGGCTACAATTTGCTTCCAAGTAAAAGAAAAAGCACCTCCCTGTTTATTTATCATGAGCTTGCGTATGTGTTTTGAAACACAACCGTTGTAAATAGGGAGCTTTTTGGGGGGTTGTGGGAAAGTTCTAACCGAAAAGTGCTGGGCTACTACTGCTGTTGTGAAAATCACGTGGCCCCTGGCCTGGTAATCTTGTGGCCATTTAATCTGCAGCGAAAACAGACTCAACTTTCCTGGAAGGGAGCAGCAGGCTGCTGCGCGCTGCCGAGGATTTGTGGACCCTTCAGCCTCAGATTATTTCCTCCACAGTACAAAGTCAAATGCACGCATGCAAAACATCTCGCATCGTTGGATTACGACAGACTTTTAGCCTTGGTGGTTTTTGTTTTTGTGCAAAAAACACGATTCATTTGTTCTCATTTCATATTCTGTACAAAATGTCCATGTAGGATCTCGTCCAGTGAGTTTGAAACGGGTCATTGTGCGTGTACATACACACATATATATATATATATATATATATATATATATATATATATATATATATATCTCATCTCATTAGCTGTACCGCTTATCCTTATTAAGGTCGCGGGGGGGCTGGAGCCCATCTCAGCCATCTCTGGGCAGTGGGCAGGGGACACCCTGAACTGGTTGCCAGCCAATCGCAGGGCACACGGGGAAAGACAACTCACTCGCCCAGTCACACCTAGGGACAATTTGGACCGGCCAATTCAGCTGAAATGCATGTCTTGGGAATGTGGGAGGAAACCGGAGTGCCCGGAGGAAACCCACGCAAGCACGGGGAGAACATACAAACTCCACACAGTAAGGCCGGTAGCTTTACCCGACTCACAATCTCGATATTTACGAACTTGCTGAAGAAGAAAAGGCATTCCTCTTCATGTGCTAGGCATGACAATACTTCTTTCAGCAAAATGAAACAAACATTTTGGTCAAACCGTGGGTTTTGACTCGGTCCTGTTTCCTGTTGGTATTTCCTTTCGGGTATTGTTCCCGTTTATTTTGTCCTGTTTAATGTTGGTTTCCAGTTTCATTCCCGTCTACTTTTGTCCTGTTTTATTTCGATAACGTGTTTCAATATCAATCCTGTCTGTCCCGTCCTGTCCGGTATTGACCTCATCTGTCTGATATCTGGTCGGACAATTGGTATCGATCTTGTCAGTCTCTGGCTTCCTGTCTTTCCACGCCAGACCGCAGCCTAATGTGCATGACTCCCCATTTCCCGTAAAATAAAAACCTGTGAGACAAACGTCATGCATTTGGGTCCTGATCCTGTTCCGGTTCATGACATAAATATGTGAAAAAAAAGTTAAACAACCCTAAAATAAGAAAAGTAATATTTTCAGACTTAGAGTAACTGAATTGCCCAAATTTGATACTCTGTCATATCTGAACCAAGAGCTGTATTGAGTAGTGCAACCTGAAACGAGTGCAAAGCACAATGAATACAACCTATGGATGCTCATAGGGACCAAACGGCAACATGTTTTCTCTTATTTTTGGGGTTTTCGGGTACCCGCATCGGCAAGATGACAGACAATCATGTCAGCACCCTTTAGGTGAGCCTCATTTTAAATGAATACAAATTTCCGCACCAACGAGTATTAAAAAAAGTCTTGGTCACATGATAGTTCATGTATTTTTACTTATTATTTAAATCACTTTAGTTTTTAAATGAATAATGATGTGTATTATTAACTGAAATAATGCACAATATCCGTTCAAAGGCAATTAAGTAAATGAATCCAATCACTTAGCATAAATTCAAAATACCCACGTGTTACCAATTGAAGTGATTCTATTGTTTTGGATCAATTATTCACTCTTCAACAGTGTCGATTTTTTTTTTTACTTCAAAATGGCTTTTTTCTGGGTAGAACTTCACATTGGCCTCCCGCTAACCTCTTTACATCCATATTTATATTCATGCATGCTGAAGCAGCAGAGTTGGAACATCGACAGTATGTCTCATTTGCATGTAATAAATAAATAAGGCTAGCCAATCAAGTGTTCCTTTAGTGTGTATGTGTGTGTTTGATGGCCCTGAGCTGCTTAAAATTGCATGACAGGAGGCGGATGTGTATGGAGATGAGACTTGTGATTGGTCCACTCAGCTTGTTTTTTTTTCCTCCTTCCCTTTTTCTTACACTCGGAGACAACAATGAGTACCGAGGAGGAGGAACAGGAAGTGCTGCACATGGGAGGGACCAACCCCCTTCCCTCACTGCCTCCTCCAAAGCCCTCCACACAATAATGAATTTCAAATAAGTTGTTCACTTGAGGAGTAAGTAGCAGCCACTCCTTAAAGCTGCTTTGTCCAGATAATTGATTTTCAAATAGTTTGGAGGACGAGGAAGCTCCGGAGAGGAGAAGGCGGAGGAGGCCAGCGGGCTACTCACTTTATTTATGCGCTGAATGTGTGTGCATGCGTTATTAGGATGCTCCACTGCGCATCGGAAAGAGGCTGTGGCGATGGCGAAGCTAGGTTCTATCGGTAATTACAGGCAACCGGCATTTTAAACATGGCCGCCCTTCTCCGTTGGTAACCGAACATGTGGCGAAAAGGCAACACAATCTAAAGGATACATTGTAGTAGTGGTCGCTAACCTTTTTTGAAGGGTCGAGCTATTGGTACGAAGGGGCTAGCATCCATTTCTAAAATAACATGTATTGCTGTTGTAGAGTAAAATGTCTTAAATCATATTTATTTGGTTTAAAATCTAATTGGTGGTTGACAATTCGGCCAGCAGGTAGTGCTCACAGTTTCCCACTCAAATTAGTTCGAAATAGCATCATATTGTGTCTAGCATTAATCATGAAGAGAGCAGTATTCTAAATAAGTTTTATTTTTAGCTTAAAATTATATTTTTTTCCAGTTAATTGATATAATTAATGAGTCATCATTCCAAAAGGAAAATAATATTGAGACACAAATACATAATGGCGTTTGTCTGATTTTAACCAACTACAATTTATTTATTTGACAAGGAAAATTAAATCAAACGAAATAATAAAACACATTGTTGACACAAGGACTTGCAGTCTTAGCAAATAGGGAAAAAAATCAGTAGCAATCAGGAAAATTTACGGTTCATGGTTCCCTTAACCACATGGGTTGTCGGGGCACCAATGATTACGCAACTCTGGACAGTTTTCTCAACAGTTGACGTTTACTGGCCTGTAATTGGATCGTGGCAAAGTTGGCCCCAGTCTATCCCTTAACATGGTCAGCCGAGTTCTTTTTCGGTCTTCCGATTTCTGCAAATCTTTGTCAAGATTTTGGGATGAGTTCTGATGAGAAGTTGTCGATACCTGGAGACTTTCTGTTCTTCAGCGAGTTAATTCCTGCCTCTACTACTTCTCTGAGGATAGGGAAGTCATCAGTTTCCCCTGGGCCAGAATTCTTAAGGACCTCAGGACCTCTCTGTGTTGGGTGGTTGTAGAGTTGAAAGTACCGATCAATAAATTCGGTTTCAGGATTTTTTAATCAGGATTTATTATAAAGCTGTTCGTGCCTCTGCTTTTAAAGGGTAATGAGGTCATAGTCACCGGAGGTTGTTCCTTTGACCGGTGAGTTACAGCCGAGGCTTTTAAAAAATTTATTATCCAAATGGCTGATTAAAACTGTTATAATAAGTATAATTGTTGATAATAGGAGAAATTTCATTGTAAACATGCAGTGTAATGATTCCTGGCATGAACATGATACTAATTTGCAAATAATAAATCATTTGATTACAAATACAGTGGAACCTCGGTTCTAGACCTTAATCCGTTCCAGAACCCTGTTCGAAAATCGATTTGTTCAATCACCGAAATCGTTTTTCCCATTAAAAGTAATGTAAAATCGTTTTAATCCGTTCCAACACCCTGAATGTTTACCATGAACGTAAACATGAAGCTAACTCTGGCTAATCGTACATTCGCGTTAGCGTAATCTTTCGAACGTGTAAAAATTAAAAAATCAGGTCGTTTACACGTCATTTAGGACCCGGGTCTCCACAAAAAGTGGTTAGCGCTTTATTGGAAAGGGAGCTCCGTTCCAACACCCTGAATGTTTTGTGTAAACAAAGCTAACCCAGGCTAATCGTACGTTCGCGTTATCGGAATCTTCCGTACAAAAGATTACGCTAACATGAGCGTGTTAAAATAAAAAAAAAAGGATAATGTATAGGATTTCTCACCTTTGTGGTGGACGGTGGGGAGAGAAAAATCATCAAAAGTTTTTCAACCTCTTCCAAAACTTGCGGCAGTTACTTGCTTAGCCGCATCACTCGATTTCACAGCCTCCTTATTCTATACTATCATAATGGATAATGGATAATTGATAACGAATATAGAACAATAACCCTTACAAAATCCCTCCCCGACACTGATAGTAGATTTAGCCATGCTGTTTTTACTAGCAAGATCGGAAATTCGTACACCTCTTTCATATTTAGCTATTATGTCTTTCTTAAAGGCAATAGTTGTATGAACAACTTGTTTTTTTTCACCTGTCCTGCTTGCACAGACTTTCTTCGGAGGCATAATTAGGGGCTAAAACACCCGCACGCCGCTCAGCATTGCACCCTAGCGTACCGGCGTTCGAACTCCGTTTTTTGGACCAAACAGCGAAACAAGAATTTCTCTAAATTTTTGGTCGAACACCGTTTTGTCCGAACTGAGAGGCATTCGAAAACCGAGGTTACACTGTACACAGATGGTTTTTAAATTCTTATTAGACCCCAGTTGGTTCCAGTAGTAGGGACTGTTCTGTGGGTGGCTGGGAGCACCATCCCTACACTGTGTTGTTCCTATGTTATTATTATGTAATTTCCAGGTTGTAATTATTAGAGGTTGAAATAGGCTAGATAAACCACCAAACATCATGCCAGTTTAAAATCAAAATGACCCATGCTATACTTTCGGAGCCAGTCCGTCGGCTATTCAGTTGGTCTTAGCGTGTTACCTTGTGCTTGTTGGCACCGCATGAGAAACCCTTGCGTTTGAAGCATTGTTTAACTCCCCAAATTCATCTGGTACCAACAGATGTTTAGTTAGGAACCCGAAACAGCAGCCGCCAGAGTTTTCTGTCATTAACATGATTAAAGGGACAGTGTGTGTTATTTGATCACTAGGTGTCGCAGGGAAAAACATGAAGTTACTCGCCTGAAGTTAGCTTCCACCCCCATTCCTTCTCCCTAATTTGTTCAGCCCCGAACATCTTTGCTAAAAGTAAAATCAGATAGGTGCAGTGAAAGGACACCTCAAAGTACGCAACCCCAAACTCAAGGACAAGATATTTACTATTTTTATTTATGAGTTTGATAAAGGGCACTATTCAACCCTTGAATGAAGTTTTGCTACCATGCAGGTGAGTTTTTCTGCCACACATTTACAGCAAGCTGCCATGTTTTCCTTAGTTTGTCTGACAGGTGAAACACTTTGGCTTTGCCCCCACTGCTCCCCTCATAGCATAATTGAGCCATACGAGCTAGGTAAGCTAAAAGGCGTGAACGGCGTCACTTCTTGTCAGACGGGCAATTGTACGTCTTAAGTTTGTGAAACCCAAACCCGGCCATTGTGAGAGAGGTAGAGTCGGACGCCAAACGTCTCGGTACAGACATGCACATCGTTTCCGCAGCCAAATTCGTACACAAACACACGTATGATGGTTGACAACGCACACTCTCAGCGGAACTTTCGTTGGTGTGTGTGTCTTCCAATCTGATTCAGATTGACAGGATGCTTAGGAGGCTTGCTGCTCACTGTAATTACACACACTTGAGAAATGTCGGCTTTCCGCGTTGAAGAGGAGGGTGTAATCAACGCTCTCTCGCTCACTCACTCTCCGTCTCGCTCACACAAACACACACACCTGACATTCTTGCAAAGATTAGCAAAACACCTTTTCGTTGCTACGGAATCCAATATAGAGGCCGGAGAAAATCAGACGGGCGTGCAAAGGGAAGCATTTCAGACTACAGGTCAACGATGTCACGATCAGCTCGGCCCTCATCCAGTTAATCGGGTTCCAATTTTGACACCCTCAGTTTAAAGCTGAGTTCAATGCATAATATTGAAGTCACTCACTCTCAGTTTTCCAAGCATTTGCAGTCATGATTCAAGACCTAAAGATTTTATTGTTGACCAGCAGTGTGGGGAGTAACGTGTTACAAAGTAACGCATTCCTGGAATGCAATAGTTTTCTCTGTTACGAGTACTGTAACGTGTTATCAATCAAACTTTGTAACCGAACTGTCGGTACAATATCCTGATTTATTCCACTAGTTTTTAAAAGCAGACCGCAGACTTCAATGTCTTCTGTTCTGTCCTCCTACGCTTATAACCCTATGGCCTAGCCTCTTTCTGCCAGCAACACAACGCTGAAAAACAATATTCAAGAGGTTTGGGCATGTTTATATTCAACTATAAAATACAACTGAATACAGTTACATTGGTGCTGTCTCAAGCACATAATTTGAGGCCAAGTAATTTCCCCCAATAATATTCTGACGATTTCCCTACTGTATAAGATGTTTTCTTTTTTTTCTCCAGGCTAGGTGTATTGTAAATATAATCTGATATGTAGATGACCAAAATTCAGCACTCTCTTACCAAAAATTCTTTGCTCACATTTTCCCCATTGCTTTTGTCGTTCTCGTGTAAATCACAGCCCCTACCCCACACGCCGCCCACCATTCACAACTAGTGACACACAACCAATCATGCCCATATACACTGACCCCCTGATTTCAGCATTTTATCTTATAGTTTAATTACGGCATGGATGTGAGTATATACGGGAGGGATAATATCAGAATATCAGTAGGGAGAAATCCAGAGTTCTTGACCTCTGTGCTTGCGACAGCTCCATGGTTACCTGATTCAGTTATAGTTTGTAAGTTAAAATAAACACGCCCACCCTTCTTTGGTGTTGTGTTCAAGGTTTGTGATGCTGGCGGATTGGGGGTTATTTGTCCCTTTGTAAGCGAAGGGGGAACTGTCAGAAAATAAAGGGCATTTAAACGTATATTCTTCTTTTGAAAAATAGCGGGGTAACGCATCTTGTAGCAATATTAGTTTGGTTACTAAATGGTATAACTAAAAACACGTTACAGTACTCGTTACAGAGAAAAGTACTTGTGTTCTCGGAACACGTTCCTTCGTATCGCAATGCTCTCAACACTGCCGACCAACACCACATTGTTGGCATGTAGTTCACAATCGAGAGAAAATGTTGTCAGAGCATCACACTGTGCCGAATGAATGCAAAAAAACCTTTCCAAACTCAGCAGATGAGCCCTTTGTCTCAATTGAGCATTCTGTGACAGCGACCATTTGCACGCCTTATTAAAGTCCAGTGTGGCACCCCCACCTTCAGCGTTCGCCTTTTAGCATAGCAAGCATGCGTTTCGCCCTCCGGGGTCTGCGGGCCATTACGCGGGCCCCCCACTGCCCTCGCATTCCGAACACCTCCGAGGCACCCCACAGGGCACTGTTGTTGGAGGCGTTTTCATTAAGGCGTTCTGTTTTGCGCACCGCTGGGATTTGCATACCTTCTTTTAAATAGTTTTTAAAAGCCAGTCCCCTTTTTGTATTAAGCGGCTCCCCGGTAGAACGATTAAGTGGAGCGACGCGGACGGACGAAGCAGTTGCTGTTTTGACTTTTCAATTCTGTGGCGGCAGGGCGGCAGCGAGATTGACCAAAGCGCCATATCGCAGTTCCTCTTCTTCATTACCCTCTCATGGCTTTTTTGATTACGCCATCTTCTCTCATACGTCTCTCGAAGTCAATTAATTGTATCTGCCTTGATCTAGAAACAATTGCTGTGCTGACGACTTTTTGGTGCATGGTCCTTCTAGTGGCTTGTGATGTCTTATCGATGTGACCCATCCGGAAGTAAGGCCACACTCCTAAATGATTTTACAATGTAATTGTTTCTGTTATAGGAGCTTGACATCCATTAGGATATGAAGGCACATGTTTAGTGTTGTCTGCTGTCTCGCATCCATTTGGATTTTTCTAGAAAGGAAAACTGGGATTTGTCGTTCCAATATTATGTATTTTCCTCTGTCCTCATTCTGGCTCTTTTAGGGACCCAGCTCCACTCATCGTCAATGGAGACTGTGTAGAGAAGATACACTCCTTCAACTTCAGTGTGTCCACATCTCTGATGACTTCTACTGGTCTGCTAACACATGTTTGTTTTTGTGTTATGATTATTGTTTTACCACATCAGGAAGAACAGAAGTAGTTGTTTTTTCAGAGGATGATTAAAATATGCCTTTATTCGGTTTTTAACAATGGTCACTGTGTATGTGAGATGTCAATTTCCTAAAGTATTAAACTACCAAAATCTCCTGGACATGCGCAGAATACCTCTTTTGATTCGCAAACACCAGGGCTGTGGTAGGTAAGACCCTGCAGTGACTCCACTTCTTGAGAGTGCTGAAGAAAAACAATATGGGGTAGAAGCTACTGGTGTCCTTCACACAGTGGAGAGCGGTCTGGCATACGGTGTCACGTTGTTGTATGCTGGGAGCACGGCACCAGACAGGAAAACCAAACTTTTTTCTATACTTTTTTTAAATTATGTCATTACAGTATTTTTAATTGCACTATTGTACTGATGCCCTTACGACATAGGCCAGTCTCTTAGCAGTACCTTATACACATTTTTGCCAATTTATGTAGACGTTTCTATCTTATTTTCCTCTTTTAAACCTTTATTACATGATTATCCTATCCTAGTGTAATATTAATCACTTCGTGAAACTTTTTACTACTTTGTTATCAATTACAAAAAAAAATCTTGTTTTATCTGAAAGAGTGGGTTTCAATATCAGGTAGAAACCGATTGTAGTTGTTTACAATAACAGTTATTTTGCCAACAACTTGTTCTCCTTAAAAAATGTATTTGTCTTTTTTTCTTTCTCGTGGACTTTATGGATGCTACTGTGTATGTTTTTGATTTCAAACATTGTAAATTGTCGAAAAGAAGATCAGCTACCGAAATAAGCTCCCTCTGCTCAAACAGGGAGCTGTCAACAAATCGGTTTTGCACACGCATTCCAATCCTTGCACACAGTCACACGGTGGTGGTGTTTTGGAACTCGATTTTTGTCAATAATAGCACACAGTTTGTGTAAAAAGTGTCCGTTAATGTTTTTGTCCTAAGCTGACATTTGTTTTTAATATAATGGAAACGCACACATCGCAGTTTGATGCACTCAAACACACACAAGCTCATGTGCCCTGGATTAAAACACAAAAAAGCACTACATGGATGCCCTGCCTTGGCAAAGTGTGGAAAACATTTGATGGCCTTTCCTGATCCATCTCTGTGCACAAGCACTTTCACACAGTCTCACTCTTCTCTGTGGAGACGACTCGATGACCACCACAATGTTGAGCAGGAAGAGACCCTCATCCTTGTGAGACTACCCTCCTTCTCGAAGTGCCACTTCGGTGTCAGAAAACTGTAATGGCAATTTCTCACTGTTGACCTCAAAGGTTTGTCTTTTCTCAGTCTTTGTCCACCCGAGCTTGTACTGAAAGGTTTCAGTGATTATCAGGGTGGTTAGAAAAATAGAAAAATAAAATTAGGACATTTTTTTTAAAGTATAATTTTGAATTATTAACATTTCTACTATCCCAGTCATCATACTACCTGTTTGCTTGACCCCTGTTAAACTTAGTAATAACACACAATAAAGAGAGATGGCGTCAACGAATTTTGAACTAGCAAAGAAAACAGGAGAGGACTGCACAAACAACAATAAGATAAGACAATTCCAAATTGTTATAATGCTCCTCCCCTGAACCATTTCTTTTTATTCAATATCTTGGATCAAAGAAAGCATAACCACCCTCAATGGTGTGGGAATCAAATAACCAGTTACAATATTGGCAGATAACGATAATAATGTAAACAGTGCACAATAGTCAAAATATAGACTCAACATTTTACGCATTAGACTACTGATTTTCTCCCCTTAAAAATGCCTGTTTTTTTGAGTATACCGCTTTTTTGAAATTTAAACAACAACAGAAATCTTAACCCAAGACTAATATGCTTTATTTTGAAGTGAGACTAAGTCTTTGTACTTGAATAACCCGCACTAACGATAGGATTAGTTTTCCGTTTTGGTAAAAGTTTGTATAATTTAGTTACTTCCTGTCTCGATTACTGTAATGTGCTATTCTCCGGTCTCCCAAAATCAAGAGCCTGCAGCTGGTCCAAAATTCTGCAGCGAGGCTTACAACTAAGACAAGACAGTTTGATCACGTTACTTTGATTTTAGTTCACCTGCATTGGCTCCCTGTTAGCTTAAGATGTGATTTTAAGGTTCTGGTGGTATTATACAAAACCATGCATTGACTTTTTTCCTCATATCTTTCTGATTTATTTTCCCTCTATGTTCCGGTCTGGAGCCTTTGCTCTGAAAATGGTGGTCTACTTGTGATCCCAAAGGCCAAGAAGAGATCCGCAGGTTCGAGAGCCTTCTCCATCCGGGCCCGGGTGCTGTGGAATACTCTGCCCTCTGAGATCTGCAACCTCAGTGGAACTGTTCGAATCTAGGTTTAAAACACACGGTGTATTGTTTGTTAATGCTACATCTATTGCCACCTGTTCATCCTGGAAGGGGGATTACTTCATGTGCAGTCTCTTCTCAAGGTCTCTACGATTTCCTCATGTTGAGGTTTTTGAGTTTTTCCTTGCCCTCATGTAGGTTTTAGATCAGGAGATGGGGTAATACTAGTCTATTGTCTGGGCAGCCCTTTGAGGCTCCTTGTTGTGTTTAATGTATATTAGTGCTGTGTTAAGGGCTATACAAAAAAACGGTTTTAAACAAGCACATCTTTTGCTGTTGTTGTTTTTTTTTATATTCTGAAGACAAATTGTCCTTGCGTAATAGCACTAAAAATGTATGTCAAATTCTTGGCACGTATCAACATAACGAACAACAATGAAGAATAATAGTCAAAATAACAAACAACCCTGGCATTGTATTCAATCTCCTGCGGATGTTCGATATTAAAAACAAAAGCAAGCAGGATCAATTTATCAGGTTTCTTTAATTTGAATTAAATCAAAATAATGTGTCTAACGTGACGTGATTGGACTCAACCTGGCCTTCGTTAACTCATCTTAAGTTGACTTAAAGTGACAAAATTTGACTGAACTCAAGACGTCTTTCCATGGTTCACCTTTACTCCACCTTTCTTGAATCAACTTGGCTGGATTCTATTGAACTGGAAGCAACTCAAGTCTACTCGAATGATCCCTTCATTTTTTTTTTTTTGCGAAAAACTTATCCTCACAGGGGTGAAGTAGCTAATCCTAGCTGAAATCTGTCAGTGGGCCGGGGACTCCCTAAATTGATTGTCAGCCAATCACTGGGCACATATAGACATATAACTACGGGCACACGTATACACGCCAAGGTACAATTTGGAATCCCCAATCTACCTAACATGCATGTTTTTGATGTGTGGGAAAAAACAAAGTGCCCAGAAAAATAAACCTATACAGCCACAAGGAAAACATGTAAACTCCAAGTATGGAGACTGGTGGCTGGAATTTAAATTGGGACTGTGAGGCGGACCTGTTACCAGTCCACCAGAGTGCCACTTACTCAAATCATTTTGAATCAATTGCAACTGACTCATCTTGATTTATCTAAACCCTGACTGAATACAACTCAGATGGAATTGACATGACTCAAAATGACTCGACTTAACTCGACTTGGACCGGCTTGACTTGATCCATCTTGATTGGTTGGGAAATAGCGACTAAATGCTACCTGCCCAGACCCCCATCCATCCGAAATGGCAAAATGATAGCAAAGTGATCATCACTGAATGAAAGTGTTTGCGTACAGCTGCATACGTCAAAAACAGCTCATCAGTTTCTGAGTAACAGCCGTTTTTCTTCTTGCTCGGTAGAACTTTACCTACTCCAAATGTTTAGCCTTACAACGACTGTATCCTTAAGCTATTCAGCATGATTTTCGTTCCTTAACTTCAATTCTGCATGCGTAATCATTCGTTCCACCGTATGAAATCACTTTTGTGGAGCCTGGACTGTTGCAAATGAAATAGAGGGAAACATCATAAATATTGTCAATATGATAATAAGGGTTAGAAAACAAGCCACATGCCTTTTTTCCTTTCCTGAGGCTCTCCATTCAAGCAGAAAGTTTCACTTGTTTGGCCTCCTGCTGTGTTCTCAGCCTCATTTGGGTCTTTACTTTTCAATTTCCCAAACATGTTTGGAGAAATGGTCATAATGACTCTATGTTTTCTTTTAGAATGGATTTTTTTCAGTGATTTGATTATCGTTTTGAAACTGACAGTGAGGACATCTTTCTTAAGTTTCTATGCCGAAATCTCACTCATCATTTATTTGTTTCCGAACCTTTGTGTCCATCACTGATTAAGACTAATGAGAAATCAGAATGAGGTCAAGAGTCTCAATCAGTTCTACTTTTCTCACTCCCCTTTGCACTCAAGAGTTTTCCTGCAGGGGTGTCATTTTATTTGCAACCCAAGATCATTTTCACACTTTTTGCACTCTTCACACCGGCAGGCGTATGCATGAGTAGTACTTACCTATCTTATTTAGATAGACCATGTTTTATTCCAGACTTGCACTGGCACAAATATAAAGTTATGGGTGTTTTGAGTAGGGGTTTCAAAACTGGGTTAAGATAAGAGATTCAATTTTCAATCCGGGTCTATGTATACGTTAATGTCTTGAACATGGGTTAAACCCCAGTTTATTTCCATTTTGACAGTTTGGGATTTGTAGTTGAGTCTTAAGGTTACTTAAAAAAACAGGTTTGAAAATGAATTACAAGGTTAGGAAATTAGAATTAGAATCAAGTTAGGGTTAGGATTTCAACTAAATAGTATTGTTTTGGAGGCATGGTCTTTATAGTTCATTTTCAGAGTTTGAAGGAAATGTTTAGTTTTTCAGTTTTGGATACACCACTGGAGATCAGGTTTTCAACCATAGATTAGGGTTTCATTTTAAAGTTAAATGCAATGTCACAAAATCAAGTTCGGATTATGAATCCAAGTAAAGATTTCATGTAGAAGTAGGGCTTCAATCAAAGCTTAACATTAGTGTTTCAAGCGAGGTTTTATGTTTAAAAATGTACACTTTTAATTTGGAATTGCAAAAAGTGTAGTAGGATTTCAAATGGAGGGGTCCTAAAACCAGGTAAATATTTAGGGATGAAGCCAGTTCTTTATTTCTATCTTTCAATCATTGTACATCCTCTTTTATATGATGTGATTAAATTCCTTATCATTATTTTTCTTTTTTTATGCTCTTGTATGACTTGCATGGCTTGGCTGTGATGAAATCCCCAAGTTGTCGCTCATTAAAATTGATTGGCACCATGTTATTATTGTAACGTGATACATCTTTCTTGAGCTTGATTGACACTCGTAGGAATCTCAGAATTTGACATGGCGTCTGTCATGTTCACGCCCTAGGGAACAGAAACCAGTTTGCGGTCTGGACGAGTTTCCTGGGTACCACGTCACTCATATATGAGTATGCGGTTGGCTGGATGCTTGTCATTTACCGACGTGAGAATGTCATCTTAGCCCCCCTTGTTGACGAATAGAACTTGGTCACGAGATGCGGATTCCGCCTTCAGCCGAGCAGAGATGGTTTGGCCTGGCGAGTGCCGCCGTGGCCTTTGAGGAGCGAGCTTCAGATTTCTGATTACCTGTAAAGTCGCCGTAAGGAAAGGCTACACTTAGCCCATTACACATTGTTTTTTTTTCCTCCTTGTGTCTCGGCAGTGACATTTGAGAGTCGCTGAGAAAGCGTACGTCGCCTCAGACATCCCACCGACCCCCCTTCTCTTCTTCACGTGGTGTCCACTTAGGCCAGGTTGGGAGAGCTCGGCCGCCATCGCTTCGGCGCAAATGGACTTCATTCAGCAAGGCAAAGCGTACTACGCTGATAAATGCACTTCCTTGAATGTCAGAAAATGTCAGCCGAGAAGACGTTTCAGCAGCTTGACTGACAGCACAGGGGAGGATGCGGACGGGTGGGTTGGCGTATTGAGCGACATACCTGCAAAGCG
The DNA here is from genome assembly GCF_059441175.1 of Urocampus carinirostris. NCBI lineage: Eukaryota > Metazoa > Chordata > Actinopteri > Syngnathiformes > Syngnathidae > Urocampus > Urocampus carinirostris. Next base: position 16,552,694 of record NC_142361.1, read on the forward strand.
AGATGCGAAGAAGAACCACTAGCTTCTGCATTCCTGAGCAATGGAGCTGCCTTAAACCACCAGCGATCGACATTTTGCTTTTGGCATCTAGTGTGTAGGGACAGATTTTGTAAGAAAACTGCACTGCACCCAGTGGTGTCACCAGACATCAGTCGCGGGGGGCCATATCAAATGCATAGGGAGGAACAACTATTACAACCCCCAAAACATTTTCACACAGCACTAATGTACATTAAACATAACCAACAGCAGCTTACGTCAGGTTTTATTATTTAAAACAATGGACTCTCAGCTCCCTTGTAGATGCATGTTTCCCTGTTTTATTGGTCAGTATGCATTTTTCTCTATGGATTCTGTGTTGGTAACTTTAAATTTGTTGCGTATATCAAGTATATAAGTACAGTATATAAGCATATAGGTATATAAGTATATAAGTATATAAGTATATAAGTATATAAGTATATAAGTATACAAGTATAAAAAGGTTCAAAGTTTAAATGAGTTAAAAGTTCACTGGAAGTTGAAAAAATAAATGCCATTATATACATAAACTTTTTTTATAAAAAAATCATTACTTAATTTTGTGCATAATAATACATTATTATTGGTAATATGCTGACCTGCGTTTGGGTCCACCGCAAAATCACAACATAATCACTGGACCCTGGGTGCAGTCCAAAATGTCCTTATGAAGTGTCGGGCTTATTAGCGACAGGTGTGGGGTGATTAGACACACCTGTCCCAATTACAAAACGACTAGGCCCCCTCCTAACAATTGGTTGGTCACCTATTGACAGGGTTGGGTAGGGTTACTTTAACTTGATTATTTTCAATTACTTTTGGATTACTCCAATACCAAATATGCTAATAAAAGACAAAAGAAACTAAATATGAATAAAATTATGACTCACAACACGTGGTAAGCTTTCTCTCCTGGCTTTGATCTCCGGCAAAACTAACATAAAATGCGACAGAAACAAAATGGAAATAAATCCAAAAAGCTTGCCAACATCATTTTTGCCGTTCCATGTATTCCGTTACTCCCCAAGCCTGCACAAAATTTTGTAATTTTATTCATATTTAGTTTATTTTGTCTTTTATTAGCATATTTGGTATTGGAGTAATCCAAAAGTAATTGAAAGTAATCCAGTTAAAGAAACCCTACACAACCATGCCTATTGAGTAAAAATCAAGAAAAATCCAACAAAAAGCAGATGAATGAAATACTCGACGTGGTTAAAATACAAGTACTTTTTTGGCTACTGCCGGCAACTACCTGACCTTTTTCAATGGTGAAATTATTTATTTATCTTAACCAAATGTAGTAATTTTATCTATATTATGTTTATTTTGTTTTCTGATTTTTTTAGCATATGTTGTATCAGAGTAATCTAAAAGTAATCAAAAGTAATCAAGTTACATTGCTGTAATTTTGTAATGTCTGTTACTTTTGATGCTGTTGTTTGTGTCCACAAATAGACCCTTTAAGAAAGGAAGTGACGCGAGGGAGGAGGTAAGTGACAGATGTTTTTATATTTGTGTTTTGAAGTCAGTCTGTGTGTGCATGAGAACGGTGTGAGTTACGACCAACAGTAGCTCTCGTGTGAATGTTTATACCTCTTGATATTCTGTTATTTAATTAGTGATGAGACTTGATCAGCGACTGAGTGCATCATTGGTTACACAGTAAGGAATTCGGATTACGTTACCGATTATATTTTTCAACAGGTAACTAGTAACCGTATCAGATAATATTTTGAAAGTAACCCACCAAACTTTGAAAGTAACTTTTGAAAGACCAAACATTCATACTGGATCTCCTCCCTGCTACTGTTGGCTCACCTTGTCCATCTTTGCTCCAAGAAAAGTCGTGAAACAGTAAAACTTGGAATTGAGGTGAACTGCCGGACGCTTTTGAAATCAGCACCCATGGAAGGGATCGTGGATTAAACGATGAGGGTTGAATTTATTACGATGGCGGATGCAATTTGGCGAAGGTGATATGTGACGCACGGGGGAATAGTCGGAGAGCAAGTGAGTGGTTTGTGCTGCTAATCCTAAATGAAATATGGATTCCGTTTTACAAAAAAAAAGGATTAGGGCATCCAGTGTCATAAAAGAAAGCACTTACCCGCACCAAAGGTAGTTTGTAACCTTAGCAACTGCTTGTGAAAAATGAATGGGGGATTACAATTGGCAGGGGCCATCGCACATGCATGCTCACACAAAAACGGTTCGACTTCAAACTGTACTGCGGGGAAAACTTACAGGCGGACAACAACCAAATAATTTTACATTTTCTCGCAGGAGATAAGACATTGTGCTTTTCTATGAATATCGAAGAAGTCTTGGATTTGAACAAAATGCTAGCGTTAAAGGGACATTGTGTAATGTTTGACCACTAGAAGCCACTGTATTGTCATTGTCCGCATGCTGAGGTTTTCCTTGCGCTCATGTAGGTTTTAGATCACCGGATGGTGTCATAATAGTCTGTGGTTTTCGAAAATCAGTGGTCTGTGCAGCCCTTTGAGACTCCTTGTGATTACGGCCTATATAAATAAACATGACTTGACCTGATTTGATAACTGAAAACGAGGGCTATAAAGTAAAAGGAAGCATACCAACTACAGACAGTGCCTAAACCGCACCATTTTTCTTCTCATTTTTTTTCTTGCCCAGCCTTTTACAGGTTTTTGGGTTTTGGGGGAACTTGTAGAAGGAATGTTTTCCATTTAGGTGAGGGGTTGGCAAACCACAATGTTTTAAGAGCTTTTTTGGACCAAAAGAAAAATAGAAAAAAATATGTTTGGAGCCGAAAAAAATACAAGCTTCACATAAGCTATTTAAGGAAGACAACACAACCATCCATCCATTATCTGCACTGCTTATCCTCAGTAGGGTCGCGGGGGTGCTTGAGCCCATCCCAGCTATCTTCGGGCAGTGGGCAGGGGACACCCTGAACCGGTTGCCAGCCAGTCGCAGGGCACACAGGGACAGGCAATTGGCTCACTCATTCACACCTCGGGACAATTTTGACCGGCCAATTAACCTGACATGCATGTTTTTGGAATGTGGGAGGAAACCGGAGTGCCCAGAGGAAACCCACGCAAGCACAGGGAGAACATGCAGACTCCGCAAAGGAAGGTTGGTAGCCGGATTTGAATCCAAGACTGTGCAGCACACGCGCTAACCACCGCGCCGCCGTGCTGACGGAAGACAACACATATTGTATTCATTTGAAAACGTTGGGAATGTTTGTTTCATATTTGAGTTGTGTTTGTCGTACTACAGAAACCATACAATTTTCCATTATCAAACAATTTTTAATAAGTGCCAGGGAGCCACTGGGGAGCGCCTGTTGCTGACCCGCGCTCTAGTGGAACCTCATGTTATGGAAAATACATGCAAATCACTTGACCTACGAGCATTTATTAAAAAATTTGTACAAAAGTTCATGTCTTTCTCTTTTTATTTCATTAATGAAATGTCCCCCTCTAAGAGGCATTAAATAACACACACTGTCCCTTTAAACCCCAAAATGTGTATTGAATTCAGTTATGAATCACTTGGCGAGAAAATACCATCATCATGTAAAGGCAAATACTTTTTTCCGGCTGAGTTGAAAGCGAACTGTTAACCACTTAATTTTGTCGTTGAGTTTATTTCCACAAAGGGTTGCTAAATACTATACACTGTCTCTTTAAGTGTTATTACTATCTTGTTCAAGTCAAGTTTATGACACGATAGCTTCACACTTCACAGTTGGATATTTTAATGTGCAAAAAGTGAAACTCATTCCATGTAAAAAAATTACACAACACACATGAAATATGAATATGAAAATGGTCGTTTTTTATTGCAAAGCTATTTGTTTATAGGGGGCAATAATGCGTTCCAATAATCAGGGTAGGGGTGGTAAACTCGTTTAAGCTCGGGTGCCACATAGTAGAAAAAAAATATTATTTTGAGGGCCTGACTGATAAATCAATGGAAGAAAAATGGTGTCCTAGGGGTCTTTTCGGTTGGCTCACAATTAAATGATCATTCAGGGGTGTAACTTTTGATTACAAAAAGATCATTGAAGGTTTTGTTTTCCTCATTATTGTTTTCTTTGACGAACATTTAATCTCTTGTAGTGTTTATCAACTGTGCATTTGTGAAAGACAAAAAACAACAGTATAAATTATTTCTACTACAGTTTATTTAACTCTGGGAACCCAATGCAGACTGGAAAGTGACAAAAATTGATTGATGGATGGATGGATATATATAAATATATACAGACACTTCCCTACTTACAAACGAGATGATCGTTCGTAAGTTGGATTTGTTCGTAAGTTGCTATATCTTGTATGGAATGTATGTTTAAGGTGTCAATATTGCTGATTCGGGGCACTTGTGACTGCCCAATTGGCGCCAAAAGCCCTGAGCGCTGATTGGTTCAAAGACTCTTTTTAAACCCCCGGCTTCAAGAGGAAGCCATCAGACTATTCGCGAACCTATGCTCCCAGCTAGGCACGCTCCATACCTTCCGACATTTTCCTGCCATTTTATCCTGCCTGATACCTTTTGCCAACCTGTTTCTGGACCCGTTTCTGCCCTGCTCTTCCATCCCGACCATCGACCTGTTTTGCCCTGTTTCATGCCTGATACCTGTTGCCGACCTCTTTTCTGGACACGATACCGCCCTTGCTCGCCCATCCCGGCTAGCGACCAGTATCCCTGCTGCCTATGATTATCCTCGCTCGACACGGAAGTGCCACTTCCGCATTCCTGCAACCGTCTACCCGTGTCCGTCGATCGTCGGATCGTGGAAGCAATGACTGCTCTCTATCGTTATCATTAAAACTGAGTAAACGAACGCTACTGGGTCCTGTCTCCGTTTCTGGCTTGTGACATAAGGTATATATATATATATATATATATATATATATATATATATATATATATATATGTAGATGGATAGATATGTAGATAGATATATAGGTAGATATATAGATATAGATGGATAGATATATATAACCTTTATTGTTTTGCACTTAAAAATAAACATTTCATAAAATAATATGCACTATAATAATAATAAATAAAGTTGAGTTTAACTTACTTTTGGAAGATGCGCTTCAAGAGTTAGGCTCTTTTCTCCTCCGTGGTAGAAAGTGGACAAAAAAAAAGCGATCCAACGATTTTCTCAACCGCATCAAGCTTTCTTATTCCACTTTCATTTCAAAAGAAATGGCTTGCACCTTCTTTACACTTTACACCAACAATATTGAATGATTGTTAAACAATAAAAACGTCAAAGTTCTTAGCGCGCCCGAGAATCAGTATAGAATGTTTACACACAAACTAAGAAGAGGAAGCGGATTTCTTCTTTGGGGTGGATGCCGGGTGACCTCTCACAGCGCCACACGCCGATAGCGGCGGAAAGAAGCACTACAGTACTGTCCTCTATTCGGAAAAAGGTGCAAAAAAGTTTCTTGTCTACCAGTTTTCGTAAGGCAAATGGTCGTAAGTAGAGGAGCGGTTTACTAACTAGTATGGTAAAGTTAATGTCCTCCCGACTGTGACTCAGGTCTTTCCTCCCTACAAGGTTTGCCATATCAATCGAGATGGATCAGTTGGAATTTGGAATAATTGGCTTTTTTTTGTCTTGGCCAATGTATATATATATATATATATATATATATATATATATATATATATATATATATATATATATATATATATATATAACGTATCCCATGTTACAACATTACACAAATTTGAATATGATCATGTTTTAACTCTATTGGCATGTATGAGGGTTAAATTATTGCTTTAAAGATTTAAAAGACTTGCTTTTTATGTTTATTTTATTGTTTTTGAAATTTTTTACTTGAACCTCTGCGAATATACTGATAATAAGCGGGGCAGATAATGGATGAATTGATGGATGGATGGATGGATGGATGGATGGATGGATGGATGGATGGATGGATGGATGGATGGATGGATGGATGGATGGATGGATGGATGGATGGATGTTTAACTGAATATGGTAATTCCACAGTTAGATTTAATATTTATCATAAAAAGCAGATAAGGCTTCTTTAACCTTCTGGAAAACACCAAGTCGATATATTTTAAAGATATATATATTTCATATTGTTTCAAATAGCATGTCAGCGCCTTTTATTTTGGTAAAATAACATCAGAATTGGTTTCCTCAATGTTCACTAGTTGATTAATGGTAGTCAGCAAATATGACTACAGTAGGTGCTTTGCAGGTGGCACCTGGTTTTGTGACATCCAGTGGACATATTTAAAACTGCAAGTTCTTTTTCGCGCTGCGCAGCAATTGTTCTCGTTTACAATGATGCGGCGGTCCATGAGTTTGACACATGTGAATTCGACGAATGCCGTAAAATGAAAATAGAATTGACCTACTTCAATTTAAGCTGTATACACTGATATTTTCTATTAACTCTGATTGTGTGAAAGGCAAAGCGTTGATTGTGAAGCGCTGCTAAAAATAGAAGCAGCGCAAAACATTTCTCAGGGATGTCGTGTTCCAAGCTGACGTGTGGGATGCTGCTTGACTTCCTTTGGAATAGGTGGAGGAGATGAGGGCGTCTTGTGTTGTTGCATCCTCCTATTTAGGAAGGAAGTCTACTTGCAGGACTTGTTTGGGTGCTGGGGGTGGGGTGTCGGTTCCCCTGATTTTAACCTAATGGTGAACCCGACCTCACCTTCCGACGACTTCTTTGCTCTACCTTGGCGCGTCATGCTCAATGGGGGAGAGTGAGAGAGGAGGGCGGGTGATTCTGCAAAACAACATTGCTGAGGATTACTGAGGATTTCCTTTTTTAGTTTATTAAGAAAGGAAGTGTGGATGTGCATTTTCTTATTGCACTGTATACACATTTGTTACAACAGAAGGGAGAGAACATTTTAAATCATAATGAATGGATTAAAAATGGGATGAACTTTGCATTTTGACCAAAATGGACCTATTAAGAACTACTATTTATGGTATTTTTATTAGGTTAAGTAGAATAGAATAGAATAGAATAGAATTTACTCTCATTGTAAATGTGAAATGCACCACGAAAATTAAAAGGTGCAATCCTGATAGTGAAAGGACATTAACAAGTTAAAACCTCACAGTCTAAAATAATACATTAAGGCTAATGTATAAAATATAAGTGATATTAAATAGAATTAAAGAAAACAGACATTGTTGTTATCAGTATGTCATTTACAGTTTTCTTACAAATATGTATTCCTGCAATGTGTAAAAATACATCTATAGATACATATATGAATACACAGTATAATTATGATTGTTATTTTAACACTGTAAATAAGGATTACATGTTCACAGAGTTATTTTCAAAAGTTCACTCTACCCTGGTAATTGAAGGTAAAGATTAAGGTATAGACCAGGGGTGTCAAACTCATTTTAACTCGGGGGCCACACGATAGAACAAACAGGGCCGGACTAGTAGACTGAGGAGAGAGAGAAAGTAATAAGAGAAAAAGAGAGTGTGGGGGCAAGGAAAGGGAGAAAGGGAGCAAGAGAGAGAGAAAAAGGAGATAGAGAACGTGATAAAGAAATGGGATAAAAAGAGAAATAGTGAGAGAGGAGGAGGAAAGAGAAAGAAAGAAATCCAAAGATAAACTTAAAGGGAGAAAGAGAGAAGAAGAGAAAAGAGGAGAGAAAGAGAGAAAGGTAGAAAAGAGTGAAAAGAGAAAGAAAAGGAAAAAGGAAGACAGAGCAAAATAAGGTAAAAAGACACAGAGAGAAAGAGGCAAAGAGGAACAAAGAAAGAAAGAGAGAGAGAGAGAGAGAGAGAGAGAGAGAGAGAGAGAAATACAACCACAGAGGCACCTGGCTTTGGCAAAATCAAGTGAACATATTTCAATCTGCGTTTCCCTCATTATTGTCTTGCAGGGCCGGATTCGATCCCTTAGCGGGCCTGACCCGGCCCTTGGACCACCTCTTTGACACCTCTGGTATAGACTGTAGAGTGCAGTGTAGGGGGTTATAAAGTGCCCTTTGGAATTTCTTGCAAAATGTGTTTTTTTCACTGCAAAATGTTAGAAGCATGTCTGTCTTAAATGTAAGTGATCTATCGATGGATGTGTCAATTTAGCTATATGCTATGTATTTGCAAGTATTTACTCATTTATTTATATATTCATTTGTTTATACATATGGTATAATTGCTAATACTTCATAAAGTGGGGAGCAACAAAAATGGCTCCCTCGAATATTATGTTTACTAAACAGTTTGTGGCTCTATTTTTACATATTCATTGCAGATGATGCTCCAATGTGAATCCTGCTCAGTTTGTTTATATGTTCGATGAGAAGATAACGACCCGCGTGGGCTGTCAAAAGGTTTGTGGGTGCCTGATGATGAGACGAGGTAAGGGGCGGGCCGTGGGGGATTTCACGCAGGGGTTTTCGTCACTTTCCGCGCAAAAGACGCACAAGTGCAGCTGCCGGGCATAAATGTTTGATAACCTTGCAGGATAATGCTTCTTCTCCTTAAATCCTAGCAAACATCTCACACCGCGCCGTGACATCTGTCACGGATGCACGCGCGTGAAAATTATGAGGACGACTTCCTGAAAGAAGACAAATACATCACTGGTTTTCACCTAACTTCTGCTGCTGGAACATGCATACATTAACGAGTCCAGAGTGCACAACCAATGCATAGTAAATATATTTTTTTCTGATTTTCTTTTTAATTATAAAGATGATATAAAAATAACTACTCGACCACTGTTTGTCGAATTGTTTATTATAACATTAGGTAATCATAATTTCAGCATCAAAGGGACAGTGTGTATTATTTGACCTGTAGATAATGTTGCTGTGTGGTGTAGTGCAACCCAAATCAAGTGCTAAAAATGAAGAATACAAACTACGGACACTCAAAGTGACTATAAAGAAACATTTCCCTCTCATTTTTTGCTCTGCAACATATTGCAAAGTAAGAAAACAAAAAAGGAGAACATGAGAAATAAAAAAAGTAAATAAGAAAATAAAAAATTATATATATATATAAAGATAATAAAGACAGAAGGAAAAAAGGAAATTAAAAAAGAAAGAAGAGCAAAGAAAATGGAAAGGGGGTTATAAAGGAAAAAAAAGAAAGGACATAAATGGAAAAAAAACCTATGGAAATAAAAATTGATTAAGGAAAGAATGAAATGGAAAAAAGAAAGGAAGTCAATAAAACAAAAAACAAAAATGAAAGAAAAACATATAAAAGGAGATAAAAAGACGAAAAATAAAAGAACAGGGGAAAAGGGATAAAGGGAGGGAAAGGGAAAAACGAAAGAAAATGAAAAAAGAATGGCAAATAAAATGAAAATAAATAAAAAACACAAAGAAAGGAAGAAAGAAAATAAAAATGGAAAATAGGAAAAAATAAAAGAGGAAAAGAAGAAAAAAAAATATGTATCTGTTTTGGGGGTACTCTTAGCAGAAAGATGGTGGACAATCAGGTCAGCTCCCTTTCTGAGAGACTCATATTAGGTAGGTAAAATAAATACATTATTTATCCACCAAACAGTATTTTTAAAAATCCACACTTAAATGATAGATCATGTAGTAGTAATTAAGTTGTGACCACTAGGAGGCGCTAAATAACACACTCAGTCCCTTTAACAATGAAAGAAAAATACGACAATTAACGTAAGCCTTTTTGTGATTGAAATTAATATGTAATAAAACTAAACCCTTATTTGAAATATTACGAATTATTACTGTCAGGCTTTTATGAATACCCCAAAAAAATAATAATGTAAGATGTGCGTTAATAAGTAATAATACAGTAATAATAATAACAGTCAACCACCTATCCATCACCACACTTAACAAGCGTGCAAGACCATAAAAAATATAGATATTTATATTTCCAGTTGGATTGAAAAATGGAGATTATATTGAAAAAATGCATTTGATATCTCATTTGGGGTTATTTGGGAATGTTTGCCCCTGTTAAATGTCATTGCACTATTGTATTCTTAATTTCACTATCAATTGGATGTACTACAACTTAGGTCTCCAAGCACTACCATGTTTGCCTAGTAACCCTGCTAATGTATTTAATTATTTTCTCTTTTAAATCTTTATTGCGTGCTCCGTCTAATCTCGTTCTATACAATACACATTCCATTGTTATCAATGACAATAAAGACGATTTATTTGTTCTTTTTAATCAACATATGTATTATAGATCTTAAACAATGATGATTTATTTATTTGTGTGCTCATTTATATCAATGAACTGCTGCAGGGGAGATCAAACATGACATAAATTTTTTTATTCAGAGTTTGCATTTAGCCTTTGCTAATCTTATGCGTCCCTTAAATATATTAAATATATTGAATCAATACCCAAGCACAATCGACTGCATCTGTTATTGATTGAGGGCGAATAAAGCTCCTGATTGGCTGCAGTTTGTCTCATCGTCCCTCCTGATTGGATGCGTTTAATTCAAGGGGCGTCTGGTTTGATCCAACCTTTATAGTCCTGCAGACAAAATCGAAAATATCAATACCTAAAGAAGAAGGATTAATTGGTACTTTGCAAAATTCTTCTCAGAAATATTAGTGATAATGATTTAAATAGATGGTTATTATCGCACGTTTGAAGATGAGGCCGAATAGAATTAGAAGTGTCTGAAGGGAAGGGGACCGCCGGTATAGCCCTCCAGGGGGCGCTGCTAAATGTGGGACGCAATATGAGAGTGTTTGTCAACCTGTGTGCCGGGGCACACTTGAGTGTTGCAAGATCTTGTCTAGTGTGCAACAGGAAATTGCCCAGTTTTATCTTTAAAATACACATGTTGTTTAGCATTTTTCCTTTTTTTTCCTAGTGATCAGCTGAGTAACTGACAATCACATATGAGCATGTTTTATATATTACAACGCATTTTGTTTTATTTATTTTTTGTTTGAAATGTATTATTTTCCAAAAAACAAAAAACACAGAAACATAAGAACATATCAAAATAAAATGTTTGTTCCATGCACTCACAGATCATTTTTGCCTTTTTTAAGTTGTTTTATTTTTCTAGAAAAAAAAAATGAAAGACAGGTTAAAAATTGTATATCAAAGCATTTTTGTTAACCAAAATGAATAACCTGTATTAAATCCTGCGTAACAGTAACCACAAAGTAAAAACATTGCACAAGGTTTTAAATATTCTCAGTATTTTCTTTTTTTAATTGGAAAATTTTAAAAGGTACAAAGTAGTAACAACATATTTTGTTTCAGAAAATTTATGCTGATTTTAAATAGTTTTTTTGTTATTTTTGGGGAAGAAAAACAGATAAAAGGATAGCAAAATCCATAATTAGAGAATGTAATTACCTAAAGTGATTACCCCGCAGCAAAGACCACAAATGATAAGAAAACTCTTTCTAATGTCGAATTATTGGCAACATCATCATTTAAGGTTTGAAAAACAACATTGAACCGGTGCCAGGAATTCCTTTTTATACATTTTTGATGGACGATGTGCTACATAATTTTTTAAATGAAAAAAGAGTGTGAGTTGGCTCAAGAAACATTGCATTTTTCATTATTTTAATTTTAAACATTGTAACACACGCGCTTAATTGAGCATATACATATTAAAATAAGCCGAGTCATAGGTATTTTAAACTCCACGTCCTTTTTATTATTTATTTGATCGACAGTTAAAGAAACAATCCAAAAATGATCTCCTTTCAACTGAAATTGCACAAAATAATCATTATTAGAGTTACAGTTTGGCTAGTTTCTTAACTATCCCAGGGGGAAGCAACCCAAATTTTTGAAAGAGCCATAACAAACAGAAAAGATCAACATTTATTCGTGGAGCTGCAAAACTTAATAGCCTTGTGTATAAAGAAAAGGGTGATTCATGCATAGTGTTAGTATTTAACATTCATTATTTATTCAAAATGTATTAGGAGTATTGGAATAGGTTGAGAATATTGATGTCATGTCCTACAAAAAAGATATCAAAATTAAAACACAATAAATAAATAAATTAAAAAAAATATATATATATATATAGACTGTAAGTTTTTTTCTAAATGTCCCCAATAACATTTTTAAATAGACAATATTGTACTGCGCCCCGCACACTAACTATTATTCAAACTGTATACCTGTGTATCAAGAACCAAAATTACTTGAGCTCATATTTAACCCTCGTGTTGTCGTCATTTCAAGAACCATCATTGTACTTTTTTATACATCTTACATGATAGTGTTAATTAAAAAACATTTCATTTTTCCTCTGCTGTTGGGACTAATCTAGGAAAAGTCCTAACATTTAAAGTTAAATAAAATATAATTTAGAGGATTTTCCTTTCTGGGTTTTTAAAGGTATACAGTGTGTTATATCTAGTGCCTCCTAGTGGTACATCCAGTAAAAAAACAACATTGATTTGAATAATAGCCAAAATACATTAACTATTATACCAAAGTAAATTTGTATTAGTATTCAAAGGTCGATAAATTTGTATTTCTCTTACATATAGCGGAATTTGTACCTAGTAGGCACTGCCATGTGTGTGTGCACATTTTACAGCTATATGCTATGCTCATTTGGCACTTGTTTTAATTTGCATTAAAAATACAGTGCCATCTAGTGGTCGAATATTACACAATGTACCTTCAACAACACAATGGTGGGTCATTTCGACCCGAGGACAACAGGAGGGTTGAGTAAATGTGGCCTATGCTCAAATGACTTCATCCCATCTCAGATCAAGTTTAGAAAGTGCAAAATCCAATCATGCAGAGCTGTGGTTTTGGGGTATAGTCAGGATCAGGTTGGGGGGCTGCTTGTGGTTTGGGGCGTCCCTCATTAACTGTCGCTAACAAGCCGTGTAAATACACTGATTGGACAGCTCCAATACAAGCATGCAGCTCTGCCAGGAAGTTCTCCTAATGAGAGTGCACAATGCAAACTAGACAGAAGAAGAAGAACAAGAAGGTGGGGGGCTGAGGGGGTTGCGGGTGGCCATGAAGAAAAGAGGCAGTTTTGTTAGAAACTTTTGTTGCCAGATCTGCTGACATGCCGGAAAATGTGTTTGCTTTTGTTGTGCAAGTATTTTTTGTTGTTGTTGTTCTTGTGAATCCGAACGTTGCAGGAATGTCATATGCAGGTTAGCCTAATTTTACTAGGAGTTTGTTCATTTTATATGTTTTGATTGAAAAGATTGCCTGTCAGATTTCATGGCCAAAATATAATCACCGGAGAGTTTCCAATAAAAAAAAGAGTATATGTGATGTATTAACAATTAGCACTTATTATGGATAAATATGCTTTCTTAGGGAAATATATGCTTAGAAATCCCTTGCCGTACAATTTTAGGTTTAAAATGTCATTTCTTTGTTTTCTAATTTCCCTTTTGTGTTAAAACGTGTTTTCTTGTTTTGACTACCTTTTTCCTACATGAAAAACAAAAACCAGGGGTAGACACTTAAAAGCCTCAGCCTACTCCCTTTTGGGACATGATTATTTATTATATTACTGTATTGTGCAGCTGTTTTGGGAAAATATTTTGTTGTTTCTTTGTGTAAGTAGTTCTTTTTCAGGATGTGCCAAATACAAATCCGCAATCAAACAAACAAGGTGACTTAAAACAATTTGTGCAAATAATAGTAGTAATAATCATAATACAAGGATAGAATAGAATAGAATAGAATAGAATAGAATAGAATAGAATAGAATAGAATAGAATAGAATAGAATAGAATAGAATAGAATAGAATAGTTTATATATTGTCATTGATGACAACGCAGTGAACATTGCAACGAGATGAGACAGGGTACTCCAGGATAAAGGAGATAAACAGACTTAACATGTACTACTCCTGTTATACTTCTACTCCCACTATTAGTACAAAATATTATTAATAGGTCTACAATAGTGTACTCAAAATTAAAAAGTCCACATAGAAACTAAATTTACCTTTGCTTGACAGAAGCGACAACTAAAGAATCTTGAGCGTTGGGGACTTGAGTTAAGGCACTTTAATTCATTGGTTTCTCTATAATACACCTATGCATTGCAGTTGCTTTTTTTACAGATTGCATGGAACTTTTTCATTTGTAAATGGGATTTACTTCTTTGAGTTTATAAAGGCAAACATACTTTCCTGTAATTTAAGGGATACTCATAAGGGTGAAGCAGTTTTTGACACTTAGTCCACGCATCACTGGACCAGAAAGCAAATAAAACCCGTTTAAAAATTTAAATCAGCCTTGAATTGATAAACAAAAGATAAAATTTTGTACTTCCACTGCATACACCATTAACCAACGGCCCGTACCCCATCCACACACACAAATATACCCTTAATAGATAATTACCTGCCGAAATTAGAGTGAAACATTCGCTTAATTAGTTAACGCTCATTAATGTTCACCTTGTGGACATTCATCGCCCCATTGTACGCACTCTAAACTATGTTGCTTTCATTTTTCTTTTCGTTAACATACTTTCTCTCTCTGATGACATCACAAGCAACAATGTGCTCTCTTGACACTACATCACGAATTATTTTGAGCATCGTGGGTGTTTGTGTTGTTCCATGCCAACGAAATGTGTTGCGTGGGTGCGTGCATTAAGGATTTAAGGACTAATAAGTCGACTCCCTCCTCCTCCTCCCAATCTTCAACCCCCCGCTGCTCGGAACATTGAGCAAGCCCTCGGATAAACACACAATTAGCAGCAGGTGAATAAACTTGTTTGGGAGGGGTGTTAATTACATGCTTAACGTAAACAAAAGGCGACGTAGAAGAATGTGAATTAGCAATCCCCTCCCTCCTCCTGCACCCGCACCAACACCCATTCTCCATTTAGGTTTTACATTTCACCTCTTGTCCACTCGAGCAGCGATTTCCGAATTGCCTGCAAGGGTTCAATACTACAAATCCCTCGCAACATAATGAAAGCCAACACCTGCAGATTTCAACTGAATGGCGAACTCGTAAAATTGAGCGTTCAGGTAAAGCGGCTTTGCATTCGAGACAAAAAAAAAAAAACAACAGAAAATGGAGCAGGGTGCAAAGATAAGCCAAGCTAGGTCGGGTAAGGTTGACCCAAGGATTAAAATTGCACTCAGCAATCTCCCTCACAGTTGATTATCACCAAAATTGTCGTTTTGCATTTAGAAAAATAACTTTATGTCAGTTTAGATCGGGACGTTACTTGTATAGAAAATACCTGTCACCTCAATTGCTCCCTTTACTAATGCTTGCAATTCCTTTTATTATGCGAAAATAAACATTTTCAACACTACGTGGTTCATATTTACTCACAGCAAGATGTAAGTTAATTTCTGTAAATACGTTTATTTTAATCTACCAAATAAAAAACACAAACAATTCTTGGAGCATTTTTTTAGTTATTTCTCCACTTACAATAAATGTTGTGTAGCTTATTCTGTAGCATTTTAAAGATTAAAGCCGAAATGGGAGAGACGGACTCGCTCAAAGAAAAACAACTGTTTTAAATAAGTGTTTTTATATGATCCTGTATAAAAATGGCTATACGATGTACACAGTTTTTGATTCTAAAAACCCGATGTAACAACGATTAGGTTGATATGTATGAGACCTGATTACACTTTTTAGACCAACTCTTTAGGATTTGGTAGAAAAACATCCAAAATGGTCTATCGTGGAGATATCGACAACTTGGCATAACTTTACAACGAATTCCGATTGAGTTTGAGAATATTAAGATATGAAATATGCTTAACTAAACTGGTGGGTAGGGGGTAAAACAAAAAAAACGATAACTATCAATCCAAAATGAATTTTAAAAAAGTTATATAGGGCCGAACACGCAAGTGCAAATAAAAAATAAACACAATACGTTCCCCACAAAAGTTATATTAAAAACGGACATACTCATCTTTCTAACACAAGTCCATAAACTCACCTCATCACCATATCATTTAAAGTCCTCCACTTGGAGCAAAAATGCGCTGTTACGCACGCGTAAGTATCCCCCCAGCACCTTCTACCCCGCCCCCTGGAGAAACTCCCCGGCGGTCATTAGCTGGTCAGCGCGGGAGAATCTGGAAAGAGAGAAGAAAAAGTTTTGAATTCCACAACGATTTGCAGCAAAGGCGGCTTAGGATCATGATGTCAGCTTTTGCAGGTCGGATTAATCGTCGCGGATCGTGCCCCCCACCACCATCACGCAGCAGTTCGGTGATGTGTGTGTGAGTGTGTGTGTGAGGCGGGGGTGGGGGTTCTTCACAATTCACGTCACTGTGAAGTCCATCGGTGAGATTTTAACACCCTTGTCCAAATATGAGCCGCAAACATGAAAATCACACCAGCTGGCCCCGGCTCCTGCGCTAAGCCGAGTCCTGTGACCGTGGACGTGGACATGGATCGGATCCTTAGCTTTGGATCACGCTGCAAAGAAAAGGGGTGGGAGGTTATGCGAGGGTGTGTGAAAAATGTTGGCATCAAAAGTCACACATAAGGGAGCTGGAAACTTTCTTGTTTCATTTTGAGGTGGAGGGTCTCATTATGATGAAGATTCTGGGGCGGTCGGGGGGAAGCGGGACAAATCCAACGAGAGTGCACTGACCGACCAGGACTCCTTTCAGTGCAGGTAAAATGTATTAAAAAGGGTAAAATGTGCAAAATCAGCACTGTGACTATATTAATGGTGATTCATAGGTATGTGCATATTCTCATGGCAGTCTGCTCATCAAGGCTGGGAGTTCAGGGTGGTAATTGCTTCCGGGAAGAAGCTGTTAGTTCTTGCTGTGCTGGATGCATGCTGCAGCACCTGGACGTAACCTGTCCTTGATGATGTTTTGAGCCATGCTAAGTTACTGAAGAGTGGAGTAGATGTCCATCAAGGAGGGGAGAGGGCAGGCAATAGTGCACAGTGCTGCAGGTTTCACTGTCGTCTGCAGCCTCCCTCTGTCCGCCTCAGTGCAGCTCTTATGGGTGGGTGGTCGGG
The DNA here is from genome assembly GCF_059441175.1 of Urocampus carinirostris. Classification (NCBI taxonomy): domain Eukaryota; kingdom Metazoa; phylum Chordata; class Actinopteri; order Syngnathiformes; family Syngnathidae; genus Urocampus; species Urocampus carinirostris. Next base: position 16,569,692 of record NC_142361.1, read on the forward strand.
TGGATCCCTTAACTACTAGGGTCGTAGGGGCACCATTTCTTGTTGTTTCTTGGGCAAGTACACCTTGGTGGCACCTATCCCTCTCCAAGCCATGGTGCTCGTTGAAGATGACAATAATATTGCCGTATCTAATTGCTCATTCCGTGCAGCAGATAGGCTGCCATGGAGGCTGGGCTGTACAAAAGGGAGGGGGTGCAAAAAGTGTTGGCATCAAAAGTCACACATGAGGGAGTGGGGAGCTTTCTTGTTCCATTTTGAGGTGGAGGGTCTTGATGAAGATGGTGATTCTGGGGCGGAGCCTGAAAGGAAAGTCGGAGGAGGCGGGACTGAGCTGTGGAAAGCGTCCTGACCGACCAGGACTCCAGTAAAAGAAAGCGGTGTCCCTTTGCTTTGCAGCATACACTGCAGCCGATCCGAAAAAATGAGAAAATCATTTTAAAAGTCTTACCAAGTTGCAAAGCGACCCCCTCATTTAAAGCATCCCCACTGCATGCAAATCCACCCATTTTGGTGGGGTAAGGTGTGGGAGGAGGAGGGATGCTCGCAATAATATTGCCGCCTCTAATTGCTCATTCCGTGCAGCAGATAGGCTGCAATAGAGGCTGGGCTGTATAAAAGGGAGGAAGGCGGGTCGGGTGGCGAGGGAGGGAGGAGTTGCCGTGGCGATGGAAAAGTCTGATAACCCCCCTGCGCGCTCGGCACTGTTGGTGAAAGCCTCTCGCTACGTACTGGCTAATGATTGGCACGCTTGACAGTGATTGGCAGCGCTGCCATGGCAACGGCGCGGCGACACCAAGAAGACCAATAGAAAAGGGAAACAAAATGTTTCAATGCTACACTCAACGGCGGATTTAGGGGGGAGATATTATGAGGCCGGTGTCATTAGGCGATCGCCATTGAATCATTCGATCCGCCGTGCGCGTTTGTTTTTTTTCTTCTTCTTCCTCCTCTTCTTCCTCCCCCAAGTCGGCGGCTGCCGCGCGGCTGCTGGCATCGGGGCTCAAGTCGCCCCCTCTTTTTTTTCTCGGCGGTTTGGTTTACTCTCTCAGGTCATTTCCATGGTGTTCCGATCGCCCTTAGAGCTTTATCCCTCCCATTTCTTCCTCCCCAACTTGGCTGATCGGCCGCTGCTCGTTGCGAACAGCGCGCCAGCCGCGGCCAGGTCGCCGGAAGACTTGTCCATGTTCCAGCTACCGACGCTGAACTTCTCGCCGGAGCAGGTGGCGAGCGTCTGTGAGACGCTGGAGGAGACGGGCGATATCGAGCGGCTGGGCCGCTTCCTCTGGTCCCTACCCGTGGCACCGGGCGCCTGCGAGGCCATCAACAAGCACGAGTCCATCCTACGCGCCCGCGCCGTTGTCGCCTTCCACACGGGCAACTTTCGGGACCTGTACCACATTCTGGAGAACCATAAGTTCACCAAGGACTCGCACGGCAAACTGCAGGCCATGTGGCTGGAGGCGCACTACCAGGAGGCCGAGAAGTTGCGCGGCCGCCCGCTCGGTCCCGTGGACAAGTACCGCGTGCGCAAGAAGTTCCCGCTGCCGAGGACCATCTGGGACGGAGAGCAGAAGACGCACTGTTTCAAAGAACGGACACGGAGCCTGCTGCGGGAGTGGTACCTGCAGGATCCCTACCCTAACCCCAGCAAGAAAAGGGAACTGGCACAAGCCACTGGACTCACACCCACTCAAGTCGGAAACTGGTTCAAAAACCGAAGACAACGAGACAGAGCTGCGGCAGCCAAAAACAGGTGCGTGCTGTTGACGTCTATTGTGCGCGATCGGGACCTACGAGCGATACCGACAAGTAGCGCCGTGGGGCCGTGGGAGGGGTGACTTCGCTTCGGTGTCCGCGGCCGGCCGTCCCGAAGGGTGGCAATAAATCGGGAAATCTTTTTTATTAATTAGGGTAAAGAAAACATTTTTCAGACTGAAATCCACATAACAACAATTTAACATGCAGGAAATCCTGATAATAATTATGCTGCATATTTTATTTATTCACTTTTACTGCCGTCATTTATGAGGTGGAACAACCTTACTTTTGTTTACAAATATTTTTCCACATTTTTTTACGAGGTGAAGTAACCTTATTTTGGTTTACATTTTTTCCACTTTTGCTTTATTGGATGAAGTAACCTTATATTTGTTTACAAATCTTTTTGATTTGTTTTGGGGAAGGATTAAAACTTTCCTAAAAAGAAAACAGAGGACATTGACAACACAATAACAAAACTGCAACATTCAGGAAATCCTGATAATAATACTTCTGCGTATTTTATTTATTTTACACTTTTGCTACCGTCTTTTGATGAGATGGAACATGGTACCTTTTGTTTACAATCTTTATTTTCACTTTTGCTGCCCTTTTTTATGAGGTGAAGTAACTTTATGTTTGTTTACAACTCTTTTTATTTGTTTGGGGAAATAATATATACATTTTGGCTGAAAAAATGTTAGCCATTAATTGTGTAGTAGAAACGTTTTTTTTTAAGTTAAAAAAACCTACATATATATTTTATGTGTAAAACAACCCATTCACACAAAATACGGTTGTTTCAGTGATCCAGGCCAAAATTTCGAAAGTAAAATCTATTTATATTATAGCAAAAATACATGAACTTTCTTGTAAATGTGCGAAGGTAAATTCAACATGTTTATATTATTAGGATTTTTCTTAAATAAACTTATTCCACAAAGAAACGGAGGTACAAAATAGTCTACCCCATAAAACGGAGAAATAATAGAAAATCTAAACATTATGTTTATATTATTGTCATTTTTTGTACATAAACGTAGCTTTAAGGAACCTGAGATACAAAAAAAAAACATCAACAATGAAAATCTAAACATGTTTATACTGTTGTCATTTTTCTTAAATAAACTTGTTTTACAAGAACCGGAGATACAAAATAGTTTACCCCATAACAAGGGGAAAACAACAACAATAATATAGAACAAAACGTGTACCAAATTATCCACGTTAACTCACATCTACAGCGTCCACGAGCAAAAGTTTTACACAACTTCCACTGTAATTATACCTAAATGTATTGTGTATTATTAATCGTTGTTTTTATCGTTTTTTATCCTTTTGTGCATTTTGCATTTTGATTTTGTTTGATTTGCAATGAAAGGAGAAGCACTGCAATTTTGTATTACTTGTTTTATGTCAGTAAAAGCCATCCATCCGTCTAAAATAATTTTAATGGCTTTAAAAAATAATGTACACAGCTTAATATCGAGCAGGCTATATGCTATTTATTATTACAAAATAACCGAAAAAAAGATTGTGCAATCCATTTTTCTTACAAAACAGCTTGGAAAATATTGTGCAATTATTTTGCAACATTTATTCCCCCAGATCGCATTTTTGCAGCCATTCCTTGTTGCATTGCTGCTGAAGGAAGATTATCCTGCGCAAGGGATCATAGCAAATATCATTACCTTTTGCAGATATTCATAACATTAAGTGTGCTATCACTGCTCGCGTAATTGATTAAAAAACAACAACAAGCCGCCAGGAGATCACATTTCCTCGCTGGAGTTATTATCGTGAGTGGAACGTTTATGATGATTGCAGCCGTACGCGCACGTTACTCGTCCACGGACGCGCCCGCGAACAAAACAAAACCACGCGCGACGTGACTTGCGTGAAAAATCACCGAATGTCCTGCAACGTTTGGCGTGTTTTGTGAATCTGAGATCTTGTGGTCGTCTGCAAGGGGTTTTGCATGCATGCAGACGTGCATGCAGGGTGCTCGTGTGAATTGGTTCCTTGAAAAACAAACAAAAACTGTGATTTGTTTTCTTATTGTTGCAGGCTCCAGCACCAAGCGATGGGTGCTGTCGGCATGAGGTCGCTTTCGGAGGCCGGCCTGACCCCTCACAGTTCGGCCGAATCGCCTTCCACGGCGGCCAGTCCGACCACCAGCGTGTCCAGTATGACGGAGCGGGTGGATCCTGCAACGTCCATCCTCTCCGTCACCTCCAGTGACTCCGAATGCGACGTATGATACACCAGGACACTCGAAATCCCGGACCTAAAAGCGGAAAAAAGAAATAAAAACTCGGACAAAGGAGCTCAGAGGGACCGATTGCTATAAATAAGACCCGAAAAAGAGATAGTGCACGTATATTGTTTTTTTTTTTCAATTAAAAGCGCTTTCAAACTGAAAAAAAGGATCCTCCCTCCTCCCCTTCATCACAACAATAATAGAATTGCATGAATATTCCGGTTTTTATTATTTGCATCCTGTGGAGCATCGAGCAGAGGGAATAAAAACAGTGGCCCGTTTATTTTTGTGATGACGTCACATACATCTTATTTTTGTTCATCAGACAATCATTTCAAGTTGTAAGCACCTTTTTTGTTGTTGTTCCAAAAAGAGAAAACTAATATTCATGTCACTGCCTGTGTGAGGTTCAAACTATTATCAGATTTTTTTTCAAAATGTTTTTATATGGGAGGATGTAGAATATTTCCAAAAGAAGATGAAGAAATAATGCCATTTTACTCCCGCTGTGTAAAATAGTTGTATAAATATGCGTGTACATAATTATTTCCTCCTCTTTCTCATGCACACTTCCCTTTTCTCACTTTTCTCCACTTGGTGTTCCTCCGTGAAACATTTTCTCCAAAATCCAAACATTGACGCGTGCTCAAGTTCGGCCTGTTTGTTCTCTATATGTGACATTTTTGCTCATATCACCACGTGGAACTTCTTCATGCTCCTCACCTTCAAACATGTTTTTATATGTGAATATCATAGGATCCTATGTTGTTGCTTTTTTTAAGAAAATAATCAAATATAATATTTAATTGAAAAATGTTGGAGTGTGTGCAAGTTTATGCAAGTTACACGTCTCACCAAACGCAGGGATATGACAATTGTGATACAAAATGTTACACAGCGTTTAAAATGTGTTGAAACTCTCCCCAAAAAAACTTAAAACCAACCAAAAAGCGCGGTGAGTGCCATTTTACCTTTTGTTTATGCTTCCTGCTGAATGCCGAAATTAAGTAAACGCACCATTAAATATCCTAATCGCGATGGGACTCCTCCCCTGCTCCAATCTGCTTTTGTGGGCTTCTCAAAAGGGCTTTTCTTCCCGCAACGACAAGAACCCCCCACCAGTAGCCCCCTCGTTCTCTTTTGCACCCCGAAAAAAGCGGGGGTGAATGGTATTCCCCGCTAAACGTCTATTTTTTCGGTCAACTCTGCAGACGGAGAATGCATGCATTTATCAGGACACTTGCAGTATTTAAGTATGGATTTGAGAGCTTGTATAATCTTGGTTTTGGAATTGGGACAATACGCAGTGCAGTATGACAAGAAATTTAAAAAATCGCATTGTTTGATTATTCAAATCCAGTATAAAGTCCCACAAATAAGAGGATGTATTTAGAGCAAAGTATTCCTTTCTGAAATATTAAGATCATTTGTTTGAATGAGTATGTGTGGGAGTAGGGGGGTCGCTAAAGTAGGCTTCTGTGAACCTTTAGTGTATGTTACATTTCTATGTGTTATTACGAAGTGATATTTTCTTTGTATTTCTTTGAGGAATACGTTGCTGTATGCACAACTTATAATAATCACATAACTCATATATTGTATAGTAAATTGACAAATATCTAAAATGATTTTTTGCAGTCAATTACGTAATTACTCTATTTACAGAAAAGCACATTTACAGAATCAGGTTTTTCGTTTTGCCATAATTTATTATATGCACCTTAAATTATTATTATTATTATTATTATTATTATTATCATTATTATTATTATCATTATTATTATTAAAAACATTTTAGTGACAATTGGCTGGTTCTAAAGGCGCTTGATTATCATCTCGACATTATAATTGGCAATATTTCTAATGATAAAGCAGAATTCCCATATTAAAAGTAAAAAGTTCTTAAATCATTTTTACAGTCTCTTGTTGTTTTTTGTTTACATAATTTATACTTTGATTATTATTCAACACGTTTTATAATAAAGCTGTGACAATACCTTGACAGCAAATCATTTTAAATCAAATTATAAGACGCTCGCATGGGAACAAGACTGCACCTACTCAGTTTTATTATTGTTTATGTTTTGAAAATAAGTTTTTATTGGATAAAAAAAGATTTGGCATACAAGAACAAATCAAATTCTTCCTAACTGACGCAAAACTTGTAGCAGAGATTGAAGAATAATCTCTCGAATGGTGACAAAAACTAGACTGCAAATCCGTATTTACCAAATCATGATATGCTAGAAGAGAAACGAGACTACAGCATTTATGTTCATGTTTTGAAGGGAAGTTTTTATTTAAATGAAAATTGATTAACGTTGCAGCAATGTGATATTAAATTCGTTTACTAACTAGCGCAAACACTTTGTAGGGGAGACAGAAGAATAAACTTACAAAATGGAAAGACAACTTGACTGCAAATCATTTTGAAGTAAATGATAATATGTTCATGTGAATACAAAACAATTCAGAATTTTTTTTTTGCTTATGTTTTGAAGAGAAGTTTTAATTTGAGTTAAAAATGGTCTCCATTGCCGCAAACGATTTTTAAGTCCTAACTTAAACTTTTGTAGCAGTGATGGAAGTATAACCTAACGGTTGGTGACAAAACAAATTATTTTGCATTAAGTTTGAATATGCTCAAATGGAAACGAGACTAAAGCATTTCAGCACAAATTATATTTACGTTTTGAAGGGGAATGTTTCTTTTTTTAATAAAAATGATCGATGTTGCAGTAACATTCCGTAGTAGAAACCTAATTAATGCATATGCACTTTTTAAAGGTTTTGCAAAAAAATATCCCAAACAAAAATAAAATCACAACATATGTGTTAAAGTTCATCCTGCAGTGGTTTGGGCTTGTCAGAGCAAAACCTATAGTAAGGAGCAGGGTGTGTGTATTGGGGGCGTCTGTTCGTGATGTGTCAAGTCAAATATGGATCAGCACACAAAAGAACTTAGCGAAGAGTAATCTGTGTGTGTGATACTTACACGAGAGTCAAGGACAAGAATGTTAGCCGATCGCGGGGCACCCAAGCAGACTTTTACTTAAATTCCATTTTGAGCAAAATGCGTTGGACTCCCGCGTTGTGTGCTTTTCCCCCCAACTGATAAACGACGAAAGCGGAGGGAAACATGCAGCAAAGAGTTATGATTTGGAGTTGGGTGGTGAGGAATACTTGTCTGCCCTGTTTAGTTTTTTATCTCTTCTTCTCGCACATCGTTGCTTAACTGCACACAAATCAGTTGTTGGTGTGCATTCATGCAGCAACACCAACAGAAGAAACTCGTCCGGTTTAAATCAAGAGAATGCAACTCAATAATTCTCATTCGGTCGTTTATATATGCATATATTGTTTTCCTCACATACTATTTCTCTCTTGCCGGAGTATAAGATAATTCTTAATTATTATGTAATTCTAATATGATAATCCCCCAGGGCCATTACCACCCCAAATAAACAAGTGTGCAACATTCTGTGAAATTTTGATGATAAAGACTATTCTATTCTATTCTATTCTATTCTATTCTATTCTATTCTATTCTATTCTATTCTATTCTATTCTATTCTGAATATAAAATAATATTGTTAACATGATTATGGATATTTGGTAATCCAACACTTTTTGTCACTCCCAAAAAGTTTGTATTGACTCTCCCTGCCAAAAAATTGGGTAATATATGACAAAAAAGTGCCAATGTATTTTTCCAAAATACTTCCTTATTTAGTTTAAAAATATATATTCTCCAAAATGTAAAAAATGCCACTTTTGGGGGGCTAAAATTAGATTACAGTTAGATGAGGTAAACACAACGACTATTCTTAGGTTAAAAGTGGTCCGTGTTTCATGCTGGAAGAGGTATAATTTGGGAATAGAATAGAATAAAATAGAATTTATATATATATATATATATATATATATATATATATATATATATATATATATATATATATATATATATATATATATATATATATATATATATATATATATATATATATATATATATATATATATATATATATATATATTACAATAAGATAAGAATTAGAATTGTCTTAATTGTAATTGATAACATCAAAGGGAACATTGTTTCCAATGAGAATGCAATGGGGAACAGCTTCTTCCCGAAAGCCATCACCACCCTGAACTCCTATCTTCAGCAGTTATGAGCATAATGTTCTGTACAACTGTGAATATGCATATATCTAAACTATTTTATAAAAAACAATTTATCTGTGTGCGTGTGTATGTAACTTATAGACTCTGAAACGATTGAACCGATAGTCTTGAAAATGTTCACTGTTGTACTTTAGGCCTCTGTGAGTGTCTCTAGCTATTTATATCAAGGTATCCCCAATAAATACCAACCAACATCTGCCTTCGTGTACAAGCGGCTCTAAAGCTTTGGTTCCTTAGTGTGTCCCCGTAGCTTTTTCAACAAAACAAGGCCCCAACAACCTGGCCCAAGTAGAGTGCCTAGCAACCCTAGGGCTTTATCCTTGTTAATTATACATCAATAATATGATTCTTTTTAAACGTTTTTATCCTTTTGCACATGTTTTTTATTTGTCTTATTTGTTCTTGTTATACTTGTATAATGACAATAAATGTCATTCAATTGGCACTACATGATAAACATGTAATACAAGATTAAAAAGAGAAAAATAAGATAAAAAGGAATAAATGGGAAAATATGTTTACAAGGTGGCACTTGTCGAAAGTTGTCAGTGCATCAGCACAATAACACAATGAAGAAGTAGTGCAATGACATTCTACAGCAACATGTTTACAAAATAAGTTGATAAATAAAACATATATTTTCTAAATATTTTTATGTTTTTTTAAAATCTCCTTTTTCAATATTATGTAAAATATAAAATGGCTATTAATTTCCCGCAAATCACATTCAAGCTATCCTTTTTTAAACATCCCAAACATGAAAGCGTCCCAACAGAATGCAGTGGGGAAGTGGTGGGCAGGGGGGGTCATGAGTTGCGCGCGCATGCATGTGTTATTGTGGAAGGCCATTGGGTGGCTGCAAGCTGTGATCTCTTGCCCCGTGCACACCGACTGGACAGAGGGTTGAGCAGCTTATAGACAGATCGAGCACCTGGTTTTTCTCTTGGTTTTCACAGGCTTTCTTAAACCCCACACCCATCCACAAACAGCCATGCATACACGTACACGCATGCCTCTAACGCAAGCATATGTTTGGCATTGGATGAGCAAACATGTCGCTGTGTTTTACCGCCATCTGTTTTGCAGTTTTTTGGGGGGGTTTGTGTGCATTGTAACGCTACCTACAGCATTACAAAGGAACGCGTTCCAAAACCCAATTATGTCTACTTCTAAAGAGTACTTTAACACGTTATTATTACATCCTGTAACTCAACCATACTTCACTTTCTTGTTAAAAGGTGGATGACTCTTACAATGTGTTCTGTTATTTGTCAGTTCCTCCTTCCATCCGCCAGCAACACCAGGCTAATTTAACAATCAATCGACGGGTGGGCGTTTTTATATCTACCTACAAAATACAACTAAAGCAGTGGCGCTGTCTCAAACACAGAGTACGAGGTCGCTGAATTTCTCCCCACTGATATTGTGATATTCTCTCTACCGTATATACAGGCATCCAATTGATATTTGTAAGTCAGTTTGTATGCACGTATTTTGGTTGTGTCATCAGTAGCAAATGGTAGGCAGTGAGTAGAGAGTGGCTGTGGCTTATATAGGAACATCAACATCAATGGGGCAAACAAGAGCACAGAACGTACAGTAAAAGATTTTTGGTCTTGTAAATTGTTAAATTATTTTTGCAATAAAACTTGCCTGGGGGAAATAAGGATGACATCTTGGACATTACCCAGAAATGGAGATAGAAATCTTCGAGTAGTTTGCGGACAAAATACAATATGGATATGGCATGTCTCAGCTGTTGTTACTTTGCAAGCTCTCAATATTGCCCATGCCAAGCAATAAAAGCCACCCTGAAAACAAAATGTTATAATGTCGAAAATTGTAACAGGGATCCGGAAGGGCTCTTAAACACGCGGCCCTGAAGCTATTTGTGGCTCTCAGGATAATGGTTTGAGGCCCCCACTACAATAAGAAAGTTAAAGGGACAGTGTATTATTTGACCACAGATGGTATAGTATTCTGTCTTGCAACTGGAAACGAGTGCTAAAAATCACAAGTAACAATTAAAATTACAGTAATTCAAACTGAGCATAAAGCACCCATTCATTTATTTATTTATTTTATCAATTCTTCATCAGGATTTTTTTTGGGGGGGTACCTGTAGCAGCAAGATGGCCGACCATCATCTCCCTTTAGGCCCTAGAATGGGCACAATGTAAAGGACAAAATACACTATTCAAGTCTACTGCACTTGCATGCACCAGCAGGCTCTATTGTCTCATCTCATCTCATCTCATTAGCTACACCGCTTATCCTCAGTAGGGTCGCGGGGGTGCTGGAGCCCATCCCAGCAATCATCGGGCAGTGGGCAGGGGACACCCTGAACTGGTTGCCAGCCAATCGCTGTCTAATGTATTCTATTCTGTTCTATTCTATTCTATTCTATTCTATTCTATTCTATTCTATTCTATTCTATTCTATTCTATTCTATACTATTCTATTCTATTCTATTTGTGGGAGCCTGCAAGGGCCTTAAGAACCAAAGTCTAGGTGAGACTAATGTTGTGCAAAATAAATTAAATTGTGCAGGGAAATAACATATATATACATATTCGAAAATAGTGGAATGATTTTATCCAAACAATTTTGTAGAAAACTGCTCCAACCTCGATCCAGACCCTAGCCCCGGTGGCCCCCAGATGAATTGGGTTCGAAACAAGTGGTTTACACAGTTTGGGCACGTTATTACGTTAACTTAAAAAAATATATATACGCATGTCTTTTCAGCTCCCAAAAATAACAATAATGTGATATATAAGACTTATTATTACAAATATCCATAAACGGTCTTATATATAGCATACATTTTTGGGGAGTTATTATCAAGAATAATAATAATAATAACATAAATATGAATTGCAATTTTTCCATTTTATTCATGTACAATCTAAACTTTGCAAAATTATTTTGGACACAATGAAAAACACTGCCACTGCATGTGCACATGCACTAGCATAGAATGGAAATGTATGATATTATGAGACTAATCTGAGATATTGCAGAGCACATTTATGGCATCGATGGCAGAGATTTCACTCATTTTAAGGTGGGCCAAAATCTTCCCCAGCTTTGGCTTCCGCCAAAGACGCTTTTCTTTCGCTAAGCCCAAACAAAAGGTCAGGCATTGACCGATGCTCGCTTGCCCTTATCAATTCATTCCCCATTTACAAGCTTGGATTAGGGTTGCAGCCTTTCCTATTTGACCACATGCGCACACAACTGCAAACCCTATTTTTCTTTCGTTGTTCTATTATTATAGCTTAGGCCAGTCTTTGGGTATCATTTAAGGAAAGTCGTGCTTTAAAGTCATTATTAAATGTTTACCTTGGAGTGCCATGTCTAATATCGTTGCTATCAATGACAATAAGGGAACTCTATTCTATTCTATTCTATTCTATTCTATTCTATTCTATTCTATTCTATTCTATTCTATTCTATTCTATTCTATTCGTGGGAGTCTTCAAGGGCCTTAATAACCAGGGAGAGCCAAACACGTTCTTAGACTGCCATCTAGCGGCGTTATCTCGTATGCTTTTTCAAATGAATGTTAAGAGCAGAGTCCACCTGTTTTTCTCTGTGAGCCAAATATAAATAAAACGGTAGGATACGAAGTTCACTTTTATTTTCAAACTGTGATTTACATGGAATATTATAGTCCATGTTTGTTTGTTTTATAAGAAAAACATGTTTTTGTTCGTGTAAATCAGGGTGGTGTATAACGGGCCGAATTGGTTTAAAAACAAGACCCGGTCAATTTTTTCTCATTTGCATTTGTAAATGAATATAAAGATATGTTGACATTTACATATACCTGCCATATTTCTTTTTATACTTGTTTCTAAATAGATCAATTTCATCAAATTGGTTTTGAAAAGCTCACAATAATGTTAAATAAGGTATGGTATTAGGTCCCAGTTTTAAGCACTAATTTTATATTCAGTTTTGAAGTTTTTATTGACTATTTTTTGTTTTTATGTAATAGTATTTTTTTCTTGTATTTCTGTAGTATTTCATTACTGTTGCTGTATTTTTGTAGTATCACTGTAGATTTATTTTTTGTTGTTTTTTTGTAATGTTTTGTAGTATTTCTGTCGTAGGATTCCTGTAGAAATGTTTATAGCATTACAGTAGTAGTTTTTCTGTTGTAGTTTTTTCTGTATTAGTATTTATGTATTATAGTATTACTGTTTTTGTAGCATTTCTCGATTGTTTCTTTTTTTTCTTTTTTAGATTTTAAGGAAGCTCAATTGTTATTTAGTAATTTTGTAGTTTTTTCCTGTTGTATTACTGTAGTTATATTTTTTATATTTCTACAGTATTTCTGTAGTATTTTGTAAAACTTTATATGGTAATATTTTATAGTACAGTATATGCAATTAGTCAGTTACTGTGTCAACCCCTGATAACACAGCAATCTGACATATAATTCTGTTGGCTGAAAAAAAAACAGAATATGCAAAATTAACCTAAATTCACCATATCTACAGCTCTCCTTTTAAAATCACAGGGTTACTTTTAAATTAAAAAAAAAAGAAATTTTAGATTTTTTTATGTGAAATTTTAATTATCATCTTGACCTACTGTAGGTTTGAGAACAGGGGATGTTGTCATGGTTTTCTATGTCCAGCCCTTTGAGACTTCCTGTGATGAAGGATTTTACGAAAAAACATGTCTTGAGTTGACTATGATATAGTCATTACATGTTTACCGTTAAGGGGGCCGCATTAAAAACCCTCCCGAGCCGCACATGGCCTGCAACTCGCAGCCCTAGTTTTTTCACCCCATGTGAAAACTCAAACCCCAAATGTGTAATTTTATAAAAGGTGGGGTGCGGGATTGGAAGACTTAAGGCTGCAATCATGACTTTAAGCCAGGAGATGGTGGCAGAGAATGACATGATTTGTGTGCAAGTACATGCATTTCATAGACACGCTCTAATAAACTCTTTTTTTTTTCATATTTTTTGGGCTTGGGTTAGCTTTTGGACTCTACTAGAAGCAGGTCCTTTCTTACCCTCACCATTTTTGTGCTTCAATGATAAAAAAAAACCTCAGGGAAGAGCGTGACCTCTCTTTCCAGCCCTGTTTCCTCAAACCTAACATGTTCCGCCATAAAAGAGTCTGATAAAAGTAAGATAAAAGCAGATAGGTGCAATGGAAAATAATGCACAATGGCTCTTTGAACTCAGTTGGGCATTTCTGACACATACTTAATTGAGAAAATATGACAATTTCTATTTTTTAAGGAACCCTTAAATGACACCCCCCACCTTTAACGTTATTAGTTTTATAAAATATATTTAATTGATTTTCACACTTTTATACATACACAGTATAAAGTACAGAGTTTTTTCAATGGCTGACAGCAAAATGTCCACCAATAAAAGCAATAGAAGCCTGTGTAAATCCCGTTTAAACACATGACATGCTGACTTTTAAATGGCGGGGTGGCTTAGCTGCAAAAATCCTCTCGCTTTTGATTTGGAGCTTGTAATGCGGATGCCCGACAAGCCTGATGGCCTTTCAAACCTAACCACGTTCATTCATTTAAATGTCAGGTGTATGCGTATGTGTAAACAGGTAGAACCTGCAATAAAAACCCCCACAAGTGTACGTAAATATGAAACCATGAGTGGACATTGTGTATTTTTAGTGCCTCCAATTGGTAAAAAAACACCAACCTGTTAGTAGTGGCAGTAGCACAGGAGGTAAGGAGGGATCCAGAGGTCGCAGGTTCGATTCCTGGCTCCTCAATGTTACATTTTGAAGTGTCCTTGGGCAAGACACTCTCTAATGCCCCTATTAAGCAGCCTTGCATGGGTGTCGTTGCTATTGGTGTGTGAGTGTGTGAATGGGTAAGAGTGAAGTACATTGTAAAGCGCTTTGGGAGGTTTTCAGTGACTTGAAAAGCGTTTGTAAATGCAGACCATTTACATTAAAAAAACAATATTGATTTGAATAATGAGCAAAAACATATGAACTATCATACTAACAAGCATTTTTAGAAGTACTCATAGGTCGAAAAAAATGCCATCTAATAATAATAATAATAATAATTTCCTTTGTATTGTCATTCTTTGTAACAATGTACACAGAACGAAATGTCGATACACCTGACCCGTTGTAGCGGGTCGATGCAGCCGCAGCCAGAGGGCGCCGCCATTATACCAATTAGGTATGTATTTGACATAACATGAGCTTCACCCAGAGGGAGATGACATGATTGTCCGCCATCTTGTTATCTCCAAAATAAAAAAAAACATTTAAAAGGCTAAACAAAAATGCTAAGAAAAGTAATGTGGTATGGTCACTTTGAGTCCCTGAAGTTTGTATTACTTGTTGTGCTTTGTAGCACTATACAGTGACATCTGTTGGTTAAATATGACAGTATCGCTTTAACGCATGACTTAATACTGCCATCTAGTGATAAAGTTTACAAATCATCCACAGACGTCGACATCATTGATTAACATAAACATTAAATACCAGGAAAAAAGTGAAAAAAAATCAATCAAACAAATAAACAAACAGGCAAGTCAGATGGTAGGTTACATCCGACACCCAAAATTTGAACTCCAACCTGATGGGGGATCTGAATCAGTACCCAACAACAACGTGAATTTGAGGACAACATTTGAAATTGAAAGCTCCTTAAAGGATAGTATCCATCCATCAATCCATCCATTATTTGCACCGCTTATCGTCAGTAGGGTCGCGGGGTTGCTGGAATCCATCCCAGCTATCCTCGGGCAGTGGGCAGGGGACCCTGAACTGGTTGCCAGCCAGTCGCCTGGCACACAGAGACAGACAACTCACACGCTCATTCAAACCTAGTGACAATTTGGACCAGCCAATTAACATGACATGCATGTTATGGGAAGGTAGGAGGAAACCAGAGTGCCATGCAAGCACAGGGAGAACATGCAAACTCCAAACAGGAAGGCTGGTAGCTGGATTTTAGTGCAGACACACTAACCACTCATCCAACATCCCCCCCCTAAAGGATAGTGTTGTGTCCCTATTTAACTATCCTCTATATTCATACTGATCTTAACAAGCAAGAAAGGATAGGGGTCTTTGAAAAGGGGGGCGTGATAGGGGTCTGCACTTGGCACTGCACACAACCATGCATTCAGCGATGCATTCTTGAACCCAAGTTGTTAAAATTTAAAATTTCATATTTTAATTAGCAAAAATCAAAAGAAGAAGAACATTTAAACTGAAGAGCGCAGATACACGCACACACAGACACACATGCAGAGACAAAATTAAAAAAATAAATTTAAAAAAGGCAGCAATTATTAAAAAATGGTCTCGGATTAGATAAAGTAAGCCCCTTAAAAACAAAATATGAAAGTAACTATTCAGAAAATTAACAAAACAAAGTGTGATTTTTCGTTTTGCTGTTTAGTCAAAAATTGCCAATTTGGACAAGATACTGTTGTAATATTATAATATAATCATTTTTATGATTTTTTCCAGGTATATTATTTTCTGTATTGTTTTCTGACTGGTGTTCTGATTTAATGTTGGGCGTAGGCTCTAATCTGCCCTTGAGTCTTATACGACCACATGTTTTTGTCATAGCCCACCCCTATGATATATATAAATGATTTCGATATCACACTTGTGAAACTTTTACAGCCTTGTTCTGCACTCACAAGCCCAGAATATTCAGTTTTATTTGTTTTTATTGTTATAAAGACCTCAAACTGCTTTACTCCTGTCGCGTTTAGCAAACTGGATCAAACGACCACAAGGAGGAAGAAAAGAGCGTTCTTATTCACTAGTTACATCTTGAACAGGTACACAATAGGGGTAGGAAATAGGGCAAAATATCGTATTACAATTTAAGAAGACAACAGCACTACCTTGCACATTTCTGACTTTCTCCTGTACATGGTAACATAAAAAAAAAAACATTCATCTCAGGATGTATTTGTCAGAACCCGAACAGACGGAGGACCCAGACATGTAACATTTTCACATCAGCTGTATTTTACCGGAATGGGGCAGCCATGCTCGTGAACACAAAAGCCAGTGATCCGGCGATTCCTGGGCGGAAGAATCGAGACAGAGAAGTCAGGCGCGAGAAAACAGGAAGCCAGAAGAAGACGAGATTGAAACCGGATCGGACAGTAGGGATCGACACCAGATACAGGATACACGAGCAGATACGGGACAGGAGGGAACAGACGAGATTGATACCTGATACTTGATACACGAGCAAGATACAGGGCAAGACGGAACAGATGAGATCGATACCAGATACTGGATACAACCGCAAGATACCGGACAGGGACGGGACAGAGGGGATTGATACCGGATACAGGATACAAAAGCAAGATACCGGACAGGGGAGGACAGACGGGATCGATACCGGATACTGGAGAATGGAGTAAGATACCGGACAAGGCAGGACAGAGGAATCGATACCAGATACTGGATACACAAGCAAGATGCCGGACAGGACAAGAGAGACGGGATTAATACTGGATATTGGAGCAAGATACAGGACAGGACGAGACAGGCGGAATCTATACCGGATACTGGAGACTGGATCAAGATACCGGACAGGACGAGACAGACGGGATAAATACCGGATACTGGAGACTGGAGCAAGATACCGAACAGGACGAGGCAGGCGGGATCGATACCGGATACACGAGAAGGATGCCGGACAGAGTCAAAATACAAGTCTTGCGAGTGCAGAGGTTCGTTGACAGACAGACAAGCAGTGAATGAGAGCGCTGAGTTTAAATAGGAGGGAGGCCAATCAGGCAACGGGCAGCAGGTGGCGCCAAACGGGCGGGCCCAAGTAAGAGCAATGGGCAACCGTGACAGTATTACACAAAATTGAGCATTTCTTTTTCTTTTCATGAAAATTAGACAATCTATAGAAGGTTTTCAGTTTAAAACATGTTTTAACTGAGAAGACCCCTAGAAAAAATAAGCAAGCTCTACAGTGAAAATATAAACAATAGATGAACAGGACTACAGAATAACTAATTGTTAAATGAAGTCGTAGTCATAATTTTTTTTGTATAATCCTTAATCTCAAAGAGCCTCAAAGGGATGCACAGACCACCTGTATTTTCGTGGTATTTTTCAAGATTTTTGTAGTATTTCTTTATTATAGTAATACTGTAATAGTATTTTTGTAGTATTTCTGGAGTATGCCAACTCCTCGTCAATGTCAAAATCTGTGATCAGATGATGGAGGTGCTGTATCTGAGTCACTTCAGGAGGCTTCTCCTGCAACTGGTATCCATGGAAACCAGTACTATCTGTTTCAAAATATTTGGCCAAGACAAAAATTGCTCTTCTTTTATAATAAGACCAACAATAGAGATTTTTTGTTGCTCTCAAAATCCAATCATTACATTTTTCAATCAGCAAGAATAAATCGATTAATCTCAAACTAATCAATCATTGAATTAATTGTCAGGTGTATTTGTAATTCATTAATCCTCTAAGTCAGGGGTCAGGAACTATCTTGTAATTACCCATGTTGTCCTTTAAAGTAATAAAACATAAATTATAGAGACCAAAAACATGTGTACCTCCCAGAGAGCAATCAACTTGGATTTATTTTCAGATATTTGGAAAATTTACCTCGTAACACAAACACCGGTAAACTACAACTATTACAACATATTCAACCACATTATGTTTTTCTCTTCCGTTTATTGTGCTTCACATTTTCCTGTCACTCCATTTCTTACTTTTTTTACATAGAATTGCTTGCGTAAGGGACACGGTGAGGAAGGGGTGATTTGCTAATCTGTCACTGCCCCTTGGCGGTTCCAACGTGAAAGAGCAAGATATTCCCTTTGAGTGAAATATTTTGGCACTCCAGGGGCCTCTGCTGGCTCAGGGGCCACAAGCAGTTGTCTGTTTTGTCTAATGGAAAGCTACCTGTGCACTGTCGCGCGCCACATAGAAAATAACAGGTCTGATGTAATTCTTTGTTAAACCGTTGGAGAGCGCTAATATTATCCTTTATAGTTTTTTTTCTGTTTATACAATTTGCATTAGTCATAATAAAATTGATAAGATTAATAAGTCTTGTGTACGACAAAAAACTAGTTATTTTGGTATTTTAATGAGTTGAAAATAATAGTCTAACTTCAAAGGGAAATATGCTAGAAATTCTACTTGCAAAAAACACTGTACACTACACACCATATACAATATGTATATGTATTGTACACATTTGTATCACAAGTCTATGCTATCATGTATTTTTTATGTACTAAAATGCAACATTAAGCACGAGACAAGTTTGTTTGGGTGGTTTTCTCTAACAAAAATCCATATATGAGTCAATTACAATTAATGTGGGCACCATAGATGACTGGTTAACATGTCCTCTTCACAGATCTGAGGCCCTAGTTAGTTTTACTGTAGTAGTATTTTGTAAAATGTATGTAGTATTTCTTTTTTCTTTCCAAAATTATAGCAAAATAAAATATAATTTTTTTTGTTTAATATTTAGGTCTGTAATCATTTTGTAGAACAGTATTTCTGTACTAGTATCACTGTAGTATATCTTTGTAGAATCTGTTTATTATTTATTTTTTTAATTCTTTAAATAAGGCAACAAAATAGAAAATAGAACATATTACGTATATCAAATGCTTAAAGAGAAACACATGCTTTCTAAAATTAATTACATTCCTTAAAGATGTACATGACAATATATAGAATACAAAGTAATTTAACATGTATAAACTCACAAATTTAAAGTCCTAAAAAGTTTAAATTAAATATTATCTAGTCGAGTCATGTTTATTTGTATAGCCCTTGATCACAAGGAGACACAAAGGGCTGTACAGACCACAGATTATTGCAAACCACAGACTATTATGACACCATCCCCTGATCAAAAACATACATGAGGGCAAGGAAAAACTCAAAAACCTCAACATGAGGAAAATGAAGGGACCTTGAGAAGGGACCGCACATGAGGTAATCCCCTTCCAGGATGACCAGGCTGCAATGGATGTTGCAATAACAAATAATACACAGATATTGTCAACAGGACATATGGGTCATTCATTAGCTATATAATAGAAGTGTGTTTTAAGCCTAGATATAAACAGTTCCATCGAGGTTGCTGGTCGAATCTCAGGGGGAAAAGCATTCCACAGGACCGGGGCCCCAATGGAGAACGTTCTTGAACCTGCGGATCTCTTCTTGGCTCTTGGGATCACTAGTTGACCAGCATTTTCAGGGCGAAGGCTCTGGACTGGAACATAGGGGGAAATTAAATCTGAAAGATATGAGTGAGCAAATCCATGCATGATTTTGTATAATACCAACAGAACCTTAAAATCACATCTTAAGCTAACAGGTAGCCAATGCAGGTCAGCAAAAATCTGGGTTATGTGATCAAACTTTCTTGTCTTGGTTAAAAGCCATCTACAGGCTGTTGATTTCTGACTTCGGGAGACCAGAGAGTAGTGCATTACAGTAATTGAGATGGCAGGTAAAAAAAAACGCATGAAGTATGATTCCCGCATTGGACTGAAACAGCATAGGGCAAATTTTAGCAATGTTGCGATGAGGGAAAAAAGATGTTCTAGTAATATTCTTAATATGTGTTTGAAAGGACAGATTGGGGTCAAATGTGACACCTACATTTTTGACTGAGTTTTTGGAAACCCGTGACATCTAACAACGCTTGCTACCAGGCACTCAGACGCAAACCCGGAATCTTTTTGGCTAAAACAACATCTGTAAACACTTTTGTTACATGTCTCTCGGTCTTCAGAAGTTATTGTGAGGGCCTTTGAGTAGATTTCTGAGGCTAGCAAACACCAAAGGCTGAAATATGATTGGTTAAATGTTTGTACATGAAAGCACACAACTGGCTGCAGCACAACCAGGGAGATGCAATGAAAGGAAGCTGACAGACAATTTGGAATTATTTATAAGTATTTATGGACAAAATATAAGTAACACATTCAGATATTTTTAGGCCAGCAGAGAAGGACTTGCAGGCCCTGGCGGCCTACCGCTGCCTATTCAAATTGTTTTCTCTTCCCATCATGCTCAAGGGAGTATAAATAGCCCTGATTTTCCCTAGCTTATTTCTTCCATTCACTTCAGAGCTTTTACTGGTCACACTATTATATCTATAATTCCTTTAAGAAGGAAGGGGCAGAGCTCTATAGAGTGTCGTTCCAGTTTTTTTGTAGTGTTACTGTAGCTTTATTTTTGTACAATTTTTGTTGTATTTCTGGATTATTTGTTATGTAGTATTTCCAAAGTAGTTTTTTTCTAGTATTTCTGTAGTACTTTTGTCGTACTTTGAAAGTACATTTTTTTGGGGGATATCTGTAATTTGTTTGTAGAGTCTTTGTATTATTACAGTAGTATGATTATAGTATTTGTGTGTTATTACAGTAGTTTCACAATTGTAGAATTTTTGTAGTATTATTTTTTTCCCTATTTTTTACTATCTCTGTTGTGTTTTGTAGTATTTGCATATAAAAATGCTTGTTGTACATTTCTAGTATTTCTGTAGTATTTTTGTTGCACATGTACGTTTAGCATGTTTTATGATTACGTGTTACTGTAGTTTCATTTTTTTGATATTTCCATGGAATAATTTTTGTAGTATCGCTATAAGTATACCTTGCAGTATTTCTGTTGTAAACCTCTTGTAATAGTATTTTTGTAGTAGTATTTCTCTAGTATTTTTTTATATTATGGTATTATGTATTAATTTTTTTTAGCATTTCAGTAGAAGTATAATTGATGAACTTCCAAAGCAATGTTTTAGTAGTATTTTTGTATATTTTTTATAGTATTACCATAATAGTATTTTTGTCCTATTTCTTTAGTATGTTTGTAATATTACTGTGGTTGTCTTTTTGTAGCATTTTTGGGGTAAATAATTCTGTAGTAGTATAGTAGTACTGTGGTAATATTTTTGGAGTAATTCTATACCATTTTTTAATCTTCAGAATGAAAGCAAAATAATATATTTAAGCACCATATTTGATATTTAGTTCTTTAGTTATTTGTGTTGTTATTTTTGTTGTATTTCTGTTGAAGTATTTTGAGTGGACACACAATGCTACAATGGGGACGATGTTGGCAGCAAAAAAGTCTTGGACGCCCCCTAGTGGTTGTAGTGGCCCTAAGCAGCCGCTTTCTTGCTTTCTACATAAATAAGAGCTGTGTACCGATACAAAATTCAACTTGGTGTCAAATCCAGTGGCAAACGCTGGAAAAGTCATCAGGCAGAACCAGGACGTGGACGCCGCATGGGAAACCACACAAGCGCTTTTTTTTCCCTTCTTCTTCATCCTTCAACAGCCGCCGCCGCCATCTTGCTTGACTTCTTGACTGTAACACAATACATCAGCCAACACACACACGAGCAAATGCAGACACACTGCTGTTTAACAGCATGCACCTGATACTGTGCAGTCAAAAACGAAAATTGGTCGCAGCAAATGAAATTTAAGTCGTTTTGCCGTTTCCATTAAGATGCTACAAGCTTATATGGACATAAAAGTGGGGAGGGTGTCTTTCCACCACGGCAAACTAATATATAAATTTAATGAATGATTGAATGAATAAATAAGTTAAAATAAGTTCAAACCTCCTTCTGGCTCTCAATGAGTTTTCCTACTTGAATTGTGTGTTTGAGGACAGTGTTGTTTGATTCAGACACATTCAGATTTCGCAAACAAGAACATTCAATTCAAATGGGAGTCCACCTCCTGGAATAGGAAATGCCAGAAATCCCACTGTCCTTGAATGATGCATATCTTACAGAGAAATTTGGGATTTTATGTTATTTTGTGGGGGAAAACATGTTAAAAGGCTGTGTAAAATGCTAATAATTTGTGTATAATTTTCTAGGGTCAGGAGTTTGAAAATCGGGTTCAATTGGGGCCCGCAGGATTATAGTTTGAGGCCCCTACCTTGATATGAAAATTGTCAGGGACGGTGTGTATTATTAAGCAACGCCTAGTGGTGGAAAATATCATTCATATAAAAAACATACTTGAAAAATAAGCAAAAATTGATTAACTATTATGTAAACGTGCATTTTTAAAAAATACTTGTATTTATGAGCTAATTGTATGCCATATTGCTGCGTTCAAAAAACAAAAACTTGCGATAGGCTGAGTAAAATGGTATAGTTTGTTAACCTTGAGTCTTTTGTAGTACTGTATTCTCCCATGTGCTTTTTATCATTCAATTGATGTTGCACTGCATCATGGGGTCTTCAAATTGTTGGTCACTGGCACCAGGTAGCCCTAAAACCCCCTGATTAACCAGTGGACAGTAATTGAAAATAGCTTACCATTAATGGATCATTGTGATTTTCTAGGATTTTTTTTTATCTAGCAGGTATAATATTTTAGTGCTCAAGTGGCCTTATTTTACTTTTAATACTTAAAACATGATAATAACATATTACAGTAGTTGTAGTTATTAAGTTGTTATTTTAGGAATACATATCACATTGCTAGCCATTCAAGATGATCAGTGACCAGAAGTAGCTCTAGCTCCAAAAAAGGTTGGTGACCTCTACACAACGTAATACATCTAGTGGCATCTAGTGGTCCCAAAACATACACTGTCTCTTTTATGTAAGTGCAGTCCATGCAAACTTGGGATTCATATATTCCTGATTGATTGGTTCATTTTCATATTAAATGAACTGCATGGAATTTGGAACTTTTCCTTCCCGCTGCTGCCATCTCCTGGCTTGTATCTTCATTGCAGACTCAGTCAGCTCGTTCATGATGCAAATGCTAGTATGCACATTTCTTAGATGCGGGCAAATAAACTCTTTTCTCAGCTTTCTAGGGGTTTGGGTTGGCGTTTGGACTCTACACGAAGCTGGACTTCTCTTGCTTTCACCATTTTCATTCTACATCATTCTACACTTAAATATACAAACATTATAGAAACATGAGAGGACAAGAAAAACATCACTCTCCAGCACCCTTCCACAGCCATTTCTCCTACCCAATGTGTTCCGCAAATGCTGCATAAGTCACTGAGAAATTTTAAAATTGTAAAAGCTACTTAAATGGAAAGTGTGTAATTTTTAGTGTATCTTAGTGGTACAAAAAACATTCCTGGAAAAAAAAAAACTAACATTGATTTTGATATTGGGCAAAAATACATGGGCTATAATATATTTTGTCGATGGTATTTCTTATTAAAAAAAAAAATCATAGGTCGAGACACTGCTATCGGTGTGTGAGTGTATCCGTGAACGGGTAAGTATGAAGCACATTGTAAAGTGCATGGGGAGATCTTCAGTGACTTGAAACCGCTATATACACATTTCTTGACCTATGATTTTTTTTCAAATAACATTAGCATGATAATTCATGTATTATTCCTTTTTTGTTTCTTTAAATTTTTACAGAATGAAAGATTTTTGGACTTCAGGGAGGCATTAAATATCACACACTGTCCCTTTAAGAATTATATATATATATATATATATATATATATATATATATATATATATATATATATATATATATATATATATATATATATATATATATATATATATATATATATATATATATATATATATATATATATACATATATATATATATATATATATGTATACCGGTACATAATTTGGCCTGGAGATGGATGGGCGACACCAGGCAGTACTTGCCCAGGACACAACACCACCAACAAGTCACCAACCACCCACTCACCCACAATAGCTGCACTGAGGCGGACACTGGGAGGCTGCTGAGGACAGTAATATCTGCACAGTGCATTGTTGCCTGCCCTCTCCCCTCCCTGATGGACGTCTACTCCACATTATCAAGGCCAGGTTACGTCCAGGCGGCTAGCAAACACAGATCCATATATTAATACGTCTACCATATATATATATATATACTGTATAGTGATCAGTGACCGATTCATGTTACTTTCAACTTTTCACAATGAAGTCACAGTTTTGCGGCTTCTTAATGAGCCAGTTCATCAGGCGTGAACGCAAAGCGCTTCCCCACACAGGCCATAAACGTTTGCCCTTTGGCCCCTGTGATGGGGAGCTAAGTGAGGGGTCTCCCGTAGGGGCCACTAATGCGCCACACGAGAACGTCGCCTGTACACATGTGCATCACACGCTTGTATCTGCGCCTGCGCACACTTTACGACAACAAAAGCCTGCAGCTCCGCAATCACTGGAAAGATCAACAAGTTGATATTTCCACGCCAGTTAAAATAATGGCTACATGTTTACTAGCACGAAATTCGTTTTATGGGCAGCAATGTTGAGATTTTATGAGTTTGTTTATGTTTACAACGTCATTGTTTTGGGTATTCTCTTTCATATTTATATTTATTATAGTTTTTCCCTCCCCAGGGCCTCAGCACCCTAGGCAAGCGAGAAAAACTCTAAAAATCTCTACATTTTTCAATTTATTTGAATATTTTTCTTGCTGTTAAATTATTACACTACTTTCTATAGCACTATTGTTACGGACATTATTTGTAAATATACGCGACAATTTATCCTGACAGTATTTTATCTTGTTTCCTCTTTGAAGTGTTTATTACATGTTTATCCCGGAGTGCCGTGTCTAATCTTGTTGCATACAATGTTGTACTACGTTGTTATTCATGACAACTAAGACAATTAAATTCTACTAAATTCAGTTATACTAGCATTGTGCACAAGTTGAAAAAACTACTTTTCAATGATCACGTTTTCACATTTGTTTGGAGTTGTCAACTATGAATTCATTTCTGGCAAAAACATAGAAATCTTTTCTTTTTGTGTCGTTTTTCTGTCTTTTTTCATTCAATCTTTGAACAAATTTTGAAAAGAACAACTTAAAAAATGAGTGTCCAGCGAAAGAAATGGCCCAATTCACACTGTTGTGTTTTTTATTGTAAAGGTTATAAGAAACTATAAAGGCAATCCATTTTAGGCTTCATAATGTCAACTTCACATGCATTTTTTCTCTCCAAATGATAATAATAATAATAAAGATAACAGTAATTGTAATATCAAGACATTATTGAAATATGTTTTATCTCATGGCGTTTTTTGCGTGACGTACTGAGGCAGCCGCGAAAAAAAGATATTGCAGTCTCTCTTAGAAAGTCCTGTAAACCAGTGGTTGGCAACCACCAGGCCGTGGACCGATACCGGGCCTTGGGTCGTTTGGTATCAGGCAAACAGATAGAATGAAAATGTCCTAAAAAAGTGCCTTATTTTTACTCATACTGTATTTATTTTTCAACACATTTTTTGACCCAAAGAAGACTCGGGTCATATGACCGTAAATGAAAAATGATTGATCAGTCGAAATGTATAGCTCACCTCAGATGCCAAAGGAAAAGGAGTTGCGATTTAGCTCATCATCACACTATTTTTACTTACTGCGCCACGTTGTACAACGTTGTAATGGAGCATTATGAGAAAGAGTTCAGAACAATGGTATCCTGTGAGTAAAAATAGCGTGATGATGAGATCAAATCAAAAGCCTTTTCCTATGTCATATAGATCTCTAGTGGTCTACTGATTACACAGTGGATTCTTTTTTGTGATTATAGTTGTTGTTATTATTATTATTAAAAATTATTACTAATTATTTTTGGGTCAGGCTGCGAGAATATAGTCAGACATTGAACCGGTCCGCGGTACAGAAAGAGTTGCCAACCACTGCTGTAAACAAAGAAAACCACATCGAATCCTAAAAACAATTAGCGATAATAAGACATTTTTATGCATTCTTTCCAAGAACCTTTCAGTAAAATACACATTTTTATTGTGTCTTTTACAACGGACCTGCCTCACCTTGGTTGCCAATTGAAGGAAATATCCTCCCTTTTAAGTGCTTTCTTTAAAACAAATCCACTGGCACATTTCAGCATGTTCCTTAATTAAAAAAAAAGGAAAGGGAAAAAAAAGTCTTTGTCCAAACATTCTTCCTCTACGAGCCCAAGTCCACCAAATTAGACGACATGGGGTTCAAGATGGTGTCGTGGTGCATTCCGTGGTGATGAGGATGATGAGGATGCGGGTGATGGTGATGGTGGTGATGGTGGTGATTGTGCACCGATTCCCCGCCTCCGAGGACCGGTACAGCACTGGGTCCAGGCGGGGGCGCAAGGCCGTGCAGGGTGCCTTGTACGCCGAGCATTAGGGCGGGACTGGGGGATGTGTGCTGGTGGTCTGGAGTCCCCGCCGGGGTTTTATCGTCGTCCGAACTTGCCAAAAGAGTTTTAGTCCCGTTGAGGGATGAAGTTAGTGCGTTGCTGCCACTGCCGCCGTTGTTGTTATTGGAGTTTTCGTTATTCTCCCTGGAAAACGCAGCAGGCCACTTAAGTTAGCATTGGAGTGAATTTTGACGCGCCGCAAATAATCACGAAACATGCTAAATGATAATAGTGAGGTCAGTTAGAAAAATAATTGTATTTGTCATTGAATACTCAAATAAAAGTAAATTCATAACCATGCACTTTATATATTTCAACCTGAAAGCTTTCTAAATAAAGTGTGCCCCAAACAAATGGATATGCACCTTGACTTGAATTCGCCTAAACACTTTTTAAAATTTCTGATTCGGTTTTGGAGTATCCCGTGCCCCTAGTGAGAATAAGCGGTGCAGTCAATAGATGGACGTATAGTTTTGGGGTACAATGTCAGATAATTGGCTTACGCTTGTGCAAAATAATGCTCCCAAAAATTCTGGAAATGTAAAAATAAAGCTGAAAGTGCAAATACGTGTTGGGGCATCTGTGTTTTGAACTTTTTGCGTGTCAAATTTATTTTCCTGAGTAATTCTAGAACATTTTTATTGTACAAACACATACCCAGTATCTGTCCTTCTTACTTCAAAATCAAATCTGAAATAGAAAAAGGTGTATTGGCTAAAATGTGTATTTTTCGAACACCTTGTATAATAAAGCTAAACTGAAAATGGATGCTTTTAAAATGGTTCCTAATAATTTTGTTGCGATATATGGTATATTTCTTCATTTCATTGTATACACATTTTTGAAAAAAAAAAAAAAACCTTACAACTCTACAAATACCTAAAATTTTACCTTATTTCATCATTATTTTAGAATAGAAAAACGATCAATTGAAAGATCGAAATAATGTGCCATTTTCCCCATTTGCGAACGAGACGATTCCATCAACGTATTGTTTTTGTTCAAATAAAATTGCAACGTATTTAGAACAATACTCAAAATAATTTAAATCCAAATATTTGTATGGTTATGAATTTAAGTTTATTTATTTACCCATAATTAATTATACAATTGTATTTGTAGCGTATAACTATCATAACATTATTTAGCAGGCTCCCAGTACCTTGTACATGATTTTGCCAACCGGTATTCATCCTAACATTCTTTCTATCTTATTTTTCTCATCTAAGTCTCCATTGTATGTTTATCCTGGAGTGCCAAATCTAATCTCGTTGTAAACAATGTTCACAACGTTTCTACCAATGGCGATGAGAACAATTGTAATTCTACTTTTAAAACCGAATTATGAATTATATCTTGTCATCATGAAGTAAGGATTTCAAACAATATGTTTTCTTGACCTGATACAATAATAAAATAAATCACTTTTTTAATAGTAAAAAGTATTATTGATCAAATATTGAAATACCCCACTGCCCCAGATTTTTGAAAAATGAAATTGGGAGAAAATTATAACTATTGTTATTTTTAAAATCTTTTTTGTTTTCCCTGAATCATGTCTACAACTTTTTTACACCAGTAGAAAGGGAAAATTTAATTATCAAAATGATTAAATGTTTTTCGTATAAAATGAGAGAAAAAATGGCACATTCAAGTTTGTTTTCATTCTTAAACGAGAATATGTCATCATCATGGTGATTTTTGTTATCTTTCTTATTATACAAGTGTACACAGTTAAATGACCAGTATTAATTTAACGCAGTATAAGGACCACAAGTTCACCAGGGTACTGTTAAAATTTACTCTTTAAATTAACACTATTACTGTTTACATGACAGAACAAGCAGTGTTCCTTTTTACAGTAAAAATAAAACAAATCGTAAAATTATTTACCACCTGTATTTTATATTATTTTTTTTATTATTAAGTTAAATGTTTATTTTTAAAAAATGAATAGAAATAATAAGTAAAATGAGCAAAATTAGTTGTTATAACGCCGTTGCATAGTTTTAATAGAATGTTCTTGTTTTACTCAAAATAATTATGAGAACATGTGTAGATTGAAAAAAATATAAACTGTATTTTCATTAAAGGAAAAATCTGCCATATTTCTTGCTCAATTTAACCGTACTTTACTGGAACTAATTATTTTGAAAAATGAATTGCAAAAAAAAACCTATAAATAAAATCTGCAAAATTGCCTACCATTTACAATGCATGTTTAAAATATAATGTTATTACATCACCAAAAATAATTATGTTAACACTGTCACCGTCTTAATTACTGTCTACATCGTAAAATAACCAGTGTGAAATTAAAACTTAAAGAGTACATTTTAACACTCCCTTCATGGTCCCTATACAGCCTGTTTATTATTCAATTAACTGGTTATTTAATCGTGTAGGCTACAACATTGCAATATTATATTAGAGCAAAAAACAATGACATAATTTTGTGGGTCAAAATATCGGCTTATTTCAATTGTATAATGCAAAAATGTTGCTATTGTGAAAGCGCATTTGCACAAATAAACAAATCAATCCATAAAAAAATGCCCGTCTTTTTTTTACTAATTAGCAATATATTATTTACAGAATTACAGCATACAGTGCAGATATGCGTAATGCATATTAATTCGGCAGTTTTTTTGAGTGCTGTAAAAAAGAATCATGAATTAAATAAGTGCCAAAGGAGCATATTGTGCAGTTGAGAGGCTGTCCTCTTATTCCCTTCTCGTTGTGAGCATGCACGCGGGGGAGGTGGTGATTTATTTGCAGCTTTCAGCCTCGAATTAGCGGCCCGAGGGTGAAAGAAGACACCGGCTTGCAAGCCTGAAAACAGCAGCACCTGACAGCAACATGTCTTCTTCTTCTTTTACTTCCCCCGCTTGGACACACAACTTAAGGCCTTGTTTTGGTCATCAGTGACAAAAAAGATGTAGATTTTCTCACCCTGGAGCTCCTTTGAGTCACGAAGTAAAATTATCGAACATAGGATAAGTTTTTGATCAAGTCGAGAAGGTGTAATGTCTGTCATTTTACGACTTGACACGGACCGTTTAAAAAGATGAACGCCATGCTAACTTGGCACTTTTAATTTCCTTTTTTATTACCGCTGAATGTCTGTATCACTCACTCATCTGTTTTTTTACCGAACTGGAATCAAATACTACTAGAATCAAATGAAATAATAATTAAAAAAAACTTGAAAATCAAAGTTTATTTTTTGGAGAGTATGTGTTGATTTGAGTATGTTTATCAATCCACCCTCCGTGGAAACTAAATATTGTCTTGTGTGACGTACAAAGGTTTGCGTGACGTACAATATATAAAAAATTGTCAAGTATTGAAAGGTGAAATTCTATTGTCAAAAACACTAAAACATAATATACAGTCAACAGTACAGATTGTGTGCATTTATGATGAATTGATTATTTTGCCTACATGTTTTTTTCCTCATCAAGAACCTAATTGTGTTGGCTGGGTAATTGGTCTTAAATTTAAGCTAAATGTAACTTAAATGAGAAAAAAATATATAATTATAATGTCGGCAAACAACTTAAAATATGAAACGAATGTTGACTTCAAGGATTTGCGATAAATAAATTTAGGGTAAGGGATCCAACAATCTCCCTGGATTGTAAACAATTTTAATATAATGTGGAGAGTGTCACGTGTATTTAATCCATCATGTCGTAGCAACGGATGATGTATTTTAGTATATATATATATATATATATATATATATATATATATATATATATATATATATATATATATATATATATATATATATATATATATATATATATATATATATATATATATATATATATATATATATATATATATATATATATATATTTATATATATATATATATATACGTGTGCATGTGCTTTTGTGTGTGTGTGTGTGTGTTTGCGTGCGTGCGCGTGTGTGTGTGTGAGAGAGAGAGTGTTATTGTTGTTAATTTTACTTTATGACCAAATCAACTGCAATGCTCTCACATCTATATTGGACAAGTTATGGAAATGTGCATTTTATAGGGGTGATATGTAACGCATTTAGAAACATACATGTGAACTTATATGTTTTCCCCGTGCATACGGGTTCGATAATTTCAAATGGTGTGACAATTTTCGTGCGGGAAAATGAAAAAAAAAAACTAAATAAAAAAACAAACTCGTTTTTTGCTTAAACTGACCTCGTATTGTCAATGTCAGCTCTAATCTGGATAGTCTCGGTCACTGGTAGCAGATGACAACTAAATCGTAAATCGTTGATATCGTCTAAATAATCTGTTTTACTGTGAGTAAATAGGTGCCCTGTTGTGATTGTAAGGTTGGTTATCGCTTCAAATAGGAATTGGAATCATTAATAAGGGGGGAATTGAAGTGAAGTTTGGGACCTAAAGTTTGAAGTCGAGGCACGTTGGAGCGTCTGCACGGAGCAAAACAAAGTTCCAGGACTCATGCGCCGACCTCACCTCTCCTTGGCCTCGGCAGCTCGATCTCGCTGCCGGCGGTTCTTGAACCAGTTGCTGACCTGCGTGGTGGTGAGGCCGGTGGCCTCGGCCAGTTCCCGCTTCTCCCTTGGGGACGGATACGGGTTGTGTGTGTACCACTCCCGCAGGACGCTTCGTGATTTCTCCTTGAAGCAGTAGCTGGTCTCCTCGCCGTCCCAGATGGAGCGCGGTAGCGGGAACTTGCGTCGCACTCGATACTTGCCAACGGCGCCCAGTGGCCGGCCGCGCAGCTTCTCTGCCTCAATGTAGTGCGCCTTGAGCCAAAGTTGCTGCAGTTTGGGGTGATTGTGCGCAGAGAACTGCTGGCTCTCCAGGATTTTGTAGAGCTCTCTAAAGTTTCCGCGGTGGAAAGCAACCACGGCTTTGGCCTTCAGCACGCTCTCGTTCTTGTGGAGGTGCTCACAGGCCGGTAGTGACCACAAGAAGCGGCCCAGGCGCTCGATGTTGCCGCCCTGCTGCAGCACTTCACACACGCACGCAACTTGCTCCTGCGTAAAACCAAACGTGGGCAGCATGGACATCCTGCCGCCGGGGGGCCCCTTTCGCGGCCACTCAGCTCCAAAAGTCTGGATTTTGACGAACCCCACGCCCCATGGCACAACCGACCCGAAACGAAAACCAAATCAAGAGAAACAACCAATTCACTCCAAGTTGGCAACAAAGTTTCCGTGCGCTCTCTCTTTGCGCGTCCACGGCTGCGTCTCCACGCGCTTGTCAAAGAGCTCCCCTTTAAAAATATTTTGCTTTGGAGCCGGCTGACACGCGTGGTTGTGGAGCCTGATTGGTCGGTCATCCGAGCCCGGGGATGGCGCGGAAAAGACAATAGCGCAGCGTGGAATTCTTCGCCATGGTGACGCTGTCACTCCAAAAAGAGTAACCTGACGCGTGGAGGTAAAGGAGGGAGGGTGCCTCCCTTCATACGACCGTCACGCCCATCCCATGGAAACGCTTTGCACAAGTCCAGAAGACTTTTGGAAAACGATCACCTCACTTTGACGGACACCTGGAGGAGCCAAAGAGCGTCTGCTGGCGGGCGCGCGCAACCGAGGCGTACGTGCAACCAAATTGGTGCGTTTAACTGTTTATGTGTTAGAGCAGAAGTGTCAAACTCTTTTTCTAAAGGCCACATGAGAGTAATGGCTGTCCCCAAAGGGTCTTGTGAAAGTTATAAAAGTAATTAAATGTAATAGAATGGTATGTAAAACGGATAAACCGTACTACTTCATGTAAAATAACTCCGAATTCATTAATTATTAAGTCAAACATTATAGTTGCATTAAAAATATAATATGACATGATATAAACTAAAACAAAATCTTCTAGGATGTTTTTAGAAAAATGTATATTATGATTTCACTTATTGGCATTAATATAAAAAGCACAGCTGTGTATTGACCCCGAACCGTCACTTTGCCGGGTTCATAGCCGACAGGCATTACGGGAAATGTTGTTTTTGGTCAAATAGTTCTTTCAACCAAAGTGTTGGGAACTTTTCAGACTCAAAGAGCCATGGAAGCAAACTATTTGATTCATTTTAAGAGTCACGCATATTTTAGGGAAAAAAAATCAACAACATCTCAAATTATAACAATTCAGCTAAATGTCAGCACATTTTATTTCACGGTGTGATGTTTGATGATTTGATAATCTATGAAGTAATAATAATGTGTCCCTTATCAACAAATACAACACCCTAATTTTGGCTCTTCCGTGCAATTACTCAAGATTTTTGAGATTCAGTTTGCATAGATAATAGTTTCAAAATACTGTGCGAGCAGAGTTCTTTGGTAAAAATGTCACAATATACTGCAAACGAAAAGGTTTCTTATGTATTTAGAGGAGTGCACCATGTGTACAGGGGCCTGCCCACACTTACCACTCACTCAATCAAATTGCTCAGGGTGCTCTGCTGGCGTTTTGGAGTGTTTGCTGTTTGTTCTTTGGGTTTTCACCATACATTTCATCAACAGTGAACATAGATTGTTCAATGAAATTTTATTGAAAGGATTCCTTACAGACGTACAGCCAAAACAGTGTCTGTTGGTGTTGAAACAGTAGTTCAAACCTCGCCTATTTTGAACTGAAAAGCAGTTTTTTGTGTTGCTTCAGCTTCGATTCCACTAATTTTGAAATGTCAGAGAGAGAATAATTATTTTGATAATCTTATCTTTGAGTCAGATCTACTCATGAAAAGAGCCATATCTGTCATGCGAGCCATTCGTTCTCGACCCCGGTTTCAATCTACTTAATTTTAGATGCTTAAACATTTGAAGCTCTTGCGGGGCACATGAGTTTGATACATGTGTGATAGAGACTCAAACTAATGTTTTAAATATATCATATTTTGTCTGTAATTAATGCCAAATCATATAGCCCTATTCATAGTTACTCCTGCTGAGGTTGAAGGAGGGTTGGCCTGAACATTTCTATTTTTCCAAAATATGTCTTCAGGCGGGACCAAATAAAACATTCATAATTCATTATTGCAGCATTAACATCAGTCCATTATAATTGGCACACAATTACATCAACAACCAAACTGAAAAAATAAATCAGATTGATGACATTCGGATCATATGATACAGTCAAATATCAAAATGAGTACATTAGTTTTTCTAATGATATTAGGTAAAAAAGTTCATAATAGTTCTTACTTTCTATAAAGTTTCAACTTATAAAATATATTTGAAAAATAACAATACTCTCTGTCTTTCCTTTTAAACATCGTTCCTGCAAATGTAATCTGATATCAATCAAAAGCCAAGCAATAGGTTATACATCTTTTGCTGTCTCATTTTAAGGTATTTTCTTATGAAGGATCAATCGTGCCATATGTGGAAATATATGTAAAAGTAAATATATAACCACAAATATACGCCATATTAATGAATGAATACATGAATAAAACATGAGATATATAAGTAAATTACATAAATGCAAATTATATATATATATATATATATATATATATATATATATATATATATATATATATATATGTATATATATATATATATATATATATATATATATATATATATATAAACTGTTGTTTTGTGTTCTATTTTTGTGTATTGCGTCACATTTTATTAAAATGAGGGGGAAGAGGTGTCCAACTGGCTGAGCCTTTCACCAATTGGCTGATCGACGCCAGCTTCGAAACAAATGTTTGCGACCAGGATGAGGGAAGCAAGACATTAGTAGCCGATTCAGTCTTCACTGATCCACCAATAGGTGCAAAGCACAGCCAACTAGGACACCTTGTCATTTGAACAACATTTTGTTGTGACACAATATACGACAAAATAAACAACAAAATACATGACACAATACATGACAAATTGCATACGTAAATTAATAAATTTCACTTATTTCATATATTTAGGTATTACATCATTTATATGGAATATATTTGTGAATACATATATTTTTTATATATTTATTTATACTTGGGCAGGACATGGCCTCCTTGTTTTCTATCCACAGTGGGAAAATAGTTTTCAAACCTTTGCTACTTGTAGATAGAAATTTATAAGGGTTGAAATAAAAGTCGTAGTCTGCCAAAATACCTGTGAGAAGTCAGAGTACCTCAAAGTGCCCTGCCAGGGCCCCTGAGTATGTTTGTAAACATCTTTTGCCCACAGATGAAGCTTGATCAAGACTCTTCAGGTGGAATGATTCCCCAAGCTGATGACTGCGGCTCGCCTTTCACCTAATACGGTCGCCCCCTGTTTTCACAACCCCCTGTTGCCGCAACCTCGGCTAATTCGGCTGATTGCTGCAAGATGTCGCCGGCTTCGGCGTTCGCGGGGGACCCGAGCGACGCAGGAAGACCTGCAGCGGGCCTCACACCTGAGACTAGCGCCACGAGGGGCTGATGAGGAACATTCTGCAAGGGCGGATGGAAGGGGGATCCTTATTAAAGCCAGAAGCTAGCCGTCCATACCGGTTAGTCGCTCGCCAATGATGGCCGGCCCGGTAATTGTTTGTTTACATCTATCCAGTTACATCTGAGGAAGAGAGGATGAAACCAATTTTAGACACTAGGACCTGTCTGGGGTTTATGATGGATGCTTGGGACACACATGGACCTTCACCAAATAGCAGAAATATAAAACTGAAATACATTGACTGTTCTTTTTGGAGGTTTTAGAGGTTTAGAGGGCTCGTAGTATAACTTTTATTTTTGTGTAACCCACCAAGAGCCATTGACAACATCTTTTACTGAGTTGACAGCAGTGTTGAGAATGTAACAAAAAAAGGAATTAGCTACTAGTTACTTCATTCAAAAAATAGTTCAGTTATCCCCAAAATAACTGACACACAAAAGTAGCGCGTGACTCTGAAAGTAACTATGGTTACAAATTTATGTACATAGTTGCACATGTACTGTATAGACTTGCTGTGTAACCCGGTGAAATGGCTTTAATATAGCCAAAAAATAAAATAGATAGAAGAAAATGTGTGAAAGCAGTGTAACTGTCATATATCTTATGCAATCTTGAGAGCTTGCAAACAAACACTAAGCCGAGACACTCTATATCCATGTTGTCTCTAGGCTTTAAACCACTCAAAGATCTCCTTCTCCACTGTCCAATGCATTTTATTCCTCCAGGCATAGTGTATTGCAAAAATGATTTTACCGTATCGAGGGTAGTATGTTGTGTATGGTAACCTATGAGAAACAATCATACTTAACAATCAGAGAACACCATAATGAATGATCTGCTTTTATAAAGTAGCGGAATAACGTCATAAGACACCAAGTAGTAAAGACAGGAGAGTTACAAAATGGTTTTAAAAACATTACAGTACTCATAACAGAGAAAAGTAATTGTGCTCCAGGAGCGCGAACCTTTGTAACACGTTAGTACGAACTCTGGTTGGCAGTATCTGTCACATTTATGGTAGCCATACTGTTCAAAAAGTTTAAAATGCCCTTTAAAGATCTGTTACTTTTTGGGCTCGGGCTGTTCAACGGGCTGTTGTTTTTATTTTATTTATTAGTGTCTGGTGAGGCACGGTCAGATTAGAGGTAAAATCGGGCCAAAAAAATTCAGCCCGACCCAACCCGAGTCGCAGGTATATAAACCCGAACCCGCCCTTTCAATGATGATTTTTATCCCCTGACTGGACGTCACTGTGTACAACCTAATTGAGACCAAGTTAAGAGGTTGCAATACAAACACAAAATAAGAAATACCGTAAATACAAAAATAAAATGATAATCTATGACATAATAATAACGTGTCCCTTATCAACAAATACAACACCTTAATTTTGTCTCCCTCCTGCAGTTACTCAAGATTTTTGAGGCTCAGTTTGACGGTGATTTTTTTTCTGTAAATATGGTTTCAAAGTACTGTGCGATCAGAGATCTTTGGTAAAAATGTTACAAAATACTGCAAACGAAAAATATTCTGATGTATTTAGGGGAGTGAGCCATGTGTACAGGGGTCTGCCCACACTTACTGCTCACTCAGTGAAAGGTCGAATCATGCTTGGCTTGATATGAACTAATTTGACGGATTCAGTGTCTATAAAAACAAATCCCAGGAAACTTTACCAGTTTTTCAGGTTGGCGCTTCATTTTGCAACTCAACATTCATGACTCAAAACAATTTAGTGGCCACTTGAAATCCAAATGGGCACTTCAACATTCCACTGGCAGCAACAAGTGTGTTTATTTCACATGTTTGTTATTGTGTTTGTCGTGCTGTTGCGGTCAATCTCCCGGATCAGTCATTGTACTTACAATCTGTTTATATTTCAGGCGTTTGACTCTCACTTTCTCGTTCCATCCTCAGAATACTGGGTCCCTTATACACGGGCCTGTACATGTTTTTGCGCCGCAATTTGGATTTCTTACGCACACACTTCACGCCAGCTAATACTTCACGGTGAAACGCGACCTCGAGGCTGCTTTTCGTCAAAAGCTGCGGCTGCTGCTTTATTCTGAAACCGCCATTATCCTCTATTATTGGAGGGGTGGACAAACATTCGGCTTTTACAAAGTGTACTTAAGTTTTGGGAAAAGCCGTTGTGTCTGTAAAACCAGCTTTTTTTAAAGTAATCTACCCCACTGTGTAATTTGCCTCATTTGACAAGTGTGTTCTGAGTTTTGTTGCTTATTACCAACTTTAAGAGTAATCAACGTTTGAGTGCACTCTGTCTCCGCCGTAAAAAAAAAAAATGCAGTACTCTGTTAAGACTTCTCTGCTTTTCAATATTATTTATCTGCTGAGTGGTGGATAGTAACGAAATATAAGAATTAAAAATGTCTTAATTGTCATTGACAACAACGTAATGAACATCGTTTACAATGATATTAGACATGGAACTCCTGAATAAACAACACTTAAGGAGGAAAATAATAAAAACAGAATGCCAGGATAAATAGGCAAAACTATCGAGAATAAGTAAAATAATGAGAAAAAATGGCGGCAGAATCCAACGTTGCAAGTTTCCTTATTGGACTAACGATTGAGAGTAGATACTATGTCACGGTTGCCATGGCGCCCAATTGGCCCCGCCCGTGTGGAACCAGCAGCGGCTCATTGATGGATTGGCTTTCTGTCTATTTAGGCTCAGTGCTCTCATTTTTCCTGTGCCAGTCCGTCAACGAACTTCTGCCCCGCAAGACGTGGGTTCCTATTGGTATTTCCTGTCCGGTATTGTTCCCGTTTATTTTGTCCGGTTTAATTTCGGTTTCCAGTTTTGTTTCCGTCTATTTTTGTCCTTTTTATTTTTTTCTCCAGTTTACGTTCCCTGTCTAGTATGTCCTGTTTATTTTGGATATCCTGTCCTATTATCTATCTTGTCTGGCTCGTCCTGTCCGGTATCGACCCCATCCGTCTCATATAAACTCGGGCTATTGGTATCGATTTCGTCTGCCTCTGGCTTCCTATCATTTCACGCCAGACTGCTGCCCATCGTGCATGACTCCCCATTTCCCGTAAAATAAAAGGCTTGTCACGCGTTTGGGTCCTGATACGCGTTTGGGTCCTGATCCTGTTCTGGTTCATGATATACTACCAAAACTTCCTTATTATAAACATGACTACTGGTTTCGCCAATTGTGAATTCTTAAAGGGACACGGTCTATTATGTTGCACCGCGTAATGTTAAAAACCTAATTCATTCCAAAACAATATTGATTTAAATAATAAGCAAAATACATGAGCTATCATACAAACATGCATTTAAAAACATAATCTGAAGTTGAGAA
This sequence comes from Urocampus carinirostris, assembly GCF_059441175.1. Lineage (NCBI taxonomy): Eukaryota > Metazoa > Chordata > Actinopteri > Syngnathiformes > Syngnathidae > Urocampus > Urocampus carinirostris. Next base: position 16,607,855 of record NC_142361.1, read on the forward strand.
ATGTCAATTTAATTTGCATAACATGAAGTCTAAAGGGAGCTGACAAAATTGTCATCTTGCTGCTAAGAGTATTGCAAAAAAACATGCAAAATGTTGGGCAAAAAATGTCAAGAAAAATGTTCTGATTCGGTCACTTTAAGTCTCTGTTGTTTGTTATCTTTATTGTGCTTTGCAGCCGTCAGCTGCCATCCCTGTAATTGTGGATAAGCCTCCCTCACGTCCCTTTCCCCACATGGTTGGTCTGTGCCTTACCATAATCATATTTGATCTCTTTCACGACTTATTTTGTTTGTGTGCATGTGTATGAGGTTTTTTTTTGGGTTGTTTGGGTTAGTGGTGATTTTACTGTCTTGTTGTATGCTAAATGTTTTTATACATCACTTTGAGTGGCATTTTTTTGCCAGAAAAGTGCTTTAAAAATACGTTATATTTGACATGTTTTCTGTTGGACGATTTATACAGTGACGTTTAGCAGTCATATATTACAGTGTCCTCATAAGAGTAATGTAACCTAAACCATTGACTACTGTGACTATTTGAGGTATTTTCAGTAAAAAATCATGCACCCAGTCTTCCAGTCATAGCTGTACCTAAGCATTAATTAAAAACTTAAATTTGGATTCCCCATACAACCTGCTTTCAACATCAGATAAAAGTATCGCTTAGTCAATCTGAAAGTGGGCAACAGGCTGCAAAGCGTAACTGGATCGCGATGGCCAATAGCTTCAGATCTGGTCATGTGGAGAACCTCGACGAAAAGGGCAACATGAGGGACCAGTTAAGGTTCTCGCCTTTGAATACAAAAAGCGATCTGCCGCTGGCTGAAACGTTGTCGCAGCGGTGGCAAAGAGCTGGGCGAGGAAACTTGTTTTGGAAAGCCGACCCGGCCAACGAAGAGTGTGGATGTGATGTGCGGTTTTCCTTGCCAGTTATTTCCTTTGGGCGAACGCGACGCGGCTTCCCCGCTGCTGATAATGACAACTCTGCAGAGACAGCGAGAAAAGGCCGCTTATGACTGAAACATATATTTATTGACATTTTTGGGGTGGCTTGCAATAAAAACATCTCTGGGGTCACTTAAATGCCTCCAAAGACTTGACTCTTGAATCTTATAGGTCTTAGTCTGAAAATGTGGTGGGTATTAAAAATGCATAGTACACATACAATATTTACATGAGGTACATATTTCTATCTTATGGTGTAAAATCTGGGTATTAATTGAATGCTTTGTGTATCATAGTAGTCAAGTCAAGTCAATCACAAAGAGTCTCAAAGGGCTGCACAGGTTATTACACGGACTATTTTTCAGACTATTATTACATCATCTCCTCATCTGGAACCAACATGAGGGCAAGGAAAAACCCAAAAACCTCAACATGAGGAAAATAAAGACACCTTGAGAAGGGACCGCACATGTAGCATCCGCCTTTCAGGATTACCAGACAGCAAAGGATGTTGCAATCACAAATAATACAGAGATATTGTCCACGAAAAGTATAGGTTAATCATGCTATTTAGTAGAAGTGTGTTTAAGCTTATATTTAAACATTTCCACTGAGATTGCAGATCGGATCTCAGGGGGGAGAGCATTCCACAACACCGGTGCCCGGATGGAGAACGCTCTCGAACCAGCGGAACACTTCTTGGCTCTTGAGATCACCAGACGACCGGCACTCTCAGAACGAAGGCTTCGGACCGGAACATAGGGGGAAATCAGATCTGAAAGATATGAGGGAGCAAGACCATAAATGATTTTGTATAATATTATGAGAACCTTGAAATCACATCTTAGGCTAACAGGGAGCCAATGCAGATTAGCCAGAATCGGCGTAATGTGATCGGACTTTTTGTCGTAGTTAAAAGTCTCACTGCAGCATTTTGTACCAGCTGAAGACTCTTTATTCTGGACTTCGGGAGACCGGAGAGTAGTTCATTACAGTAATCGAGACGGGAGGTAACAAACGCGTGAATTATGATCTCCGCATCCGACTGAGACAGTATAGGACGAATTTTAGCAATTTGCAAAGATGGAAGAAAGTGGTTCTAGTAATTTTCTTCACATGTGTTTGAAAGGACAGATCGGGGTCAAATATGAAACCTAATTTTTTAACTGAGTCACTCTGTGTGATGTGACATTTGTCAATGTTCACAGCAGTTTTTGAGAATAAGTCACGGCATTTAGATGGACCAATAACTAACATTTCGGTCTTTTGGATCACAGTAGTATTATAGATGTATTTCCTTTTAATTTGTGCAACTAAGCAAAATATCGTAAAAATATTTTACCCGTACGTGAGGAGGTTTTTGAGATGAATCAGAAAACAATTTTTTTGCAAAAACTTGAAAAGGAAATCTTTTTTATGCGAACTGTTGTGTGCCGGCAAACAAAATGAACAGTCATATTTGGATGTATATTTGATTAAAAATCAATAGGATCTGAAGGAGGGCAAACCTTTTCTTTCCCCGGATGTTCAAATCAACATCCCAGTTGTGAGATAAGATGGGTTTTTAATAAGTATTAAACAAATAAAATAAGCAAAATTGAATTCTCTGGGCTTGTGAATACAAAACAAGGCTGTACCTGTTTCACAAAGGAACTTTCAAAATGGCTGATATTTATAAATTCTATACCAAAGGGACAGAACACGTGAGTTAGTGGAAAATTCCCAAGGCACCAGCTTTACACCCAGCTTTTGTTCAGACTTAACCCAGCAGGTGGCTTGATAAGACTCTACTTAGAACAATGTAGAGACTATTCAACGATTAGATGAATAAATATATTGTTGTGACAAGTAAATAAAAGAGGGAGTAAATAAATACATCAGAATCCACAGATAATTATTAGGTGGGTTAATTTCTACTGAAAAATTAACATGATTAAAATATTATTGTGATGATTTCAATGAATGAAAAATGAAACTCACACAATATGACTATTCTAACAGATCGAGGGCCATGCCTTGCATACCGACTCTGGACTTTGCATTAGAATGATCAAACGGTATTGAAACGTTCCTTCTGTTTTAATATTAGACACCTGCAAAGAGATTTCACAGAAGGCCAGTTTGTTATTTTGACTTGTATTGCACACTGTTGTTTATTGTTTTGAGTATTAAATCATTGTCACTATCAGTCAATGATGTGGCTCTTCTTTCATTCCCTTTGCAGCGCATATCTCCTGTAACTGGAGAGATTTAATAAAAAGAAAGGGCTCAGGGGAAGCCCTTGACAACAGGTTGGACTTTTTTATCTGAAGGTTTTTCTACCTGTACTCCTTGCAACTTTAAAATCTATTGATGTCTTCTCTCTCTCTATTTCGAATATCTACTAAACTTTAAACGTACCAGGTATCTCTGTCTTTGGGATTAAACTGGGAAAGTAATGTCAGGAGATGAAGGGAAAGAATTTCCATTACAAAAGTTGTCACAGATTTGTGCAAGGGCAAGAAGTCTTATTGGAGGGTCTTCTTTGTAGCTACCTTTTTCTTGGACATTTTCTTCTTCATCCCCTACCAGCAAGTAAACTTCACACCATTGAGTTCTCCAGAAACCAAAAGCAAATAACTCATCAATAAAAATACCTACATAGGTTAGGAATTCATAAAAATAACAAATGTCAGTAATTAGCAATGTGTTAATGGTTGAATTAGTCCCCACGTCTGTGTGCGTGGCTTTTACAACCTGGCGTTGCTTTGAGTTGAGACGCAGTTGTGACCTGGTGTCACAGAACATATGGTCATAAACAGTCGGGCCGACCAGTTAGCTAATACTGCTGTGGGCTACATGGCCGTGCAGCCGTGGGACATTCCTGGATTAAGTGGCAGATGTTTGGTCTCAGGGTGGCGAACCAGCTACTTGGTTACATTTCAACGACGACTTTTAATATCAGATAATGTCAAACCAATTCATGCAGGCAGTCAGTGATGTACGGTGAGTTCCGTGTCAGATTCACAAATAAATGAACCTACATCGCAATCATCATTTCATTGACAGAGCAAGATAGCAATCTATAAATATTACCATAGAAAACACATTTGATTGCCTAACTTCAACTTATAAAATATATATATATGTATATATATATATATATATATATATATATATATATATATATATATATATATATATATATATATATATAAATGTGTACGTGTATGTGTGTGTGTGTGTGTGTGTGTGTGTCAGGATTAATAATAAGTTTTCAGGACACCCAAATTCGCTATACACAGTATATGAAAAGAGAATAAAACAAGAATAGAACAAGCAAGTAATAAATACCAAATAAAACCAAAGTGAAGTTAGAATTAGAATTTAGAAAACTGACTGCTTCATGTTTTCTCAAGTTCGATGTTGAATTCTTGAATGCAGAAATCACTGTTTGTTTAGGCCAACAAAGGAGACATTGCATATTGTAGCTGATGCTTTGCACCCTTTTTAAGGGGAACATGCTTTTGATGTGAGGCCAGTGGTGCTCCTCCTCTTCCGTGTTTTCATAGTCAGTATTGCTAACCGACATTTTCGATCTGTTTCATCCCTAAACAATTTTCCCCCGCTGAAGTCGAATATGGTCATGTGACGAGGCTGCTACGTTTGATCGGTTAAACATGGTAGAGCCTGGCGGAGTTCTGCGTCCAAATAAATGTGCCTTAGCGGAGACAGACAGACGTGTACTTAAATGGAGGAAATTTTTTAAGTAATTAAGTAACAAATTCAATGTTGCCTAATGTAACAGAGTAAAATTACTGTTTTTTTCTCCACAAACTCACTCAAGTGAGAGTAAAAGTATAGGGATTTAAAAATACTCCTAGAAGTACAAAAATTCTCAAAACTTACCCAAGTAAATGTAACGGAGTAAATGTCCTCCGCTATGACACACCTCTGATCAAATGTCATGAAAGAAAATACTTTTGCATTTTGAGTTTGTTGATGCATATTGAAAAATTAAATGCTTAAAAGAGGAGCATAATGTATGACGTTTTATTCCAATTGGATAAAGAGGTCTATTTGTAAACAAATGAAAAATAAAATGTGTAGATGTAGAAGTCTGCATGTATATTTGTTCATAAGTATGATAAAAATTTGACATATTTTTCTTCAACATTGACGAGGTATCAGATCCAGACAATAAAAGCGATCAATCATTTTTGCAGTCTAGGTCCCTTTGCCAATTTTTTTCAATCAAATGCAGCTTGCCATTAAAAGGTTTGGCCAACCCCGGACTAGACAAACTACTGCACATGCTCCCTTGTTTCTCAGGCAATCTTTCTCTTCTTTATTGGTGCGGCAAAAACATTTTGTAGTAAACAAATGGATTACGTATACATGTTAACTCAAAACATGTCATTTGGTACGTTTTTTCTGGGACATTTGAATTTTTTGAGCTCATAGTGAAAATGCCACAGTTGTATGAATACAAACAATATATATGAATTGGGTTTCATTTTGAAGCCACGTTAGAGTGGTATTGTTGACTTTTCACGGGAAGTTGAGTATTTAATGTTCCCCCCACCCTCACCACCTCAGAACTCTATTTCACGTTGTCTGTTTCCCAATTGCCCTGCGCAGGACCAGGTTCCTTCCACTGAGCCAGACCACCATGAAGAACCCGAGCAGGAGCTCATAATGACGTGCATGGCCGGCTCGGGGCCATACAGCCTTTTCGGATCAGTTGTGGAGGTCAAGTCCAGTGAAAGCTGCCGTGGAAAGAAGGGGGGGAACGGCTGAGCAAGGTTGAGGATAGCGGGGGTAAATTGTGCTTGGGTAAGACGATCTTTCCTCCCAAGCAAAGAGAAGGGATTACTGTCTATTTGCTCCAAAATTGCAAAAATAGGCTCTGATTCTCTCCGTGTACAAGGCCACCTGTGCATGTGCTGCCCGGACGTCTTGCGTTTTGTTGCTGAGGAATGCAAAACGGTGTGTCACGAACATATGAAAAATGCACTTAATTAGGTGCACTTTAAGTCAATGCAAGAATCAAAGAGATGAGAATTATTTCCCATTTTAATGAACGTCAACGTTGTCATCTTTTAAGGAAATTAAAAGGACTTAATAACAACAAGTGTTAAACCATTGCCATTGATGTCATAAACATTAAATTAATAGTTAATTACGGCATTTGTGGCAAATTATCACAAATTTCAATTAAAAACGAATCCACAATAAAAGTACTTCAATTAAATTACCAATACCAGTGCAAAATATTACTTAAGTAAAAATGGAAGTATTAGTAGAAAAATCTACTTCAGTATGAGGAGAAACTTACTTAATTTGTTTTGGTGGTAAATGATGGAGCCATTTAAAGGAAGCAGGAACTGGCATGGTGGCAGAATGAAATTACAATAAAAACCAGTATGACAATAGCAGTCGGAATGAAAAAAAGACAATTACCCACTGCGTGTAGTGTTCAAAATGTCCTTTTAAAGGGTTCTGGATTTTTCAAATCCTTGCCCATTTCAAACCCCTGTTGGTACCATCTGGTTGTAGAAAGGATGTCAGATACGTTTCCCTTAATTAAAAAGTAAAATATCTAAGTTCTTAATAAAGCATTTGTGACAAGGTACGACACATCTTATTTTAAAACAAATAAACAGTTACCGTACCTCAGTAAAATTAAGAATACAGTTGCAAATATTTGAAGTATTAATGGAAAAATTAAGTCTGAGTACCAAAGGACTCGATTTCCTCATTTTGAAAGTAAAATATCAACGTTCGTAGAACAGATAAAGTCATGCCTGTTAAAGGAGCTGTACAGAATTTTAAATGGGTATGAGTTGGCTTTTGCACTGTACTTCCAACAGGGATTTTCGTACTTTCAGATTTCTCCTGCTGCCCTAACAAATATTAAAAAAAACAGCTACGTAGACTAGCATGATGTCACTCACCAGCACTCCCCCAGACCCCTTTGCTCAAACCTAATGTGTTCCGCCCCAAGCAGCTCTGCTAAAAGTTTAACAATTTAAGACATGCGCAATGGGAAAAAAAAGCAAAAGAGCTCTTTGAATTCAGTTGGGCATTGTTAACTAATACTCAATAGAGAAAATGTTTTAAACATTTATTTTTCTGAATGATCCCCAGGCGGCAGACGCATGCGCACGGTAGCATCAAACCGCTCGCTTCGTTTGCAACGAAAAAAAACGATACAGAGATAGAGGCTACTTAGACTTGATTGATTTGCCGTTTCGTGATTGTCGGTGTTTACCGGATGGTACCCATAATTGACAAATTTGCGTTTTTCCGTACAGATTTTCTTGTACGTCGTAAACGTTTTAAAATGCATAATAAACGTATTTTGTACGGCAAAAACGTACAGGTTGACAGGTATGAGTAACGTATTATATACATACAACTTTAAAAGCATTAGAAATGACAGAGACTTGCTTTCAATTACAATAAAGTAAAATCGAAAAGTAACTCTTAATTAATGGAGTATGTTGGCCGGGAGAGGGATGGGCTGTACTTGCCCAAGACACACCACAGGAAATGGTGCCCTTATGACCCAAGTGGTTGAGGGATCCAACCAACCAACCAACCAATTATCAAGTATAGTACACATAAAAAGGTACTCAGGTACAGTACCAAAGTAGTTTGTCACTGCAATTTCACTTTGTTACATTCCGCCAGTACACTCAAAAATGAGTTGTTGCTCTATAAATACCCACTTTTTGTTTTCATTTTTATCTTTAAAAGTTGGTGGTCAGAACAACAGAACATTAATGACTACTTAAAGCAGGGGTCTCGAAACTTTTTGAGTTGTGGACCGCTTTGGTTTGAAAAGATATGCATATGGGCCAGGCCAGAGGGGAAAGAAACAGCTGATTGATGGGTTTAAATTATTGTATATGCTGAGAACGAGTCGTAAATCCGATACCTCGGCAATACATGAAGGAAGTAGATAATATAAGCAATCCATTTTTTTACGTTTGTATTTACCTGCACAAGTTGTGAATCATTGTCTATTTGTTTATAGACATGACCATTTCATTCAATTGGTTTTGAAATAAACAAAATAATTAAATTAATTTGCAAAAAAAAAAACGTTAATTCAGAGTAATAGCAAACTAATATCTTCCCCTTTTTAAGCACTAAATTTGATCATTTGCATTGAAAAACTATCCAATAAGGCTACTCCAAAAGTGTTTTTCTTATCATCTTGATAAATAAAAATGATTTTAAAAAAAGCATATACTGGAAAATGTAGCCAGCTGTTTGAATGTTTGGGCAACACAAAATATAGTTTTTATTTGGGTACACAGAGGCACAGGCTGAGAAAATCCAGGTGAGTGCAATTGTATTCCCTAAAACAAAGACTTCTATTTTAAATCAAATTACACCGAATGGGTGGTTGCACAAATGTCTTTGTTTGATAAATAGTAGTCAGAATATACAGAATACAGAAGAATGGAATTGTGGAATGGCGTGTGTCTTCAGCGACATCCAGTAGACATATGAAAAACTTCAGGTTATTGTTTGACCGGAAGCGGCTGTTTTTTTTCATATGCTTCTCCCAACATCGTCTTGCAGGCAAAAGTTTGGTGACCTCTGACTTAAAGGATACAAACAACAATGTTTCATAGGCCAACACTAGAAAATGTTCGATTGGCATACCTGCTAAGCTAACGTTATGGTCTTTAGTGTGGCAAAGGTGGTAGGGAATTGTCCGTGTGAGGTCCCTCATTATTCCATTGCATCTTTTAGCCTCCTCCAAATGAAAACGCACTTTGGAAACTAAAGCCTGCTCAGAAGCATGCAAATTCTTTTTGATGCCATCAGTTCCCCGTGCCCCCAAGGCCAGCAGATGGCTAATCTGGTTTTGCAGGCCGTCGTCCTAACGAGAGAGTAATTTCATAAGAGGAGGCTCAGATCCTCGTTGCCATTTGGAAACGGGCCATCGCAATAAGAAATGCACATGAGTGCAGCAGCTAGTAGCGGCGAGGCTCAGCCAAGCTAATTGACGGGTCATTAATGGAGAATTTACACCTTTGGGTCAGGTCAAAGCTAATCATTGCTTACCGTGCAGGTCCAGTCCCTGCACAGCTGTTCCTTTGCAGACCCGAACCTTCTTTTTGTCGGGGATGATGAAGAGGCCGCGGCCAGAGGAGACGCAGATGAAAACGAAACGCTCGTAAATTGCGGGACCCGCCATAAAAACCTGCTAGCCGGCCACATGGGGACCTGGCAGGCCTGTCAGGAGACAAAATTATTTACGGCTCAGCAGGACATCGCAGTTCAGCCTTCAAGAAAATATACATCTATATATGGAGGGAAGTTTAAAAAAAGTGTTTGTCCTTCAAATTTGGAACTGTTTATCACAGAGGTTTCCTGCAGAAGAAGGAGTGCCTCAGGTCAGGAAGTTAATGTGACTTTTGCACAAATGCGCAGAGTGGTGGAGCAGGTTGGAGGAAGTCAAAGTTGTACGGTGGAGGGGTTTTAATGGAAGCCGTTGCAGGAAGAGTCTTTTTTACATCAGTCGGTGTAATATTATCAATAAAAGCAGAGACAGCAGGCTGCCATCAGTCACAAGAGGCAGGCGGGCAGCTGTTCACATTTCATCATCGCTGACATTAGCAAATGGGGTGGGGGTTGTAGAACTGACAAAGTTTATGGAGGAAAAACTCCAACAAATAGTCTTGCATGGGGTGAAATGGAATACAATACTTGATTCAATATTGACCACGTACACATGATGTTTAAAATTTTTCACCAACAAATCAAGTCCTCCATTTATATGAAGAGCTTTGGACGTTATCTGGGGCAACCACCAAGGAGAACGACAAGATGACTATTCACGTCTATTTTGCCATGTGGCACCATTCTCCACAGTAAGCTTGCCCTCGCAGGGACGTCAGACATTTAAAGCTCACATTTTATGTGAAATAGCCCTCATTCAAGTTTTCTATCATCTCAGTTGTAAATATGTGCTTGCCATTTAACTGTGCTAGTCATTATTTTGAATGATCACATGATCCAAAAACATGTGACGTAAACAACTTGGAGTAGAGCTCAAAACAACGCAGCTGAAGACGGCCTCCGGTGTGCAGGGGCATGGCGCCAATGGTGTTCTACAGGCATCAATGCCAAATTTCCCACGCAGTTGGTGCCAGGTGTGCGCCGAGCTTAAAACAATCGCATACTAAAAGAAATATGTACCCAAAATTTCTCATATAACCTCCGCCTGAACAATGGTTATTATTATGTGTAGATTATAAAAATTAAATACAGTAAAAAACATTTCAAACCATATATTGTACCTTTAAGCAGCACTTGGATGGCACTCATACACCATTTTCATATTGCATATCATTTCCTTCCTCGACTTGTTCGTTGTCACTGTTTTCCACTTCTCTTTACCTTCATCACTCACATTCAATGAACCCATCATTATGTAAGAAAAAGGCAATAAAACGCACAAAATTAGAACAAAATGAGATATGGTCCTTTTCAATCACATTCAAGACAGAGCTGATTGACTGAATAGGAAGAAAAGATCAGGCCATTGTGGATTAAGATGGAGGCTGAGATAGGGGGCCAGGCGAAGCCCCTGATTCAGCGAGATAGTCCGACTCACGGGGATTGATCTCGGCGGAACTAAGTCGACAGCATGACTTTGGTGGCTCTGCCCGTCTTACGCAGGCTTGTGTTAATTCCGTTTTATGCACGTATAAGCCAACGACCAAAAATGTTGTATTGTAATTTATATTTCTAAATTTGCCTTATATGTGAGTATTTACTGTAAATGTTACACAAAACTGTAACCTAAGCTTAAATCTTTCCTGTGCAGCCACGACCGATCACATTGGGCCGAGGCAGGCGTCATGTCGTTTTGCGACAAGCCCTGCAGATGAGTGATCGGCGACCGTTCTTGACTCAACTTGGCTTGACCTTTGAGGACATCAAAGAGGGCCGCTGATCACCCTCATCAGCGGACCACTCTGACCGGAGGCCAATCAAGTAGTGCATGTTGTGTTTGTGTGTGTCACTACACACTTTAATATAATACCTTAATCAATTCCCGATCATAGTTTTTTTTAAGTAACTGACACTCACCACAGAAACACACTTCACATTTTCAGTAATGTACATATTTACTATATTTATCAAAAGAAAAACAAAATTTGTACACCTGGGACATTCACACAAAATTAAGTCCAACGTCAGATATACCATTTGATGTTCAGTCAGGGGAGGCACGGAGATATGAAATTAAAATTATATTATTTATTCAGTGTTTAACTTCTTTTTTAATTTCACAATTTTCAGATTCAGCGAAGAGGATCAAAATGCTGTCATGTGAGCTGAGTTGACAGATTTAAAGAGAGGAACAGAGAAAACAGGCAACACAAACAACAGATTATTCCAGAAAGTTACCCATCCAGCCCATGACTTTATGATCTTCTTTAATAAGAAGATTCAATGCGTAGGGGAAGAGATTTCTAAAGACCATGTAAATACGTCACATATTGAAGGTCTGAAAATAATAGATGCCCAACATTGCGGCCGTCCAGTGATTTTTTACCCGATTTAGTGATCTGTCACTTGATAATCTTAAACAGGTGGTGAGTACGGCCAAACCGACTAGTTGCCTGTTTGACCCGCTTCCGGGTTTGCTGATTAAAGGACTTTTTGGGGTCCTTGGAGCCTCAGTTCTAAATATTATAAACATATCACTAAATGAACAGAAAAACTGTTCTGAACATTGACAAATGCAATATCACCCAGAGTGACTCAGTGAAAAATTTAGGTGTCACATTTGACCCCAATCTGTCCTTTCAAACACATGATAAGATTATTACTAGAGCAGCTTTTTTACATCTTCTCAACCTTGCTAAAATCGCCCTATGCTGTTACAGTCTGATCAGAGATTATAATTCATGCATTTATTAGCTTCCGTCTTGATTACTGTAATGTACTACTCTCCGGTCTCCCAAAGTCCAACTGATACAAAATGCTGCAACGAGGCTTTTAACAAAGACAAAAAAGTTTGATCACATCACCCCGATTTTAGCTAACCTGCAGTATCTCCCTGTTAGCTTAAGATGTGATTTTAAGGTTCTGTTGGTATTTTACAAAATCATGCATGCACCTGCTACCTCATGTCTTTCAGATTTAATTTCCCTCTCTGTTCCGGTCCAAAGCCTTTGCTCGGAAAATGCTGACCTACTAGTGATCCCAAGAGCCAAGAAGAGAACTGCAGGTTCGAGAGCTTTCTCCATTCGAGCCCCGGTGTTGTGGAATGCTCTGCCCCATGAGATTTGATCAGCCAACCTCACTGTTTAAATTCAGGCTTAAAACACACTTCTATTCTATAGCTTATGAATTACCTATATTTCATGTTGACACTATCTGTGTATTATTTGTTATTACAACATCCATTGTAGCCTGGTCATCCTGGAAGGGCGATTACTTCATGTGCGGTCCCTTCTCAAGATTTCTTCATTTTCCTCATGTTGAGGTTTTTGAGTTTTTCTGTTTCCTCATGTAGTTTTTAGATCAGGGAATGATGTAATCATAGTCACTGGTTTGCAATAACCTGTGGTCTGTGCAGCCCTTTCAGACTCCTTGTGATTAAGGCCTATACAAATAAACATTACTTGACTTGACAAACTCATTCCAAATAACTCAGGGCTGGATGAAATGAAATGAAATGATCTGCATTTATATAGCGCTTTTCAAGTCAATGACTTCCCAAAGCGCTTTACAGTGTGCTTCACATTTCCCAATAGCGGTCTTGTAGTGCAGCCATGTAAGACGCTAACCTGCTTATTGGGGGTATTAGGGGTTCAGTGTCTTACCCAAGGACACTTCGACATGTATTCGATCTGCAACCTCTGTGGAAATGTTTAAATCTAAACTTAAAACTCACTTCTACTCCATTGCATACGAATAACCTACTCCTCTTGTCGGTTGAAAATAGTTTGTGTAATATAGTGTAACAATCTGTGAAGCCCTTTGAGACTCTTCGTGATTTAGGGCTATACAAATAAAAATGACTTGACTTGACTTGACTTGACTTAACACGGACAAGCCGGGATTCGAACGAGCGCTCTACCTCCTGAGCTACTGCCGCCCCGGATAAATATAAGACGTCTTTCTGGGCACAATGCCACCATCATAGGTCAGGTAACAGGCATGGACAAGTTTGGCAATGTTCCTACACCCGGGAGCTGTCAGTGCAGGCCTTGTGTGCCTCAACGGTTGATGACCGCCAAGTGCGTGAAAATAGTTAATATTGTCCGCTGGCGGCCTTTAAAGGGCAATGGTGTGTTGTATTCTCACGTTTTCTAATTGAAAATGGCTGAACTTTCACATTATATCATCAATATTATTCACACAATTAGTATGAAACGTATTATTGTGCTGAGCGTCTGCAGATGCAGAGTGAGGCACGCAATTCTCTTGCCTCATGGCAGAGGGCGACAATGAGATCAAAGATTTTGATATGGTGCTCTCCTTTGCCCTAAACAACAGAACTAGTAATAGAACTATATTTGAACACCTCTATACACGAGAATTTTGATATATGAATAAAAAACTTACTCAACATACCGGGAAAATCCATGTTATTAGTATTCCCAAATGCTGCCACAACAGCTCACCGCCAGCATCAGCGTGCCAAGTTTGCACATGCGCTTCCGACAACAGACGCCTAAACCCGCACACTTGGTTATTTTCTGCAGAAATTTGGAATTTATTGAATTGCATTTCCTTTGAGTGGCTTTTTATGACTTTAGCCATGAGTTCTGGAAATATATCAATATCATCAATATTATATTGTTATTCTTTTTTTATGTTTAGTTACAATTTGAATGTATTTTTGTGATCCTGAAGATCTGTTTTTTGGGAGGCTGGAAACAGATTAATTAGTTTTCAATTATTTCATATTGGGAAAATTCACTTGTCACACGAGCCATACGAGATACGATCACAATCCTGGAATGAAGGAAGCTCATTTGTAGAAGTACCACTTTATTGGCAAGCCAACAGCAAATTAGGCCAATAGAAGATCACTTATCTGATGGCATTTTTATCTAAAGGAGCAGCACATATTAAACTAGAAGTCAAGGTAAGAGAATAAAATGTTTGTTTTCATGCTACAATTTACATATTATTTTCTTGCCGTGCCAATCAAATGGTGAGTAAGATGAAGGTTAATTTATTTGTTAATCTGACTGTGACTCAGTAGACTCAAACGTCACCGCAAGTCATTAAATGCAGTCATATCTACCAAATGGTCAACAATCAAGTGCAGGGAAGTCTTGATGGGTGATTCGTGACGTCCATCAAAGAAAACTGTAGCGGTCGCATATGGATTGCCAAACACAGGGGATCCTATCTTATATTTAAAGACCAAAATTGGCTTTGGCAGAAGCACAGAAACTCACTCGCACATAGTTCAAATGTTTTTTAATGGCCAATAAAGTCAGGATGTTTGTTGCGCCATTCTACCTCACAAAAGAATATGAGGCAAGTTAACCAACGCTGTTAAAGTTTAGCCTAATGAGTCCACACGCACACACACACAATAGAGCAGAAAAAGTAGATAAAGACATATTAATGAATGTCAACATGTCTTTGATTAAATTCCCAGATGTGTGAGACAACGAGAACAGAACGGAGCAGCTTATAAAAATCTGAAACATTCTTCATCACAGATTATTCTCTGTACTTGTGCGAAACTTTGACTTGAATGGACAATGTCTATGATTTGACAATGAGGTGTCGCTGTAGAGCAAGTGTGTCCAAAGTCTAGGCCGGGGGCCAGTTATGACCCGTTATCAAACCTGTGTCATGAAATTAGTCATATGTAGCCTGCCAGTAAGGTTGACCACGGTATGATTTACATTTGTACCCCCCAAAAAATTCACAATTTCAACAGATGATAGCAATAGCCTTTTGGCCACCTTGCGTTTGGCCTTCTGTGAGAATTTTAACATACCCCATTTCCAACATTGCAACCATAAATCAAAAACTGTGTGGGGTGCTGCTTCCTGGACAAGTGGAAATCGGAGCATATTTCACAGAAATCCGAAACAACTGTGTCTGCCTAATATGCAGAGAGACTGCCAGACTACAGCAAGTTACCTGGAGACAAACAATGTGAAAAGGTGAAGCCACTGGAAGCTGTTTCAACAGCACAGCACCGCTTTTCTACAAGACCCTGCAAGTCAAATATAAATGTGACAAAGGCGAGCTATGAGGTCTGATTGCCAAAAACAGCTAACTTTTGACGGAGGGTGAATTTATTAAAGACTGTTCAACGAATGCCAGGATGAATGGTTTTCCCTCACATATTTTGGTTCACCAAATCTGGCCCATTTTCTGATTAGTTTGGGCACCCCTAGTGTAGTGCAACCGAAAACGAGTGCTAAAAGCACAAGGAAGAATACAAACTACAGAAACCAAAACGCAATATTTTAGTTTTCATTTTTTGCCCAGCCTTTTAAAGGTTTTGGGTAACCGTAGCAGAAAGATGGGAGAAAATGATGTCATTTCCCTGTGGGTGAAGCAAATGTTTGTAAAATAAATGCTAATCTATCGACCTATGGATAGTTTTAAAATGCATTTCTATATGATAGTTCATGAGTTTAGCCCATTTTTTAAAGGGACAATGGGTAATACTTGGTTTCTCCAAGTGCTACAAACATTGATTTGAATACTCGGCAAAATACCTGAACTACTATACCAATGTTACTTTTATAAAAAAAAAATCAGAAATTTTGATATTTTTACATAGTGCAATCCCTACTTTAGGTCACTGCCATGTTTGTCTGGCAACTTACTTCTTTGCTGTGCTCTGTGGCACTGGTTCCCATTTGAATTAGAAAATACAGTGCCATCTAGTAGTCAAATATTACTCATATTATTATAATTTTTTTTTTTTTTACAAATTAAGTGTTTTTAACAACTAAGAGGCACTTAATAATACACATTTTTTGTTTAAAACCCAGCATGATGAAGTTTAGTGTTGGTTACAACATACAGGAGAACTGTACAACAATGTGCTAAAGAGAAAAAGACAAAAACGTTACAGAATTTTTATGGTCAATTTCCTTCCTGTTCAGCAGATGCACCTGAGGTTGACGTCTGCAATTAAAAAAAAATGGCCTCCTGCCTTTGCAGGTATAAGATAGTCGCCCTTCAAAAGAGCTTTCCAGGGAGATGGTCGACTTGGGGCGCATGTTAAGAATCAGCCATTTCCTTTTTTCAAGGCTTTCACAAAAGTTGCAGCTCTACATTTCAACAACACACAAGATCAAATACTGCTTGCATATGCTCAGTCGTGTGTGTATCACGTGTAGTATCGAGTTTCCTGACAATAAATGTCATTTTTAGCGCAGACATGCAGTAAATGATCGCAAGCCAAAACTGAGCAAATATTGACAACTCTTCGGCAAAAATAAACATATGAGAACACTTTTTGCCTAAAATTTGCACAAATATTTCTAGCTTCCAACTTTACAAAAGAATCAATGTGAAGTGAAGAGATGTTGATGGTTTATCTCAATCTCATCAACACTAAGTTAATGGGATAGAAAACAGGAAACACGTTTCATCTAGGAATGGGCAATACTGGGATTTTTAATATTCATCCATTCCAAGTAAAAACTGGGTAGTATGGATCGATTCCAAGTCGATACTGATACTTTTTACTTGAAAACATCACGATTGTTGAATAATTGAACCCTTCCCCCTTGAGTTAGATTGTAATTCCGATTTTTAAAAAAAGCACAAAGATTTTGGGCTCGTATAATGTTCTGTTTTTTGTTAAATAAGTACAATAAAAACTTAAAAAGAACTTAAATACCAGCAATGTAACGAAAATACCAAAACAACAAAGTCAACATCCATCCATCCATTATCTGCACCCCTTATCTTCAGTAGGGTCACGGGGGTGCTGGAGCCCATTCCAGCCATCTTCGGGCAGTGGGCAGGGGACACCCTGAACTGGTTCCCGGACAGTCGCAGGGCAGACCTCCCGAGGGAGGCGTCCAGGAGGCATCCTTATCAGATGCCCGAGCCACCTCAACTGGCTCCTCTCAATGCGGAGGAACAGTGGCTCTACATAGAGTCCCTCCCGTATGACTGAGCCTCTCACTTTATCTCTAACGGAGAGCCAAGCCACCCTGTGGAGAAAACTCATTTCAGCTGCTTGTATCCGAGATCGTATTCTCTCGGTCATAACCGACAGTTCATGACCATAGGTGAGGGTAAAAACGTAGATTCACGGGTAGATCGAGAGCTTTGCCTTTCAGTTCAGCTCCCTCTTCACCACGACATACCGGTACAGAGTCCGCATAACGGCAGATGCTGCACCGACCCATCTGTCGATTTCTTGTTCCATCCTACCCTCACTCGTGAACAAGACCCCAAGATACTTGAACTCCACTTGGGGCAAGATCTCATCCCCAACCCGGAGGGGGCATGCCACCCTTTTTCAGTTTACAACCCACTGACAGTATTTATAATAGTGATAGTTTTAAAGGGAACACAGTATGTTTGCCCATCGTCCACGCTGATCCCCCATCCCGGCTACTCTACTCGTCCCTGCCTTCCGACCACGCTCCGATCCCGTGAGCTCCCTGCTCCTCCTGCCCAGCGATCGTCGGATTGCTGGCGCTTGCTTTCCCATACCTGACTTCTCAGCTTCCGCAATAAAGTTTGTTGTGAAACGTTTCGCGTTTGGGTCTACCATCAGTTGTGGTTCTGACAAATTTTGCCTATCACAGGTTCTTTTAGGAACCCTTGCAAAAATAAAAGGCTCATTGTTCTCGATGAAGAAATCTGAAAACTGGAAAATGTTTGTGTACAAAGTTTTTTTGCAAAATCTTTTTACAAAAATTAATAAATGAATAAAAAAAAAGCAACTTCCAAAAAAACATATTAGCAATATTAATTATGTTTCAAAATTCGGAAAGTTAAAATCACTTTTTTATTAGTTTTAACAATTGAATTAAGTTAAAAAAAAAAAAACATAACACTATTACCATTTAGGTGTTTAGTATTTTTTGGAGGGAAATCATCGAAACTGAAAAATGATAGCAAAAATTAGAGAAGCTTTTCTGGACCCTTACATTTGTCTTTAAAAGTTCAATATTTTGCTTTTTTAATTATAAGTGTAAATAGATTTTATGCATACTTGTGTTCCCAAAATATCATTATATTCACCAAAATACAATTAAGTCATCATAAAATACAAATAAGAGTATTACCATTGAGGTAATTAATACAAAGCATCATTTAAGTTTTAAGAAAATTAGCAGACAGAGGTAAAGAGCAAAAATATGTTTTTGTTTGTCGAAAAATTCATTTTCCGTCATTCATGAGTGTTAAAGTGCTTAGGTGTGACGTCCCGATTTAACTTTGTTTTTGTACATGAAAACTCGATCCTAAATGGTTGCAACCCAACCCTGAATTGTCCAAAATCTTTGAACATTAAACTGATTACTTCCCAATAAGCAAACTCTCATTTCTCAAGGCCTCTCTATGCTTACCCAGTCAGTCTTACACCAACGTCAAGTGCATCATTTTCTCATTTGATTGTGGAAGATTTTTCCAGCAGTCATCAGAAAATAAAAAGCATCTTCAAGGCACTTTTGATACTTTCGAGTATTTTTTGCAAATTTGGTAAATAACCATGAAAGCTTATCCATGCGTGCCTCAGCACATTTTTAATGCAGGATCGTTTCAGGTAATTGAGGCAATTCCTGAACCGACTTAAGGAGGCTGACTTTGGCTAAGAGAGAGCTTTTAAGGGAGCAGCCCGAGCAGGCGAGTGGCGCGGTTGTCGATAGTAATGCGATAAACGATCGCCTTTACCTGCCCAGTGCAGTACAAGGGAATGCGTTCCTGGAGTATTGCAACACGTTATTACCGGTAATAACATTTTGTAACTCTACTATCCTTATTACATGGAGCGTTACTTAATCATTTTGATTCTTATAAAATGCATACAGCAGAAAACTGCTGCATTATACATATACTCACGACCCTCCATCCATCAACATCATTACCTGAACTGTCGACATGTTTATATTTACCTACAAAGTACAATTTTAAACAGTTATGGCGGGGCTGTCTCAAACACAGAGTACAAGAACTGCTCATGGAGATATTCTCCCCACTGTATATATTAACATCAAAGCGAAATTTACAACAATAACTTGAAATACTTATATCAGGCCTATACAGGAACAACAAACCAAATCAACGGGGAAAACATGAGCACAGAATTTACAGTTCAAGTGTGTTGAATTCTGGTCTTTCATTTGTAACATTATGTTTGAATGACAACATCCTCGGAGAAATAAAAAAATCTTGTCTTGGAAAGTACTCAGGAATTAAGAACGAGACTTTCAAATGTTTTGAAGCCCAGAGACAAAATCGAAAATTGTACAAGCCAAGAAATATAATTGGTTGATTGCTCTCATAGGATGGTGTATGCGTTTTTTTTGTATATATTCTATTATGTGGATATTTCAAAACATTTTAGGGGGCCGGTGGTAGGTTTTTGATAGATGGTCCCAAGTGAAGGGGGAAGCAGGAATTGAGACAGGGGTGCTCCAATAAAGATTTTTTTTAACAAAACCAGGAACAAAGTAACAGCCGAGCAAGAGGGCACAAAACATGTGACATGTCCAAACAAAATCAAATATAACATAGTCCAAACCAGGAAAAGAAAAAAAAAAAACGGAAATGTATAATGCAACAAAGAAACAAAGTAACAAAAAAAAAAAACCTGTCAGGACAAAACAACTGACAAAATGGCCAAACAAAAACCAGAAAAAAAACAACAAACCTGGCATTGAACTGGAACTGCAAAGAACAAAGTAACAAACAAGTGGCCAGTAAACTACTAACAAAATGCCCCAACCAGAAACAGGGACCAAATCTGCAGCAGCACTGAAAGTGGAAATTAAATAATCCAACGTCATTTGCTATCGAGAATGTAATTATAAAGTGTAAGGATAATTAGGGACACGTGTGTGGTGATCAGACCCAACTGTGCCCAGTTCCAAACCTAGTTTTCACCCTCTGGTGGAAGAGGGCGTACTAGTCTGGCGTACAGTCGAGCATATACGGTAATGTGTAACTACCGTGGTTACTTTTGGAGCAATGCTTTACTTTTCGGTGTCAGTAACCCTGATGTTCACTGAGTTATGTTCAATTAAGTAACTCTAACTAATTACTATTTTTCAGTAATGCACCTAAACCATATACCTGCTACACACTGTCCAATCCGACTTCTTGAACAGTCTGTTTGGGGAAACATGGCGAAAGATCCCCAGCTGCACTGGAGCCCTTGCTGTTTTTGTCGGCAGCGCCAGAACTATCACTTCGCCTTGGAAAAACGGGTTCGCTGGTCTTGTCAGACGTGCGGCGCAGACAGACGAGGCAAAAGAAAAAGCTTTGTCCAAGAGAAACAGAAAACACTCGCTCTCCCGTATGCGGTCAACTCCCAAAAAAAAGGGTGTCGAGTGAGAGGCGGCTGTTGGCCTCTTGCCCGGGTTGAAGAGGGGTGGGTGTCATATTGGCCCAGGACCATAACGTTTCAAACATGGGCAGCTGAGAAGGTGTGAGGACACTAAAGTTGGCACACCAGAAGCTGCAAAGACGGGAAGACAGATGAAGAAGAAAAACCTACAAGATGTAACGTCCTCCCAACATGTATAGACAGAGTATGAAAGTTTGGCCTGTAGAGACACCGATCAGCTCACGAGCTGCATTTTCTGCGTCCATGGGAAAGGTTTGCACATCAGCAAAACCTATAAGACAAGTCAAAATGCAGAGAAGGCCTCAGTTTAAAGTACAAACTTGGTCTCACCGCATTGCTAGCGCGCATGGGTTCTTACATGTGCGCACTACCGGTGTGTAACGCGATATGTGGCGCTACTGAAGTATAGGTAAAGTGAGACCTTCCTGTAATCAAAAGCAACGTCACGCTACAATAACGCCCGTTTAGTGGCCGCGGGGATGGAAACTGCTTCTGGGACCAGGAACTGAAAATGACACTGGAAGAGAACCACAGTTGAAAAGGACACCAAAGTCTGGCGCCAACTTGACAAAAACAACATCAACTAAAGTTCAGGTTAGCTTCCTTGAAAAAGATAGATATATGCATTTGTTACAGGTCCTAGATTAACCCGGGTGTATTAATTTAAAGTGGCCTTAGTCTTACCCACAGGGTTTCTGTAAAATAAGGAAAGTATGTGCTGAAATAAGGCTGTTAAACCCTCACTTGTCTCCATTCACTGATCTGATTCTGAAAGATGAAGCCATAAAGCACACCAGTGGATACCTCACAAAGGTTCCTATACCAATGAAAACACACATCAGTAATGCTGTAAATTCTCTTTGGTTTGAAACCATGTAAATGAAGAAATATAACAATGGAAATTGTGGCAATTACTTTTCAAAATAAAAGCGAAGGTCTCCCACTCATTTATGAGGTTATCACACATTACATAATCCCCTCCTATTTATACCCAATACCCCAGTCACTCCTTGTCAGACCGTCACAAACATCTGCATACGCATGGCAAGCACTTTGACTCAGGCTCCCGTCGGTCAAGTTTTCATCCGTATACCACTCGTCTGTTCCTGATTCCCTGGTTGTCTCTGGACATCGACCCGTTTTATCCGTTTGACCACGCTTTGATCTCCCGCTCCGGCTAACAACCCGTTTTTGACTATCGACAATGCTGTGATCTCCCGCTCCGGCTAACTACCCGATTTTGACCACTGACCGCGCTCTGATCTCCGCGCCGGCTATCGACCCATTTCTGCCCCTGACCACGCTGTGATCTTCTGTCCCCGCGAATCACTTCTGCATTCCGATCACGCTCCAATCCCATGAGCTGCTTGCTTCTCCTGTCCAGCGACCACCGGATCGCTGCCGTTTGTTTCACAATGAACTTTTGTGTGAAACGTTACACGATTGGGTCTACCATTTGTCCTGGTTCTGACACCTCCATTAAGAAAAAAATACCATGCAACGAGAAAAAAATACTGGATGTCTTAACTTGCTGTTAGCTTGCTAATGCTATGATTAATTCTATTGTTTGGGGCTAATGTGTGCGCCAAATCAAAATCATTGGTCTCACTATCGCCCTCTGCCATGTGGCAAGAAATATACATGCGTCATTCTGCATCTGCAGATGCTCAGCACAGTTACATGCTAATTGTACTGATACAAAGATGTAATGTGAAAATTTAGCAATTTTGAAAAAAAAACAAATCCAAAAACGGTAGGGTTAAATGTTGAAGAACTTTAACACGGAAAATATAACCATCCATCCATCCGTTTATCCATTATCTGCACCGCTTATCCTCAGTAGGGTCGCGGGGGTGCTGGAGCCCATCCCAGCTGTCTTCGGGCAGTTGGCAGGGAACACCCTGAACTGGTTGCCAGCCAAACACAGGGCACACAAAGACAGACAACTCACTCGCTCATTTACACCTAGGGACGATTTAGACCGGCCAAATAACCTGAAATACATGTAGGAGGAAACCGGAGTGCCCGGAGGAAACCCAAGAAAGCACGGGGAGAACATGCAAACTCCACTCGGTGAGGCTGCGGTAGCTGGACTATAATCCTGAACCTCTGCACAGTGGGGCTGTGCGCTACCCACCCAGACGCCATGCCACCTGATAAATATAACCATCCATCCATCCATCCATCCATCCATCCATTATCTGCACAGCTTATTCTTAGTAGGGTCGCGGGGGTGCTGGAGCCCATCCCAGCTATCTTCGAGCAGTGTACAGGGGACACCCTGAACTCGAAAATGTATATTTCCATGATGACAGGTGAGACATAACCTCACCTCGCTCCCTTGAGTGCACGTGACTGATAGTATCTGTGTGTGACTGTATTTTAGATGTTTTAAACATGCAATCAAACCTAGGCTCATTGAATTCGTTTAAGGTCCAAAAATGTACATTTCTGAACGTCAGTGCAAGCTGAGGTTCCACTGTCTGGGTTTCCTCCAAGCCCTCCAATCGCCGAGCCCCATACACTTGGAGGATTGTTCCTCTTTGGCTCTGCCCCTTTGCCTGCACACTTCATTAAAGGTTAATTGCTGAAGGAATGAACACATTTCCTTTTCACTCCTCCAGCAGAAGCACCAACGGCAGCTGCCTGCGTGCATGCGTGTCTATGTGCAGGCCGCTTGAGGAGATCTGGAATTTATCAACTTGTTCAGGAAATGAGAGCTGAGTTTTACCTAACTGTGTGTGCGTGCGGGTGTGTCTTCTGCTACAACACTAAAATGTGGCAATTTGCACACATGCAACCACACTAAGAGAATTTCTTTGCTGCTCTTGTCATTTTTAATCATGAACATGATCCCTCATCCCATCTGGGGTTTCTGAGTTGGTGGGCTCACAGACACACTCACACGCAATATAAAATGCAAATACTGGCGACAATGTGCAGGATGGCTGATGCAGAGACCACTAAGTGTTTGCCGGCTATCGTTGGCAGATTGTGTCCACTGTGACCAATTGCATTGCAACTTTTGAAGGGGAAGAAAAACTAGGCTAAGCTAAAAGGCCAGGGTAAACTGGCTTATGGTTTTATAATGCAGTATACCATTCCCCTAACTTATTACTTTACACTGAGGTCTTATATATTTTTGTAAATTATCATCAGGATGAGACCTTTTTATCTTGTTGTGCATTTGACATGTTACAATAAAATTCTATTCTATTCTATTCTATTCTATTCTATTCTATTCTGTTCTCTTCTATTTTATTTTATTTTATTTTATTTTATTTTATTTCATTTTATTCTATTCTATTCTATTCTATTCTATTCTATTCTATTCTATTCTATTCTATTCCAAATGATCTCTGAACTGTGCAACACACAATAGCTCAAGAGTTGAGTTCATTATGTAACTAATAATAAAACCTCCGACCTGAAAGTAATTTAATGCGAAAAATACATCGGAAAATAGTGTGGGTGCTGAATAAAGGTCCACAAGTGAATCTGCGACTGGGTCTCTCCTTTCCCAGGTGCCAGGACATAATGCTTAATAGATAATAGGTGGGTATCATAACAAGAGGTAAGTTAATGATTTAATGAATCAAAAAATAATGAAGGAATTAAAGAATTAATAAATAAACCCTCAAAATAACAAAATATTTATTAATTAGATTGGAAAAAATGAAAAGTGAATTGAATTGTATGTTTTTGCTAGTATTACTGTAAATACAGTACACTAACCTATTACCTACCTACCTACCTACCTACCTACCTACCTACATACATACATACATACATACATACATACATACATACATACATACATACATACATACATACATACAGCTGATAACCCAATTATTTATTCATTTTTTATAGACTATACCCGAGTGATGGCAACAAGACATTACTGAATAAATCATATTTGATTCAAAATACTACTGAAAGTATGAAATCACAACTCATTTCTGGTAAATTAACTCGGTGGTTCACCATAACGAGAATTCTCAGGTCCCAGGTAGGTGCAATTGTGTCTATTATTCCAACCATTTAATTTAAATGCGGCCTTATAACTTCACACAATCTTTGTTGTTGAAAAGTGTGCAATATATAGTTTCAAGTATCACACAATAGTCTATTGTTTCCAGTAATCTTTCTTCTTTTTCGGGGCTTGTCGATGTATGTGTTCTTCCGAAACACTTCTTATCTCGAAGGATAATCGTCGATAAACTCCCTTCTAAGTTGCCTTTTCACTACATTTTTACTATTTGCTACATTTTGAACTATGCTGTGTACAATTCATTTTTGTAGTTATACGTATGTGTTTGAGTGTGTGTGTGAATCACAGGACAAAGGCCATTAAGATAACATTGAGTGGAACACCTGTTGGCTGTCTCAGTTTGCTCTATTCGAAAATCTCGTCTAACCCTCCCCTGAGTGTTTGTGTTTGTGTGTGTGTGTGAATCAACATTTTGTAAGGTTTGGCCATGTACTCACAACAACATATTTGATTACTGATAACAAAAAAAAAGATACATTAAGTTAGAGATGAGGTCGCGAAAATGTAAGCGCCAGTTCTTGACTTCGATGTGAATTAGACAAGCAAAATTCAGACAAAACGCGCAATATCCGACTGCTCACTTTCTAAGACCCAATTTGGATTAATATAAGTGGATTTTGAAGTTATAATAAGAAATTGTTGTACTTCTTTATCATCAACAGTCTCATGTGCTTCCTCACTCCTCCTCCACCTCTCTCTTTCATTTCGCTATCATTAGGCATACACCTCCTTTAGCAACTGACGACTTCCTCCATGGTAAGTACTCATGATAAACCTGCATTTTACCATATTATCTATCTAATTGGTATATTTTTATGTTAAACCACTATTACTATTTGATCAGGAAGATGTGTTTTATAGCTATTTAGAGTTAACTTGGATGATTTTGGGAGGCCGAGAACAGATTAATTGGTTTTCATTTATTTCTTATAGGGACAATTTTTCCGAGATATGAGAAATTCTAGATACAGTAACGAATAGATCTTGTATGTAAAGGGTCCACTGTAAAACAAAGGTTCCCTGATGATTGCTTTTTGGTCACGATCTAGAATTTGGAAAATGTAATTAAAGGCCCAGTCACACAGCCTTTCACGGGCGTATCGCAGCTGAATCACGGCCAGAAGTTTCTGCCCGTGAAGCAGACGCGGTGGAAAATGTGCAAAATTGGCTAAACCCGCTGTTTACCCGTGGTATGCCCGCGAAACAGACGCCCGCGACTGTTCCGCGTCCTTATCGCGGGTAACCGCGGCTGCATCGCCTTTGACCGTGCTGACGCGCGGTACACACGCTAATGCACGTGATAACACCGCGATACAGGTGCAGAACAAACGTGCTATGACCGTGCTCCACCCAAGATTACCCGCTAAAATTTCGCGTCCTACCCGCGTGTAACCACGTCTTGGCCGCGGCCGTAGCACATCCTAGCACGTTTGTACCGCGTCTTTACCTCGTGTGTACCACGTGTGCCGCCCGCGGTTACCCGTGGTCTAAAGTTTTGAGCAGCGCAAAACTTTTTCGCGCGGCCAACCGCGTGTAAATTTCTTACCGTGTGTAAAGCACGGCTGTATCTCGTCTGTATCGCGATCTCAAAGCGTCCAACAGCGTCTGCTTCACGGGCAGAAATTTCTGGCCGTGATTCAGCCTCGATACGTCCGTGAAAGGCTGTGTGACCGGGCCTTAAGTCGTTGGAATTATAAGTCACCGGACCTAAATAGTCATCTAACTGATATCAGTAATTATGCCCTTAAGTTTTTCGGATGCAGTCAATCCTAGAGTTCTTTTCCGCCCAAAATTTATGTCAGGTTTTTTTAGGTGGCTGAAACTGGCTCCACATATTTGCCCTTATTTCAATAGGGAGAGACTGTTATGAGGAAGTTCCACTTGTATCTGAAGGTAAAGTTCCATAACAGGCGAGACAAAGGGGGATAGGCTCATGGTTTTTTTTTCTTCCTCACCAAAATGATAAAGTGGTCGCGTCTTTAATTTACGAGCCACTTTTCAAGTGGCTGCGGGGGCCAGTAAATTTGGAATCACCTTTGGGAGCCTGCTCACTGCTGCAGTGGCTATCGCCGTACATCATGGGGGTGTATGCATGAACATCAGTCATGCATGTGTGTGTGTGTATGTGTGTGAAGTTTCAAGAAAATCCCCATTTCATCGTCACACTTATTTGCTGCCTTCGACATCAGGTTTCTCAGGGACACATGAAATCTCTCCAGACAAACTACTTAATAGATGTGCATGATCTTGTTTCACTGTGTGTGTGTTTGTGTGTTTCCTTTTAACAGAAAAACAATTTAGGTAGTTCTTTGAGCTAAAAACTAAACCTGAATGTTTTGGATCCAAAACAAAAAGAGAAAATGAGATTGAAAATGATTGTAACAATAATATTCTTTGTTATTTTTAATTCCTGAAATGTATGACCTGTCAGTATGACATGTTTTCGACATGAAATAACATAAATTATGGTAGCAATACATTTAAATTAATCTCCCCACAACCGTGCCGATGCTATTTATTTAATTATTGATTTGTTTGTTAATTTTTATGGGTGAAAAAAATCTGAGTTAACAAGCTAACAAACACGCTTAACTTTTGATAACATGACAAAGTCTTTCACATATAAATTAATTTTAAAAGCAGGTAAAAAGTGCCCCAAAAAATTGACTCACGTTTAATGATGTACGACGGAAATGTAAAGAAAGTTGAATGAGAGTTATCAGCATTCACTCTTTTGAACTGTCAAACACAATACTTAAATTAGAAAATATAAATCAAACTGAGAAAAACAAATTAAACGTAGCATGGCTCCAACGAACCACAAACGGCTTCATTTAATAAGAATCGTGCCGCTGTGCAAAATCAATTCTTAATCTAAGTTTGTCACACCCGCCTTTTCATTCAATTGGAATTCAACTAGCTTGTGTTGCAGGGCTGTTTGAAATCCGCCCAAAGAATTGAGAATCAACAGTCATGGGGTCTGTGCATTGTAAGTGAAAGGGACATGTGTCGATAGTTACGTTAGCATATTGTATCACAAGTTGGCGACAGTAAGGTACCATTTGGAACGGATACCTGTCAACCTGTACGGTTTTGCCGTACAAAGTGCGTTTTTTATGCATTTTAAGACGAGTATAACGTACAAAGAAATCTGTAAGGAAAAATGCAAAAATGTCAATCGCATGTGACTGGTGCCCGGGGATTTCCCATCATGCATCATTCCGGAAAAAAAATATGGTGTACGATTATTTTGTATTTTGTACGGGAAAATACGACAGTTTGTACAGGCATGAAGCCGTGGAGGTTGACAGGTATGGGAACGCGACATGTACGCTTCTTGTTATGAGCTATTCACTTTACCTGGTTGCAGCTACACCGAGCAAGAAGAAGCAAGAAACCAAATCTATCTACTCGCTTTTATTAAAATATCAACAATATTAAAAATGTGTTATGTTAACATTTTTATTTTACAATGGCTAAAGGAGATGACAACATCCATTTGGTCACAGATATAGATGTAAGGCCATTTCTAAGACGGACCTTTCGAGAGGAACTAGAACTTGTGAGTGGAGGTTGGCCTACCCCAGTCTGGAAAAGGTTTGCTTGCCACTTCCAGCCTAGCAACTTTGAGAGGTACCCTTGGGTTACAGTTTCCGAGGAACTATACAAATTGTTCTGCTAGATATGCTTTTTATTTGCAAAGAATCGATTTGGTGCTTGGAGCGACACTGATTTCGGTCATGATATTGGTGGGTACGAATTCCAAACCAAACATAGGTCTCGCATTAAATGGGGGAAAGGCACAGCCATTGGCGTTGGTCCTATGTGTCAATGCTTCAGTTGGGAATGTGATTTAACCTTTTCTACCATGCTAGGTTATCCAAATGTTGATCGATCGATATCTTTTTTTAAGAGATCCCATTATAGTGGTGAGGACAAAACAATGATTGTTTGATATTGGTTGAGACACCACAGTCCATGCCAAATCTATGCTCTTCCTTAAATTGACCAAAACACAATTTAGTAGTTTGCCAACTTGTCTTAGATTAAAAATACTGTATGAACAAATAGTTTTGAACTACCTTAGTTTCAAGTGTTTGCAGTATCGCGTGTAGTGATTAAATACGGATGAGGGTTCATATATTTTAAATTGCTTTTGAAAATAATTTATGCTGTAGACGATTAAGGTGCTGAAACACCCAATAGTCTACACGAGTGCCTCTGTGTATGATTTCTCCAGCCGGTAGCCAGGGATCTTTATTTAGGCTGGACTAAATAGAACATTACTGTAGGCCTGGGTCTAAAATGCATCAACTTAACTGAAACTTTCTGCAATTAACTCCACAATTGTCATGTTTATTTTTATAGCCCTTAGTCACAAGAAGTTTCACAGGGCTATACAGACTTCAAACTATTAAACACCACCCCCTGATCTAAAACCTATAAGAGTTCCACTGAGGTTGCAGATCAAATCTCAGAGGGAAGAGTATTCTACAGCACGGGAATGCCAGAATGGAGACGTCTCTTAAACAGGGGCCCGAATACAGAAACTTCTGAACCTACTGATAGGACACACCTATAATGTTTTTTATTTTTTGTCTTCTGTTTAAAGTTTGTGGAAAATGTGGCAATATGTGAACCAAAAAACCCCACCAGGAAACGCTGCCATCACAAAATGGTAATTTGGGCTTCCGTAGTAGTAAGACTGCAGCCATGTCAACATTTTCAAAGAGTTGTGTAGTATAAGTATTTTTATCCCACCAGGGGTGCTATATATAACACACTGGGGCTTTAAATAATCCATATTATTTCCCCAAGGAACACATTATTTGATACTGCTTTTCTAGTTAGATAAGGAAAATCATGTGTCAATGGATATTTCTATCTAAAGTTCAAAAATGTATTATCAAGAAAGATGTCACTTAGATGAAAATTGAAACGTAACAAGACCACAGGAAAGCATTGAAATGTACCTAAAAGGATATAAATTATTATTAATAATTAAAAAGCTACAGTGGATTTTAAATATTAATTTGAACTTTCAGCCTTTTCTGTTAAAAAAACAAACAGCAGGACCAGAAAGCCGTGTGTGACATTAATGCACTTTCCACTAATCCTTTAATTTTCCTCCATATTAAAACGCTCTCTGTGAGGCAAGATTGCGGAATGAATGACATTTCTGAGTCATTATCATGTTAACCTATACAATGTTATACTGTTTATACAATTAGTAAGAATGGTATGAATTGGAGGAATTCCATTTTAAATTCAGTTTCGTGTTTCGCGGTTGGTTCTGTGTGGAAACCTCGGTTCTATCCTCAGGTCGGAGTTCGTGGGTTTTTTCTCACAGGTGTCTTAGGCAAACGTTGCAATTAAATGTCCTCTCAGCATAATTGTCAACTTGCCAACAGTTATTTGAAGGCCATAATTGAAAAAGAAAGTGGCCACGCAGGAGGAAGCCTCTTACTTTGATTTAGCAGCTCAGCATCTGCCTGGTAGTTTTCTCGCGACGCCTGGTCCTTTTCTCTCCCAGACACCTGCGCGCATATCAGGTTTTGGCTGCAGCCCTGAAAGATAAATGCGGCCGGCGCTGCAATCTCTTAATCCGCTGGGCTCCATGCGGCCACGTCACACGAAACCGTGGACGCTTTCTCCGTGTCCAGACGACAGACTGGGAGAGTGATCGTCGTTTTGGGGGACAAAGGGCAAAATTGTCCGATTTGAATCTGAATTTGTCATGATCTTTTATAATGTTGTATTCGGGCAGTTGTTGTCATCATGTCGGACAACATATGTTTGCTTAGTGTCATCCACGTGCTGTCAGGGGAGGCAGGTCAGCCTGTGCCTCAACTTTCATCATGAAAATATAAAATAGAAAATATATTAAATGATTAAATGTGGGGTGCGTCGTTTGAGATGTCCTTAAGAGTTGAAAGTTAATATTTTTTTTGTGAAGTATAAGTTAACAATGCCCACTGAGTTCAAATAGCCCTTATGCTTCATTTTTCAGCGCGCCTATCTGCTTTTATTATACTTTTAGTAAAGCTGTTCGGTGTGAAACACATTACGTAGGAGGAATAGGGCATAAGGGTAGTTCTAGAGAGTGACGTCTTACTCATCTTTTCTTTTAAATATTTGTAAGTCTAGCATGAAAATATTAAAAGTAAGAAAAGCCCTAACGCCAAGCTAAGAAAAAATAATGAAAAAAGACGAGTTTATTCAAGTGTGTCTGAGAAATGCACATACTTGCAGGCACATCATGACTGGCTGAGGCTGCGATAAATAAGCACGAGCCAGAAAATGGCGGCAGCGATTAAAAAAGTTTAACATCCACATAGCTTTTTTAAAATTAGTCAGAGTTAAAGTTCTTTCTCATATATCTTCACAATTTTGGGATATTCTTTTTCAAAACCGTTTAATTTTCACATTATATTTTGAATATTATTTATACACTTAGTAGGTAACTATTATTGTGCTGACCGTCTGTAGATACAGAGTGAGGTATGAAATTCTCTTACCCCATGGCAAAGGGAGAAAGTGAGATAACAGGCCTGGATGAAGATGGGCGGCCGAAACCTCCCAGCTTGGGGCCGGGCCAACCTAGATACAAAAGGCTTTGAGAGCCCGTGGTTCTCCCCATACCTGTTGCCTGGATGAGGACAGTGTCCAAATCAACTGCAAGAAGGAACCTGGCTTTCCTAAGCTCCTGTGAGGGCATGTGCTCTCACACAAAAAATCCTTCCCATGACGACATTACTATTGTCGGACCATTAGCACCAGCTTTAGTACAAATTATACTCCCAAATTTCTACTCTCAATATCACATTTTAAAAATTTTAAATTGACTATTTTTAGAACAGTAAGTTAAAATTATTTGCTTACTTTTCAGCCATATGAGAAGGTTGAGCTCATCATTTCATTGTAAGTGTCAGAGTTAAAACACAACCTCAAATGCATGTTTTGATTTGTTCAATTTGGGCTGAGCTTGGATATTTTTCGCCATCTGCCAAACTCATACATAACTCAAGTAAGCTATTTATAGAGCACTATAAAAGCCCAGACCTACAAAGAATGCAGGAGATTGTTGTCACGTGTATGGCATGTATGCTCTACCTTCTCCTTTAGGTACATCTTAAAATTCAAGGAAATCTGAACATGTTCCTATAAGAGTGAATCTTTATATTTGGTCACACGATTCAGTAAAATGATGCATATCACAAACAGGAGATTGTTTGCCAGAGTGGACTAAAACATAAGTTTATTCAAGTTTGGGTTTAGCTCCAAATGTAGCCATGATTGATGTCCATTGGTTTGGAAAAGTATTTCGTGTCTTACTGCCGCAGCTAGATTTTGGGATTTCAGTTTGACTCAAAATTGCGTCAAATTTAAGAATTTGGGTAACCTTTTTTATTTTGATTCACTCAAAATTCTGCCCGGATTCATGAAAAAACATAGCTGACTGTTGTCACATAGAGCAGTGTTTCCCAAAGCTTTTCCATTCATCGTAAGGAAAAGGTTTCATTAAATTAAAAATGTTTAGAAAAATAATTCCTACCATCAGTTTTGTGTTAGTATTCCTCATAAATCTTCCATTTTGATCTTGCCTGAATTCACAGTCAATGTTTTATCATATTGGTTAATAATTGAGGTATATTGTTGGATTTTACTATATTTTAAACCATGTTATCAAGTTTGATTTTATTATTTTTTGTTTTTCTGGTTAAATAACAGAAAATACTTGAACAAAGCTAATTTTGATAAAGGCTAAGTCTTAAGTTTTGCAGGCGATAAACACATGTGGGGTAGGCATGAACTGGAAACAAGGGGTGCTCAAAACAAAAACGGTATTTATTAACAACACTAAGACCGAGCACCAAACAAACAAGTGGGAACAAAGCAACTATTAAAATTCCCAAGAAACCAGAAACAAAAACCAAGCCTGAACAAGTTCGAACTAGAAAACAACGAGAGAAACTGTAAAGTGCACTTAGCAAAGTAACGAAAAAAATTCAGAAACAAAAAACAAACAAACCTGGCGTAGTGGTGGAATGTAATGACAATGACCCAACAAGCTATGGTGTCCAAAGGGTGGTAAATAAAGGGCGAGGACTACAGGACGACAGGCGTATGGACATTGGGCACACTCTTGCCCAGTTCCATAGCCAGGTGGGGCCCCCTGGAGGAAGGAGGTGTGTCAAATCCTAACACTAAAACAA
The DNA here is from genome assembly GCF_059441175.1 of Urocampus carinirostris. Lineage (NCBI taxonomy): Eukaryota > Metazoa > Chordata > Actinopteri > Syngnathiformes > Syngnathidae > Urocampus > Urocampus carinirostris. Next base: position 16,640,612 of record NC_142361.1, read on the forward strand.
TCCATTTTCCTCCCTGGCAACTTTGTTTTTCCTTTTTCCCTCCCCTACTTCTTTGCAAATTGGGAACATAATTTCTGCTTTCAACATCATCATTGAGGGCCTTGCTCATTGTAATGTTACATGACATTAACCTCAAGCTAAAAGGACAATACAGATTTTTTTTGTATTTTCTTTTGTTCTATGCATGGGAGGTAAAAAGACCGTTTCGGCCATTATCGCATGAAAACGCTATAAACAGTAAGGCCACTATCGCAAGAAAAAAACGTTTTAATCAATTATTTTCTCTATTGTCAGTAATGCCGTTTCGGCATAAGGTTAACAATAAGTTACTTTTTCCGCTTTGTTTTTGTTTCTTTTTGTCTTGTTTTTAGTAAGATAAAAAAAGTATTTCAATGAGTAACAGATTTTGGAAATGTTTACTTCATAAACATACTGTCCGACCTCATAAGCAGATAATTAGTGTATAAAAAAATAATTCTCAGCTACCACCAACTGCTATGGACGAATGTTACAATGGCCTGCTTTTTCTTAAGATGAAATTGGACAATTTCCTATGGCACACTCGACAAGGTCTCACGTCTCACTGGTGTACACAGGCATACAGGTTGAAAAATATTGGTATAGTGGATTCAATCCATGTTTTGACCTTTTCTCTGTAAAAGTACGCAAATGGCGAGTTATTGTTCATTAAAACTGATGTTCAAAAGAAACATAGTACATTAGGGGATTTGCTGCTACGCAATGGTCAGTTAAGGTTAAAATGTAGCTAGGCTTTCAATTTTAAACAAAAAAACAACTTTTGACCCGTCACTTTTCCCCATTAAACAATTGTACAAAATAAATGGGAGATTGTCGTGTAGGACGGATAGAGGTTAGAATCGGGTACCGAAGAAGTTCTTAGCGGAAAAGGATTTCATTGATTTAGCTAAATGGACTGGATGTACCAACTTTGTGTGAGCGTTTATGTGTGTGTGTGCATTCAGATGATACCTTATACAGCAATCAGTCTGACCTCCGCTCCTGAGTGAACGCTTCTCAATGATTAATGGATCTGCCTCCGTGCTCAGTCGCCAAGGCAACTCGAAACCCGATAGCCCTAAGGAATTTGCTAGCTGGCCCTCAAACTTAAGACTGTGGGTGTATTAGCGTGTATGTGTGCGCCTATAGATGCTTATTCGCGTGGGTCGCAAAATGCGAGTCTTTGGAAAGGCGGAGTATAAATGATCTTGATGAAGTGAGGACAGTTTGAGATGGCCCTGCCGTCAATAGTAGTGTAACAATTAGTTTTTCCATTTAAAAAAATCACTTTTACAAATAATTGGAGCACAAAATAAGACTTTCCAAAAGGTTTGAAAAAAAAGAAAAATTGTGGTAAGACCTGGACTTGGGCACAACAAAAATACTCGATCTAGTATGACTGCTGGAGAATCGGGTTTGTACCTGACACATGAAAAATATGGCACATTGTTGGCACTTGGGGAACCCACAAAATGCAGTTGGGAGAAGGCCACAAATACCCATTTAATAAAAACTGGCCATTTTCTTAGCAGGTCTGTTACATTTTGCTAAGTAGGCTTATAGAAAGGTTTGTTTGTGGCGTGAAGCTCTTGAACTGAAGTGCTAGAAGACCCTCTTCAGCTCATCAAGTGGCTCTCGCTGCCTTATTGATATTGATTGACACAATGGGAACTCATTAGCGCACATGCATGTGTAGCGTTGCTACGTTGTCAATGTAATGCTGTCACTATTACGTTTAGATTGCTCAGTTGCTCTAAAACGATTCAGTACCAGAGACATGTATTCAAAAGATTGTGAATGTATTTAGCAAATCTATGCTGAGTGTCACAGATGGACTTTAACACAGTTTGGCAGTCGCTGTTCATTCGTCTGTTTCATCTGATAAAATAACGTAACAAAAATGCCCATTCGACCGACAGAATGTGTTGATTCCAAGAAACCTCAAACGTGCAGATTGAAAAAAGTAAATCTAGAAAAAAATTAAATGTGTTAGAACACACTGGGATGCTTAGTGAATTACCCTTAAATGACTTTTAAAACTTTTGTATGTAACCATTTCATTTTACTTTAAATAATGTATTCCATTTACTTTTTGAAGGAATCATACTATGTATTTATGTATCCATCTAGATATTCATCATGAAAATACATAATTTCGACACAGATTCAATAATATGAAACGCAAAGTATTTTACTGGACAAAGAGCCTTTATTACTGTATGTCACAAAACCGAAGGAAATAACGTCATCGCTACAAAACTACGCTACTTTTCAACAAAAATATGCAAAGCCACAAGTGTTGGAATGCGTATTGTACAAACAATGTGATACTCAAAATTTCAAAACAAAAGAATGTTTCCCAAGTAATCTAGGATCTGGTATCAGTATTATCACACACGTAGCAGAAGTATTTGGAGGCCAAGTGCCGTGCGACGTTGCTGAACGTCAATGCAGAGATCCGGCAGAAGAGCGGGAAGATTCTTTACACTGAATAACAACGGCGACCAAATGATGAAGGTGCTGTTTCTACGTCAGATCGAGGGAAACATTTAACATCTGCCTCATGTGTGGGAGCAAACCCTAACCCAGAAAAAAAACATCTGAAGTGGACAGCGCAATGCTGTACTTGCCCAAGACACACCACGGGAAGAGGTGACCCGACGACCCAGGCAGTTGAGGGATCTGTGAACCGTAAACCGTGACATAATAATAGTTATATGACGAGTTGAAATGCTTTGATGTCAGAAGTTTTGTCACAATTGATCTCGGAAAGATCTGATGTCACAAGTCTCAAATAATTAGTGTCACAAAAATGTCAAGTGACTAGAGAAAGAGAATTCAGAGGTCTCAGTGCTTTGTAGAAGTGTTGTTCTCATGACCACTTTGGCTCTCTTGGTTGCTCAACAACAGCAAGCCGAGTCTTGGTAATTTGATAATATGGCCTCGTTTTTATGTTTTTTTTTTTTTGGTTATTGTTAAATCCGAACTTGAGTAAAATTATTTCTTGTTTTGTTCACTTAGAATTTTAATGACTTGAATCCTGGAAAAATATTATTGTTCTTTTCCTTTAACCTTTCGGTTACCAAATCAATCCATCCATTTTCTTGAGGCGTATCCCCACTTGGGTCACAGAGGGTGCTGCAGCACATCCCAGCCACCTTTGAGCAATGGAAAGGGGACACCCTGCGATGGTTGCCAGCTAGTTGCCATTTCTATAAATTCTTTTTCCATCAGCAGATAATTTCGCTCATTTTAACTTTTTTCAAAATCAATTTTTTTTCCAACCATATTTCTTACTGTTTTAGTTAAAAAGAAAACAATATCAAGACAATCTAACTCTATAAACTCGTTTTGTCACGGTTGCCAAGGGCGCCCAATTGGCCCCGCCCGTTTTGGCGCCAGCTGCGGCACATTGACTGATTGGCTTCCCTCCTATTTATATTCAGTGCTCTCACTCACCCTCTGTCAGTCCGTCAACGAACCTCTGCACCCGGAAGACGAGTGTTTTGTGTCATGAAACGGAACGGGACTGTCTTGAAACGGGTCAGGAAGCAGGAAGTAGGAACTCATTTGCGTGGACGATCTGTCACTTTAATTGAGAAAGAAAAGTTGTCCAACACACAAACGGACCAAAAACAAAACAAAACAGAATCAAATGCAGACAGATGTACAGACTGCATTTAACAGGATTAAACAGAACTTGCCAGAATCACACAGAATGTTACACCGAAGTGCAACAAAGTCCAACAAGCACAACAAGCATAAACAGGTTCAAACAAGTCTAAAAACAATGATCTGGCAAAGGGCAGTTCCAAAAGGCGCTTTTAAGTACCCATAGGCGTAATCAGGAAAATGCAGGTCAGCCAGTGTCAAGGGGCGGGGCCAGCTGGGCGCCATGACAACCGTGCAGGACATGACAGTTTTGATTCTGTCCGGTATCCTGTTTGTGTATCCTGTCCGGTATCGATCCTGTTTTGATATTGGTCTGCGGTCTCCAGTGTCTGGTATCGTTCCCGTCTATCTCGTTCTGTCTGATCTCTGTCTCCAGTGTCCTATATCTATTATCAATCCTGTCAGTCCCGTTCTGTGCGGTATCGACACCATCCGTCCGGTATCAGCTCGTGTAACTGGTATCGATCTTGTTGGTCTCTGGCTTCCTGTTGTTCCACGCCAGACTTCTGTCTTTCTTCTTCCGCCCAGCGATCGCAGAATCACTGGCGTTTATGTTAATGTGCATGACTCCCTCATTCCCGTAAAATAAAGCTTGTGTGAGAAACGTTACGCATCTGGGTTCTCCTTCTGATCCGGGTCATGACACGTTTATCATATCTTACTACATTTATAACATGTTTTTCTTCTATTACAGAGAAAAACTTGAATTATTTCCCAATTTAAAGCAAGTCCAAGTTGTTAGTCTAATAAAAAAAGAAAATGTATAAAATGAGCAAATTTATAGCCAAAGTAGATAAATATACTTGTTTTCAGTATATGTTTCATATAGTTTTAGTAAAGGTGAATGTTATACTACAAAGGAATATTTAAAATGAGACAAAGTATCTGTAGAACAAAAAAACTTTACTTGAAAACATGACTATAGTACCTTACTTCAAAATATTTTTAGGAGGACATTTTACCTTGTATAGCCCAAAAGATGTCGATCTGTTTTTTTTTTTTTTCATAAGAAAAACTGTGAAATCCAGTCGAGCTTGAATAAATCTATTTAGAATAAAAAGCTTTTCATCCTTGCTACCAAACCTCAAAGAGAAGAACGCGAGATGGTTGACCTTCCAGGTTAAGGTCGCTTATGCATTTTTCTCTGGATCATTTAGTTAGAGAAAGTATAGAAATCTCTTTCTCTACTCTGGTAATGAAATGAGAGATTGCAATTATTAGGCAAGCCCATGGCAACTTTGGAACTATCTGATTAAAACATTCACAAAATATTCACTCATTAGTCACAATTCTGAAGGCAAATGTTTTGAAATCATCATTTTGACAACAGACCAGGTAAAACATTCCGCCGTTTTAACGTCTGTCTTTCTATTCATGTCCTCTTGAATCCAGCAGTAGAGAAGAGAAAATAGGAAGTTCTGTCCCCAGTTGCCATGTCCTCTACAAGGAACTTTAGAAAAAGATTTAAAAGTTAACACAAATCTTGTGTAAATAAAACCAAAGACTGATCCCACTGTCAAGTTTTCGCAGATTCTGCTGTTTTGCATATTTGTGAATTTTACCCAACAGTAAGTGCAGTGTAGCAAAAGTGTGGTTCTGAGCAGTTCTGGGATGGATTTACAACATTGCCTGGACGCGGGAGAAGAACTGGTCGTGTTTGTTCCTGAACGCGCCTTTCCAAATGAACGGCAGGCATCAGGTCACGTCCGCGTGTGAAATCACGGCGGAACATTTGACGCTCCCTCTCATCCCAAATAAAGACGCTTCTGTGGCCTGGGCTGCTTGGCCTAATTAAATGTTTATTTTTGCTAAGCTTGAGCGTGTGTCATATAATGATCCATGGGGCGAATCAGGGCATTGGAACGTGGGTGTGTCGTATTACGAGACGCGCTCGGACGAGGCCACTACCGACTTCGGAACGAATCGGTGATTGGATCGGACACCGGTCGATGAAGAGACTATTCTTTAGCTGACGTCTAAGGCTTCTGCATCTGGCCACCTTTCTAGAATACTGATTAGTCAAAACACACACCCGTCTTCACCTTTTCTAAAGATGGCAGTGGGTCTCGAACGTTTGCGCCAGGATAGCGTTTTTCTCTTGCATGTGTGGCACGTTATGCCAATTGTTGCCTCGATATCCTCTTGATTGGCACTGTTGAGCTGATAAAAATTCTAATAAGAGATAATTGTAGGAAACTTATCTTTTGTAAATGTGAAGGACCCACTCAGGGGTGCAAATTCACAATGCAGAAACAGATTATTGCATTAGTCTTTATTTCTGGCAGGGTTTGGTACACGGTATAAAAGCAGCAGTACCTACAAACGCCAGAGACAGCAGTCGTGGTCCAAGAGGCTGGCAAGGGGTCAGTGATCCAGTGGGCAACAATGGTGGCAGTCCAAGAATTTGGCAGGCAGCACCCGTGATTCAGAAGGCCAGGCAAGGATTTGGTACGTTGTGCTAACAACAAAACTGTGACAGAATAGGCAATGAGACAAGGGTACGGAGTGTTTAAATAGTAAAGAGGGAAGGGTGTGATTGGAGGACACCAAGTGTGGGGTGAAAACTTATAAGTTATATATCATCAAGATTCCTCCGTAATGAGGACAAGGCGATGCACAGGTCACACTGTTATTTTAATGAACTTGAAAACTTAAACATGACAGATTCCAGCAGATTTGCACATTGATGTTTGCTCACCGTAGCAAAAACTCAAGGAACTGTAGAATTGTCATAAGAATACGTATTTGAAATAAGGAACTCCATTGTATCAGCATTCCTGTATGGCATTGGCCGGTTTTCCCTCTGATATGGTGAATTATACGATATTGTCAAAAATTTTACCCAAGTCTTATGTGTTGCCTCGTGATCCTTAACCAGACGATGGGAACCGATGCACATGACACAGACTTGTCGTCCCTAACAACATAACATTGTTGACTTTTACGGGTGATTTGCCCAATGAAAGGTCTATTTTTTGCTATATTGTAAAAGGCTTTACAACCTGACGCCCTAATCGTGTTACATGATTCATGAGTAAAGGGAGGGCTGTGCGTTGTACTTAGAGAATATGCGTTTAAATCCAAAGCGGGGCACTAATGCATTGGCCATTGACAGGACACTTGAGACACGCCATTCACCAAACGCTCCCTCATCAATACCCCTCCGCACTCGTTTTCTCATAGTCGCCCGTTTTCAGGCCAAAGGTGGCTGACATTATATACATGCAGATGTATGTCTTAAAATGGAAGAGCCCAAACCTTTTCCTCAAAGGGAAAAAAAAGTATATAATGGTTGCTTGGATGTTTTCACAATCCCAAGACTTTGTATAGAAAACCAAATCACTTTAAGGTTATTTTAACTCAACTTTTTCTAAAATAATCAATGGGAATGGGAACGTTCAAACAGTTAAAGAGACAGCATGCATTATTTGACCAAGATGGCGGACAATCATCTCAGCTCTCTCTGGGTGATTTTTAATCAAATAAATACAAAAATTCACAACCAAGAGTATTTTTAAAAAAATGCACATAGTTTTGCTTATTATTAAAATCAATATAATTCTTTTATCCATGACATTTTTTACAATTAAATTCAAAGGGACAGTGTGTAATATTAATTACCTCCTCGTTTTACAAAAACTTTCAATTAGTAAAATACATATTGATTTGAATAATAGGGAAAATACATGACCTATCAAACCAATGCTTATTAAAAAAAAAAAAAAGTAGAGAATTTCGTATTTCCTTTACATGATGGAATCCGCACTTAGGTCGCCGTGTAGTCTGTGGCACTCTAAAAAAAAGTTGAAATGAACTGATCAGGATCCAGAATGGACCAATCAAATACTTGGGTTGATTTAACCCAACTTACGAAGCTGTTTTGAACAAACAAACACAAAAATGGGTTGGTGGAGGGTTGGGATAATGCAGCAAAAGAAAAAAAGAAACATAACAGTCTTCTTCCAAAGCTCACCAAAAATGGATGATTGGTTCTGGGGTCACGGGATCAAATCCCCTGCCCACTGCCCGAAGACAGCTGGAATGGGCTCCAGCATCCTCGCGACCATACTGAGGATAAGTGGTGCAGAAAATAGATGGATGGAAGTAATTTTTGAATATTTGGGGTAAAAAAGCAGCACAATATCTAAAAATAAAATATTCTTGCAGAAAGTATCGCAATTTTGCTTATCTTTCTTCTTTCTTTGTTATTGTACTATATTTTTACCATTTTTTTCCAGGCAAAATGATATTACTTAAAGATAAGCATAACTATTTAAACTTGCCGATGTCAAAATTGATTGCTCAGTATGTGTTTCTCATTTTTCTGAAAATAATTCTTAAAAAGATAACTAAAACATTTTTCAAATCAGCAAAATTATTCAGAAAGATGCTCATTTTACTTCTTCCAATATATTTGGGCTGCAAAAATCTGTTCGGCAGGCTGCAAATATTAAACCAACTGTACTGTGTACACTGTATTGTGGGTTAGTTCAATGAAAATTCCACGTGAATACAGTTAGAAAATACTTGAGGATTTCTGAAAGGCTGGCAAATGCTCGCATCTTTTTTTGCTCCGTCCGATGGCCGCGTCCCTCGTCTGTCAGCCACTGCACAAAAGCTTCAGTGTTGTCTGTTTTTTTTTTTGCTCCTGAGCGACTTAAGTTCGCTTCTGGCTCGGCGGCGGCCGTTGCTCGGCACAAGCAAGCCAAACCCGTACGCTCGTCTCATCTGCATCTGATTTATTTATTGCTTGGAAGAAGGAGAGAAACTTTAACTTGTCTGCCTCACGTTTGTTCATCAATATAATAACTCGCCGTTCCCTTAAAAAACCTTATTCGATGGTTTCTGTATGAACTGCCGAACTTAGAAAACTGCAAACAATGCAAAAAGAAAGCCAAAAGTTGGGAGTAATACACATAACAGTATTTGGACTTTGCATCTTCTCATCAATCTAAATATAAGTAGGTGTGAGCAGCCGTTGGGAATGAGCACATTTTTTTGCTTAAGGAAAGATTGAGTAAACTATACTATTGTAGTTTTACAAGGACTGATTATTCTGTGGTGTGGGTTTGGAAAAGAAGGATTTTCCAGCTACGTTTACAAAATGCCTATATCAGGCTACACTTACACTTTTTACATTTAGAAAAGGAGAAATTGTCTGATCTTTGAGTGATGTCGTCAAATTGTTGTCAGGAAAAATCACTGGAAATCCTAATAAAAAATAAATATTGAGCATGTGCATCACTCATACAATTTATCAGGAGGTATTTGATTGCATATGATAATTTTTCTCTTTGATCATCTGGGAAAACTGTTGTGGCAGACAAACACTTGTAATGGCAAGTCTCAAAGTCTGTCTTTACTTTTTTTCTTTTTTAAGAGCTAAGTGTATCAGGCCCATGATGATTTTTCACGGTATCGTTGCTTCTATTTTTGTGTGTACATGCATGCGTGTGTGTGTGTGTGTGTGTGTGTGTGTGTGTATGTGTATGTGTATGTATATGTGTATGTGTGTGTGTGTGTGTGTGTGTGTGTGTGTGTGTGTGTGTGTGTGTGTGTGTGTGTGTGTGTGTGTGTGTGTGTGTGTGTGTGTGTGTGTGTGTGTGTGTGTGTGTGTGTGTGTGTGTGTGTGTGTACATTTGTGCTCTTTAGTATAAATCTTGATAAAACTTTGGCCAGTCCTGCAAATTTTCGACTCCTAGCTTACTCCAGTAGTCAGGAAACCAGCAGAAGTAAAAGGCAGATGTAGCAATGTGATACTCCCAAACTCCACCTCTGTCAACTCGGCGTTCTTAAATGGATATGGATTGATAAATAAATAAATTAAACAAAATAGAAAGACACAAAATAATGGTAGGGTATGGGCGACTGAAGTCGTGGATCTGGTATACATGATGTATTTCCCTTGTTTGCAAGTCATTGTTCCTTCAACAGAAGCAAATTTTTAGGTACTAAAAGAGAAATGGGAATGAGTTTGACGGAGGCATTGTGTAAACACAGACAGAATTATTTACCACCAATCGACCGATACCACCAACAATCTTTGGTGGAAGAGCCCTTCATACAAGAAGCCCATATCAAGAGGGTCCAACCAGACAACCAACCAACCAACTCCTAAACTAAGATAAGAAACAACAACAACATAAAAGGTTTGTCTCAATGTTTGTGAAAAGATATGGGCGTGAAATGAGATGATGGATTAATCAGTACATTAATATGCAGAAAATAGTTATGCGATATTCAAATCGTAATATTGTGTAAGCGTACACAGTAATCCGAATATAATAGATTTGCATGGATTATAGTCCTACTACAAATTTTGGGTTAGTCCGTTTGAATTCTGATCACTTATTCATGTAGAATCCATTCCTATGATGCATGCTTGATTTGGTCTTTGGGCTATTTTTTCTTCTTTGTTGGTGCGGTATGAAACTTGCAGTGCAGAAACAAATTATACATGCTAACTTGCCCAACAAGAATCAAGTGAACTGGTTGATTTCTCTGTGGCGTTTTTATTTAATTTCCAATCTTTCTGGCAAAAATGTCATGATTGCATCTACACATATATAGTGTAAGTCTATGCTCCTGGCTGGCAGCATAGCAGCACAACTCATAAACACATGAGACGCAGCAATGGAAAACATTTTTGGCGCATGGAGGAAACAACTGTGGAGTTTTATTGATTGTTGTGAGTGATACAAATAAAGTCAGCTTTGATTTAATATCAAAAGTTAAATGCGGAAACGTATTTATGTGCAATGTATCTTGTGCTTCACCCCTTCCAATTGGGTTGTGGCCCAACCAATGACGTGCCGCCAGGTTCGTGTCTGGTGAGGTCCAGTCAAATTTACAAACAAATGCACTTACATCTCATTCATCATTTTATTCGCAGGACAAGAAAGAAGTATAAAGTATACACTATGGCATAGCAAAAAAACGTTTTATTGCCTTACGTCAACCTATAAATTAAGTCTATACACTCCTACTTTTGAAAAAAAAAAAAAAGGCATAAATCGTCCATGCAACGAGAAAGAAATTACTGGGTGGCTTGAGTTGCTGTTAGCTTGCTAATAAAATCACAAATTCTATCGTTTGGGAATGAGGTGTGCACCAAATCCAAATTTTGGTCTCACTATTGCTCTCTGTCATGAGGCAAGAGAATTGCGTGCCTCAGTCTGCATCTGCAGATGCACAGTACAATAATACATTGCATAATAATTGAATTCATAATATTCACAATGTAATATATAAAAAATAGCAAACACTGAATTAATATAACCTTTTATTATATTTTCATTTTATATTTCCATAATTACAGGTGAGGCAGAGCCTTATTTGCCTCCCCAGACTACACGTCACTGGCCCAAGCGTAGATTGAAATCTATCCCGGGTCAACCGTTGACACTAGTCGTGTATAGAAAATATTGGGATTGGTCCCAATAACCCAAATTCTGATCAAAATCCGACTATTTGCTGCATGTAAACATACCCATTGTGTCATTTCCTCTCTTGTCTGCTTCATGCCAACGTTGCAATTTGTGGCACGTTAGTGGCAGGCATGTGTTTGCTGCCTTCCAGTGAACCATCAGTCACGACCAGAAAGTTTACTCTAGAAAGTTTGCCAATGTGCTCAGACAAAAGGATGAGGCGTTTTGTTTTTTCCAGAATGACAAAATAACCCAAGGCTCGGAGACGACAATCTCAACAAGATTGAGGATAAATAAATACACGCAAGCAGGACGTAATGCACGAAAGCCTGAAGGTATGGAAATCAAACTGCAACAATTGGAAAGAAAGCATTTAGCATTCAGGTTCATCACGTTTATTTACGCTAGTGTAGAACACGCCACTTGGGTGTGACCACTTTCCTCGTGTTCACATCATTCCTTGTCATTTTTGCATGTTCATATTTATTTCCCAGTCAAACAAACTGCCAGAAAACGGAGGCCGAGTGAGCGAGAACTTTCCGATGTGAGCTCTGCGAGCGCACAAATGAATTCTGTGCAGGCAGACGTGACCTATGAGCGCTGGAGAATCCATAAAGCTCAGATGGGACCAAATACCAGCCGTTGCGTTCAAAGGGTTTTCCTTCCACAACACGAAAATTGCTAAAGCAGTTTCAAGTCAAACCTTTGAAATTGATGAAAATAGTTTCCTGAAAACACTCAACACTTTTTTCACCCTTGATGAAAACCAAGCGGAACAACTGCAATTATCAGAATTAGAGTTGAGATTTCAGATTCAGGCGTTGTTAGTGTGAATTAACAACACTTAATTTATTTTCTTTAACATAATTAAGTATTTAGCAATAGTATAATGAAAAAGAATAACTCACTAATAAAAACTTGGAACATTTCCACATTGAGGAATAAAACTTTTCCTGAAAAAAAAAACACCTAAAAATTCACCAAAGTAAAATATTTTACAATGGTGAAAAAAACTCACAGAAAATCATATCGGAGTAATGAAATAGTCTTAGTCATGACATAAAAAAATTACAGTTTACACTCATTCAAAATCCAAATAACAAATGTGCCCTACTTAACATAGTAAACAAAATGACATGCTTATATATCATAAATACAGATGTATTTTACAAACTGTCAATAAAATATAAACTAGTCATTTGAAAAAACACTGGTTATTACATTGCTTATCTACTATTATATCTTTAATCTTGTGAAATGTTAGAATTAAGTCTACCGTTTATTTTATATTTATATTCAATTGCAATTAACAATCACATATAACACAACAAATCATTCCAATCATTCAACACAGAAACGGTACAAATCTTATGAATTCCTTTTTTTAGAACAAGTGTAAATATCTTTGAAAAAGCCAAACTGAAAATAAAACTATAAAAAATATAATAATGAAATTACAAAAGTAAAGCTCAACTTATTCACAGACATTAAAAACACATGCAACTCACACAAAAATTTTAACCGTTTATTAGTCCTTTTTTTTTCTTTTTTTCTTTTTCAAAAGAGCTACTTTTTCTTACTGATTAGCGCAAAGGGTTACCAGTTTAAATTGCATTTCTAAAATAGCAACTTATGTTAATACTATGTCGTTACACTGTTATTAATATGTTATTACAGGTTGTAATCATTTAAAGTGCAGTCAACCACTTGTTGTCTATAATTTCTCACATTTTATAGAAAATTACTGTGACCCATAGCTGTTGACTTATTCTCAAAAGAAGTCCATGGGCTACTACTTTTAGGGTCTACCTGAGCCTGTGGGAACCACATTGGACACCACTGTTCTAAACAAAATGATCTGGACTGTTTGATAGAAGGAAAAAAATAGGGAGGGTTATTTCATTTCTCTTGCACTCTTTTGTTCCCCAAAACACTCAAATGTTATGTTAAAAATTATGCAGAATTACACATGATAAAAGAAGCTGGCAGAAGTCATCAGGTTTGCCTAAACGTTTCTGATGTGCTATTAAAACACATTACAAAAGTGATGGGATCTCCTATAAACAAGATGGGTCAGGACCAGTGGGGTTTACACAGACTCCGTTTCCCCTTTTGGAGCGCTATTCATCATGAGGGGGTTCAAAGGTGATGACGACTCATCAAGTGCAGACGAGCCTGCTGGGATTTGGAAAAGGACGACAGTGTTTATGGCTCGTCTCCATTAGGAGACGGCACATCGGCGGAATACATAGCCGTCCTTCCATTTGCTGCAGTTAGGTCACCTGCGAAAGTCCCACCAGATAAAGATGAAGGAGCCCGGGGTGCGGGAGGGGGTCGATTCCAAGAGGTAGCTCCATAACATGGTGAGATGATCCAAACATTGTGACACTTGTTCATCAAAACAATCCCTGCACTCACGACATTAGCAAAATTAGGGGGGGGCTTTCTACTCTGTATAGAACATTAGGTACACCTGCGATGCATCTTACTGTCATGTGTGTTTCTAAGAAAGTGGCAACCATATTGAGTGAGCTAAGTGTGGATATGCAAAGGGAACTGATAATAAAAATATGTGAAAACAATAAAAGTTAAGTAACTCTAATTGGCAGAATTAAAGTTAATATTGCAAAGAAGTTGATGGGAAATAGTATGGTAGCAGTGCCAAAGTCGAATGGATGCCAAATAAAAACATTACATGAAAAGCTGAGGGCCAGACTGATCAAATATTAAGAATTTCTAAACAGACTCATACAGTCAAGTTAACTCGATTCATCTATCCATTATCTGCACCGCTTATCCTCAGTAGGGCCGCGGGAATGCTGGAGCCCATCTCAGCTATCTTCGGGCAGTGGGCAGGGGACACCCTGAACTGGTTGCCAGCCAGTCGCAGGGCACACAGGGACAGACAATTCGCCCCCTCATTCATACCTAGGGACAATTTGGACCGGCCGATTAACTTGACATGCAGGTTTTTGGAATGTGGAAGGAAACAAGAGTGCCTGGAGGAAACCCCTCGCAAGCACAGGGAGAACATGCCAACTCCAAACAGGAGGTTCGATCTCATGACCTGAGAATTGTGCCGCTCACGCACTAACCACTGCGCCGTCATGCTGCCCCAACTACTATTTAAGTTACATTATTCCAACACATTGATATGTATTGTATACCTGTATTAATTATTGCAATTCCTCTTATTAAGTGATAATAACCCTTTAATAATTACAACACGGCACCTATTTAATCACAGCTAGATAGACTATGTAGAATACTGCGGCAACAATATCAATCTACAATGACGTTTTCATCTGCAGCAATCAGTGACCGAGATGATCTGGATTAGAGCCAAAATGGTTAAGGCAAGATGTCATGAACCAGAACAGGATCAGGACCCAAACATGTGACGTTTCTCAGACAAGCCCTTTTATTTTACGGGAAATGGGGAGTCATGCACGTTAGGCAGCAGTCTGGCGTGAAATGATAGAAAGCCAGAGGCAGACGAGATCGATACCAAATGCCCGAGTAGATATCGGACAGATGGGGTCGATACCGGACAGGATGGGCAGACAGGATTGATAATGAAACAGGGTATTGAAATAAAACTGGACAAACTAGACGCGAACGAAAACTGGAGAGAAAAATAAAAAGGACAAAAATAGACGGGAAGAATACCGGACAGGAAATGCCAACAGGAAACAGGACCGAGTCAAAACCCACGTCTTGCGGGGCAGAGGTTCGTTGACGGACTGACAAACAAAGAGTGTGAGCACTGAGCTTAAATAGACGGAAAGCCAATCTGTCAATGAGCCGCAGCTGGCGCCACACGGCGCAGCTGGCGCCACATGGCAACCGTGACACAAGGAAAAAAACAAGTTATTTATTATTTTAACATTTCCCGTAAAAAAATTGCTATAAGGCGTACTCAAATTGAAATGATCAAAAATCAAAGAAAACAAACAAAAAACGTAAAGGTTGACAGATATGGTATGGTCACAGTGAAACGTATTATGCTGCTGTTACTCATGAACCAAATCTATAAATCCATGCATAGCTATTGCAAGCCTTCGAGTGAATTGAATTGCTATAATCCAATTAGGAAGCGGCTCATTTGCCGCCTGTTGGGAGCGAGCGGCGTCCAAGTTGCAAGAACGCCTCTCTTCTTTTCGGAGCGCTCCCTGCAGGGCGTG
Organism: Urocampus carinirostris; assembly: GCF_059441175.1. Classification (NCBI taxonomy): domain Eukaryota; kingdom Metazoa; phylum Chordata; class Actinopteri; order Syngnathiformes; family Syngnathidae; genus Urocampus; species Urocampus carinirostris. The sequence continues at coordinate 16,655,913 of NC_142361.1, forward strand.
ACGCAGGCATTGGGTTGAAGGTGCGGCAAACACTCACACACGCGTATATTCCCACAAACACGCATGAAAGCACGGAAAATGAAATCACTCCGTTTACTTTCTGGAAATAAGACTTTCAATGCATTCAATCGTTTAATAAGTCAGCCAAAGGCCGCCTTCTCACACATTTTTTTTAGTTTGTCAAGGAACATACTGCATGTACTGTATGTGCTGCCCAATTAAAAAGCATGGAAATTACTTATTGGTTAATTATGTGCCTTAGCGCTAACAAGGCGGCGTAATGCTATCATTACCTAATTGGCCATTTGGGAGGCCGGCAATATGAGAGGAGAGCCGGAGAAGGCAGGATTATGAATCAAAAGTGCTTTTGCGGGTAGAACTAAATTCATTAGTATACGCTATTAGCTAAACACGATGGGCAATAATAATAAAAAACAACTGTGGCTAGCCTAGGGCTCTTTGAGCACCAAAATACAGTGGTACCTCTACTTACAAATGTCTCTACATACAAAAGTTTCAGGTTACAAAGTACCTGAACGGGGAAATATTGTCTCTGGTTACAAAGTTGTTTCAGGATACTGATTCAAATATACAGTACAGTACGCACAGCGATTCGCTCACAGTGTTCTACCTGGCAAGTCGGTGTGTTATGTGTGAATCCTGGCATGCTCTCCGTGTCCCCTTCCCACTTTGTAGATTCTCTACGGTATGGTACTGGTACAGAGAGCTATCGTTCACAATGGACCTCACATAAGACATTCAAGTAGTGGATAAGGAGAAATGACCAACAAGAGACTTTTTTCTGTCCATCAAAACAAAGTAAGAGATAATAGAAAGGTATGAAAACACACACCGCCGTGCAGGAGGAGTTAAGAGATGACAAGGAGGAGGATACATCCCAAATAAAAGGCATTTTTGGAAGATTGCATTAAGTCTCATAATTTGTGGAAAGTAATCAACGAGAAAAAGTGTTGACATGTCAGGTTATTGCTCATTATGATGCCGTCTGCCTCGCGCCTTTCCGGCAGAATGTTAAAAGCCTGCAAAAGCAGACGTCATTTGATCAGTTTTTCAAGAAACGCCTGTCAAAAAATACTGTTGAGGACCAGTAAACAAAGAGGCCAGTTAAAAGGTGATATTAATATTTTCATAATTTCATTTAGTCTGTTTTTTTTAACATTATGTGCCTCTCGTCTTATGTTTATTGTGCGGTAATCTAATTTTAATATGTATTCGTCTCATGTACTGAAGCTCTTTTATGATTCATCAATGAAAATATCGTACTTTTTGTGGGTCTTGGAACATATTAGCGCATTTACGTTCAAAAAGGGTCCCTACTTACAAATTTTTCATGTTACAAAGCTCCTCCCAAAACTAATTGAGTTCGTGAGTAGAGATACAACTGTATTACGAACATGTTTTCATTGCAGCAAAACCTGGGATTCCAAATATTAGAAACAAATTATAATAAGGCAGTACTTTTATATATCTGTCAACCTCAGTAAATGGCTCTGATTATTAATGATTGCAATTCTCCTTACCAAGCGATAATCAACCTTAAAAACTCAACGCGTCACCTATCTACTTACATAAAGACAGCCTATGTAGAATACTCTGGCAATATTCACCCCTTAATGGATGGTCGGACTTTTGATAAATGAATACGTGTCTGTAAGATGTCACCAGTTACTGAAATATGCCATGCCACATATCATTGCACATATCATTGGAAAGATTAAACACTTGTGATTTCAGGATATGACCATCTAATTATCCATCAAAATCCGTCTGAAACAAGATACTATTGATATGGTGTAACTCGTTACGTCCCCTGGTGGTCATAAAATTCATTGAAATTCCGCAAAAAAATGGCTTTGTTGCATCCAGGACTATCTGGAGAATTCCAACATGTAAAATATTTACTTCAAAACACACGATAATGCCGACAGAATTAAAAAAAAATCCGCCTAAAAGCATGTCTGCTTTGTACAACGTTACTTCTTGTAATTCAATCCTTTCACTCCAAAACTCCCCTTTAAAAACAGACTCATAAAATTCTTCCCAATATGGTGGTTAGCCTCTGATCTTTCAATTGATACCACTCTCGCCCAATAGTAGGCTTATTTTTACAGTCCACAGCCCGCATTAACCTATACGGGCCTGTTTGATAAAGGGAGATTTCCTCAAGTAGGTCCGAATATCTTCATCCAATAGTAACCGATTTAAATGATTATTTACACATTGGTTAGCCAATGAAATTTCAAACATGAATGTATACAATTTTTAAATGGGTTTTCAAATCATAGCCGAAACTAAACATGCACCAAGCAATTTTGTGACTTTTACACACCATTATTACGTGCAAGTGCGCACAATCATTGATTGACTTCTGGAAAGAGAAATCAAACATTTACAACTCTACACACTGTCTAAAAAAATGACCAAAGCAAAATATAAATTTGCAAATGTTTTAGTGCTGTAAACTGGTGTTTCCTAATTGGCCACTTTTGAAAACGCCTAAACCTACCCTTAGAAAAATGTGTAAAATATAATGTTTCGTTATCAGATTGTGATCAAATTTAACAAGGTACGATATAAGGCTTCGACCTATCTCACCAGTTTTCCACCTAAGATGCCAATGCTACATGTATCTGCAGGCAATTAATTGCAATAAACAAAATCAGGCGGTAATAAATATCTTGTCTTACTGTGTGTTTCAACTCAGATTACTCAATGTTAGTAGTGATTATTTTAGTTTGGGATAAAACTTCAATGTGTTACCTTTCAAAAGAACCCCAAACAGTCCTTATTCTCCAGATGGTTCAAAGACAGCATTACATTTACTTGGGTACATCTCGGATTGGGATTTTAGGTGATTTTTGCAGGAACATTAAGGGGTTTTAATGATCTACGGCTACCGGTGACCAAGACGAAAAATGCAAATGGTCAAGATAAGATCGGTCTAACAAAAAATCAAGTTGAAATAAAATGTACTTTTACCTGTACAAAAATTGTTATATGGCATAAATAATTGAAATGATCAAAGAACCCGTTTCTGATGTTGTCCGTTAAACCTAAGCTGTTACCTTTGTAACTATAAATAACTAAAATCCTGACTGTGAGTTTCTTCTTGAATATTGCTCTCAATTTAGTGGCTTCCCAAGTAAAAACCCGCTACAGGATCCTGGGGCACTCAATGTAGCATGGTGCCTGAAAATAGAGGGATAGTTCACTGGTGGTATGTCTTTTATTGCAATAATAACTATAAACATGACAGGAAGTCCTTTGAATGAACTTGAATCTCCATGTTTGACCGTAAGTCACTGTTATTCACTATAAGAACTAGAACAGTTGTGGATATGCAGAGATATACTTTGCTTAAAGTCTAAACTAAAAACATACAAACTGAGACAAAACATACCTTTTGTCTTTTTGTAGGGGTTGCCAGTATTCAAACAAATTTTACGTAGAAGAGCTCCGTAGCAAAGTTTGTACTGTCTTTTGAGATGAAGGTACCTAAATTGAGGTTATGTTTAAATGTCTAGTGACAAGATTTAATCTTGATCACATTTCAATCTGCCCTTGGGCCAGTGAAATCCATCAAGTAAATGTAAAACAAAAAATACATAAAATTGTTATATTATTTCAAAGTTAAGAGTTTTTTCTCCTTTACAATTTTTGCATTTTGTTTTTCAAAATCGCCCAAAATTTCACATTATTTTCTCAATATGAATACAGTTAGTATTGTCTGCAGATGCAGAGTGAGGCATGCAGGTCTCTTGCCTCATGGCAGAGGGCAATAGTGAGACCAGTGATTCGAATTTGTCACACACCCTATCCCTAAAAAACAGAATTAATGACAATACAAGCAGCTATTGTAAGTCAAACTATCCGGTAATTTTTCCCCCTGTTCAATCATGGAGGATTACATTTCTGTCGATGCTTTTATTTAAAAGTAGCAGTGCATTTGTAAGTTAACGTAAGACAATTAGCATTTTTTTTGTGCTACACTTTTTATATTGCTTTCTTGCTCTGCAAATCTGGTCATCCTTTTCATTTATGTGTTTTAATTTTTTATTTTATATTACACTTGAATTATTTTAATCTTATTTTTTATTTTATTGTTTGTTAATGCAACATCCATTGCAGCCTGGTCATCCTGGAAGGGGGATTACTTCATTTTCCCTATACTGAGGTTATTGAGTTTTTCCTTGCCCTCATGTAGGTTTTAGATCAGATGGTATAATAACAGTCTGTAGTTTTCAATAGTCTGTGATCTGTGCAGCCCTTGGAGATTCCTTGTGATTAAGGGATATACAAATAAACATGACATGACAAATAAAAATATGTAGGTTTATGTACTGTGTAAATCTGACTACGCCCGCCAGACATGAACTTTACTGCATGTCACTGAAAAAAAATGTTAAGATCTTTACTGGTAAACATAGATTTGTGGTTATTTACATATAACAATAACATCCCTAATGTTTAACCGAAAGGTATTTTCCCTCCCTCATCTCTTCAAAGAATACAAGCCCCATGACGAGAGCTCAATCAAAAACACATGGACGGAGTAATGCTCTTCTTTCACACCAATGATTCGGACAACAAATCGATCAGGCCTGGATCTTATGATATGGAATTTGGGTCAGGGATCTTTAGTGTAGATAAAACACATCCCAATAATTGACTTCCTCAAACTGTTTTTATGTCCGCCACAGAAAATAGATGCATAACCATGTTCTCATAAGACCATTTTCGCAGATGTTTCTCACATCAATCAGGAGATCAGGCTATTTGTTTTTAAAGTGTCTTTTAAATACACAACTCGCAGTTTACAGCACAATTTAACACCTAAAAAACACGAGTGGCGGTTAGGTAGGCGGATTAAATCCAAACCTTAATAACTATTTTATGTCCATGAAACATTTTCTGCAGCTACAGTTCAACGCATATGAAAAACATCCAATAAGAACCTCATAAAATCCCAATATTATTTAGGAAGGTAGGCATATCTGACTCATTTTAAATCATTTTATCGGTGCACAACATCCATCCCCCTGACTTTCCTCAAGAAGATTTCAATTACCCTGTCCCACCGTATCTGTGCATTTCAGTTTAGTCATTTTCTATCACCGTCGAAGCTAACGCTGAAAGTCGAGCCTGTCCTATCTTGTTTTTTGCATAGGTTTTTTTCTTCTTTTTTTTTCTCTCCGATTTAGGGCTGAACGTTTGGCAAAGGCAGCGGACATGTTTTCGTTGTGATACTTCCATTACTGCCCCCTAGTCCATCATAGTCTGTCAAACAGCTGACGTTTCCCAAGCCCAATAACAAGCGCTGACCCCGGTAACTTGAAATCTCATTGGCTAGACCAGCAGCTGTATCGTTACTGATGTCATGCCTTAGGGTCTGCAGAGGTTATTGTGAAAGCCTATGGGTAGATTACTGACCCTGGCAACAAGTAATGGCTGGAATGTGATTGGGTAAATGCTTGAATATGAAATCACACATCTGGAAGCAGCACAACCAGGGGGGGAAGCAATAAAAGGAGTCTGACAGACAGTTTATAATATTCATGGACAAAATATAATCAACAACACATGATTCAGATGTTTTTAGGCCATTAGAAAAAGCCTTGCAGGCCCTGACCTCCCACAGCTGGAAAACACACACAGACAATAAAAATCCATGTGAAGAAGCTCACAAGAATAAAATAAAACTAGAATCGAAACCACATCCCAGTTCAATGTCATCCTTTTCCAAGGTGACGAAAGGAGAGCACAGATGCTGCTGATGCCTTCTCTTTCCTCTCTGTCCTCTTTCAACAGGCGTCCTGGCATCTTCTCCACCCCTCAATGCGATCGAGTTTCTCTCCGTCCGTCCACGTGACGAAGAAATGGATGTTGTGATCAATGGCAGGAAACCGGAGCATTACAAGACGTGAAATCGAGAGGCTTCTGTGTCCCTGCGACCGGGCCGCGCAATCACTGCTTGCTCCCACATCGGATTGAAGCAGTGTATGTGTGTATCATAAATAATAAAAGATTATACCAGGAAATAAAATCTACGCCTGAAAGTAAATGACTTTAGGAAAAGCATACAGGAATATCCTGACTTTAATTGGAATAAATCTCAAGGAATAATTACATGTAGGGAATACAATCATCCCACGCTATAACACGGAAAACTTTTTTATGGTGCATTACTTCACGTATTTGGATCGTATATTGTGTTCTGATTGCTAAACAGCACGTGTGTTTTCAGTAGTTATTTTAAAATAAATAAACAAAATGTTTATACATTATTATTATTTGTTAAACAAATTCTTGAGCTTGCAAAAAGTGTTTATTCTTTAGTTTTACTATAGAGTAAAGTAGTTAATTGAACGATAATTGTACAAACAATACGATTCCTACCTCTAAGATTTTGCTAATCACAGGTCCTTTTTGTAACATAGACCCCATGAAAAACGAGGGATTACTGTACTCGGATTGAGATAAGAATTTGAGTTTTGGACTAGTCAGAATAATAATAGATACATAATAGATACATACATGTATTGCTGATACATATAGTGACAAAAGTTAACCGCTTGTGCGTCAGATTTGGGAATAATACACAAGAGATATCATTTTCGCGTTTAACTTTTGACTGTTTCGTGTGCTTGCAAGTCCTATTCGAATGTTGATTGCCAGAAAACTGGACTTACCAGCACATTGTATGTGTAGATACTATGTTTGCATTTTTGCCATAGTGAGAGAAAATAGAATAAGAAATCAACAAATTTGTCTGAGTCAAGTTAGCCAGAGTTAGCATGTCTAATTTGTTTCTGGTTTTCCAAAGCATCAATAAAAGAGGGGGAAAAAACTAAATTCAGCATCCGGATAAGCTAGCCGATAAATCAAAAGATTTTAAATGAACAAGTCAGTTTATTTAAGGAATAAACTAAAACCTTTAGATCGGACTATTAGGAGTCCAAATAAGACTATAATTAGGTTTCTGTCAGAGATTACATGGCTTTTCAATATAACATTAATATTACGGTATAAGTTTTTTTATTTTTATTCCATTTTGGTTATTTTATTGTTAGACGTTAATTTTAACTCAAAAAATCGCCAAAGCCCTGCTTTAGTGTTTCTCAACGTATTTAGTAAAAAAAAACAAAAAACGTTAAAATATCTCGATACAACATCCGTCAATAATGTTTAAAAATGAGTTGCACTAATTTAGTGTTGCTTTGTTTTCAAGAGCCTAAATCATCATGGTGCCTAAATTGACAGTATAGAGTTTTTCCAAACATTGAGGTCACTGAGGGCTAATGTTATTCATTTTGGTGTATAGTTTCTAGAAGAAAATGACCAAAATAATACTTATCTACTGGTGAAAAAAATATGTTTTACTTCATCTTTTTTTTAGTCTCATCTCATCTCATTAGCTGCACTGCTTATCCTCAGTAGGGTCGCGGGGGTGCTGGAGCCCATCCCAGCAATCATCGGGCAGTGGGCAGGGGACACCCTGAACTGGTTGCCAGCCAATCGCAGGGCACACAGGGACAAACAACTCACTCGCTCAGTCACACCTAGGGACAATTTGGACGGGCCAATTCACCTGAAATGCATGTCTTTGGAATGTGGGAGGAAACTGGAGTGCCCGGAGGAAACCCACGCAAGCACGAGGAGAACATACAAACTCCGCACAGTAGGGCCGGTAGCTGGATTTGAACCCACGCAGGAGGTTCCCACGACCTCAAAACTGTGCCGCACACGCTCTAACCACTGCGCCGCCGTGCTGCCCCCTTTTTTCAGTAATATAAGAAAATAATAACTTGAATCTGTAAAATTATGTGCAAGATTGTTAAGTTTTATGATTTGTTTTTAAATTAAATTCAGCCTCATCAAAGAAAATAAGTCATTCGATATATTTCCCTGTACTACCTCATGAGCATATAATCGGTATATAAATAAATATAAAATAAAATAAAAATTGTAATCCGATGCCAACTACGGATATGGATAAATGTGACATTTAGTCAGCTGATCACTGGAAGAAAGCAGAAATACAAACAAAGGCATTCAAAGATAATGTTGGGAAATTTTCCATGGCACACTAGACAAGGTTACACAGAACACTAGTGTGCAGCAGCACCCTGGTTGAAAAAAATTGTCCTGCTTAACACATGGATGCATGACCTACCAGTATATAGACTTTTTCATGAGTGAGGTCGAAAATTAGTGGGAAAAATAAAAAGACTACTAATAGTATTATGTCTAAACGTTTTTTGACGAATACCTGGAATATGAAATATTTTACAAATTTTTTATTTCAAAAGATTTTGAAGAACATCCCATGGGGTCATTTTTGACCCCACCTACTCATCTAAGGCAGTGGTTCCCAAAGCGGGCTGTACTGCCCCCCTGGGGGCGGTGGAAAGATCTGGGGGGGCAGTGGGGAAGAAGAAGGCAGTAGGGGGCGGCAGTCCAAAGTCGAAGTCAGAAGTTTTAACGCAGTGCGGTTGTGAAAGCGCAAAGCACTGCGTTTTTTTCAAGGTTTTGTAGTGAGTGATGGAGTTTTGGCCAACCAAAATTGTTACTGTTGGAGTTTTAAAAGCGCGGACCAATCAGAGGCAAATTTTAATAATAGCACAAGCCAATAAACGCAATTCAAAGTTTGCAAGCACCACACTATGCCACACCCACCGTGTGAGGTCGTTGAGTGTCATCGCAGACTCCGTAAACATATTCCAAAAGTCAACAAACGAGAAGGAAACGAAGCTTGCACGGAAGAAGGGCGGTACATCACTTGTTTGGACCTATTTTGGTTTTGACGAAGCGGGCGTGGAACAGAAGAAAACGCACGTTGAAGGATTTGCTTTTGTGTCGTCGCTAGGTCCAGAGTAAGCACAAATCATTTGTACCGGCACCTTAAAAATTATCACATATTAGAATACACGGCATGACAAGTAAAAGACAAAGAAGGTGCATCTACAAGTGGACTGGGCTCCAGTAGTACACTGAGGAGCCAAGGGAGCGCCAGCCTGCAAAAGTTTGGGAACCATTGATCTAAGGGTTAAAGGGGTGTGTACACTTTAGCAAGATCATCCTAGTTGTTCAAACTCACCCTAGATGGGATTCAGGCCCACCCTTGCCAGCATTTGCTTTTCATGGTATGTTTTTCTAGTTGCATTTTTGTAATCCTGTATACATTAAAAACAAATGTTTTCAAATACAATAACTTGAATGAAACAATCTAAAACCATTTTTTTGAATAATTTGAGTATATATTCTTTAATATCTAACAAACATTTATTTCATGAATGTTTTCTTCTAAGAAGCATTTATTAAACAGTTTAGATAATGATAACTGATTTAAAATAGGTTTTAACATAAAATAAATTAAATTAATTTCATTTCTTAGTACAGATTTCTTGTTTGTGGCCAACCACAATTGACGGATTAGTAGTTATGTTGCTGGAGCCGCTGTCAGTCAATGCCAAGGTCCGGCTCATGTGGCTGATGACGGTGTAAACCAAAAGACAGAGGTGACCAGATGATGAAGGTGCTGTATCTGAGTCAGATCAGGGGATTCTCCTGCTCCTGACAACAGTGAAAACTATCACGGCTCCTCCGTGTTGTATGTGGAAGTGTCCTTGGGCAAGACACTGAATCCCTAATAAAGCAGGTCGGCGCCTTGCATGGCTGCATGACCGCTATTGGTGTGTGAGTGTGTGTGTGAATTGGCAAGTGTGAAGCACATTGTAAAGTGCTTTGGGAGGTCTTCATTGACTTAAAAAGCGCTACATACATGCAGACCATTTACCATTTATTACCAGTTTTATGTGGTGGAGCAAGTCCCTACCAAAAAGAAAACACCCTGAAGAGGTATGGGTACCACCAAGCTGTACTTGCCCAAGACACACAGTTAAGTGGTGCCCTGATGGCCCAGGTGGTTTAAAATGAAAAGTGAACCCAGATTAGTGGATTTTTTTAGATAATACAAGAGCAGTAAACATCAACAATAGAGGGCTAAATGAACTACAAAATGTCTCTTCTCAAGTGCAACCAGGACAAAAGTGTCCACACACTCACATCCAGGTGATTTCTTTATCTTCCAATTTCTATGCAAATGTCCAACATATTGCATCGTGCCTCTGGAGAGCCGCACGGCCAGAAGTGATTTAGGCCTAAATTTGAGTTTATATTCATCAGCGGAGTCACGTTCATGTCTTGTTTATTGATGAGTGGCCTGGAAAGGCGGCCGAGGGGTCTTTTTAGCCGCCAGCTGTTTATCATCTATGGGTCTGGATCGCATTGCCTGTGATTAAAATCGTGGCGTCTAACGTTGTATGATGTAGAGATTTGATTCGGGTGGGAAATCGAAACGAACACCAACGGGAAAAACGCTGTATTGTTTGTCCTCTTCTGTGAAGGCTGTTCAAATTCAATTTGGCAATACACACACACACACACACACACACACACACACACACACGCACACAGACACAATATTCTCAGTACCCGGTTGCACACTTATTACACACAGGTAACTTGTGGCTCTAGAGCTGCATGTGGCTTTTTAGTGCCACACTAGTGGCTCTCTATCAGAAATGTTTTGAAATGGATAAATATGAGGGAGAAAATAACACATATATTTATTTATGACACAAACATTCTTGGAGAGGCAGACCCAAGTAAGGGCACATAATCTAACTGACTAGAATTTATTTAAGGAGGAAGAAACTCGACAAAAGACGCTCATCAACTGAGAGGGGGTAGAAAAACAAGTGACGAAAACACACTCCAGAAAACTTTCACAACTGGCAAGGTTCAGGATAGACAGATACTTAGGCAGAAACATCAAAGGCAAACTGCAATCAAACAGCTTTTGCTGTCCACACAGTCCTTTAATCCTAAACACGATATTAAAATCAGGTACAGGTGATGTGTAACCGGTGTGGGGTCCTACAGTTCATCTGCCTGTTGGCGTGCTGGATCTCAACAATTTCTTACGTTTTCCAATGCTTTGAATTTTAGAATAAATATTTAATCGCTCACTTTAAAGCATGAATATCATTTGTCTTTAAAAATAGCTTTATGTAAGGCTTTTAATCATTTTAGTGCTCCAGATATATTAGTTTTTTGTTTTTGTGTCCGTTATGGCTCAAAAATTTGGAATTCCGACCACTAATTTAAGTCAATTTGCCTATTCTTCCTGACATTCTTTATTTCTTATTTCTCTCTTTTAAGTCTTTTCGTGTTTATAATAGAGTGCCATGTCTAATCTCTTGCAAATAGTGTTGACTTCGTTGTTATCAAGGACAATAAAGACAACTGTAATTCTAGCTGATTAAAATGATGACTGATGAAGCTGTAGATTCATAGTTGTTTTACCTGTGCGTATGGAATTTTTAATTTGAGAACTATGTTTTTATTTTCCCATACAAAAATTGTCACACGGAGTACACTATTTGAAGTGAAATAAGGGGAAAACGTGTACGTTTGCAGGTATGTTTTGAAATCTGCGTTACCACATAAAACCCACATAAAAACGCAAATTAATTCTCATAACTTTTCCAACAGAGATGTGAGAGCAATTAAGTTGATTTGGTCATCAGGTAAAAAATGCATACACTTTCAATTCACTACTCAGAGTACCCAGCTATACACTACTACACACAAGTTTCAGTTGTGTTCATGTGATTAACACCAAATTATGCTCCAGATATAACCCACCTTATACTTTAAGTATGGTATTTTCACTTCTGGTGAAAAAGTGTCCAGACATTAATCATCACGTTGACAAGCGCTCTGGACATTGTTGCAGAGTAATGAGAGTTATTAGCCCTAATGTGTGTTTAGCTGCCGCTGCTGATGTGGTCACGGTGGTCAGTCAGGTGGATTCTTGAACAGGAGAAAGAAGAAAACTGATGCAGTGTCTTTCACCCATTATCAAATTAAAATGCAATTTTGTCATGAAATGGCTTACGCCAACTTCGATTTATAATCGCAACGACACATGTGGGACGATCCAAAAATTACATCAGATTGCTGTTAAAAAAGTGAATGAAGAGGTGTGGGAGGGTATTCCTTTGTGAGTACTTCGGGACCTTCTTATCAATTTATCAAACAAATAATCAATCAATCAAAATATATTTTAATGGACATTTTAAGCAGTTGAATTGCAACTCTAAAATGTATTGTACATTGAGAAAATAACATACATTTTCCCCACCAAATACACAGACACACGTAATTGGGAAAATAATTAAAAATATATAAATTTCTTAAAAAGCATGACCTAGCACAACTTTACCCTTTGAGTAAAGGCGGAGAGAAAATTTGAGCTCTCTGTATGGTCTCCTTGCAATATGATTGGACAGCTACGACAACAGTGATGATTACATAGAGCATTTCACAATGATTATAAAAATTATATGAAAAACTGAATGAATTTGTCCCAACGCTTGTAGAATATAGAGAGTGTAGTATAGAAATCTAGAAATGTGACTGTTAAGTAGGGGGCAACAGAGGCTGAGTGGTGTGCGCACAGCCATACGTTGCAGAGTTCTAGGCGGTCTAGCAGCCTCCCTATGCGGAGTTTGCATGTTTTCCATGTATCTGAGTGAGTCTCTTCTTAGCACATTCCAAAAACATGCATTGCAGATTAATTGGCAATTCCAAATTGTCCCTAGGAGTGAATGAGTGTGTGAATAGTCACTGTGTGCCCTGGGACTGGCTGGCAACCAGTTCAAGAGGTCCCCTGCCCACTGCCAGAAGATGGCTGGTATGGGTTCAGGCATCCCCCGTGACTCTAGTGAGGACAAGCGGAAAAATGTATTAATGTTCTATGATTTAAATAGCAAATATGACAGGAACACGAGTTGAAACATATGACAGAAGAATCGTGCAAAGCTTTTCCGAGATTGAGTCTCTAAAGCTTGGGCTTCTTTCCAATTTGTTCAGTACAGGGATTCTTTATTTTATTTTCTTTCATTTGAAACTTGTTGCAACATGTTTGAGGAAAATAAGGTGAAATCAGATCAAATGTCTGTTTTATGATCAAATATTCAACACGGATTCGTTTAGTTTAGTACACACTCAAATAGGTAGATAAGACATCAATTAATTTTGAACTTGCAAGGAGAACAGTAGAGACTGTAAAAAAAAAACTAATAACGCCAAATTCCAAAACTGTTCTAAAATACCTCCCGTACCAGGTTACAAAAGGTAAATCTGTCTTAAAGGGTATGGATTTCAAAGAACAGCAACATAATTGGCTAAGAGTGATGGTGTAATTTGTGCATAATACTCAAAATAACAAAGAGTCCAAACAAAGAACTGACATTTTGTGCAATCTTCTTTGCAGGCTTCCAGTATTAAAAACATAATTCATTTATCAACACAAAAGATGCTTTTTCACTATAGTGTCACTAAATTTGAATTTTAAAATGTAATAATAAATTAAGAAGGGAAAAGAAAAGAAATATAAAATATGTGTGTGTTTAATGCTGGGTGTTGATGTGTGTAATTGGGGGATGCAGTAGCAAGAAAAAAGCAATATCCTTTAAACAGGGTAAGACAGAGTTTGGAGTTTCGGTAATTACTCACATCCTTTGCTGGCTGCACTGATATTATCCAGATCTCTGCCACCGCACATATATACATGCTGACACACACGTGCTTCAAAATAAAAGGCCGGAAAATATACACGGGCCTTTCGAGAGTGGAGCCAGCTAGGCGAGTGGCAGCAAACTTTGGCCTTGCAGCACCACCTCGAAACCAAGCAACAGCTCTGCCGCTCGTTTACTGCAGCTAAGCACAGAAAAGTGGCGACCGAGGAGTCGGTGTTTGCGTACGTGGCTCGGAGGCCCGAAAACTGGACCACATGCACGTACAAATATCTGGTTTAAGTGGCCTCCTCTGTGCAGCTAGCCACTTTAACCACAGTGTTTCAATGTGGCTGGTCTTTTTCCATTTCTAAGGTCTTGTCAGTCTTACAGTGTGTTTTAATGCTTTTTCGTTTTCATAGAAAAATAGTTCATCTGTAAAAAGCATATCAATTTGAAGATTATTTTATTGTTTATAAGCTTCCTATCACTGTTGCTGCTAGATGTCATTGCACTATTTCTAATTCCACTGTTGTTCTGATGCACTTATGGCTTCAAGCACTACTATGTAAGTTCTTCTGCCTCTTATTCATGACACTCTTTTAGTCTTTATCACAAGTTTATCCTGAAGTGACATGTGTAATCTCTTGTAAACTGTGTTCAATTTGTTGTTGTTATCAATGCTAACAAAGGCAACCCTGACGAGTTGGTTGATATGATGAATGATGAAGTTGTAGATTCATAGATAAGTGGTTGCACAATTGCCCTCTGCAATAGTACATTTTCTGTTGAAAACCGAAGAACTGAAATGAAAAAATAAATACCCAACATGATTTTGACCTGTCTACCATTTTGGCGCTTGCGGTTGCCCGCAATTTCATAACACGTGGCCCTCCTCACAGCCAAAATATTGACTCTCTGATCATGTTTTGGTGACGTGCTGCCGTCTTTTCCCGCAAAGACCAAACATGTAGGCGATACCAGTATCTGCGCCCAACCTGAGACAGAAAAACGTATGTTGCCGTTAGATTTTTGGAGCCGCCGTCGATAAATGATGGCCTTTCAGGCTGGCGTGCACGAGCTCATCAAGGCGCATTTGCCGCCCTCTTAAGAGACCCGAACACGTCCCGCCACACTCAGGAAATGGACTTGAAAATATACACAATTGGCCCTAATTACATATGAACGTTTATTTGCTTTAGAGGGGGAAGCTGGCCAAACATCACTACGGAGGACAGGAGGTGATCGGGGGTCCTTGTGCCTGCTCTCAGACTGCTTGTGTGCGTGATTGTGCACATCGTGGCTTGATGATGCTGTCGGAGCCAATCTGGCCGAGTGAATGGTTTGAATTTACTAGGCCGCGACACTCAAATTGTCTGTAATCACTAAGTAAACAGATACTTCCCCGAGCGATCGCGGCAAAAAAACACACACGCGCAAAAGCTGCGTGCCGACTCAAAAGGCGAGGGGTTGAAAAAGAGAAAGCCTGCACTGTTAATTGTTGTTTTCCTTCTGATCCCGAGGCCCCAAACATCATTATTCATAAGTGGCACTTTGATTTGCGCAAATTTGTTTGAAAGAGGCTTAAGCTGCAAGTAAGGAGGCAAGCGAGGGGGTCTCGTAGATAGAATTACTCACCTTGCGCCCCCTCCTGCCTCTAATCTAAGCCAATCTGCCTTTCTCCAAACCTTCTGCTGCTATATTTCTTTACATGCGGCGGGGGTATGGGGAGATTTAAGAGAGGGATAACAACTGATGAAAATAATCCACTCAAATCAATTAGATGGGAGAAGGAGGGGCTTTCACTTAAGACTCTGTAAACATTTCAGGAAGGTTCAGTGCAGATGCATTGTGGGAGGCTTTTCAACAGCTGTAACGCCTGGATGAAGGCACTCGGATAACATCGGGAACCCGTGCAGGTGACATTCGACAGGGAATAATTCAGTGGCATGTGATTAAAAGAACATGACGTTTAAAGGATTTGTTTTAATTATGATTTAAAGTTTCCTGAAAAAGCAGCACAACAAGAAAAGACAACAATTCAAAATGGCTTCTTTTTGCTGTTTGTAAATATAGCTGCTTATTTTCTCTCTAAGGACATGCTCAAGTCACAATCCATCATTAATATTTTAAACCAGGGATTGGGAACCTTTTTAACCCAAAGAGCCACGAAAGCAAAATATTGAGATTTAATTATTTTAGTGAGAGTCACCCTATATTTAAATTGAAAATCAAACAATGCCATTAAAAGTATTAAATACGAAATAATAATAATGTCAAGTCAAGTCACATTTTTTTATATAGCCCTTAATCACAAAAATGTCTCAAAGGACTGCACAGGATTATAATCACACCATTACCTGATCTTAAACCAACATGCGTGCAAGGAAAAACTCAAAACCTCAGCGAAAGGAAAAAAGAAACCTTGAGAAGGGGCCTCACTAGTGGTAATCCCCCATTCCAGGATGACCAGGGTGGAATCGATGTAGCATTTGGTAGCAGTACACAAACATAGTAAACATCAATAAAAGAGAACACTGGGTAACATGTTGAAATTTGTCCGGAAAGTGCATCACAGAAACGACGCCACCAGCCTGTAAACTAGTCCAGAAATTCCATAACAGCAACGACCGCAACGACCGCAACGACAGCAACGACAGCAACGACAGCAACGACAGCAACGACAGCAACGACAGCAACGACAGCAACGACAGCAACGACAGCAACGACAGACACGACAGACACGACAGCAACGACAGCACTGACAGCAACGACAGCAACGACAGCAACGACAGCAATGACGCAGCTTCCCATCTCTGCCAGCTGGTCAATGCAGGCGTTGCCAGGGCATATGTCCCATATCAACAATCATCCCACTTAAAATGTATCTGTTTCCCGCAGTTAAAAGCAGAGGTTAATTTTGGTCATCGTTGATGTCGTGAATAAAGGTTTAAAAAGAATGAGTTATTTTGTAAGAATGTCAAAAAATACTACAAATGAGAAGAATACCTTCAGCTATGTGACGTGGTCATACTTCTAACCTTGGGAATGGAGTGGTTAATTATTTGCCCTCCTTTCATTTTTATAGATAAGACTCTTCGACATCCTTAAGTTCTACAAACATTCGACTTAAAAGTCCTCTTTGGTCATTGTTTTCATAACTTTTCAAACTATACTCTTGAAAATCTATCAAGAAATTAGTAGCAGCCTGACGTCACACTCGCACGTGTATTCTGATGAATGTTATAGAGACAGGAAAAACATTGTAATGACCTTTTTTTCTTACCAGGTAGAAAAGCGCTACAGTGCTCTGGCTTTTAGTGGTCGAAACACAGTGTTGCACGCCGACCTAAATGCGTTAAAAAGTGAATTTTATCCCAGAGCCAAATACAATCTTGAAATACGTACCTCTGTCTTACCCAGACCAGACCATCCGGGTAATACAAGGGGTGAGGTTTTTAAACCCTGAGTCATGGACTTAGCACACACGTAGTGCTTAATCAGTTGTTTCTTTTTGAGGATGCTTTGACTCAGGGTCAATTGTTGAGAGGGGGCAAATCCGGGCTATTAAAACACTGACTATTCATCAGTTTGCACTTCACTTTATTCAACCTACTCTCTTACCTCTTACCATGTCTAGGCTGGCAATGTGTGCAGCTGAAGCCATTTGTAAATTCATCGCCTCTGCAAAAGAGACTCGTGTCGGGTGTCAACTAAAAAAATGTGGAAATAAATACAGCTTGTCAATATGGAAGCAAATCACTCACACTACCCCAAAAAAAGATGTTGATACAAAGTTTGACGCAAAATGGTGCAAAATTCAGGTCAAATGAGCAAAATATCTACCAATACCAATTTCAGCTTTTCAATACAAAAAAACTAGCAGATAAGATATTAGATGCATCGGCACAGTTTGTTAAGAAGTGGGGCCTGGTAGGTCAGAAAGTGACGTTAATGAATGAGTGTATTAATGTAATCAAAACTGTAACATAAACATAAAACACCATAGAACAGGTAATTCTTTCCATAAGGTGATTATTAGACATACCTGCAATTCAGACCAAAAATATTAATAACAAAGATTTTAAAATTGGTATATTCAGGAAGTCGCCAGGATAAGGAAATTTTCATAATTTACTATTTTTATATTGATCCTTATTATTTTTACTTTATTTATAGCAAAATTTTACCTGAGAACCCAAAATAAGCATCCACAAATCCAGTAGCTAAATCATGGGCGTAACCAGACGTTTTTTATGCGGTGCTCAGACACCGCCAAATTCAAATCAAGCACCCTGAAAAATTACAACATTTTTAAAATTCACCTATATTTTGAAAGGACAGGATAGGCTTGAATATGATAAAGATTCAGATTCAGATTCAGATTCAGATCTACTTTATTGTCATTCTAGTACACGTGTATACAGAACGAAATGTCGATGCATCTGACCCCCACAGTTTCCTTGAATGTACAGATATAAATAAAGTTGTATTGTAATTGGCTACGTATAGTATTTTACCATAGTGCCGATAGTGCAAGAAGAGTAGCTAACCAGTTAACAAGTCAGGTACACAGTAACATTAACACTGTAACAATAACGCTGTAATTACCATAGTGCAGAGAGCAATGTGCAATGAGTGGCAAGCTATAAAAAACTGCCAGTAGTGCAAAAAGTCAGATTAGCAGCCGTTTAGATTAAAGTTAACTATATGTTAGATTGACCATTTAACAGTCTAATGGCCAGGGGGACTAGACTATTGCGGAGCCTGGTGGTCCTGCACCGCACACTGCAGAACCTCTTCCCAGAGGCTAGCAGAGTGAACAGTCCATGATGGGGGTGAGAGGGGTCCCCGGTAATGTTCTTAGCATGGGATAGGCAGCGCTTCTGGCCAATGTCCTGGATGGAGGGAAGTGTAGTCCCGATTATTTTCTCTGCTGTCCTCGTTACCCTCCTCACACTACCCCAGTCGGTAGCGCTGCAGCCTCCACACCACACAGAGATACAGCTGGTCAGGATACTCTCTATGGTGCCCCTGTAGAATGTGATGAGGGAGGGTGGGGGCAGGTGGGCTCTCCTCATCCTCCGCAGGAAGTACAGGCGCTGCTGTGCCCTCTTAACCAGTGATGCAGTGTTCACGGACCAGGTGAGTTTGTTTGTAATGTGCACCCCTAGGAACTTGATACTGCTGACAACCTCCACAGCCTTGTTGTTGATGCAGAGTGGGGCATGGTTGGGCTGGTTTTTCCTGAAGTCGACAATGATCTCTTTAGTTTTGTCAACATTCAGGACCAGGCTGTTGTCCCTGCACCAGCCCACCAACTGCTCCACCTCCTCTCTGTAGGCTAGGTCGTTGTCATCCCTGATGAGGCCCACCACTGTTGTGTCGTCAGCATACTTCACGATGTGGTTTGTGGCGGACCTAGGGACGCAGTCGTGTGTCATCAAGGTGAACAGCAAGGGGCTTAGGACGCAGCCTTGGGGGGAGCCCGTGCTGAGGTAGATGACATCTGAACTGTTCTGACCTATCCGCACTGATTGGGGTCTGTCACAGAGGAAGTCCAGCAGCCAGTTCCGCAGGGGGGTGTTGAAACCCAGGAGTCTCATTTTGTCTACCAGATGTTGTGGGATGATGGTGTTGAATGCTGAACTGAAGTCCAGGAACAGCATCCGCACATGGGTGTTCTTCTCCTCTAGATGTGTCAGGCTCAGGTGAAGCGCAGAGGAGATGGCATCCCTGGTGGAGCGGTTTGTCCTGTAGGCAAACTGAAAGGGGTCGAATGAGGAGGGGAGACTGAAGGTGATGTGCTCTTTAACCAGTCTCTCAAAGCACTTCATTATGATAGGAGTCAGTGCAACGGGCCGGTAATCGTTGAATGATAAGATCTGGGGTTTCTTTGGCACTGGGATGATGTTGGCAAATTTGAAGCATGATGGTTCTTTGGCTTGGTCTAGCGAGGTGTTGAAAATGTCTGTTAGTACACAAGCCAGCTGATCGGCGCACTCCCTAAGTACCCGCCCCGGAATGTTGTCCGGGCCTGGAGATAATGCTAGATAAAAAAAGGAAAACAAAACAAACAATTTGAACAACTCAACTGCCTTTTAATGGTTCAGTACATTTGATTCCTAGACCAGCTCCTGTTTCACTAGGCTAGTGTCACTTGCGGCATAGCGGGGGAGTCTGTGGAGGCTCCAGTGTCTTACGGTGAGACTATGTTATACAGTGGTTATGGTGAACAACCTGTTTTACCACCCAATACCATGACCTTGTTATCAGTAACGGATATTAGTCCTCATTTCAGCTGCGTTAAATCGAATTGCGACAACAATCAGTCTAGCTTAATTCTTTCGTGTGTGTAAACTATGTGTGTGGTCATCCTCCCAGCACCAGCATGGACATTTGTACCGGTAGTTGTTTTCTATAAAAAAAGCACAATCTTAGTCTATTACCCGCGGTAACACTTTGAAGTGTAACGTGGTGTTTACAAATGGTAGGTGACAATTATAAACAGTTTTGAATGATCCTATATCACTTTAAGTAAAAAAAAAAAGAAACAGCCAGACACTATGTGTGTTAAGCACCCCCAAAGCTCTGAATCTAAATTCGCTTCTGAGCTAAACAATATCTTTTGGTACACTGGGCCAGCATCTCCAATTTTGGTTGTATTTTCTTCCTTTTTGGCATAATTACTGGTTTAAATTTAAATCACAATTTGTGATAAAATTTTGGTTTAGTCGACTATCTACCGTAAATTCTGGACTATAGAGCGCACCTGATTATAAGCCGCACCCACCACATTTTAAGAGGAAAACCGATTTTGTACATACACAAGCCGCACCTGTATATAAGCCACATGCGCCCACATTTAAAAATGTAACAAACACAAAATTAACCCGAACCAGACTTCAAGTCCCGCGATTGAAACTAAATGTCCTTCATTAAAGTCCACAGTCCAAAAATCACAGCCGGCAAAATGAACAGAAAATGATACCGGTAATTAAGGTTTGATGCAGACCTGCAGAATCCGGGTCCCGTTGAAAGTAATCCAAAGAAAAAAGTGTATATTTCCAAAGGTAAGGGTGGGAAAAATATATCAGATTTACTCACACAACTCCTTTTTCTTTAACCAACTTTTTAACCCCTCTTCTTTCCTTGTCTGTCCCTCACCTAATAGCGGTCCCCACTCAAACTCGGCACCCCGCGTTTGTTCCGCCCCTCCTTTTTAATTCACCCGTGCAAAACATATCAAAATAAGTGTCTAAAATAAATACAAATGAATACATTACAAAAATAAACAGTTGCAATTACATATTATACATGGGTTACACATATTTACAAAGGAAGACGATACACCGAGAGAGTTTTCAAAGCTTTAACAATAATAATATAACTTTCATCCCAAACGATGCCTGAGACAGGGCCGTTAGAAAAATTACATAAATTGGCCGCATCACTGAATATGCCGCAGGGTTGAAAGTTAGGGAAAAAAGTAGCGGCTTATACGAATATACGGTAAATAAAGAGCGAAGACACCAATGGATTTTGACGTTGCAAGGAGAACAGGAGAGGACCCACACTTTTGATTAGAAATACCAGTTCTAAAATGTAATCCCGAGCGCTTTCTTTTTATTAGATCAACCAGATTACTAAAAGCAGATACACCCTATAGGGTGTGGTATCAAAGAACGGCAACATGATTGTCTCATAGTGACGACTATATAAACAGTGCATAATAGAAAAAACAATGAACAACAGCAAGGTATAATAGTCAATACAACAAACTGGCATCCTATGCAATCTCCTTTGCTGGTATCCAACATTAAAACCAGAATAAACTTACTAATTAGATATGCAGCATTTGAAATATAAACCCTGCCTAGGACTGTTTTTCTTGATCGCAGCAGTCGGAATCGTGATCACAGTCAAAATCGGATTCAGCTCAAATGAATACCTGACCCGTTTAGATGCATCAATAAAAGAGCAAAACGTTTGATCATCTAGACTAGAAGGAATCGGATGTCGGCATAATGTAACTTGTCAGACTCGTAACGCAGTAGTAGCAACTTTACAAGTCGACATTAACCGCAATATAGCAGTCAGTCTTCCGACCCAGCTGGAGACAAAGCACCTTGCTCTCCTTTGCACGATGTGCCACAGTTTACTTTCCAAACGGCGCTACTTAAGAGAGCGTTTACAGGGTAATTACAGTTGCAGTTGCACCATAATGAGCTTTTACAGGCACCCGCTATCAGGTTTCAGCTATTTGCATAATGAAGGGCAATTAACAATCCCCTCAATCTTTTAACGCGTTGCTCAGTTTTTTTCTGCCACTTCCCATTTGGTCTTGGCTAGCCTTCATGACCACACACACAGATGAATAAGAATAAACATACGTGTGCATCCATAAACACGGGTGAGTGCTGACAAAAAGCGTAACACTTTGGTCGTGAGGACAAATGCATAATTTTTTGAGAAACCAAAACTGAATACAGCGGCACCTCTTCTTATAAGTATATTTCGTTTGTTTTTTGTTTTTTTTGTTATTTCAGTTTGCTTCTTTTCTTCAGCTTGCTTTGTTCCTCGTTTGATATCAAGATTGGCAGAGCTGTGCAGTCAGGGGAGGTAGGTGAGGCTGTGCCTCACTTTTCATCATGGAGATGTGAATTTAAAATATATTAAATGGTATATTTAATCATTTCAGAGTTCTGTCTCATTTTTAGAATGTATTTTTCAAAATAGCTGAATTTTCACATTATGCTATAAATACTGTTAATACAATTAGTATGTAATGTATTACTGTGCTGAGTGTCTGCAGATGCAGGATGAGGCACGTCATTTTCTTGCCTCATTGCAGAGTCAAGTCAAGGTATGTTTATTTGTATAGCCCTTGATTACAAAAAGCCTCATAGTGCTGCACGGACCACAGACTATTACAGACTAGACTACTATGATCTAAAACCTTCATGAGGGCAAAGAAAACTCAAAATCTCAATATAAGGAAATGGAGAAACCCTAGAAAGGGACCACACATGAGGATGAGCAGGCTGTAATGGCTGTTACAAGGTCATCAACAAACAATACACAAGATATTGTCAACATGAAACACAGGTCATTCATAAGCCATAGAATATAAGTGTCCTTGAGTAGTTAATGGATGGATAGATAGACAGACAGACAGAAAGACAGAAAAATAGATAGATAGATAGATAGATAGATAGATAGATAGATAGATAGATAGATAGATAGATAGATAGATAGATAGATAGATAGATAGATAGATAGATAGATAGATAGATAGATAGATAGATAGATAGATAGATAGATAGATAGATAGATAGATAGATAGATAGATAGATAGATAGATAGATAGATAGATAGATAGATAGATAGATAGATAGATAGATAGATAGATAGATAGATAGATAGATAGATAGATAGATAGATAGATAGATAGATAGATAGATAGATAGATAGATAGATAGATAGATAGATAGATAGATAGATAGATAGATAGATTTGCGCACACCTTAGTCCCACAAAATAGAATTAACGATAGTATTAACAAGCTAACAGCAAGTCAAGCCATCAACATTTTTTTTTCATAATTACCTATTTATTAATCCTTTTATTCCAAATGAACAGCCTATATGAACTTCATTTATAGGTTAAGGTAAGAAAATATATTTTTTTCTTGTAGTACATTTCATCTACTGCTTTCTTGCTCCAACATTTAAATGATGGATGAGATGTAGGTTCATTTATTTGTAAATCTGACTGTGCCTCACTGGACAAGATCTCCATCACACGTCACTGGGGATCAGTAAAAGAGAACTGGAGAAAGTCTCAAATACGAATTTTCCTGACAGAAAATCTCCAAAATTACACAACAGTTCAAAAAGTAAATGACACGCTTGAATTTACTCCATTTTGTTTTTCAGATTTTAAATAAAATGAAGGTTACTTTTTGGCATAGTGGAGTTTATTCTCTGTTTTTTTTTATACTGGAAAGTGGGACTTGTGGCTATATGCGTGTGTTTTGGCCGCACTTGAAATAGAAATGACAGGCGTGAGTCTATTTTTCCTGCGTGTGCATTTACGTGTGACTGAATTTTCTTGACACTTCACTCTTGACATTGACATTAGCCATTTAGGTGTGCGTGTATATTTGTTTAGTGTTAAATCAAATGCTACGCTCACTTGAACATGTATGTGTGCGCACGTGTTTGTTTGCACGGGCTTAAAGTGCCCGTGTGCTTTTTTTTTTCAGAAATGCTACCATTTGCAAAAACTCACCCATTAGAGAGCGGCCGCTGGTTTATTTATCTCCGGGGAGGCAAGATGAAAAGACCATTTTGAGCTTGAATTCTCATTTCATTTTGGAACAGGGGAGATTTTAGGTTCAGCGCTTTGGGGATGCTGAGCACCAAGTATCAGGAGACCAGAACAGACCAGGAAACCCCAGAGCATTTGTTTCAGTTCTTTATTTAAGGAAGCGTTCAGGGCTTGCGGGAGACGCGATGGCCGTCAGAAGTCAGCAGCGGAGCCGGATAGATAGCTTCGGATCGAGTGGCCAATCGGAGAGCGGAAGTCAGGCAGGTCGAGTTTACCGGGGCTGGAGAGGAGATCGAAGCGTGGGGCGGAAACAGGTCGGATCGGAGGCAGGCAGAAACAGGTAAGTAGAGTTCTTTGACGAACGGGAAATCAGGAGAGTCACACACAGTTACGAAAGTACACTCTGACGAAGAGGTCTGGGCGCAGCGTGCTTAAGAGCGAAGTTCCAGCCAATCAGAAGGCACCCACATGATTGCTCCAGGTGATCAGAGTTAGTAATCATGAAACCAAGAGTGTCTGGCTGGTTAAAAATTAAAAAAATATTTCACCACAAGGCATATGACGTGAATTCAATAATGATAACATTTTTATCAAAATATTTTGTTAAAGCGATTTTTTTTTTGACGTTGATTGTTTCGTTTTGATTAAATTATGGCACTCTTGGGATTCCGTAATAACATACTCTCACAATAATACACTGTAGCTACCACAGACTCCGCCGCTATGCCGCAAGTGACACTGCCCGAGCATAAAAGGAGTGGGGAGGGGGCGAAAGTGGTGCTAGGAACTAAATGGACTGAACCATTTAAAAGAAGTGGAGTATTTTCGACGACGCGCTGTTCACACTTTGTGTTTTGTTTTCCTTTTTTAATATTTCAGCTCGTGTTTTTCGTTATATTTAGCTCTAACTTTTTCCTTATTAAGGAAAGAGAGTTTTTAAAATGCTATCATTTTTGGGGGGTGCTTGGGTTGAATTGGCTTCCCCACTATTTAAACCCTGCCATGTCAATCCCCGGTTGTCGGTCCATCTGCGAATCTGTTTTTACACGGCATGCCCTTTTTCACCTGTCCCGTTTTTTGCTCCTCTTTGTCTCCTTCTAAGATCTGTTTTGATCTCGACCACGTCTGCTCTCCCGTCCCGAATTATGACCTGTTTTGATCTCGACCACGTCTGGTTTTCCAGTCACGAATAACGATCGTTTTTTTTTTTTTTTATCTTAACCACGTGTAACCTCCTCTCCTGGCTTTCGACTTGTTTCTGATCCTGACCACATTTTTGCTCTCCTATCCCGGCTACTGACCTGTTGTGTCCCCCCCCGACACCGCTATCGCTTGCCACGGAAGTGCCACTTCCGCGTTCAGAGCGACCTGCTCCCCGCGACCAGCAATCACCGGATCGTGTGTGCAATCCTAATCCTTTCCCTTCTTCCCAATAAAACTGAGAATTGTTACACGAGTGGGTACTCTTTCCGTTCTGGTTCTGACAATAAAACTCTTCGAAGCAAGGATAACATTTTACTTAACTGCAGGAACCCTATTTAATTAAGATAATTCTAATTTCCAATTTTAATTCTTACATTTTAGTTGATGAAAAATAATGTTTTTTATAACTATATATCCTGGTCCTTCTTGCAAGTTCAAAATCCATTGATGTATTTCAGTTTATTTTGACTGTCTACTAAAGTTTAAACTTAACAGCAGGACATGGAAAGAAGACAAAAAGGCTCACACTTAGTCTAACTCCATCGTTCTTCCATTCATTCATCGTTTCGGATCCCCAAAAGTCTCTTGATATGAAGATGACTTTACCATTGCCTCTGAGAAAGTTGCAGACATAGTCGAAATATTTGGACCTGAGCGGCCAAGCGAGGATAACGGCCATGTTTCTGCATCTCTCGTTTTCTCCAGCGATTGTTTCCTCCCGCCACTTCAGAGGCTTCTTGTCCTTTTATTTGCAGCCGTCTTTGTTTGAAGTGTGCTTGAGGCCCATAAAGGGACTCCTCCAGCTTGCGTAAATGACAGCTAGTGAAAAGTGATACCCTGGACCAAATATTTTTTTTTCTTTTTTCCAAAACTCCCCAAAGTAAAAATTGCATAGAATTGAATGATACTGTGCATCCTTGGACCACTTTTTCATATTAAGTCTAACGATAAAAAACAGTGAAAGAATACATTCCTAATTAATATTTTCTAAGGAAGAGAAGTTGAGTTTCAAATTGTTCATCATGTTTTTACACAGTAAACTCAAATTCTAAATACAATAATTGCTGTATGGCAGTTTATTTATTGTGCATTGTGTTCTGCATTCTGATTTGCTAAACAGTTGCCCGCCCTTTTTCATCTTGTTTGCTTGTGTGTCAATGACGTTGCAGTGATACAGATACTGCACATCAGAGAGCTTGACAAACTCAGACTATATATGCGTAAATGTTTTCATTTTCTAGGTTTTTTTCTAAAAGCCATTCTGTTGACAAAACACTCCGGACCCACAAAAACAACAAAGGTAGAGAAAGATGCTTTCTGTTGCCAACAAATTTGGACTGTTGACCCTCTTAACTTGCCATGTAGCCACATGCAGGTCTTTGGCATTGCCTAGTGGCTCCCTGGAACTTTTCAAAAATGTAGACAATGGAAAAATATATGGTCTCTGTCGGGCAGAAACGAAAAGTAAATGCAGTTTTCCGTA
The DNA here is from genome assembly GCF_059441175.1 of Urocampus carinirostris. Taxonomy (NCBI): domain Eukaryota; kingdom Metazoa; phylum Chordata; class Actinopteri; order Syngnathiformes; family Syngnathidae; genus Urocampus; species Urocampus carinirostris. The sequence continues at coordinate 16,682,535 of NC_142361.1, forward strand.
ACGCCCACATGACAGGGGCAAAGTATCATGTAAAGTAAATGGTGTCCTTGATTCATACAGTTGTGCAAAAAACAGTTGTTATTTGTAAAAAAACGTTTTAAAAGTACATTACTTTTATTTGTAAACAAATACTTACATTTTTAAATAGGGTTTGTTTTTTAGTTATGAATAAATAAATACATAAATAAATGAATAAAGGTTTCTACTTCGTGGGTTTTAACTATCGCGGGATATTTCTGGAACAGAACCCCTACGAAAAACAAGGGATTAACATAACGGATAAAAAAAACGAAAATCAAGCACCAGATTTTAATTCTTCCCCCTTTCTTTGTGATGGAAAAAAAACATTAGCATTAGATGCCCACAAAGAAAAAAGGTATACACAAGGTTTTCAAGATGTTGTCAGTATACCTTAATTTTTCTACATTATGTAGAGAAAATTGCTTTAGACTATTTTTATTTGGTTCAGAATCTAATCGAGTGCTTACCGATTCGGCCTGCAGGTATTGCTGATGATTTCCCACACGAATCAATTTCCAAAGCAGCCTCTTTTTGTCTCTCGTATCATTTGTCACGAAGAAAGACATATAAATCATATTTTAGCTCTAAATAACAACTTTTGCAGTTCATTAATAATGATAAACTCCGGTTTCCTCCCACGTTCCAAAAACACGCATTTCAGGTGAATTGGCTGGTCCAAATTGTCCCTAGGTGTGAATGAGCAAATGAGTTGTCTGTCCCTGTGTGCCCTGCCATTGGCTGGCAACCAGTTCAGGGTGTCCCCTGCCCACTGCCCGGAGATGGCTGGGATGGGCTCCAGCCCCCCCCCCGCGACCCTAATGAGGATAAGCGGTACGGCTGAATAGATGAGATAATAATGATAATGATTGATCAGTCCAAAAGAAAATGTATTTATACACACAAATAAATGATGCACGTGATTTCATTCTAACAAACTATGATTTATTTACATAGCAAGGAAAATGGATCAAATGAAGAAAAAATAACATTTTTAACACAAGAACTTGGTGGTAGCAAGGGGGGGGGGCGGTTTCGGTAGCAGATTAACAGTGCTGATGCATAAAATTTTAAGAAAATCTCATTTAAATGACTTGTTGCGTTATCCGTATATTCGTTACCTTCAGACAGACAAAGCATCGCGTGGTGGGGGCGAAGGGGTGGCTGCATGTACCCTGGAGAAAGCCAGAACGTTCTCCCCTGTTTTCAAGGCCTATTTTGCGGAGCTCGTTGCAGCTCAGCGAAGGACCAGTCCAAGGCCTGTTCAGGCCTTGTCATTGGCGTGCGGGAGGCTATTGCGATGAAGGGCCTGTTCTGGAGCCCGGGCTTCTTTGTCTCCATGCTCCATTGGGACAAAGACCAATCAGTCTCCTAAATGTTCAGCATTTTTACAGTGCTTGTCAAGTAACTGAAAACCTCCCAAAGCTCTTTACAATGTGCTTCACATTTACCCATTCACACACACACTCACACAACGATAGCGGGGTCAACCAGGCAAGCCCTATCTGTTTATCGGGGGCATAAGAGGTTCAATATCTTGCCCAAGGACAACATTTAAATTGGAAGAGTCAGGAATGGAACATGCAAACGCTGAGTCCTAAGAAGAGGTCTCAACCTCATGAGCCTTTTAAAAGATGTCACCAGAGGCATGTTCTGTGACCGGTTATGGTTCCTGTTGATGCTTCAAATTAAAGTTCTGGACATGCAATCCCTGGCAGGAGACATGACACACATGCTAATCATTAATCTCTTGATTCCAAATGAACACTTTCTGGTTTCAAATATTTGTATAAAGCTGGAAAGTCTGGTCAATTTCGGCGAATGAATTGTGGGTCTTTCGTTGTGTTGGAAGAGTCGGTGGTTGGAAAATGTAAGAGGAAATGCCTTGGAAGCAGGGTAGTACCCAACGTTGTCAATAAATAATTTTTTTTCATGGCTGCACATATTTAACAACTTGTGTCACTTACAATGATTAGTTTGGGCCGGGAAAATAGTTGCCGGTACATGAAATTAATACTATTCAAAAATTAAGGGCACTAATGATACATGTGTGATCACTATACTCAAATAAATAGAGTAAATTAATTTTAGTTATATAAATAGAGCTATGTGGACTTCATACAAAGAAGTGCTAATACTCTACTTCAGGGGTGTCAGACAGGCGGCCCGTGGGCCTGATCGGGCTTGCTAAGGGATTGAATCCGGTCCACGAAACAACGCTTAGAGAAGCGCAAGAGAAAAACGAGCTGCAGGTTGAAATATGTCCACTTGATTGTGCCAAAGACATTGTACTACGTTGTATTTCTTTCTCTCTCTCTCTCTCTCTCTCTCTCTCTCTCTCTCTCTCTCTCTCTCTCTCTCTCTCTCTCTCTCTCTCTCCTCTCTCTCTCGCTCTCTCTTTTCCTCCCTTTTTCTCTCACTCTCTGTCTCTCTCTCTTTTGCTCTATGTGTCTCTCTTTTGTTCTCTTTGGATTTCATTATTTCTCTGTCTTTCCCCCTCTCTCACTATTTCGTGTTTTATTTATTTTGTTTCTCAAGCTCTCTCTCGCACTCTCTTTCCCCCCTTTTCTATTTCTCTTCTCCTCTTTTCTCGTCTCTTTTTCTCTCTTTTTCTCTTTCAATTTCTCTTTGGATTTCTCTTTCTTTCTTTCTTTTTATTTGTTCCACCCTCTAGCTTTATCTCTCCCTCTCTTACTCTCTTTACTTTCTCTCTCTTTTTCTTCCTACTAGTCCGGCCCCCGAGAGACTATTTGTTCTATCGTGTGGCCCCCAAGTTAGAATTTAAAAGTTTGACACCCATGCTCTACTTGATCTTTAAATTTGCCACATTATAGATTAGGTTCAAAAACTAGGAAAAATGTACATGAATCAGATGTTTTTGTGGGGATCGCATTCCAAAAAAGACCTGTGATAGTCAAAACCTGCCCAGTAGAAACCTCAATAGAAAAATAAATTGACCAATACAAAAAGCAAATTAAGTACTGCACTTTATAAAGGTTTTTCTTTTTTACATATAACTTCTGTAATGTCAAATTATGTTATAAAAATAACATTGCTGCTATATTGAATTGATATATACTTCAGATGATATTTTGTCAACATCATGTGGACGTTATTAGAAAACAATAATGTATCATAAAATGCTTTTGCCTTCTTTTAGCATGTTGAAAAGTCTTACTTTTGTTGGCGATAGAAAGAATTTTGCTCTTACTTTTGGTGCTTTTGTGGGTCCAGAGTGTTTTGTTAACATGAGGGCTTTTAGAGAAACTGAAAAAGATTTAAGTAATGTAAGTTTGTCAAGATGTCTTATGTACATGTACAACAGACACTTTATTGACGCAAAGGTAGAAACATGGAGAAAAACGGCGGGAGACTGTTTAGCCTATCAGAACGCAGAACACAATTCACTATGAAAATACATGAAAAGCACAAAAAAGTAAAAGGCGATACAGCGAGGGTTTACTGTACCGCCTAACAGTCTGTTTTTCACTGTATTTGCAGTTTACTTTGATACGTGCCCTTTCAACGGCAAATATGAAGTTTTCCTTGTGTAACTAGGTACACAATTGGGGTTTCTAGTGACGTTAACTTCTGACCCCGCAGTGCTCGGGTTGAGTGTTTACGTCTTCAGGGATCGTCTGTGCGTTTATATACGGTCACGGCGCCGTCAAGGAGTTGTAGGGCAGGACGACTCCCGGGAGAGTCTTTCCCGTCCACCCACTCGTCTTTTTTTCACACAAAGACGTTGCCTCCTCCCACCTTGTCTGCTTTTGGGACATCTGCAGCCTCGCTTTTTGCCGTACAGGCCATAAAAACACGTTGTAGTGTCTGAATACTCCATGCAAGCGCATTATTGAGGTCGAGTGTCGCCAAAGATGAACTGTGACTTACATAATGCATGTTAACTACTTTAAGGTGTCGTTTTTTTGGCGGCGGTATGCAAATATTTTGGCGGTGCACTTGTTTGAATGTGAACGCATTTCCAGATTTCTTGCTGTTCTCATGCCTTCATCTTTAAGCAACATGTGGCTCTTCCATTGCAGAGACTAGGCTGCCAAAGTCAAATGTGTCCCGGAATAGTAACAGCGCCCCGCTCTGACTGTCGTATCTTCACTAGAAATCAACGAATCTTCGACCAGTTAACAGCCACGGACGATTGTGCACCTTCTCTGCAGCCTACCGTATTTTTCAGAGTATAAGGCACACCTAAAAAAAAACAAAAAAAGAAAAAGTGAGAAATTCAAAACTGCACCTTATAATCCAGAAATACTGTAAATAAGAAATGCATAAATAGAATGAAATGCTGCAAAATACTACAACTATATAGAACAGAATACAGTTTTATTGTTTTGAAACCACATTTTCTTATGTTTAGGTTCTTTGAAATATATTTCTTTATTTTCTCTCTTAGTTTTAATTCCATGCGCCTTATATATGAAGAAATATATCAGAAAGGAATATTTTGAGAGGCGCCTTATGACCTGGTGCACCTTACAGTCTGGAAATACAGTAAACAGAATCAGAAATGCACAGTTTAATGACATATTTTTTAAAAAACGGTAACATTTTATGATTGAAAGAAGTTATTTAAGCATTAAAACCATTTTCTTTTCATATTTATGTTGCATGAAATTTTCTTTCAAATGTTTTGTTCTTTGTCGGGTTTTCCTTTCAGGAATATTTTGAAGGTGACCCTTATCAGGAGGGCCTTATTGTCCAGAAAATACGGTAATTAAAAGGACTGTTGTGAAGTGTTTTTTAAACTTTTAACAACAGGACAAAAAGGATACAGTTTTATTTCTACAAAGCAGCTGAAAATAGTACAAATATACAAATTGCGTTTCAATGACAGTCATTCAATTCAAGCTGTGCCAATGCAAACTAGCAATAGAAATGCGGGAGTTTTTTAAATTCCTCTATCACCCAAAAAACAATCAAAGCCAAAAATATATATTATCATTATTTGGTTTTATAAATGCAACCAGTTCAGGGTGTCCCTACCCACTGTCCGATGATAGCTGGGATAGGCTCCAGCACCCCTGCAACACTACTGGGTAGAATGGATGGAAGATTTTCTAAATGATAAGTTTATTCTGGTTTTCTTATTGGACACCCTTAAAGGAGCTGGCATAAGATGCCAGTACATTATTTTGCCTTTGACACCTCAATGTTGTTCATTGGTTTGACTGTAATGCACTGGTTACATCATTGTCAGTGTCAGCCAATCATGTTTCTGCACTTTTATTTATTTATACCAGTGGATTTCAAACTTGCAAGTGGAGAGCCCAAACATTGGATATCAAATTCCAACCTGTTCTGTCTTCTCTTCTTTAAATGTCTCTATATTAACTGAACAATAAATATATCAATAAATATATTGAAAAAATAATGTACATACATACATTAGTCCAAAATCATGGCGAGCAGTCATAGTGAAGTCAATAGGATAATAATTTGACAACAACAAAAAAAGAATAAAAATGAATGGGAGTCCTCTTCTTATTTTTAGAATCACAGCTCCATATACTTACTGATAAGTATAAAGTTTCATAGACACCCAAAACAAGGAGAGAAGACATAAATGGATTTTGAATTTGAAAGGATAACAGGGTAGCCCAAACTTCCAGGGAAAAATTCCAACCTGTTCTTAAGGCCTTCCCCTGAGCCCTTTCTTTTTATTGAATCACCTAGGTGAAAAAAAGCGGATCCGTCTTAAAGGGTGTGGTTATCAAAGAACAGCCATATGATTGGCCTTAAATAAAAATGATTTAAACAGTTTATAATAGTCAATCAATGTATTAATCACATATACTTACGAATACACCTTAATTGGAAACACCTAAGAATCATTTTTGCTTCTTTTGGCAAAAGTCTTGAATAGAAACACAGCTAATGTTGATAGTTACTACAGGTCACCGACCAATTGACCCAACAACTTAAATGTTAACCAGGTCTTCACTTTTAAAGTAACCTACACAGTTTCAAGTTTTATGGTCGAAAACGATGGACGTAATTCAACACCGCATGGACGGAGAGTAACCCAATGTTTTGCTGTTGATAGTTACAGGCGCCCCATACTGGAAGAAATGTGCAATTGCAACAATTCCAACCCTGAGCTGAGAAGCAAACCAAAGTGCCTGACCTTCTTGTTTTAAGACTTTTACTGCAGATATAAATAACATTTAAATGCACACACAGGTAACCCAACACTCATCACCTCCCCCAATTGGCTCTCAGCAGTCACATGGCCTCGCCTGTGCCCAACCGCCGTGCCTCGCCTTAATTACGCCCCACCGATATTTTGGTCACAACTATGTGTTGTTGAGAAGCTTCGTGCAGAAATTGCAATAGGGGTCGGAGTCAACCGGTGTCAGGTTGCCGAGCGCCTTAGGACCGAAACCCGATAAGTGGCAAGAGCTGGCGCTAATACGTGCAGAAGAAAGCAAATGATGAGGTGCTAACGCACGGCCATTGCGACTGCCGGTGGCGCAAAGCGGGCGAGGGAACAGTGCCACCGTGGTTTCGCGTCACACGGCATTTGTCAAACTAGGCTGACTCTTTCATTTGCTTTACATTAGGAAGGTGTACCACTAGGATTTCTATCTTCCCCATTTTCTGTATTGTTTACTTCATTATTTTAATTTTAAAAGATTTTGTTTTATTTAGCATTTCCTGGACATAAAAAAAACAGTTAAAAAAACTACTTTTATTTAAATAATAAGCAATACAGTATATATATCCATCCATCCATTATCTGCACCGCTTATCCTCAGCAGGGGTGTTGGAGCCCGTCCCAGCCATCTTCATGGGCAGGGGACACCCTGAACTGGTTGCCAGCCAGTCGCAGGGCACACAGGGAGAGACAACTCACTCTCTCTATCACACCTAGGAACATTTTGGACCAACCAATTAACCTGACATGCTTGTTTCTGAAATGAGGGAGAAAACCGGAGTACCCGGAGGAAACCCACAAAAGCACATATTTGAATTCTTCTTTTTTGGACAGTGTCCCTTTAAAGAAGGCCTATACACATTTGCCTGAGGCTAAGATCAAGAAAACTAGATTGGTGATACGTCGGTGTGTTTTAGTAGATGTAAAATATTGATTGTAAAGCTTTTTTGGAACTATTTTCGTAGTATAATAGAAGGGTCAAAGCACAAAATAATTTAACATAGTGATTTTTTTTAATATGGACTTAGACAAAAGATATTGCAGGTTTTGCTATTTCCCTCAAGAAAAATATTTAAGAAATTGAATGGTATATCAAATATTGCCCGAAAGTTGAAATTCTCAAATTATCTTCAGTTTGTTATTGATTTATTTATAATTTCCTCCAAAGGACCAGATAGTTCAATTCATAAGTTTATTGCTAACTACACGTTTAGAATGAGAAGGCAAGACATCAATTAATTTTGAATTTGCAAGGAGAACAGGAGACGACAACAACAACAAAAACCCTGAAGATGAAAAAATTCCAATCTGTTCTGGAAGTCCTCCCTTGAGCCTTTCTTTATTAGATCTCTAAGGTTCCAGAATGCAGATCAGCGCTAAGGGGTGTGAAATCAAAGAACAGCCACATGAGTGGCCGGTAGTGATGACGAGCAGAATCAAATGAGGTCAAGTGAGATTTACTTGTACAGCCCTTAATCACAAGGACAGCACAGGTTACAAATACACCATCCCCTGATCTTGAAACAACATGCGGGCAAGGAAAAACTCAAAAACCTTAGCATGAAGGAAATAAGAAACCTTGAGAAGGGGCCTCACAAGTGATAATCCCCCTTTCACAATGACCAGGGTGCAATAGATTTAGCATTAGGTAACAATACACAAATTATAGTGAACATCAATTAAAAAAACATAGGTAACATGTAAAAAAAAATGCCCAAAAAATAATCAGAAACGATAAATTGTTAGAAAAAATGAAGAAAACTATAACATTTTTTAGAATCAACCGTCTTGCCTATTATGATTTTAATAATCATTATTAATTGCATTATTAATGCAATTTGTAATTTGTAATCCAAAGACACAAAGAAGCATTGTATAGAGGCAAATTGAGTTTGTGTGGTCCGTTCTAGAGACTCCAAATATGTATTTATTAGAATAACTAATAGAATGATCCCGGCCTACACGCTTGTCAAGCCCAGTCAGCTCACTTTTGTGCGTCTTTCGGCCCATATGTTTATAATAAAGCGTCCGGACGTCGGCGTGTGGGCATTAATGCATGTGCTGGTGTTTATCGATAGAGCTAATGGATTTTCTGCCGGGCCAAAGTTTGTTTGTCCGGTAACCCAAAACGGGCGAGCGGCTTCATGAAGTTTGAGAATAGAAGCATGACTCATGGCTGCGACGGACGTCGAACCGACGTTCCCGGCACCCGGATCAAGTTATGCGGCAAGGGAGAAAGAAAGAGGACCACTGTGGTGATCGATGAACAAGCAACAATAAGCTGGGAAAAGAGAGGGAAATGTTTGAAAGGTGCATTCATATCTTATTTATCAAATTATTTTGGGGAATTTTGTTACGAGCTATGTGTTATCTCAATACTTCTAATTGCACTATGGTTAAGATGCACAATTTTTTTAATAGCAAAAGCAAATTGCACTTACAATTTGGCCGGTCTTAAAGCACAAAGGTATAAATATTTATGCCTATTTATCCTGCCATTCTTTTTTTCCTATTTTCTCTTTAAACTTGAATTAAGTGATTATTTTTGATTGTCACATCTAATCTCTTCGCAAAATATGTCCACTACCTTGTTATCAATGCAATAAATACAATTATATTATAACATAATCAACATTTTTATAAAATATATCACAACATATAACACGGATTAAATTACTTCCCCTCACTTTGCATGCGATCAAGCAATAAATAGGACACAAAATATAAAACAAATAACAACTATGTAAAAAGTAAGCATATGAATTATAAAAATGTAACAGGTTTAGAACCGGGGTCACCAACATTTTTCAAGCTGAGAGCAAGGGCACCCTGTTTTAGATCATTACACATATGCACCACATTGGAGAACCCTGGTTTATTGTAAAAATTCCAGTTTTTATTCTAAGTCATAGCCGAATAGAAGGAAAAATGATTGCAAAGTGATAATAAATAAAGAAATGTATAGAAATGTGAAAAATTGTCACAACTATTGATATTTCTTATTGTTTAATATTTGTACTGAATGATGGCTGCAAATATTGACATAATTGTTTTAAGAATTATTTAATAATTACGGATTATTTGCATTGCTAAAAAACATATATCAGTGTCATATATTTGCATGTGACTTATTTAGATAATATTTCTGCAAAAATAATGCTCAATATGTTTTTACAAAATATATATCTATGTTTTAACATGCTTAACTAGGTTTAATCAGAAATGTTAGCAGAATACATACATATTTTTTTATTAGTTGTTTAAACATGAAAAAATATAATTTGGCTTTACATGTTTTCAAGAAGACAAGATTTTGGACACACGCTCATTGATGTTATTAACAAAAATATCCAAAGATCAGTTTAGTTGATTATTTCTTTATGTAAAGCAAATATTCTAAATAATAAGCCAAATTTAATTAAAAACATTTGACAATAATAAAATGAAAGATGAGTTCAGTTTGACACAAAAATGTGAATTAGATTATAGATTATATTTTTCATGTAAAAGGAATAAGACTCAAACATAAGCCAAGCCAAAAGGACGAAACTGTGCTTTTGATGAAGACGTTTCAAAAAGATAAAAAGCAATTATTGTCCTGTATTCACTTTTTGTTGAATATTTTTGATTTTGGATTATTTTATTGGTAAATATTGTATTCGGAATTATGTAAAGCATTTTTTTTATGTGAAAATAACAAAACTAAAATCAAGCTGCTTTGCATTATGCAAAACCCGACTACCAATTTGTAAATGACAATGTTTACATGAGGCTGTTACCATGGTAATATAATACCAAAAAAAAGTGTATATGTATATAAGGTTAAACTTATTTTGCATCTCACTTCACAATTTAAGTTTTTTTTACAAAGTTGCTGATTTTTTTACATAATATTATGATTATTATCAATGCAATTATTATGCAATTTATTACTGTACTGTGCTGTTTGCAGATGCAGAGCATAGCACCCAATTAATCTTCCTAATAGCACATCTCAGCCCCAAACAATAGAATTAATAATATCATTAGCAAGCTAACAGCAAGTCAAGCAATCATGTCATTTTTTGTCTCGTTGTATGGACTTTTTTTCCTAGTACAGAATTAATTATCTACTGAAACTTTTATTAAAAAGGAGCAGCTCAAGGACTTTAGTTGTAAGTAAATGCAAGACAATCAAACATTTGTTTTCTGTGCTAAAGTTTATATATTGCTTCCGTGCCCTGTCAGTATAATGATTTATTACTTTTAAATGTGACTATGTCTCACCGCACACAAACCTCATCACTCGTCACTGCATGCTACCAAGCTAGCTTCTTGCCTGCCAGTGTTATTACTCTTCAAATTGGGAATCCACCGAAAAGGAAATACACGGTACAGCTCATGAGAAAAACCACACATAGACTCACTTGCCCTCTAGATAAGGAGGTGCGAGTTGCCAGCATTTGACTGCAGATATATCAGGTTACTAATATTGAGCCTGAAGCCAGGCATATACACACACTTACGCAAAAACACACACATTTACACATGCACACATCCCCTGAAGAGAAGGATCATCATCTTGACGATTTTTTTCTCAGCCTTTACGCGTCTTTCACCTCGCTGTCACCTCTCGGATGACACTTTGACCCGTTCACACCTGCTCTGGCGTAAGCCTGCCGAGGCGGCGCGAAAGCCGATCACTCGTCATAACAAGCTCCTTATTCCGCCGGCATCAAGTATCGCCGAGACAATAAACACTCGCCTGCACGCTGGAGGAAACAACTGCACAGTGACAGTACGGTTCGCGCGCCGCGTGCACAGGTGTTCACCTGTAAGGACAGTGTCACGACGCTTCCGATTTTTTTTTTTCTGGCAGCGTTCGTGTTTGGCACCGTGGTCGTTTGTCGTTGTCGGCTCCGGGTTATCCTGGCTGCCTACTGCATGCTATTGGTCGGCCGGCCCCCCATTTTTCCGCCAATTGGTCCTGGTTAGCTCTTTTTATCAGCCGGCTAGCCTGCCGTGTGCCGGCTGGTTGAGCCCTGGTTAGCTTCCTGTGTGTTATATTTGCCAGTTCACCCCATTTTAGCTGCTTGTCAATTGTTTTATCATGCTGAACTCACCTAGGCGTTTTCCACAAAAACTACCAAAACTTGTCTTAAAACAATCAAAAGCTTTTCAACTATTTAGCATGTAAACCAATATGGTGACTAGCTTGCTAGGGTGCTGGTATTCTTCACATGACAGCTCAGGAAGCCAAAGACCAGACAGACTGACTTCAAAATACATTATCTTGGAAAATAATTGGAATATACCAATGACATTTATATATATATCTATATCTATATATATATATATATATATATATATATATATATATATATATATATATATATATATATATATATATATATATATATATATATCTATATATATATATATATATATATATATCTATATATATATATATATATATATATATATATAGATATATATATATAGATATAGATATATGTAGATATAGATATTATGGGTATCCTTTTAAGTCGAGTGTGGCTCAAACAGAAAACTCAGCGTATCTCCATTAAGCATATAAAAATCATTTGGATTCAATCCTTTATCAATGACTAACGAGCCATAATAACCTCAAGGCTTGTCATAATTGTCGACTGACAAGTACATAACTTTGTGGAAAACAAAACACGACAGCAAGTATAAACTACTCTCCGTGACCTCCAGCAACAAGGTGAGTCACAACTTATGGAACAAAGAGTTTCTTTTCAGTGACACGCCCTGCTTTGCCCTTTTGGCCTCGCTCGTCCGAATAGTAAACAGGTGACACATTTACGGCGCGCACGTAAATACGTTGCGCTATTAGTTGTTTCGGAACCTGACACCCACTTACGATGTCACGCATCACACTTTTTCTCACCGATTTTTACGAGAGAGAGAGTATGAGTGTGACAGACAAGCCAGCAGGCAAACAGATGCATTGACAGCAAGCCTGCAGGTGACGCGTTTGTCACTTTGAGGACTGTTGCTCTTTTTTGTGACTGGGGACTCTTGTAAAACTGTTTTCTCCGATTGCTTCCATTTATCTTTATTAACACCTGATTAGGATGTCAGGTTCACTTGACCAAAAACCTTGTTTTTAAAAAGCATTGCCTAACAACAACATTCCACTTCTTTTTTTGTCCTGTTAACTAATTGTCTGCAAGAGCGTTACAAACTGTGGCTTTCCTTGCCCACAAAGAATCGCATCACATTACTCTGACTCAGCGAGGTGCGGTGAGGCACAGTCAGATTTAGAAATAAATGAACCTATGTCTTATTCATTATTTGATCGGCAGACCAAGAATGCAATATATAAACTGTAGCCTAGTCAAATCCGTAAGGTGTGTATTATTTAGCACCTCTGCATTTGTTATGAAAAATATGATTCACAAACGACGCAAAAAATGATAATTTTAATATTTGACCAGTTTCTTATCCATCCACTCATTATCTGCTCCGTTTATCCTCAGTAGGGTCGCGGGGGTGCTGGAGCCCATGACAGCTATCTCCATGCAGAGGGCAGAGGACACCCTGAATTGGTTACCAGACAGTCGCAGGGCACACAGAGACGGACAACTCACTCGCTCATTCACACCAAGGGAAAATTTGGACCCGGCAATTAACGTGATATGCATGTTTTTGGAAACCCACGCAAGCACAGGAAGAACATGTAAACGCGGCACAGGAAGGCTAACTACTAAGCCGCCGTGCCACCCCTAGTTTCTTATTTTGTCAATTGATTAATGAACCAGCTAAAATAAAATCTCTATATTTTTGAACTTGTTGATTATTTGGTTAGAAATACTATTGAAAAGTAGAGTTTGTATTATTTAGTGCCTCCTAGCGGTAAACAAAAAACTAAGAGTAATTCATTAAAAGAGATACCAATATTGCTTTGAGTAATACACAACAATACACAAGCTATCATATAAACATTTTTAAAAATCTCTTTAGGTAAATACATTTGCATTTTTTACCAAAAGGAAGCACACATAATTCTCTGACATCTTGCTGCTACGGGGTATCCAAAAAACTCCAAAAGGTTGGGTGAAAAAAAAAAACGGGACGTAAAATAATGCATTTCAGTCGATTCGATTCTCCGTAGATTGTATTTTTTCTAGTGCTTTAAGCACTCGTTATCGGTTGCACGACATAATACAGATGTCATGAACCGGAACAGGAGGAGATCCCAAATGCGTGACGTTTCTCACACAAGTTTTTATTTTACGGGAAATGGGGCAGTCATGCACGTTAATGCAAACGCCAGTGATTCGGCGGTCGTTGGGCGGAAGACGTAAGGCAGCAGTTTGGCGTGAAATGACATGAACAATACCGGACAGAAAACACAAGCAGGAAACCGGACAGAGTCAAAACCCACATCTTGCGGGTGCAGAGGTTCGTTGATGGACCGACAAAAGGTGAGTGAGAGCACTGAGCTTAAATAGAAGGGAAGCTAATCTGTCAACAAGCCGCAGCTGGCGCCACACGGGCGGGGCCATGGCAACCGTGACAACTGAAATATCTGGTGGTAAAGTAAGTTTATGTGACACTCTTTTTAAATAAAAACATCAATAGATAGGTAATATACTATTTTAGCTTGCTAATACTTTTACTAATTCTATTGTTTGGGGTTGATGTGTGCTCCAAATCAGAATCCTTGGTCTCCGTCCGACATGAGTCACGACAATTGTGTGCCTCACCCTGCATCTGCAGACACTCGTTAATACTTTACAGACTGCTTTACTTGAATGAAAGCCTCATTAGATAGGAAATACCCCATTATAAAAAAAAAAGGTCCATGCCACAAAAACAAAGTCAGTTGATGCCTTGACTTGCTGTTAGCTTGGTAATACTATTGCCAAGTTTGTTATTTGGTACTGGGGTGTGCTTCTAATCAGAATCTTTGGTCTCACTAGTCACCTCTGTCATGAGGCAAGAGTATTCTGTGCCTCACCCTGTATTTGTACACAGCACAGTAATATGTCACATACTTATTGTATAAATCTTATTAATAACGTGAAAAAGAAAATCAAAAAATGGTGGAGGTAAATTTTAATTTTCTAATTTTCCATGATGACAGCTGAGGCACAGCCTCACCTGCCTCCTCCGACTGCATGTCAGCTTGTTTCTTAATTGGCTGGGAAAAAGCTTCTGAGGTAAATGTTTTTATTTGTGCACACTTCTAGTTTAGTGTAGTTTAACTTTAAGTGATGTGATATTGAAAGACGGTATAAATTTTGTTTAACACTTCAACATGTTTGTTTATGTACTGGCACCCCATTTAATTTTATACTTTACATGATGACATGTGAGGCACAGCTTACCCTACCTCCCCTGACTCTCACTTTTTTTCATTGTATTTCTTCCAAAAAGAAAACCTAACCCTGGATTGACCGTCCCATTTAGCAATCTTGACTACACTTCAATATTCCGCCGGATCGTGTGACACTACAACGCATCGAGTGAGCAGACATCTCATCATGTTCTCCATAAGAGGCCAACATGCAAGCTTGCAAACACAGATGGGGGCTGGACATCTCCCAAATTCAAAATGGTAAACAACAGGTTTTGGGTGACATGATGAATGATTGGAAGGGGGTGCGTTTCATAACTCTTTCACAGTAGGACAGTCGTAGTGGTGTGTGTGCAACATTCTGCAACTATCAAAACGGGTGTGTGAATGGGTGTGTAAGAATGTGTGTTAAAGTGGCAGACTTAGCATGGTGAAGTGTTTTAATCCAGAGGAGATTAGATGTGTGAACAGCTGGCAACACGGGAAGAGGGGGATACATCCTGGATGCGGGTGCACAATTGTGCACTCAACCAACATGCTACATGATACCTTCCAATGGACACTCAAATATTCATGGTAGGAGCAACAGTGGCACGCTAAAAAACAATTGGATTTCTTTAGAATAGGTGCTAACGGGGCAAAGTCCAAACGGTTTAGAAAATAGCTCACGAGTAATTATTTATCGTGATCTTCTGGTAAAATTTAAAATGTAAACCTTGAACTATTTTAACCTGTTAACTTTCCTGTAAAATTCACGTAGAGTCCCAATCCAAGACTTACAAAATTGAGTGTGATTCTTGAACTGTTTGATGAATATGAATGGTGTTTGTCTCTTTTGAAAGGTAGCACTCTGAGGATTTGTCCCAAACTGAACAAAATCACTGCTTGTGCTTCTAAAATCGAGCAATCTGAATGAATGAATGAATGAATGAATGAAAACTTTATTTCGAACATAAAAATAAAAACAGGACAAAAACAATGAGTCAACAACGAAATAATGTCACACAACATGTTCGAAAAGGGGTAGTCAGAAGCAGATGCTTATTTTTCCTACCCCTTTATCTTCCCTATTAAATACATTTTATAGATAGCTCCTCTTGTGTCCAATACAACAAAATCTCATGGATATACTTATTACATAGGTCAGATATCAATAATTATAATAGTTACAATAATCACATATTTTATACACTAATCTTCGCAATACCCATCCCTCAACGTCATAATGCGCATAATGTCACTGCGGCACCAGTGATAATATCAATAAAAATAAACACAATACTTATAACAGTTCTGATGTGATAATAGCACAATAACAACAAGTTAGCCATAGTTTGAAGTGCAAAGACACAATCTAAGTTGGAACACACGAAAATAGAAGGTTTTTATTCTCTCCTGCAACGTGGGCATCTTATGTAACACAGCTGGGGCAATAGCATGAAAAATAAACTGGTCCCAGGTCAGATTTGATCACAATCTGAAAAACTAAACATTGTGCGTAACACATGTTTCTAAAGGTCAAAGTGTTTGCAAAAGTGTCCATTTGGAGACGACCAGTTTACAGCCTTAAAAACTTTGCAACTGTGTATTTTACTTTGGCCATTCTTTAGCTTTTGTGAAAGATTTGTAATGTGTGACCTCTCTTTCCAGAAGCAAATCCATTATTGTGCACATTTGCGTGTGATAATCGCGCATAAAATGTGGGTTGCATTTTCTCACGTTTATTTTCGGCTGTGATTTCAACACAGTCAGGACCGGTACAAGAAGGGAACCAAAATGTGTAACGTTTCACACAATGCTTTATTAACGGATCGGGGAAATCAGGGCGAGAGGAAACGATAGCAATCTGGTGCTCGCTGGGCAGGAGGAGCAGGAAGCCCTCACGAACGAAGCGTGGTCGGAGATCGGAACAAGTCGGGCAGCCAGGACAAGCGGGAACCCAGGGATTGGGGATCGATACAGGAAACAGAATCAGGATACGGGTAGCCGGGAAAGGAGAACGGAGCTTGGATCGGGGATCGATACAGAAAACGGAATCGGGAGGGAAACCAATCAGGAAACGAGCAGTAGCTGGCGCCAAACGAGCGGGCGCAGGAGAGAGGAATGGACAAATCATGACAAATACAGCCCGTAAACTTGCATAAAATTACATTGGTTATTTCATTGGCTACCCAATGCGTCAATCAACATTTGAGTGTGTCTCTATTGGCTAAAGATTTTTGAAGCCAAAGTATGTCATGACGTACTTTTTCAATACAGACCCATTTACAGTAGGTTGTCACTGGCTAAAGACCATGAAAAAAAAATTGTAATTGGCCGAGAGTGCTGCTAATCAAAAGGTCACAGGCTAACAGACATATTAGAAATCATCTGACGAGTCAGTTTATTTTTAAAGGGGAGTTATGAAGCAAAACTAACTATAACTGCATGGATTGTCAAACGATGCAGGGATTCTTTTAGGCAGATTTTTTTTCCATCCGTTAGCATTATTGTGTGTTTTGGAGTAAATATTGTACACGGTTGGATTCACTGGACTCTCGTGAATGTAACCACACCATGTTTGCAGGTAATCATGTCATGAGTGGAATCTTACAGCATTTTGGGTGAGTTACACTAGCTTTAACATTTTCAGGTACTTTGTT
Organism: Urocampus carinirostris; assembly: GCF_059441175.1. NCBI lineage: Eukaryota > Metazoa > Chordata > Actinopteri > Syngnathiformes > Syngnathidae > Urocampus > Urocampus carinirostris. Next base: position 16,699,693 of record NC_142361.1, read on the forward strand.
TCAGACTGATTGTAATGTTTCTGTGATGAATCATTTTGGTTTCATATGTTGAATCCCGGGCAGCACGGCGGCGCAGTAGTTAGCGCGTGTGCGGCACAGTTCGAAGGTCTTGGGAACCTCCTGTGTGGGTTCATATCCAGCTACCGGACTTCCTGTGCGGGGTTTGTATGTTCTCCACGTGCTTGCGTGGTTTTCCTCCGGGCACTCCGGTTTCCTCCCACATTCCAAAGACATGCATTTCAGGTGGATTGGCCGGTCCAAATTGTCCCTAGGTGTGAATGAGCGAGCGAGTTGTCTGTCCCTGTGTGCCCTGCGATTGGCTGGCAACCAGTTCAGGGTGTCCCCTGCCCCCTGCCTGGTGATTGCTAGGATGGACTCCAGCACCCCCGCGACCCTACTGAGGATAAGCGGTGCAGCTAATGAGATGAGATGAGATGTTGAATCCCAAGAGTTTAATCTTTCCAATGATATGTGGCATGATGTATTTCAGTGACTCGTGACATCTTAAAGACACAACTTTGTTTATCAAACAATGGGCCGTCTGAACGTTAAGGGTTTGAAGGAAGTGTTTTATCCTGGGAGCATCTGTTTTCTGGCATAATAAATCATTAGCATAATCAATGGATCAATGACAAGGGATGCACAGAAAAAACTCCAAGGGGAGTTTGTGCTAGAAGCGGCTACTTATATTTTAATTTGCACGTGAGAAATGTTTAGATGGAGAATGACGTCAAAATGGGAGCTAAAACAAGCTTTTACCAAGACAGCTCTTATGTTTCGAGAAGCCCCCAGTTGAACTTTGGCAAATGTTTTTTATGTTAACCATCAATTTATTAACATGTTCTTTGTGTTTTATATTAAGTCCGTTTGTTCCAGAAGTTTCATTGGCCAGCGGTAAAGTATTTACAAGCGGAATTCAATTTGCGATTATTATCATTATTTAACTTGCACGAGTGACTTATTTGTATCAGGTACTGCGCCAACTGTCGCACCATCATTATCATCAATTCTGTCCTTCTCTTGTTTTATTATCATTACTCGCTTCCCTGCCCATTAAAAGCAATAATACAGTAAAGATAAAAAGGAGGACGCTGTTTAACGCAGTAGCAACGAGCTGATTAGTTTAAATCCTAACCAGCCACATGGGTCAATGTACTAAAGTCAGATAACTTGCTTGTATTATTTGCGTTTTAGACCTTTCCTCTGTTTTGATTACCGTATTTTCCGCACTATAAGGCGCACATAAAATCTGATTTTTTTTTTAAAAAGCTGACTATGCGCCTTATAATCCGGTGCGCCTTATATATGGATCAATATTGAATTACAAGGTCTCGCAACTTACGGTAAGCAGCCACCGACTCCATTTTTCGCGTAGAAGAAGAAGTGCGCTGTGCATACTGGGAAATATTAAACAACGATTCTCTTTTATTTGTGCGTTTGTATAAAGACCCTGAAATGGCCCCTATTAAGAGACATGCTTACAACGCAGAGTTTAAACTCAAGGCGATCAGTCACGCAGTAGAACACGGGAATAGAGCAGCAGCGAGAGAGTTCAACATTAGTGAATCGAACACGAGAGTGGCTCGAGCCGGCAGAATTAAGAGTCCCCCTAGGAACTCGCTAACTGAACAATGGTTCCATGGGTGAATTATGTAAAACCCACTACAACGTTTTACATTTTACAGTTATTATGTTATTGCTTTACTGTTATTGTTTTGCACTTGTTGTTTTTGCACATTACGAGTGTCACTATATTGCGATTGCACTAACGTTTAATTTACCATAACAGTATCAGACGTTTTTTTGCGTGTTGACTAAATGGAGGAAATGTAAAATGTTATGCCTTGCTGTTGTTCAAAGATGTTAAAGATGTGTCCCGAAAATGCTTTACCTCAGAGAAAATAATAAAACGGCTGTTTATTCATTTTGGGAGTGAATGGAGTTGTGGAAAGCTTGTTTGTTATCTATTAATAAAGTTTGAATGACCTATCTGACTGTTTTGTTGACATTGCCTTTAGCGCGGCACCATCTAACGGTTGCATTACGTAACTACATCCTCTACTGTAGCCAAGTCAAGTTAAGTCACATTTATTTATGACGCTCTTAATCACAAAAATGTCTCGAAGGACTGCACAGGATTACAATTACAAAATTGCACAGTTACCTGATCTTAAACCAGCATGCACTTATAGCGTCTTATAACACGGTGCGCCTTATAGTGCAGAAAATACGGTAATTTATTACATTTTGTAGTGTGACACATAAACACCTTTTTAAAGATCTAAATGAAAATTATACTTTGAACTAGCAACTATGAGTTTAGTCAGCTATTTATCATATTTTGTGCTTTTTAGCAACTTAACGCAAAATTTATGTTTGAAAAATATATTTGGGGGAAATTTATTTTGGTGTTACCATTTTAGATTTTCAGCCAGGATTTCCCTTTTTCAGTTTCAGTCCAAAAGTTTCATTTCAGTGCATCCCTGGTATTTCCGTATACGACGAATTCATTACTAACTGAATACATCTTTTTGAAAGAAAGCGCTGACTCAGCTGGAATTAGCCCTGACTTCTCTATTTCTATTTTTAACCCAGAAATATTAATGATTTGAACATCTTGAAGACAAGAACCTGCAAAAGTGTGTGTTTGTAAGTCACATAGAGTATTAGGCTTTTGTCACATAATGTCTGTGATAATAACAGATCATAGATTAACAAGTCTGTGTGGCAATTTGGCTTCCACAATAGGGTATCATTTCCAATGAGGTTCATACAATAAGTAAATACTAACCCCTGTACATCGGTGCAAGTTTTTCGTGCAGTACTGCATCAAATAATACATGAAATGAGTCACTTTGCATTGCAGTATTACGCAGGTCAAGCTGGGGTGACAATGCGGAAGGACTAATTAAAAAAACACTTTGGCTGCCACATTCTTTAAACAATATCTTGTGACTGCCTCACTCACTGGGCCTCATACACATTTGTGTGACGTACAAGATAAATTACATTTCCTGGCTGTTACCTAATTTGCATACCAGTGTGTTCGTACTTGCTCTAATTTGGGCGCAGGCAACACCGGGCGCAGAGACTTCATCAAATACGACCTTGCCAAGCCAGTCCTGTCCAAACAACTTTATATTACTTGCACCGGCCCACGCATTCACTCGTACTTATACCAATGACTTGTGTCTATCTGCCCTGAATCAATAAAGAGCAGCAAGTCCCATTGAGACTCTCGGGGAATTCCAGGAGTCCCTTTCAAATGCAAGCTGAGACGAGGAAGGTCTGTGGCTCAGAAATGGCGTGGTGTTCCAATCTAACACTTTATGGTCCTACCAGAAGCAAGACAAGGAAGGCCCAGTTAGAGGGAAAGTCCCAGATTGGCAGTTGATACCTTTGAAAGTGATCACCTGAATATTTGGTTTGAGCAGGTTCAGTTTGACGGCATATTAGGAAAACATTCGAATGATAATGTCAAGTTTCTAACCTGGTAATGGGAAGCTTTGATTTTGCTACCTTCGTGCTCAGCTACCTTTTCTAAAGAGGTTTAGAACTTGACAATATTGCAAAAAAACTGAATCTTGATTCAAAATGTATTTCATTTCAACCAATAAACCACAACTAGTACGCTTGTTTACAAAGTTCTATTGATAAAAAAAAAGCACGCGCAAAATTCTTGAGTAAGCAGGAGTGATTTCAGTTTATCTTCACTAGGGTTGCAGAGGGTGCCTGAGCATATACCACCCATTTTCGGCCAGTGGGCTGGGGGCACCCTGAACTGGTTGCCAGACAGTCGAAGGGTACTCAGAAACAGACAACTCGCTCGCTCATTCACACCTAGGGACAATTTGGACCGGCCAATCCACCTGAAATGCATGTCTTTGGAATGCGTGAGGAATGTGTGCAGATTTTCACTTATTGCGGGAATCCCCCTCGGCCGACGACCCTAGCACGGCGCGCTGTTCTCGTTTCCCGGCACGCGGTTTCAGTGCGGCTTCCGCTTCACCGCCCCCCGAGCCCCACAGGTCCCCCCAGCTACCCCTTTCCCCCGTGGCCGTCTGTCCGACGGCCGGAGCCATCGAGGGCCGTGTCGCGCCATGTAGAGCATTCGCGGCCCGGGCGGGAGACGGCAAGCGCCGGCCTCCGCGCCGAGCACCCGACCCGCTCGGCTTGTCGCGGTGTCGTGCGTATCGCGCCCGAAAGTACCGCGGGTTAGCGGCCCGCTCGCGGAAGCGACCGAACGGAGCCTGCGGTGCTGCGCAAGTATAAACCCTGTCGTGAATTTGTCTCCGATCGTCCCGGGCGGACATAAAATCGCCCAGCTGTACGAGCGGTGGATCACTCGGGTCGTGCGTCGATGAAGAACGCAGCTAGCTGCGAGAACTAATGTGATTTGCAGCTGCGATTGGCTGGCAAGCAGTTCAGGGTGTCCTCTGCCCACTGCCCGGAGATGGCTGGGATGGGCTCCAGCCCCCCCGCGACCCTAATAGGGATAAGCGGTGCAGATAATAAGATTTTTTTTTTTTTTTGAAGGGGCGTCACTACTTCGCAGATTTTCACTTTTTGCAGGTGGTTTTGCTCCCCATTAACCGGGTCCAAAAAATAATAATTAAAAAAAAAAAAATTGTTGAAGGTGCGCCGCTACTTTGCGGATTTTCACTTATCGCGGGTGGTTTTGGTCCCCATTAACCGTGATAACCGAGGGATTACTGTATACTAAAAATAAATAAAAATAAAATAAAATGAAAAAATTAAAAAGATTAAAAAAAAAAATAGGACCATGGCCAAACACCCAAACAAGTTAAGCACCTCGGCATCCAAGTTGGCCATTCCTTCGTTCTTCCAGATGAAACAGGACACAAGAAAGCGACCATGTCACTCAGGTCGGGGTGACACAACACACTCTTCTTTTCAACAGGAGGGCCCGACAGCTTTCACTGGTTTACCCCTGCCGCATCATACGGGTGCCATGCCCATCCCTTAGAATGCGTCCAAACATCCCACTATCCTTTCACAACACCTCTCCACTCATTCCTATCACCGACAATGAATATATATATATATATATATATATATATATATATATATATATATATATATATATATATATATATATATAAAATGTATATGAATGTAACCAAACCCCAAAAATATTCGTAATGCAACGTTGCCCAGAAGTAAAAAAAAAAAACATTTATTAAAAATATTCGTTTGAATAATAAACAAAATGCACCTTGAGTGTCCTACTTTGTGTTCTTCATTGTGCATTGTAGTGCTCATTTTTGGTTGCGCTACACAATGAAGCTACTTCTATTGGCTAAATATTACAGAGTGTTTGTTTAATATTCAACAGCAGCATTGAGTAATGAAAATCTTACGTTCTTGATTTCTCGAGATTTAATTCTATTGCCCAGCCAAGTGAGAACTGATGAAAAATCTAATATATATTATTATCCAATAAGGGTAACAAAAAATGTTGAACACTCATAATTGTTATTATAAAATTTCACCTAATGCAGAACTGAATAAACAACAGCAGTTTTGAATTTTGCTATTTTCTATCTTCTCAGGCTCAATTGAATTTGTAGCTTCTGGCTGAAATAAATGGCAACACGCTAAAAAATGACAACATTAAACATCAGAGGGACACTGTGGACCAGGGGTCTCCAAACTTTTTTAAGCAGAGAGCTACTTTATGTTACTAAATAGCACAAAGGACATAAGTTTTATATGCATTCTGAAAAAAAAACCACTTATCATGCCATTACCTTGTTATTACCAGGTTAATTAATGGAAGTAGGGTTAAATAGATTCAGTCAACCAAGAAATAATTATTTTACTAGAAAATCTAAATAACCCAGGACTGGTGAGTTATTTCCAGAAAAGGTTCACAGGCACCTCAGCTGTTCTTAGGGGGCACCACGTTGGAGACCCCTGTTGTGTACACCAAAGAGAGGACACAACTTTGTCAACGTGATTGCCAGTGATGCACAAGCATGTCAACAATTTCACACAAATGCACAGACACACACTGAGCACTTAAAAGTCTAATTTTGTGATAATAGGCACAGATAAACCCTACTCCCACGCCAACAGGTAAAGCCAATAAATAACATGAAGAGGAATAACAGCAAAACCACAAACTGGCATGCATCGCTAACAAGAAGGTAACGCGATCGCCGCCCACACGAGCAGGAAAAACGACACCGCAGATGCAATTGTGGAAAACCCCACACATGCACCAACAGATGATTCACTTGCAAACGCACCTTCTATTGTTGAGACAATTCCAATTGGATTTGCCACCCTTTTCTTTTCAATGGTTTTATAAGGTTTACTTACTAATGCCCACTAATGTGGAAAAGCAGATCAGTTTTGGCAATGAAGGTGCACCAAGGAAATGATCTTGAATATTTCTGTCACCTACCAGAGTTGTTGTTTTGTTTTGCACAATATCTGTCACAACAGAATCATCCTCCTCAATGTCAACCTTCACATCCCTCTGCAAAATTCCCAGAAAATACTCACTTTCTTGTGCTGACCTGACATGGTAAAAAGGGTCACAGGAGCAACAAGCTCTCACAATCTCACTGAGTGACAACATGGCCTCCAGGTGAAGGCCCTCGACAGCTCACCTTTCACTACGCTCGTTCATTATCAGCCACTTCCAACCTCTTAACTATTTCGAGTCATGTTTATTCAATCACAGACTTTTGCAAACTACAGACTATTATTACACCAACCCCTGATCTGAAACCTACATGAGGGCAATGTCATGATTGTTGGTTCTCTTCAACGCCTTTAAAGGCTACATGTAACAGAGTTGAAATTTGATTGTTTTGAGTTTTTTTGAATTCCCACAAAATCTGTGTTTTTGTTGCACGACTGTTAAAGCTCTGTTACCGCATTCATATGTTTGGCACTTTATGGGCTTCTGCACTTGCTGTACCTCCAGCTATATCACCTCGTGCTGAAGGTAAACTGTGCACAATATCCAGTTTGGGTAAAGTTCATATTTTGCTAAATATAGGAGCTGCTTTCACAAACAATTTTTGTATGTAAATGTATATAAGTTGTGCTAAATGATGCATAAAAAAGCACTAATTCAAAGTAAAGTAATGCAGCTTGAAATGATGATTACTGAAATGCAACATGTTTCAATGCAACTATGCCATGGTGTGAGGCATGTTGATTGATGTCCCGTTTTGGTATTTTTGTTAATGTTTTAGATGTATGCAGTCGTGCGCAGACACCCTGACTTATTTGTTTATTGAATGCAGGAATGTGGGAAAGTTGTGTTCATTGTTATTATTGAGGTTTCACTATCAATGTGCTCGCATGTTGTCTGCTTGGCGTACCTTCAGCTATATCACCTCGTGTTGAAGATGTATGTAGTCGTGCCCTGACTTATTTTTATTGTTTATTGAAGGCAGGCAATAAACCGAGTGACTGTGAACCCTTGTTTCGCGCATGATTGAGGGTTGTTACATACAACTATGCACCAAAAACAGAAACATATGGATTGGGACATACAATCATAAAATAAATACAAAGAATATAAAAGCAAAGACAAATATCGAGTGTAAGTGCTTGTTGAAACCTTTGAGTGTGTGCACAGCCACCAGGTAAGCTTTGGGGGTTGGGTGTCAATTACCAGTACCAGGTACCTCACCCTTTCTTCTCAATAGAGAATCTTTGCACAATCCTATATATTTTACCACTGCCTTAAAGACAAGAAAATACTCTAAAAGATCTTTAAAATAAAGTCAAAATTTGATAACCAGGCAACTCTATTCTCTTCAAAATATGTTGTTGACAGCAGTATATCATTGTATTAGCGTATTAAAATTCAGATCTGCAAATATTTCGATTGCTCTCTGTAGAGGTAAATACAAACTACAGCTTTGCCGTGGCTGGTGTTAGGAAAAGACGGTTCCATTCTCCACTCGGCAATTCCCTTCCAGAGGCAGGAAGCCAGCCTGGGATGGAGATCTCAAATTTAATTACCACAAACGAGCTCTGAAAAATGCTTTAATAAATGCTCTCAGGCATTGATTTCCGAGGGGATCTGCCTAAATATTATGAGTAACAGAGCACGCAATCTGTCAAGTTTGACCGTTTCCATTTTGTTCTGCTGCTGTCATAATTAGTCAGGGACTTTGAGTGTCTATGGCAGGGGTCGGGAACCTTTTTTGCTGAAAGAGCCGAAAAAACCCTAATTTTAAAATCTAATCCTAGGAGAGCCATATGTATATTTTAATACCAAAAACAGCTAAATGGAAGAGGAAAATCAACGAGTTTATAGTATAATAAGACAGAATTTATTTTGAACAACATTGTAAGTTAATAACAAAAACTAACAATTATTTATAATTATAACAATCAACTGGTCTGCAGGCTGAGGTTTTATTCATATCTGTCCATGTTTACTTGCCCGCTCTGCTTGTTCACCGCTGTCTGAGGCCCTCAGGTCAGCAATTTCTTATCTAAATCGAAGAAGACCAACAATATATATATTATAATAAGACTCTGTTATAACATGTTGTTCAAAATAAAATTAAAGGTATTTATTGATAAGAAAAGTACTTCTGACTTACTATTAATGCGACTTTTAGTGTTGCATGGTTTTGCTGATGGCTTTGTAGTCCGGTTGGTAGGTGGTGAGGTTCAGCTTCATGCAGGCGTTTAGGCTTCCATCTTTTAAACGTGATCGCAGGTTGGTTTTGATGTGTTTTAGGTGTGAGAACCATAGACTCTATGGTATGTTAGGTGGGCATTTTGATGGAGGCAACCACAAATTTTGGGGGATAAGGAAGGGCTGAAACGCAAAGGGTTTACTCCTCTAAATCCTGCAAATGTCCAATTAGTCACTTGGAATTCGAGTTTGTTTTGGCTGGTTGGTTAGAGTGTGAACATGGTACGCCAAGCAAGGTTTTCAAAGCTCTGGTGCCGTTTTGGACTGACAGTGACCTCAAAACTATTGAATGTAACCTTTAAATTCAACATAGTGACATTATTAAAACATCCCGTTTAACGCTGAAGACATGCTTTAGATCTTTTCTGGATTAAATACATTTATCCAGTGTTCTTCAACTCTCGTAGTGCATTGTAGAGGTTTTTCCATGAACAAGTTAGATTAATTATCGGAAGTAGGGTGAAATAGACTCACACAAACACACACAAACAAAATAATTTAGCTTGAAAATCTCAATAACCCAGCACGTGTGAGCTATTTTCAAAATAGGTGGTTGGGCACCTTAGATGTGCTTAGGAGGCACCCTGTTGCCCATGGGAACCACGTTGGAGACCCCTGGTTTATAAAGTGTGCCGTGTGGCTTGCCAGATGTGTAGACTTAGACTACATATGGATGGGTACAACTGTTGCATCCAGAGTTTATGAATGTAGCTATTTCACCGTGGGGCAGAAAATACAACAGAAACATCCCGAAGAAACACCCAATACTCATTTTAGCAAGCAAGCCAAAAGTTGTGAGTGTCATTCTTCTCCTTACTACAAGTCCCACAGAAGTTAGTGGAAAATTTCCAAAGCATGAGCTTTGCACCAGTCCTTTAACCAGGCTGAATCCTGCAGGTGGTGTAATAAGACTCAGGCCTCCCTCCCAACTGTATATCAGAACACCACTTAGAACAATGTAGAGATTATATAATGATTTGATACAATGACATATTCTGTCAACAAGTGAGTAAGACAAAAAAAGACAAAGATAAGTACTTCCATATATATATATATATATATATATATATATATATATATATATATATATATATATATAGATAATCTTAAAGTGATTTAATTACCACTAAATAATTATGATGATTTAAAAGAATGTAAAGATTAGACATAATATGAAAGGAGGATTTGTAAAATGTATTTAATAGGGAAGATAAAGGGGTAGGAAAAATAAGCATCTGCTTCTGACTACCCCTTTTCGAACATGTTAAGTGACATTATTTTGTTGTTGACTCATTGTTTTTGTCCTGTTTTTATTTTAATGTTCGAAATAAAAGTTTTCATTCATTCAAAGATATAAGTGGAACACTTGCACAATTATTACTATATGCAATGACACATCAATAATCTAACAGTACTTTACAAACAATGCAGGAAAACAATATGTAAAAGATGGACATGTGAGGATCCGTCAGAGAATATGGAAGTAGAAGCACCTCAAATTACTCAAGTTTTATGTTTTTGTCCCGTCACAAAATTGGGTTCTGTTCAAAGCACAGCAGCGGTCCTCTGTTATGCTTAAGCTGTTTTGTTTGGGACAAGCGGCCGAGCGCCACTCCATTACAAGCCTTGGAGGTAGGATTCTGACACGGTTTATGCAAATGAAAATGGAAACAACAACATGTTCATCCGAGTGAGAAAAGTGTTTATTTGTGGGAGTGGGGGTAGCGGGCCTGTTGGCGTAATGGCTAACATTCAAAGTCACGGCAAACTTGTCCATCAAGTACGCTGCTTGCATTGATTTAGGTCGCCTAGAAAAAGCTCCTTAAACAAACGTGTCTTTGGACTATGTACACAGTCGAGGATGTGTTCGAAGTATTAACTTGAGCAGAAAGTGTTCCTGTCTAGGTGCCGGATGTCAACAGAAACGCAACATGACACTAAGTCCGCGTTAAATGACGCAATTGCTGGGAACTGTCAAGGAAAAGGGCACAATGTGTTTCTTCAACTATGTGCAGTGCCATGTAGTCAGGAAGGGCAAGTGAGGCACCGACTCACCTGTTATCATGAATATATAAAATTTAAGATACAGTGGTGCCTCTACTTCCAAATGTCTCTACATACAAAAGTTTTTGGTTGCAAAATACCTGAATGGGAAAACATTACCTTTAGTTACAGAGGCGCTTCAGGATACAAATTAACAAATACTGTAAAGCACGCGCTGCCTTTCGCCACCTCCAGAATTCTACCTGATTTGTAAACCGTCTACTGTATAGTACTGCTACGACAAGCTAGCTTTCACAATGGACCCCACGAAAGACATTCAAATAGTGGACAAGGAAAACGAAGAGGAAGAGACTTGTTCTGGCCATTGAAACAAAGCAAGAAAGGTATGAAAGCACACACCACTGTGCAGGAAGAGTTCAAAGAAGACAAGGAGAAGGATACAGCTATCATTCCATTAGCCCAGATTAAAGATGTTTTGGCAAAATTCCATGAAATCTCAGAATTTATGGAAAGGAATCACCCGGAAAAAGTGTTGACAGGTACTGCTCATTAAGACGACGTCTGCCCCACGGATTTCTGACGGATTGTCCTCTTTGGATCAATTTTTCAAGACACGCGAGGCAAAAACCTAACTGAATATTTTTATTATTTCCTTTTTTTTTTTTTTTTTAACAGTATGTTCCTCTCGTTTAATGCTTATTTTTTTGGTAATCCAATTTAAATATGTATTTGTTTCATATTCTGATGCTCCTTTATGATATATAAAAAGAATGTCATACTTTTGCAAGGCTTGAAATGGATTAGAACATTTACCGGTAGATTCAAAAGGCGTCTTTACTTACAAATGTTTTGGGTTACAAAATTACTTCCAGAACAAATTTAATTTATAAGTAGAGGTACGACTGTATATTTGACAGTTACATTTATTCAGTGTTAAATTTCTTATATTCTCACAATTCCTGGATTTCTTTTTTCAAAATCGCATAATTCTAACTTTTTATTTTGATTAATATTAACAAGATTAGTATGTAATGTCTGCATATACAGAGTGAGGCACGCAATTGTCTTGCCTCATGGCAGAGGGTGACAGTGAGACACATCTCAGCCCCTAACAGGAGAATTAGTGATAGTATTACCAAGCTTACACCAAGTCAAGCTATTCAGTATTGTTTTGTTGTTGTTGTTGTTGTTGTTGCATAGACTTTGTTTATTAGTTAAGGTAAGTCAATACATTTTTCCAAAAATATACTTGGTTCATAATTTTGCAAGAGAGAGTATTTTATTGTGATAGCCTAGGCATCACTGCAAAATAATTCCTGTTAAAAATTGAGGAGTATTGAGGGTAAAATAATCTACTTGCAGATAGTTTCGAACATTTTAAATCATTTTTAATTGTTGTATTTATTTATATTATATTTGGATGTTTTTGTTTTGTAAATGATGAAATATGTACTTCAAATAGTTAAAAATACTTGCCAGCTATTTAACTAAATACAGGGTCTCCGAAGAAATGTATACACACCTTGACATTAAATAGCCAATGAGGTTTTTTTTTTTAAATTTCAGATTTGATTTGAGTGATTTTGGAGGGTACTGGGCCTATGTTCGTTCAAAATCAATTGTTCTAAAAAGATTCTAAAAATGTGAAAATAAAGCGCAAGTGCAAAGAGTTCCACACACAGATGCCTCAACATATATTTGTATTCCTCTTTATGTTCACATTTCCAAGTAAACCCAGTAACCGACATTAGTACTAAAAAAAAATGACTTTTTCTTTCAAATGGAGTGATTTCACACTTGTTCCCTGTGGTTCTTCTATGAAAGTATCGTTTATTGATCGCCACAAAGTGTTGTATTCAATTTTTTTAGTGTTTCTGAATGCCAATACGTTGCACTTTTGAAAAACTATTCTTTTTTTTAAATGTTTTTTTCATCTGAGTTTGTTCTACAGAATAAAATGTCTGAGTGAGTACTTGTCCAAGACTGACGATTCCATACATTTTGCTAGGGGTTGTATGAGACTTCTTGTGATGGGCTGAACAAATAAACATGACTTGACTATAACTTCTGTATATATTGTAAAAAGCGTAAGGACCTTTGGATGTCTGATGAAGATAAATTGGAATTTACATCAAAATACGCTTCTGCTTTAGCCTAAGAAACATGAACATGTTTCAAATATATATTAATGCTAACTATGACATGTATCTACCATAGCTTGTTGTAAAATACTTGTTTTTTTCAACCCCATGACTTAATGTTGTTCTATTTCATCAATGTCCCTTTCTGTGTCATTTGCTCATCCAATTTGAAAAGGGTGAATGAAAAGACACGTGTCCTTGTCTCCATTTGTATTGGAAGTGAAGCGACGCGAACAAGATTTGCGTTATGAATGGCCAAACGGCAAAAAAAAAAAAAAAAATCACGACTTCTAATGCTTAAAACAGACCCTGGCAGGGACAAGAAAGCGGCAACATTCTGAAACGGATCGTTATTTCAATAAGCACAAGAAAAGAAAACATGCACTCCGCCAACACAAGTTGTCGGTTTCATTCAACTACGAGGCGTATTTAAAAGAAGGAGCTTTTTATCATCCGTCTGTAGTTTTAACAGACACTCGAGACACTCGACTGAAAAATTTCGGCAGGTGAAAGTCGCCACACAAAGGCTTCTATTGTGCATTTCTCTGCACGGAAGTCACTGCATTTTCTATTAGAAGCATGTGACGTTTTTATAAAGTGACCTCGATTAGCTTGTTTCGGCTGAGCACAGGCAAATCCTCAATGAATGGATCTTCATGATCCAAGTGTGCATTTTAATTTTCACAATGAGAAGAAGTAATATTCAAAAATGACCTGCAAGTAAGTCTTTGATGGTAACTTAAAATTCTAGTCTGTTGGGGGGTGATTAAAAATGTACACCCCATGTAAGATTTGTTTATCCAGTTTAAAATGCTTGTGTGAAAATAAACTGTCGGATCGCTAATTGTATGTTTCATGCTTCTCAAATTCCTATTAAGAGTCGGTATTAAGAGCTGGCTGGGACCCATACAGCTAAACAAGCAAGCGGCAAAGCCGGCTGGCCTAGCGGACTGCGGCCGGCTGTCAAGAACTAGAACAGGAAGAGGACCCAGATGCGTTACGTTTCTCACACAAGCTTCATTTTACAGGAAATGGGGCAGTCATGCATGTTAACCCAAACGCCAGTGATTCGGCGATCGTTGGGCGGAAGACGTAAGGCAGCAGTCTGGCGTGGAACGACAGGAAGCCAGAGGCCGACGAGATCGATACCGATTGCACTAGCAGATATCAGACAGATGGGGTCGCTACCCAACAGGACGGGACAGACAGGATTGATATTAGGCACTGGAGTCCGACAACAAGTAGGACGAGCTAGACGGAAACGATACCAGACACTGGAGATCGATATCAAACAGAACAAAATAGCCAGGAATGATACTGGAGATCGATATTAAACAGGACAAAATAGAAGGGAAGATGCCGGACAGGAAAGACAAGCAGGAAACCGGACAAAACACACGTCTTGCGGGTGCAGAGATTTGTTGACGGACTGACAAAAGGTGAGTGAGAGCACTGAGCTTAAATAGGAGGGAAGGCAATCAGTCAACGAGCCGCAGTGGCGCCAAACGGGCAGGACCAATTGGGCGCCATGGGCAACCATGACACAGGCGTGCCACATTATGACCCAGTTGGGCTTTTTATTGAGGCCCATCATTTGAAAATGGGCAAATATCATAATATATACATATATATGAGGGTAAACTCCTGGTTAAAATGTTGTTTTGGTGCCACTTTTGTCTCCAGTGTCCTGTGTATTTTGCTCAAGAACAATTTTTTTATTATATTTAAAGAAATTAAAGATAAATCACATATTTAAGTGATGAAAATACTTATCAAAATCCATGCAAAAAAAAAAAAAACACTTCCGAGCTGGCTTACTGTTTTTTTAGTTTTTCAATGCATATCATTGTCCTCTTCAATGAGGCAGGAGAATTGCACGCCTCACTTAGCATCTGCAGACCCACACAACACAGGTATACGTTCCTGACTAATTGTACTGATAATATTCATAATATAATGTGAAAATTCAGCGATTTTGAATATATTAATTTTGTGCTCAAAAGAGACATTGCGCCTCCTCGCAGTAAAAATACCTTACTTTGTTCAAAAAAAAACAATATTGATTTGAATAAGCAGAATTACATAAAGTTTCATTAAACGTGCATTTATTCAAATACTCAAAGGCTGAGGAAAATCCAAAATTTTGAATGGCTGGGTTCCTCGGTCAAATTTTTCTAACTGGCTACTCAAAATGTTTGCCCACTGCTGGGCTGGCCCCAATGGAGTTGGTTTCGGGTCTTTCCGGCTGTCTTCCAGCCTTTCATTACAAGCTTAAAGTACCCTAAAGTATCCTGTGAAAATTTGTAAAACTTCATAAAGTTTTTAACTTATTCAATAGTTATTAAGACGTCTGTCTCAAATGGGAAATGCAGGTGCAAAGCAATTTTTGACATTTTAACTTATTTTTGAAGTACGACAGAAAAAAATGTATTGTACCTACACGGGTATAAGAGATATTAGAAAAAAGCATATTTTTTTTAGAAAATAAAGTATGTTTCTAGCTTCGACTAGCGTTTAGTAAACATCAGTTCTAGATTGCCAGGTTTCTTGAAAATTTCTGAGAAAAACGGCTATTTGTCAAAGGATACATTCCAAGCCAATCTTTCACTTCGATTTTTTTTTTATTGTTTACTTGATATTTGTGATACTTCCAATACCTCCAAAATACAATTTCCCTAAACACAAGGGCACTTAGCTTGCAAAATAACATTTTATTGTAAGAACACTAACTTTATGCATGACCGATGCATGAACTTTGACAGAACTTTTCAGGACCGGATATTTCCGGTGACGTGATCACATGATTTTGGTCCCTTGGGTGCCGCCCACACTCTCTCAATTACTGTATAGAGCAAGCAAAGCAACACCAAAAAGTGGGGGCTCCTTGATGTGTGGACAAAGTGCTGATCAATGCCATTCCTGCCATCTAGCAGGGATTGATCATACTGAAATCATTCCGAGAGGCTTGATACTCACTGATCAGCACCAAAGCCTTTACTAGATAGATAGATAGATAGATAGATAGATAGATAGATAGATAGATAGATAGATAGATAGATAGATAGATAGATAGATAGATAGATAGATATTTTTTTAATAAAACATATTGTTACATTTTGGGACAATGCTTCTGAAGACGTATGTATATGTTACGGCACTGAATGAGTCAAAAAGCGATTTTTTTTATTTACAACTAAAATGTTGTGTTTCATGGCTAAGTGGGGTGCAAGTGAATTCCCTCCCAGGCTTCAACTTCCTTCCTACCGCCCTGCACATAGATGCCGCTCTCTCAGTCTGCATGCCCCTAGGGATGAACATGAGATATGCATGCGAGATATGTTCATCCATTTAACGCGTTTGCGTGTGCTTGCGACACAACATCCCGACGCAGTGTGGGAGAATTCTCGCCAAGTCGAGTTTCGCGCTGGCCGGGTTTCAAGCAACTGCCTGCCGGCGATCCCCCCGAGGCGGCCGCCTAACCCAAACAGCAGGCTGTCAATCACGACCAGCCACCAATGGCGGTCACGACCCGGTAACAGGAAGGGGCCTCGCCGTCCCTGAACGCATCTTGCAGGGTATGTGTCTGTAAGACGGTGGGAGAAAAGCGCTACATGTTTTTCAGGTTGCTTTTCAAGACAACTAAATGATATTAACTGACACGGGAGGAGCAGCAATAGAGGAACAGTGCAGGTCGACATTGGAGACAGACAAATCCTCCCTTAAGATGTGTATCTACAATGCAGTGATGATTGGCTTAACCGTTTGCATTTGAAGCGATTCTGCTCCCATTCTGAGTGGCTGGAAACCGATACCAGCTCTGATTGGTACCAAGATTTGTGACTTTTGGTCTCATAGTTGGAGCAGCTAATCTATATCAAACTTATGTCCATATCTAGGCTCTTGATTCACTATTGCAAGGCA
This sequence comes from Urocampus carinirostris, assembly GCF_059441175.1. Classification (NCBI taxonomy): domain Eukaryota; kingdom Metazoa; phylum Chordata; class Actinopteri; order Syngnathiformes; family Syngnathidae; genus Urocampus; species Urocampus carinirostris. Next base: position 16,716,457 of record NC_142361.1, read on the forward strand.
GTAGCGCATTTCTTAAAAGTGATCATATGAACGGGGATAAAAATATGAGTGTTCGGTATTGGTGGGGACACGTCCCCTCTGTACATACCAACACTACACCCTTTGCCAAAAAAGGTTGTGTTTTATATTTTATTTTACTGTACTTCTCTTAAAAAGAAGTGTTGTTTTTGGTTAATAGGATTTGATTTTGTATGGTGTGCACCTTTTTTCGAGCACAGGACAGTACTGTAGTGCTTCTTTCCGCCGCTATCAGCGTGTGGCGCTGTGAGAGCTCGTCCAGCATTCACCCTGAAGAAGAAATCTAGCTTCCTCTTCCTAGTTCGTGTGTAAACATTCTATACTGTATCTCCAGCGCACTAAGAACTTTGACATTATTACTGTTCAATATCACTTGTAAATCCATTCAAGATGGTTGGTTCTAAGTGTAAAGCAGAGGCGAGACATTTCTTTGTTAATGAAAGTGGAGTATGGAAACTTGATGCTGTTGAGAAAATGGTTGGATTGCTTTTTTTCGGCCACTTTTCGCTTAACTCTTGAAGCTCATCTTCCAAAAGTAAGTTAAACCTAACTTTATTTATCTTTATAAAGCATACTGTTTTATGAAATGTTTATTTTTTATACAAAACAATTCAGGTTACTCATACAATCCTTAAACATACGTATCTAAACCTTAAACATACAAAATATTGTACTGAAGCAACTTACGAACAAATTCAACTTACGAACTTATGTCCGGAACGTCCGATCATTCGTAAGCAGGGCAGCGTCTGTATAGTTTGAAAAACATTTAAGTTGAGTTAATTGTTATATATATATATATATATATATATATATATATATATATATATAAAAAGTATATGTTTTAAGTGAAATTAGCCCAGTTTTGCTAAAATAGGTTACTAGTGGTGCCTGAATAAGACCAGCAATCTTTACCTAAATTTAATGTGGAGAAGGGCGATTTGAGATGAGTCAGCGGACCAGCGTCTGACCTGAAGCATGTCAACGCCTGCATGGACCAGTTGGCAGAGATGGGAAGCTGCATCGTGGCCGTCATAGACTTTCTGGACTAGTTTACAGGCTGTGAGCGTCGGACAAGTTTTCAACATGTTACCTAGTGTTTACTATGTTTGTGTACTGTAATGCTAAATCTATTTCACCCTGGTCATCCTGAAAGGGGGATTACCACTTGTGAGGCCCCTTCTCAAGGTTTCTCTTTTTCCTCACGCTGAGGTTTTGTGTTGTTCCTTGCCCGCATGTTGGTTTAAGATCAGGTAATGGTGTAATTATAATCCTGTGCAGTCCTTTGAGACATTTTTGTGATTAGGGGCTATATAAAAAAATCTGACTTGACTTGACCTGTTGAAAATTGAAGACTACTGACAAAGTCATCAGAAAATATTGCTTTATTTATCTGATTATATTGCAATATATTAAGTGTTAATAGGCTGATTAAGTTCACTAACCTATATGCGTCATTTTAAAACATTCAACATTCGATCAGTCTGGCCCTCGGCTTGTAGCCTTTATTTTTGTATGGCCCTCTATCTGTTTGAATTTTACACCCCTGATGAGATAAAAAAAACACTTAATTTTATTTATTTTTTTCAATTAGAAACTTTAGAAAAAACATTTTGAATACAGTTTTTCTTAGTTATTCCTCGCCCTCGTGCAGGTTTCAGATCAAAATATGTTGTAAAGTGGTCTGTGCAGCCCTTTCAGACTTTTTGTAAATAACTAATTCGGTGCCATAACATATACATACACTTTCAGAATCATTGTCCCTGAGTGCCAAAACATGAAAATATTTTTTGTTTGTTTTATGAAAAAAATATATATTATATATAATTATGATAAAGTGTTCGACCAAGCTCACCAGTAAGTATAAAGCCTATGGGAATGATTTCTTATGGAAAATCACCATGGAATGGCTTTGATCAGATCTTTGTTCACACATAGAGGAAACCCCCACTTCCTATTTCTGCTACCAGTATCCAGCGATTGAGAGTGTGTAGGTGGCCCTGGAGTAGGCGTAGTGAAGCAGTGTAGGGCGCAGTGAGAAAAGGGAATTCATGGATTAGTACAGACACTTCAACAGAACTTTTTTTCTTTCTCAAAAAAGATGACAAAAACCCTTCATCCTTGTCAGGTCAGGAGGGATGAAGTTTCGTGCATTTTGCATTTTTGGAATTAGATTCCCAAGGTAACTGAAATCGTGTGATCATATCACTGGAAATGTCAAGTGCTTAAATGTTCTTTCAAAGTGAATGCATAAGTTGAGTGTTCTAGCAATAAAATGTTGTTTTGCAAACAAAGTGCCGTGTTTTTATGGAAAGCGATATTTGTATATAGAAGGTATCACAAATGCAAAATAAAAATCAAAAAACATATAAGTAAAAGCTCTGCTTGAAATACATCCTTTAACAAAAAGCTGTTTTCCTCGCAAGTTATATCGGAAAAGCTGGAAACATACTTGTTTTCCAATGAAAGATAAATATTAAAACTTTCTTTTGATATATCCTATGCCACAGAATAAAATCTTCTGTAGGCCTTCAAAAATGAGTCAAAATGGCAAAAACTGGCTGGCACCGGCTCCTCCCATTTGAGATAAACGTCTGGCAGTAAATGAGTCAAGGGCAAAAAAACGTGACTTCATGAAAAGTAACGAGGCAGTGGGTACTGCAGCCATGCAAACCATGGCACACAAGAGTTTCCGTGCAGGAACGTAGCTCGAAACTACTCTAAAACAACACAGCGGGCCCAAAACATTACCTTCAAGACCAAACTTTCTACTACATTAACATGCTTCTAATCCATCACTCATTCATCCCGGTCAATGTATATAGTAAGCTGTCATTATCTCGTCTCATTTGTTTGCAAATCCACAGGAGACACTTTGCAGAAGGAGCAATCTCTTGACTTGATTTTCTGGAGTCGAGTGACATTTTCAAAAAGAAGGACAAGGGCTGGAGGACAGATGGATGGAGCGAGACAGGAAATGAAAAGCTTTCTCTAGTTGCACTCCCCGTGACCTCATCAGCGTGACGGCGACTTTTATGAGCTTTCCCTCTCCACACCCGCACACCACCTTACACGTGCCAGGAGTGGACGCACACGTTTGCACGTATCGCAGCGTTAAACTTTCGTTTTTTGCTTCTTTTCTCGTGACGGCCGGGATTAAGACATCACTGGATATACAAGCGGGGCCCATGCACGGGTGACTGATTGGCCACAGCTTTACTAGGAACGTTTTGTGAAGGTTTTCATTTCCACCATCACATTGTGATATGGAAGAAGCAAGTCAAAATTCTTTATGGGATGAACCAGAAGAGAAACGGCAGAATGTCAGGTTCAAGTCAAGTGATTTAAAAACGACTTATTGCAAGTTTATACTTTTTGGCAAGGTTACTTTTGTTGATGGCTCCATTTCATAGAGAACCTTTTCAACCCACCGAAGTGAGTCATTTTAAAAAACGATCCCCCTCCCTCACTGTGCAGTTATTGCAACTGTGTACCAAAAGCACCACTGTGCTTGATTTAAAGCTTCATAAAAGGAATCTATGTGTTTTCTTTTCGCGATACCGAGCCATTTGTAGTCTGGCGTGGGATCTGCTTACACAGAGAGGTGGTCTTATACACCTTTGGCTTTCTACCGCCCAGAGAGAAGTAGCCTAGCCTGGATTTGCTTTAGCAACACATTGATGATGCTGGGATTTATGCCTGTGCAGCAACAAAAATTACGATTAATGCATGAATCGTCGCAGGAGGTCCGAAGGGTTTTTCAAAATAATTTTGAGAAGCCTAACATCTTGTGTAGCACTTGGGTTCCCTGAAATTACAGCAACGTGGTGGCAGGCGGTGCATTTCTCATCTAGGCCTTTCGCTCCAGTCTGAACTAGTGATTTGTCATTCGCAAAGGAACAGGGCCTGTGAGCCGACCCTCGGAAGTGTAATTTCCTATTATATTGTCGAGGACTCTGGTGGAGGAGCTTTCAGCCGACCCCGGCCACCGCCCCGTTCTCTGGGTCCGACAACTCCAAACGCCACCACTGAGCGTGGTCCGCTTCAAGAGCTAGCAACATGGACTGTGTGAGAAGAGGATAGAGGGACGGAGAGGAACTCGAGCTGTAAAGCCAGTCTTCAGTAAGGAAATCGAAGTTAAACACGACTGGATAAACAGACCAAGAAGAACGACTAAAGAGTAATAAAAAAAAAGGCAGCGAGACAGAAGCTCGGCCTGACCTGAACAGAAAGAATTTCGGGGTTGGTCGGGCTTGGGTTCAGGGTAAATATCATACCTGTGGGCTTTAAGAGGCGGATGAAACCTTTTCCCACTTGCGAAAGGCTTGCTCGCCTCAGAGTTGTCCAACCTTTTGCTGTTAAATCAAAATCACAATATATTTCCTTGAGCAGCTCCTTTTCTTTACATTTTACCTCTATTGGCGTGATCGCTTTGGTAGATTCCCACCCCTTAGCCAGTCATGGTTTGTGACAGCAATGACATTTCCGAAGGCCCGCTTTTAGATAATGACTCTCCAACATGGAATCTGTTTGGCTGAACTCTGGGGCAATAACCCAAAATGTTGAAAGAGACATATTAGACCAAAAAACATATGTCTGGAGCAGCGAAACATTAAAAGCTTTATATAAACCTCATGAGCGATGCAACACATAGACAGACGCTGCCCGACGTACAAACGAGTTAGATTCCGGACGATCGTTCAGTTGAATTTGTTTGTAAGTTGCTTTAGTGCTATATTTTGTATGTTTAAGGTTTGTAGATGTTTAAGGCTTGTTTAAGTAACCTGTATTGTTTTGTACCAAAACAAAAATTTCATAAAATAATATGCTCTATAAAGATAAATCAAGTGAGATTTAACTTTCTTTTGGGAGATGCAGTTCAAGATGTCCTCCTCCGTGTAAAAAGACACGGCTCGCCTTTTTAAACTTTACACCAACCATATTGAATGGATGCACGCGATATTAAACAATAAAAACGTCAAAGTTCTTAGCGCGCTAGCGATACAGTACACGTTGTTATGATTACACACGAACCAGGAAGTAGAAGCCGGATTTCCTCTTTGGGTGGATGCTAGGGGGCCTCTCACAGCGCTACGCGGCTAAAAGAAGCACTACACTACTATCCTCTACTCGGAAAAAGGTGCACACAATTCAGAATCTAACTTACAGCAATGTCCGGATATTTTACGACATCACGAAAAAAATGCTTGTATCTACCGTTTTGCGTAAGTCGAATGGTTGTAAGTAGAAGAGTGTCTGTACTCTATACATCTATATGGCTTGGAAAATGTTATGTTTGTCCGGTTTGTCCTATTAAAACTATATAATTTTCCATTATCAAACATTTTTGAAAAAGCGCCTAGGAGCCCCATAGCCAAGGGCTAAACAGACAGCTTTATCAAACATCGATGTTACAGTACATTGCCTTTAGGAAATTCTTTATGAAGATTTTTAAGCCGAGCATTTACTACTGGCTAAAATAAACCTCATAGAACAAAATGTGATTTGTTAAATAGTTAAATATGGCAGCACAACCAGGGAGAAGCAATAAAAGGAAGCTGGCAGACAATTTGAAATTATTTAATAGGTATTGATGGACAAAATCTAATCAACATCGCATGATTCAGACATTTTTAGGGCAGCAGAGAAGGCCTCCCAGACCCTAACGGCCCACCACTGCAGAAACGTGCTGTGACCTACAGAATGACATAAATGTCGGTTGACAGTTTGTAACCCCTCCAATGGAGACCAGTTTGTTCCGCAAATTACAATATATTAATAAGATACAGTTCTCTTATGATTTTACTCTACTTAATAAACAATTTCCATTCCAATTTTGGCAGATTGGCTAATTTCCCAAAGCACACCTGATTATCTCGCTCAACGCTCATGTGCGGTGGGAATCATCACTTTGTAATGCATTTGTAATGCAATACGTGTCAACATCATTGCAAAATAGTCTTGAGTGAGATTGTATTACCTATTACTGAATGAGGATTCAGAGATTCCCATTTTAAGGGTATGTTCTGCAAAAACCATTCACCGAATCTGCCGTTTGTTATTGTTGGGACGCACTCATCCCCGGTACTCAAAAATTTTATTCGTCTGTTCCATTTTCACAGGTGGTAAGTCTCTCAGAGCTGTGGTGCCCAACCCGGGAGATGTGGGTCCATGGGACATTTGCAGAGTCTGCAGAGTGACTGAACAAAATGTAGTTTGTCTATGTCTGAACATTTTTTTAATATAGAAGCCAGAAACTGTCCATTTGCATACCTGTCAACCTCCACACCTCCATGCCCGTACAAACTGTCGTATTTTCCCGTACAAAATAATCATACACCGTATTTTTTTCCCGGAATGATGCATGATGGGAAATCCCCAGGCGCCGGACGCATGAGCACATTAGCATCAAACCGCTCGCTTCGTTTGCAACGAAAAAAACGATAGAGATAGAGGCTAAGCGGCAAACTCGTTAGACTTGATTGATTTGCCCTTTCGTGATAGTCGTGTTTATCGGATGGTACCCATAATTGACAAATTTGCATTTTTCCGTACAGATTTCCTTGTACGTCGTACTCGTCTTAAAATGCATAAAAAAAAACATACTTTGTACGGCCAAACCGTACAGGTTGACAACTATGCATTTGTGCGTCAAACATTGAAAAAAAAAAAAGTGTAAAGAGGAAAATTTTTCATAACATAAGGCCCCATTTATAATTTTATATAAATTTTACAAATGGTAAAGCGTCTGCATTTATATAGCCTTTTTCAAGTCAATGAATACCTCCCAAAGCACTTTACAATGTGCTTCACAATTACCCATTCACACACACACACACACACACACACACACACCAATAGGGAGTCAGCCATGCAAGACGCCTACCTCCTTATTGGGGGCATTAGGGATTCAGTGTCTTGCGCAAGGACACTTTGAGATGCAACACAGAGGAGCTGGGAAGACGAGCGCTCTACCTCCTGAGCTAATCAAAAAATAATTTAAACCTGACTGAAAACAAAAACCTTTGTAAATTTATAAATGTCTTATAAATGAAATGATCTGCATTTATATAGCGCTTTTCAAGTCAATGACTTCCAAAAGCGCTTTATAATGTGCTCCACATTTCCCAATAGCCGCCTTGCAGCCATGTAAGGCGCTAACCTGCTTATTGGGGGTATTAGGGGTTCAGTGTCTTACCCAAGGACACTTCGACATATAACAGGGACGAGCCGGGATTCGAACTGGGATCCCTTGATCCCAAGATGAGTGCTCTACCTTCTGAGCTACTGCTGCCCCACTTTTTTTATAACACTTTTTATCAGTTGAAATCAACTTTATACAATTATTTAATTGAATTACCAACTCGACTCACCACAACAGGATTTGTAAGGTGCCATGCCATACATTAAAGGGAGGAATCGTGGATATGTTAAATAACATATGTATATGAAATCGTTATATTTATTCAGTGATAGTTATTTCTCATTTAGTGTCGTTTTGGGATTTTCTTTTTCTAAATCGATAGTTTTTTCATTATGTTATGAATATTATTGATACAATTAGTATGTAACGTATTATTTGCTGATTGTCTGCAGAAGAGTGAGGCACGCAATTCTTTTGCCTCAAGGCAGAGGGTGACAAAGAGACCAATGATTTTGATTGTGTGCACAGCTCAGCCCAAAACAGTAGAATGATTGAAAGTATTATCAAGTTAGCAGCAGGTCAAGAAATCCAGTATAGTGTCATAATATTTCTGTAGTAGTATTTTTTTTTTGTAACATTTACCTCGAAATATTTTTTGCAGTAATATTTATAGAAATGCTGCAGTAGTTGTATTTTTTGAAGTATTCTTCTTCTAGTAGTTTCATGTAGTATTTCCATAGTAGAAGGTTTGGAGTATATATGTCGCATTTTTTTCTAGTTGTATTCTTGTAGTATTTTTTGGGTAATATTTCTGTAGTAGTATTTCAGAAGTAGTATTTTTGTATTGCAGTGTTACTATGGTGAGTGGTATTTTTTAAGTATTTCTGCAGTATTTTAGTTGTAGTAGTATTTTGTATTATAGTACTACCGTAGCAGTATGGCCATAGTATTTTTTTTTTCTTTTCAGAATGAAAGCATAATAATATTAAGTCCTAATTTTCAAGCAAAATATTTGATATAGTTTTGTAGTATTTCTCTAGTAGAAACTTGTCGACACACAATGGGACAAACGTGGCACCTTTTAAATACTATTTAACTTACAATTATAAATATTTTGTCATCATATTTTGACCCTTTTTGTTTTGCGGGACGGATGAAAAATCCCACTCCTGATTTATAAGTTAATGTAAGACAATAAAACATTTTTTTCCTTATGCTATAGTTTATATGCAGCTTTCCTGCTCAGCCAATCAAATGCTGAATATATAGGTTCATATAGGTTTATTTGTAAATCTGACTGTGTCTTACCAGACACAAACTTCACCACACACCATTGTTAAGGTGGTAATCAAAATAATAATAGATATTCTAATAGTTTGCTCGATAGTCCAAATATTTCTAAGACGCCATCTTAGAAACTTTTGAGGAAACACCAGCGAGACGACCCCTGCATGGCCACAAACAAAAAACACTCCCAAACCGGCACTCAAAGCATTCACCAAAAGCTGAAACCACACCTGAGCTCGCTCCGTATCACAATCACAACATCGAGATCGACTCAAGAGGGGGCAGCGGCTCACGGCCCATCAGATTGCTTGTCCCGTCTGCGTGCTCACGTTTAGGAAGGAGAGGAAAATGAGAGGCAGGAATGAAGCCTCGTCCTCTAGTGCAGACACACGCTTGGCCCCGGGAGGCAAAGAGTGAACCAAGAGCTTGTTGCAAACAAAACAACCACAAAGGAAGTTAAAACCTGAAAATGTAATACGCTCAAGTAAAAAGAATTGCACATTATTTTTTGCCCAGATCTTCTCTGAGCACACAAGTGTCACATCTGATTAACCTTGACACAATATTTCTTTGTGTTGGCGTGTGGAAAATGTATTCTATTGGTGGCCCAAGGGGAGGCGGCAGCCAACCCTTTCCCGATGATTAGGAATTCCGCATTCGGGCTCAAATTCAGCACAGGGGACCCGAGGCTTTCTCTGATCCTGTATTATATTTTGCTTTACGCTATTTACCGTGGGTTTTATAAAAACAAACAAATTAGATCATGTGAATGGGGAGTCTGGGATTAATTTTAAAGCAGTTGATTAGCGTGCATGTGCTTGTGTGTGTGTACCCTAGGATAATGATGTCTGGGACCAAGCCAAAAAGCCTTCAGGCTACAAAGAAGACACACTCCCAGAATTTATCCAACACCACAATACCCCTTTGGCACATGCGCTGTCTCTTCTTTATATTGTTGGAGGCCACTGGAGCTATTCTTAAGGACGCCGGGCAATCTAAGGTCTTGTAAATTTGAACAGGCCTGGAATTGAGACAAAAAGCAAGAACATATGCAGAAAAGAAAGATATGATGATATGAAGATATAAAGATATGATGTACAACAAAAAGTTATATTTTAAAAAGTTCTCAAAATTGTAGACATTACTAGCTAAATAAAGACAAATTGCCTTTTGCGAATAAATGTGGCCTACAGCATTTTATTTTGGTAAAGCCGATAGAAACAGTAGTCTTATCAATATGACGCTAGAAGAACCGTGTCGACAACGGACATAAAGCTTTAATTTCCTTTTCTGGATTGTGAAAAATGCAGCAGTAAGATACAATGTGTTGAGACTGTGTGCCAATAAAATGAAAATGAAATGATCTGCATTTATATAGCGCTTTTCAAGTCAAGACTTCCCAAAGCGCTTTACAGTGTGCTTCACATTTCCCAATAGCAGCCGTGCAGCCACGGAAGGTGCTAACCTGCTTATTGGGGGCATTAGGGGTTCAGTGTCTTACCCGAGGACATGTTGTATAATAATAGTCTGAAAAATCGTCTGTGTAATATAGTGTAATAACCTGTGAAGCCCTTTGAGACTCTTTGTGATTAAGGGCTATACAAACAAAAATGACTGTACTTGACTTAACACGGAGGATTCAAATTCGCCGAGATTCGAACTGCGATCCCTTGATCCCAAGACGAGCGCTCTACCTCCTGAGCCTCTTCCGCCCGCTATAAGTGTACGATAATTAGGTGCATAACGTTTACATCTGTCCGAACTATTAAAAGAGATAGTAGGTAATACATCACATAAAAACTTTTAAAATTTACCGCATGGCCTTGTTAATCCTTCAACATGGATTGTCTGAGGCTTTGTTTATGTTGAAGGAACCTGTGACGCTGGAAACCCGGAAGTAATATTATTTTAACAACACTTTAAAACATAAAGCGCAAATGAACAAAAAACGTTGTAGAACACACATCTGTTGAGCCTCGTATTACTTTTTAAACACAGTAACATTTTAAAGAAAAAAAGTTGCCAAAATGGGAGACAAAAGTGATTGACGCCAGAGACAAAAAATGTCTATTTGTTCCAGAGAGTAGATTAAAAATGTAGATATATTAATATCAAAGGCTTTTGATTTCTTAAAATGAAACATTTTTATCTCCTTTAATAACACAAGACATTGAAAGAGACTGCATTAAACAAAATGAGTAAAATAACCAAATCCACAACAATATTTATTAAAACAGGTTTCTATGTTTTCTAACAACAACATTTTCTGGTACAAAAAAACAAAAGCAACGTGGGAGTCATTGTAGCACCCTGATCAAGTCAAGGCTTATGCGTCCTCTCGGAGCGTCCACATTTAACACCCGAACCTCAACCCTCTCCCCGGGCCCTAACGCCAGGCTGCATCGACGCTGGCTAACAGGCAATTTGTCCGCTGTCATTTTGCTCTTATGGATGAGTCCCGAGCGGCCCACTCCAATATCTACAAAAGCCCCGAATAGACACGTGTTATCCACCCGGCCTGTCAGGACTGCGCCCACCTGCAGGTCGTGGATGGATACTATGCCCCGCTTAAAGTCTTCCTGTCCAAAATCTGAGGATAACAAACAGACAAGATGATATCAAATCAGTTGGTGGTTCAAGGGTTTTGTTTCACTGGTAAGGGAAACGAGAGCAAGGAAAAATAAGGGGTCGGATGTGAAAGGATGGAGGCATTATGTTTCGGGAAGCAACCGAATCCTCATCTAAGCATATTTCTATATTTTTGCCAAGCCGCTTTCCATGTGATATCTTTCTTCCCTTCTGCTGCTTAAAAGCAAACAATGAAGGCAAGGAAACCTTCCGTCCCAATTATCCCCGACAACATCAGTAGCCTAAGCCCATCTGTTTACTCAGCTGAGCACAATTGTGGTGCTGCCGAGCAACTCAAGAACATTGACGTAAAGAAGATCCTTGTTATTTTTCTAATGCAAGTAATTGAGACGTGGAGATGGTGCTTATTTTGAAAATGACCAAATAATCCAATCTCTATTGTTGTTAGCCTTTTTTTGCCACTTACACTCATTTAGCTTGACACCCATATAATACCCTCAAGTGTTCCTAGCTGAATATTACATCAGGCCATGTAAAAAGGCAATCCCAAATTTGTCCCAAAATCCCTAACATGGAAGGTATGAGGAAATATTACGTTTTTTGCATAAAATCTTGCTCTCTCTCGCTGCCTGTCTCTCTGGCTGTCCCGCTTGCTGTCTGTTTTGCTCGCTGTTTGTCTCACTATCTGTCTATCTGGATCATTTGCCATCTCTCTCTCTCTATGCAAAATTACCTCTAATAAAAGGGGAAAAAAACTAATTAGATTAAATATTAAATATCTTAAACACATTCTATAAATCTGTTTTCAAAATGATCACTTCTCTCCTGTTTGTCGTGAATGTTAAGTGCCCCTATCACTTGCCTCAACCACTGGCTTGGATTGATGCGGCTGTATGTATAATATTCTGGCACTATAACTGTTTTTTTCTCTAGAAATATCTGTCAGGGACATTCATTTGTCACAATGGGCCACAAAAATCAAGGTTACAGAAATTTTGTTCACTACAATTGCTGTCTGTTTTGGGAGTTTTCCCCACATGTTGTGTTAATGGGATCTTCAATAAAATCCTAGCTCTACAGCAAACAAGCCAGATGGGTCAACTTTGAGACTGAATTTCTCTAAACCTTTGGTGCGTGGAATACGTAGCAACATATTTGCATAACCGTGGGGAGGAATACTAAATGTTCTGTGTGTATTCTAATAAAACAAAATTCTGTTTGGAAGTACCTTTAAAGCATACATTTCAAGTAGATACAATACGTGGTCAGGTAATGCCATACTACCGTTGTAAGACTGCATAAAAGACTGGGTGCCCGATAGGTGAGATGGCCTTACCCTGACGTATGTCAAAGCCAGGAGGCTGGGTGAGGCCGTCCAAGATGAGTCTGAGTGTCTCAGGCGTGGTTTCTAGCGTTGTGGACAGCTTGTCAATTCCAAACATGGCAATTCTCTTGTCCACGCTCTGCTTAAGATGCACACTACCAATCTGGCTTGCAGTCTCACCGATAAGGGAGAGAAACCTAAAGGTGAAATTAGGATATTCAACTTACCATTTGAAGAGTAATTGAGAAAGAAAATATTTCGTATTTTACAAGCTATAACGGTCACATAAAAACCCCAAATTGGCCAGAAATGTGTAAGAGTGCCTTACAACCCGGCGCACCATATATACCATAGAATATGATAGATACTGTATAATACCGTAACTGACCAACGATTTTGCAATGATTGATACATTTGATAATATAATACGCTTAAGTAAAACCTTGATTGAAAATTATAGTAAGCAACGGGAATCAAACCTGAGTAGTGGTGGTAGTATTGCGAACACTTTACAACTAGACCCCCAGTGGTACAAATTACATGTCAAGGCATTAGATCATATTTTATTATCGCACTATTTTTTCCTCACAGCGCCAGGAACACTGATTTGCATAATACATTCTAATAGGTTAAACTTTCTTTCCACTTCTTCACTAACGAAAGTCAGAGATTGAAGAAAACAAAAAGCTTTTCAACCAAATATGATATTATATTTATATATATATATATATATATATATATATATATATGTGTGTGTGTGTGTATATATATATATATCCTATGTACCTATACATAATAAATTGAGAGGTTATAGACGCACAGGTGAAGAAGTGAAGAAATGGTTTCAACTGTCCTAACAGTGAGTAAAAATTGTGTGATAATGGGATAAACCCTAATGCAATTTAATTAACATCTAATGGAAATGTGTCGGCACTTCCACCACCGCTACTTGGCTTCAATTTCCATTGCATCCAATATTTTGTGATTTTAGTCAGAGGTAATGCATTAATAAGTACCGTACACACAGAAGCTTACTATAGTCTCAATGTAATGGGCCTTTAAGTGTGTGTAAAAAAAAAAAAAAAAAAAACATGACAAAATAATATTTTTGGGCTATGGCCGTCTTAAATTCATTCCAGTGCGCCTTATAGTGTGGAAAATAGGGTATTTACTAAGACATCCAAATTCAAATATAATCAGATTAATCTAAATGAGTGCCAGAATAGTTTTAGTTAAAATATCACCCTTTTGTACATTGAGAAGCAAAGAAAGTGACAGAAACATTTACACTTCACCAAAACTGCCAATTTTTGGACTGTGAAAGTGTAGTTAGCTTCATAAAAGAGTGCATTAATATTACAATTTAAACGCTGTAACGAGGAAAAAAAAATATTGGAAAATTATATTGGGAGTGGAGTTGGTGATTTCACTGAGCTAAACGTCGTCTACATCGTAAAACTACAGCTATTTTAATAAAACACACATTTACTGTGTTTCCTTGTTCTTAAAAAATCCATCCCAGTCGGCTATAATCACTGTGACACCTCAACCCCAACTTTAGAAGATTGCCAAGAAAAACCTCCAGTTTTGGGGACACTAACATCCATTAAAACTTGACCCAATCTTATTAACATGACTATATTCTGCAGAAACTTAAACTGGCATGAGCACAGGAGTACCAAATAAAGCTTATGGAAAAAAATGTGCTTGTGCGAGCTTAGTGCATACAGAATATTATTTACAGTACAAGCTTTCCACAGCTGGTGATAGATGTGAATGCATGAGCTTGTGTGCTTGGACCAACTGGGTGGTGTCTGTGATGGATGTCGCTCGTCTGACGCCAAGCAGACCCGCCCCCGACCCCAGCTGTCCCACCTTTTTGCCACAGTGATGGACTGAACAGGTGGGCACACACATAACAGTGATTCATTGAAATCTTGTTAAGAAATGCTTATTTGGCAGCAGCAGAGACAGTGAAAGGGGAAACCGCTTGTGTAATAAAATGTGTCGAGATGTGCAGGGTTCATACACCGTTTTCACGGCCAAATTCAGGCACTTTTTAGGCACTTTCAAAGACATTTTTCCAATTCCTCTGGTACCATCTGTTCACCTGTCCTCTGGGGTGCGACGCGAAGTGGGCAATGATGCTTCACATGACAATATCATACAAACTAATGTCAGCTGCCATTAGTCATGAGGGAAGAAGAAAGCCACCAGTGCTGGCATGTTAGTAAGCAGATTTGTTTTATATTATTTATTGTGAGGTCTATTGAATCAGACTGCAGGGAAACAAGGCAACATTTAAAGCATTTTCAAGCACTACACCCAAAATTCAAGCACTTTTTAAACTTTGAAACCAGAACATTAAAATTCAATTTTTTCTAGTTTTTCAACACAAAGGATCAGATTAAGTATTTAAAAAGGGAAAAATATATTACTTTTCTTCAATTCCCTTTTATATTTTGTATTTATTTAAAAATACATTTACATACAAATTTTGAGTGTTTCAAAAGAAATTTCATGAAATTATAATTTAAAACTAATACAATGAAATATAACTTGTGCATGTAAACGTGAATTAAAGTTTAAGAGAAAAATTGTATAGGCCTACGTTGTCCATTTTCACCCCATATACTGTATAGCCAATGTATCGGATTTGAGACTCTCTATCGGCATGTACAAAAAATAAATAAATCATTTAGTCATTTCTCCTCCTGGCCCTGCCCATTTTAGATATTTTTAACCCAATGCACCCCACGACTCAAAACATTCACCCACCTCTGAGCAGACAGAGAAGTCAGTTATTATTTTTATACTAGGACTCAACAATCAAATTCAAATGTTTAAGTTACAAAGGCTGCATATTGAAAAGTTGTGATGTATTTTGAAATACTGCAAGTTAATGTGACAAATTAATAAATTAACTGCCTTAGTAATTCATGGTTAACTGGATTTTACTTTAGCACAAAATTAACATATAAAAAAATCATTTTTGTCTAAATAGTTGATGCTGGCTTCAACAGCACAACTCATTATCACTAGTGCCTTAAGCACAGTGGCAATGAGTTTGAATGGGCCCTTTCAAAATGTTATGAAACAGTGTAATAACAGTGTTATTACTAGAACCAAGTTTTAAAAAAAGAACAAATACATATCACAAGTTGATTGAATACATAATAACAATTTTAGGCCAACTTGACCGGGAATTGTGTGCTTTTGGATTTGTAACCGATCGTGCTTACCAAGGCAACATAGTCATTGATATTAAAAGCTAATAAGGATGGGCCCATCTCAAATAAACCCTCCACAGATCCAGGTTAAAAAGAGCACATACATATAACATGAATATAACAAGTTGATGCTACCGGTTTGATGCCAACATCTTCCAGATCCAACACCAACTCTCACAATTGCCTCGGGAATTTCCTAGTTTGAACTACTGTATTGCAAATCCCTACAGGTATATTATGTTCATTCTTGACTGCATAATGTTGCTGATAAATTTGAAAAAATATAATATAAAATTAGCTCGTGATCACAAAATTGAAGTGGGAAAAAAATCTAATTGGATAGTTTAAAAAAAAAAAAAAGTTTATCCCTCTGAGTGTGTGTGCGTGCACGTGTGTGCATGTGTTGTATATGGTTACATCGGAGGAGGGGCAGTGGGCAATACGTGGGGGCTGTAATGCGAATCCGGTTTCTCTAATGTGATGAACACAATATTCCTTGCACACTTAATTGACACATGCTCGCATACGCACATATGCACTTCTGTCATCCTCCCTATTATCATTGTAATATCCTTCATCGTACTTAGGAAAGTGTGACAAGCAAATTCTTGCACTACTGCGTAAAATAATTTACTGCAAGCTGTTGGTGACCTTGACTTAGCTTTAAAGACATATAATAGTTTCCGTCAAATGCATTGGACACTGCCTGTATTTAACTCCTCCAGAGAATAATGTACTTACTGCCAATTGACACCAAAGAGAATGAAATACAAATTTGCAGAGCAAAAAAACTCCATGTCACTTGTAACTTGAGGTACCACTACAGAAGATTCCAAGGGAAGGGAGAAACTTAATGCCCATCCCAGTGTTGTTTTTCGTTTATGATATTGGTTTAAAATAAAGTTTAAACGCCAGCCCAAACTCCAAGAAAAAATAAAAAAGATTAATTTGATGAATTTATTCAAGAGCGTTGAAGAAATGTACGTACTTGCATGTGCAACATAACGAGCTTGACCAAAGACAGGAGATGACAGGCGAGAGATAAAATGTACTAATATAGGTAATACTTCAACAAGTAAACCACTAAAACATCATGTCAATTAGAAATTAAATTTACTAGACAATCCCAATGACCCATCAACTGGTGAGCTATTTTCAGGGCTTGTCTGCCCCCCTACTCAGGACTTTTTGGGGACTCCTGGTGCCCGCGTGCACCACATCGGAGATCCCTGTTCTTCTTGCCCAAACCTCATCATAACCCAAAAAGTGTCATTTTCTGTCAATTAGTTAAATTAGTGCGGTAGAAACTCCATTTTGATGAATGAATCTGTTTTTACACACTCGGGACTCCTTGTCTTACTTGTTTTGCACAGATTGTCCCTGAAAAGAATGTTCCCTAATAAGTGAACTTATAAACAAATGGTTGTTGAGGCAAGGGACTTTATATTAATCCTAGCCTAGTTTATACTAGGAGCAAATGTTCACAAATATACAAAAAACCCTGACCTGTCACCTAGACTAGAGCTGATACCATTGAAATGGCATCACTGAGCCTCTAGTGTCAGAATGTATGTAGACTAAACACAGTTGAGTGACTACAGCTGCAACCGAAAGCGCTACCACACTCAAACAGAAACATAGCCAACATGAAACGCATTGTTCAATGTGCTTTGAATATGGGCATCAGCCCTGTTAACAATCATTTCTTCCACAAGGACGGATGCTCACTAAGACACAGAGTGGAGCCCCAAAGCCGTCACGTCCTCCGTTGCAGAAAATTGAATCAAGAATCCCCACTAGAATAAGCAGCACCATATGACAAGCCTTCCAAATCGACTCCATCTTTGCCCAAACATGCTTCAGCTGGTAGGGGGGGACTAGTGCACCAAGTGTGTTCGGTGTCCTTGTGTGTGTCTCAAATACCTCTGTGCCACATCATAAGACTCAGGGTGGATGCAGGTCTGATCCAGAGGGTTGAAATGCGTTGGTACGCTGGCACTGGACTTTCCTTTGCCCTTCTTGGTGGCTGGTTTAGCTGGCTGTTCTGCAGGTGGTGCACTTGTGGTGCAGCTACCACATGAAGAAATCCATGAAATTCAATTCAGAAGCATACATGTATCACTCCTGTGCAATGAATTCTCAGAAAGAAAAAAAAAAAGAAAAACAATCATGGTGTATTAACCTACAATTTTTAGGAAGGATGCATGCTGAAAAGTCAAAACAACTTAGTTGATCATCTGCTGAATAGCGTTAATGTTTTTTGAACACGTGTTTGACGATGAGTCTATGCACCACTTACCTCAATAAGCAAAAATGCTTTTTTGAAAGGCGAAGGGATGCTTACTTTTGCAACATCAACCAAATCATTTTTAGTGTTAGTCTGTAAGGGTCGCAGAAGAGCTGAGAGTAACCTTGTCGACATAAACAGCGATTTAATCAACCTACTGATTGATAATGTGTTTAAGCCCCATTACCTAGGTTAAAACCAGAGGTAAGATCGGCCTAAAAAATCCAGCCCGACCTGATCTGGGCAAGCGGGTATGAAAGCGCATCTCATTAACCTGATTTGCAAGACTAAGCCCGAAGCAAACCCGAAACGTCATGTAGCATTTGTGAGGACCCAAGAGGAGGAGAGGTGAATTATGATAACAAATCCAAGTGTAACAGGACTCAATGAATATTTACATCTTTTGGATTTCTGTGTCTACAAAGGTCAAATCCATTTGTCCTTCCAGTTTACACATTGCTTAACCTGACCAGGGTTGCGGGGATCCTGGAGCCCATCCCAGCAGTGTTTGGGCAGGGGACACCATGATATGGTTGCCAGCCAGTTGCAAGGCACACAGAAACAGACGACAATACACACACTCACTCATTCCTAGGGTCACTTGGGAGTCACCAATCAACTTGCCATGTGGTATGTGGGAGGAAACTCATGTAGGAATGGGGAAAATATGCAAACTCGCACAGGGAGGCAGGTAGCTGGATTTTAATCCGGGACCTCTGAACTGTGGGGCCGACGTGCTATCCTCTTAGTCACCGTGCCGCCGGGAAACTTTTATGGCTGTTCGTAATATTGACTGGTTAAATATTGGGCCATAAACCAAAGCAGTAGTGCGTCCTTAAGAATTAAGTGTGGCACTTTGAGAGAGAGAGAGAACCAGCAAGACAAAGAAGAACAATGATAGGTTGATAATAACAAAAAGACTCATAGAGAAGCCCTCCCTGCCAGAACATAATGATTGGCATTTTAGGCCTGACCCGGGCCATAATTTGGGTCGGTCGGGCTCGGACTAAGGCTTGTGCACATGTTCTAACCTCTGCTTATAACTGACAAAAGTGATATGCAAGGGAAAAAAAAACATGCTCATCTTTAAGTTTGAGTGTGACTGTACACTATGCATCACAACAATGTTGCATTAATATTTGACCTGTGGACAGTTTGGTCGATTCTGATGAAACCAGCGCACTGCTGGAAGCTCTTGGGTCCCATGCCTTTGACCAGCTTCAGCTGCTCCCTGTTGCGAAAAGGACCGTTCTCCTCCCTCCACTCCACAATACTGCGAGCACGTCCCGTACTTAAGCCTGCTACATGCCTACAAAACAGCAAATTAGAGTGATTAGCCTTAAACTCTGTTCTGAATGAGTTGATACAAAATAGCACTCAGGACTAATTGTAGGACGTTTGTCCAAGCAATAAGGAGAAGTAATTTGGAGCAAAGCAACACACTCATTTGAAAGCCGCCTGTGTAAACATTCGGCATAATACCTCAGTCATCAACACGTGCGCAAGAGTTTATGATTGCGTAGCGCAACTGCTCACTAAGCAGACAGGTAAACAGATGACCTGATGCCCACAGCCTCGCTTTGTGGAGTTTGTTTCAATGCTTAAGTTTATGTAGAGACCTTAGCCATGATGCACTGCAGAAAATTCTTGGTCCATTAGCAGATCATTCTACTTATTAAAAGTATTATTTTTTTACATTTTACCATGTCTAAGTTGTATTTCAAGTACAATAAGAGCACAAAACTTAATATAACCAGATGTAGAATAGAATAGAAATTAGAAATAATAGAAATAAAATTAAAATGCCATCCTGATTGTCCAAGAACATTTCCAAGAAAAATACCAGAGTTTAAGAGTATAAGTTAAGGGTAGTAGTTGTATAAAAATAAGTTGTAGTAAGTAAAAAGATATATTTTTAAAAATTAAGAACTCAATTGCCCCTTGTTATTGCACATTCCTGTCTAAGCATTTTGCAGCATTGAGGGTAGTAATTGCATGAAGGTAGAGGCTGTTTTTCAATATATTAGTTCTAGACTTAATGGTCCTAAATAAGTTTAGGCCAGTGGTTCTAAAATAGTGGGGCTGGCCCCCGTGGGAGGGCGCAAGGCTCCGTCAAGCAGGGCGCGTTTGACCAAGGGGAACTTTTTTCTTTTTTTAACTCTCCAAAGAATTAGTTGCAATTCCACCACCACTACACTACGGGGCAGTAGAAGTTTCATGGGCAGATTTTTATGAACACTTAACCTCCACGCCGTGTATATATTACAGAATATAAGCACTGATTATGAGAAAAATAATTAACCTAGATAAGGAGACAGACTTCTTGCGGGGGCGTGAGAGAATTTCTTCTTTTGAGGGTGGAGCGTGACAGAAAATAATTGAGAAGCACTGCCGTAGGGCAACAGTTGCAGTATGCAGGTGACAGATAATTTAGCTCCTTTTTTTTTCATTTCAGGACTTATTTTAAGATTTAAAGATTACATACTTCTGCTCATTCTAAGAACATTTTTCATTCGAGTAACAAGATACTTTTACTTGAAACCTCTTTTTTGTATTTGTTGAATACACTTTTTCACTGTCTCCAACCAGACTTTTTGCAGTGAAGGTTTTTTCTATTCACGTGTCCAATCTACCTCAAGAGGATCTCGGAGCAGATGTTGATGTCGACACCGACAAAGCTCACACACTCCTGCACCACACCATCGAGCGCGGCCTTCAGTGCTACAGATGATACATCATGCTAGAAACACACACAAAATGTATTAAATAGTGACGGGCCAATAGAAATCCAACCCAAAATACTCTTTTTCCTTTCATTTATGTAGGAAACAAGTCCTCTTGAAAAGATTTTTGAAATGTCAGAGTGGGACAGACTCAAGGAAAAGAACGCACGGGAGGCGCAAAGACAGTTCTTGTTTGACTTGGCTGTAGATAAAGATCCTCTCAATGAACTTCTCATTTCAGAACAGGTCTTAGCCACCAGCCCAACAACAACTTAGGAATTGCTTCCAAGAAGCTTTGGAATGTTTTCCCCTATTAGGGATAATAGAGCAAAACGGGGGACACAGGATAGCGGCAAGTGGATCAAATTTGATGAGTGCCAAGGCAGACTGAGGTTGACACTGATACCTCTGCAATCGCCAGACCATTAGTTTACAAGTGAACAACTGTTCTTTACTGGGACTGATACGACTTGACGCCGTACCATGATAAAGTTGACAATAAACACCTTCAGGTAAACAGATAACAAGCCAACCAGTAATCGGGACAGAGTGTGACAGGGATGTGACTGTTGACAGCCCAAATAATGGTTGCATCGACTTCAAATTTGTAAAACAAACAAATACACAAAAAACAATTTATACTTATTACTAAAATTAAGGTATGATTAAGAAAAAAAACATTGGTGAAGTTTGCAGGAATAACATGATGCCATGTAGTTGCCATATTTTTTCTTAATTACCACATGGATCAATCAAACATGAAAGTATTCACCAAAATCTAAATCGTGACAAAAGAGTCAAATCAAAAGATCCAAAAAATAAAGAGCAACCAAAAAGAGAGACTTTTTTGGCTAGATGTATTTCTATATTGTATGTATTTTTAAAAATTACAACGAATAGGCAAAACTAATTTGCATATATACTGAAAGGAATGTTTTTTTCCCAAGCTTAATGTTCTGAAGCCTTTCTTTTGCACTGTTCTGGTGCATCTGTTTGGAATTAAATTTTAATCTTATTTCACAATGTCCATAAACAGTATGGCTTTACTGTGCTTCAGATTTTTTTGTGATGACCTCTGTAGGCTCCATCCTCATTCTGCTCAGACTTTCTCTTTTATACAATAAACAAAACATTTTTTCCACGGCAGAAGACATTTTGATTTAAACAAGGAAAAATATGTGCCCTTTTTCAGACATTGACCATGGATTTGTACAAATAGCAATTTCCTGGTAACGATGGCACTCTAATTAGTTAAGAATAATACCAAAACCCCACAGTCAGAGACACTGTGAAGATAATAGAAAAAAAAAACGCTTGAAAGGACACAACATTGACATTTCCCATGAATGATTTATGACTCAGTACGAATACGTGGAGGATACACAGGGCGGTTGCGGAAAAGTGAGAGTTTGGAGTCTTCAGGAGGAAATCACCTGTAACGTTACACCGGGGAAGAATGTTTTCACACAAGAAAAGGTGTTTGAGTCCACCTGCAATAAAGTGCTCTCACATACTTAAAGGAACTTTAGATTAGGTGAGAATAGCTCACTTCCTATGACACAGAAAGCAATGCACAAAATTTCTGACTCATTAGTAACCTGCACTATGTTTTTATTTTTGAACTTTTGAGAGGTGGAAACAGCGAGGGAAAAAGTAGTAAAAAGAAGTTGCATACGGTTCCACTAACATAGATTAGCTTACTTTTTTTTCTGGAGTTCTTCAGTTTAGTATGACCACACTTTTTGTAAACCTTTTAAAACACCATATAAGAATATGAGATCCATGGAATATTTGTTAAATGTGAAACTGAAAATCTTACTGTACAAATTATTTGAAAAAAAAAACAACAACCAAAAAACACCTGCAATTCTAGCCAATTATATGAAGGTAAAAACACTTTGTTTACATAATTAAAATCATACTGGATCACAGCAAGGATTGTTTTCGCAAACACTTTTGGTAGTTCTTTATTCACCTAGCACTGTCAAGGTCCTCCTAAAAACATTAGCTCAGACCAGTGCTTTGTAATCAAGTGCATTTCTAGCAGCAAAGTAAAATTATATGACAACTATGGAGAGGAGAAAGGTTAAAACTGCAGAAACTGTTATGCTCTATTTAACTCATTC
This sequence comes from Urocampus carinirostris, assembly GCF_059441175.1. Lineage (NCBI taxonomy): Eukaryota > Metazoa > Chordata > Actinopteri > Syngnathiformes > Syngnathidae > Urocampus > Urocampus carinirostris. The sequence continues at coordinate 16,739,185 of NC_142361.1, forward strand.
AGCTCAAACTTTCTTGAGACTCTCCTCATTGTAGAACAAGTGATAAATGTACATCATATCCTGTACTGTATTGCCAAATCCATCGACAATAGTTGCTGCTCATCCCCAGCTTTCATTCAGATGTAATGCTCGGCATGCATTTGGCCAAAAGTCCTACGTTTTACTCCCTCTTGCATTAAGTCACCTGACCAGGGACAAGCCATCAGACGTTAAATTAAATGTTAAAATAAGCTTATGATATCATGTTCTTGTAATAACATATTAAGTGTTGCCGATTTTAATTCATAAAGTTAGCATACTGGTAACTTCAGAACAATATTCACAACTAGAATTAATATAAATTTGATTAATGAAAAATTACAATAACATTGTAATCCATTAAAACGAACTGTAGTTCCGCAAATATTTTCTGTGCCTTGGAAACCCCGAGGCAATTATATACAGAAACACCATTGTGAATATTTAATTAAAAAAAAAAGTATTGGCTTCTGATTCACAATACATGGGATCAATTGCATTAAATACTCTAGTGAAGAAAAAAAAAGGAAATACATTGTGTTCAATAAAAAGGCCCCTCTCTGTGGTCCTCCTGACCCTCAAAAGTCCTAGAATTGGAAGCCTTGTTGCCTAATCCTAGACTATGTTTGATTTGGCTGGAAATTGGGTGAAGGCGCTCATTAGTGCCAAAGACTACAGGGCAGACCTTCTGTCTGCACTTGGAGAGCATAAATGGCACAGAGTAACCACATCAGATCGCAAGAGGTAAGTATGCATCTTATCGTACATCAAATCAGCTTTTGCAGTGAAAAATGAGATTAATACAAAATCTATATCCACAAGCTGTAAAATACATATGTGCGAGAAACACAAAGAGCAAAGAAAGTAAATGCAGAGATTTGAGGCGATGACAGACACCAAAAAAGAGAGACCAAAACCCACATTAAATAAGGTTGAATTTAACCAATGGAAGTCAACTGGAGCCAGACTGGCTACATATATTAAAAGCAGAACAACGCTCTGTGATAATTCAACTTTAGACTTGCGACACTGTATTTGAAATATTACACACTTTGAAGTCACAGTAACAATATTTGTCCAAATAAAGCCAATTGAAGGAAAAAAGATCATACAATAATTATCCATCCATCCATACGTTATCTGCAACGCTTATCCTCAGTAGGGTCGCGGGGGTGCTGGAGCCCATCCCAGCTATCTTCGGGCAGTTGGCAGGGACAGACAATTTGCTTGCTCATTCATACCTAGGGACAATTTGGACCGGCCAATTAACCTGATATGCATGTTTTTGGAATGTGGGAGGAAACCGGAGTGCCCGGAGGAAACCCACGCAAGCCAGGGAGAACATGCAAACTCCACACAGGAGGTTCGATCTCATGACCCCAGAACTGTGCCGCACACACGCTAACCACTGCGCCACCGTGCTGCCATACAATAATCAAAAGTCATCAATCCTTTTAAGCTCAAAAGTTTCTTTATTAGAACCTAAGGTACTCATCTATCCGCTTCCCTTGCCAAACAATCACTCACATTCTCTGAGTTGACACACGGAAGTAATTACAGTAGTAAGTTACTACCATTGACAAAACTCGGCTGCAGTTTTTCCCACGTTTGAAGATAATCAATCTGTGTCAACTCTTAACCTCTCTTACTTGTTAGTCTTTGCTCGTCTTTCCCTGAGGGCAGAACCATTCAGAGCAGCATCTTCAGGTACGTGTAGTCACACACATTCACACACAAGCAAGCAGTTTCCAGCACTGATTGCACAGCATCTCAACCACATCAAGGATAAACACTTTGAGCAAAACCTAATGGTGATTCAGGCAAGGTGTCAAAAATGAATGACTGGGAAGAGTGACAGTTGGCCTAATATCCATCAGTCGGGCAATGTTTTTCTACATAGCTGCCAGTGTGAGGAGTTTGACAGATATCAAAAAACCACACCCATGATCCTGATATATTTTTTCATGTCGTCTACAGTCGATGTGTAGGTTTTAGCGGGTATCGAACCTGTGCCGCAGTGAAGGTGGTGTTCCCACAGCAATAGTTAGTCCAATCTGATTTTAATGTTTCTCCACTTTATTAGCCCTCAGCTCATTTCCTCCATTCTTTCAGAGCTGTCAGTCAGCAGCCCAAGAGGGAGGAGAGAAAAGGCTAGCCTGCTGTGCCAGCGGGCTAGAGTTACACGAACCCTGTTTTTTTTCAGGATTTTTTTCAATGGCTTATAGAAAATAGTATACTGTATCAGAAGTCTCATAATGTCAAAAATCATACATGAGGAAGACACACATATATGGCACAAATACAAATTTGTTTGGGCAATAGTCTCTCATAAATCTTAGAAATCCCAAAATCACATATGCGAACGCCTAAAAAAAATAGCGCGAACATCGAAAATTTTAGAGAGCTCGCAGTCCGAGAGATGTCCCGTCTCTCAGCATCTGTCAGCACCCGGGGTTTATTTACTCGGCCATATTATCATTTGTTGACCTAGTCACATGATCTGAGGGTGGGAGGTGAGCGCCCTTCCCCGGCACCCTGGAGAGTCATGTGATGAGAGACGCAGGGCCTGTGTGACCCGGCAAACCCAGCTCACACACATATGAGCACAAAGGCACTTGCACAATATGACCTAAGCCCTTCTTTCCGATTTCAGACTTCAGTGCTTTTCTCATTCTCATTTCACCATTTGCCCTCTTTGTTTCTAGAGTTGTATTTGAAAGAGTCGTTTTCTGATTTTCTTTTCTGTTTCTTTAAAACAAATTTAAATCAAGGGCGCTAATCTCACAATCTAAATCATAGTACATGCTCCAACAGGCCTGTTGCTGGGTTTATTTTTGTATTTTGGCTCTTTTCTTAGCTTGAGACTTATCCAAACAAGCTCTTTAACGAGTTATTATAGTAGTTATAGTAAGAAGAGTACAATAGCACAATACTTATTGTTAACCACTATTAGAATATGTAATTGTATTTTTTCGTTTCGTTTTCTTTTAAGTGTGGTGCAACAAACATCACATCACAAAATGAAAAACATCACCGGCGCTTATTAAACACCCATCCCTAAAATATCTTTGGACGCTTCTTCTATCAATCATTTAAATAAACTCATATTTTCAATATCATAACAATCATTTGTGAGAAGCATCCTTTCTTGTGAGACTCTGAAAGATTTAATATGAAGGTGAATATGCTTGAATAACATAACTAAAGCTAACCTGGTTCAATAAAATTAATTTGCTTACATTATCCAGAAAAAAAAACTGTATTTGTGTTTGTGTAATAAAAATCACATTTCCAGTATTTTTGTATAAATAGTGTGTTCAGAAGGCTTAAAGTCCTTTGTCAGACTCAAGCTGGCCCAGGTCAGGATAGATTTTGGGCCCGATCTCACCTCTACATCAAACACATTGTTAGAGTGAGTATGGAATCAATGGCTCTCCTCTGCATTAAATCTATAAGCATGCACGCAGTCGAAACATAGCAAGCGCACATACAAAAACACAAGTAACGTTGGGCCATTTATTGAGTTTGCGGTCACTGGGAGCGTCATATGTTGACACAGGCCTCTAGCAAGTTGATCCACAACCTCAGGTGCCTCGTCGTCTATCTGCTCAGTCATCACCGAGAGCCATTATTACTATTTGTGTTTTCCTTGAAATACTAGGACTCACTAGGAAGCTTCTTACCTGGTAAGTTCCAATTCCTATGTGTTTTGGATCGATCTTCACGAGCTCGGCCAAAGGATCCTGAACACGCCTTCCTATGGACACTGTTTACAAACACAGACAAGGAGTCAGGCTCAGGACCCAACAACACTCAAAAGAGGACCATGAATTATTCGAAGCTAGTTATTGAATATTCACAGCTGCATTATTTATAATTAGTGAAAATGCTAATACTATTATTACAGCCTAAGGCATGAGGGGGAAGGACAACACCCATTGGCATTCTATCAACCCAATAATAATGAAAGATTACGTTGAACGGAAGCCTCTGCATCTGTCATTCAAATTTCTGATAAATGTGGGGGGCAAAAAACATTTACCATGACTCTTTTAACTGGGAACATGCACATATTTAGTATGATGCATGACCCAAGCTTTAACTGAATGAAAACATATATTTTCCCATGCCGATGCTGGCAATTGCCAGGCGACAGGAACATAAATAAAAACAATCACACATAACCACCCTTGTTAGGTAAAATTAATTGCGGTTAAGGTAACACATGACGTCATAACACACCGGACAAAACTGGTACGTAAATGGAAGGCTAAAAATATGGAACAAATTCACAACACAAGAAAATGGTGATTTTAAGAAAACACATTCATGACATTATCCATTCATATAGAACTCACAGAAGCTTGGGTTTCATCTGAATGTGTTTTATAAACATCCAACATAAGAATCATACTTAAGGAAAGCGTTTAAGCCAGAGACCGACCCGAAATTTTTGTCGGGTCTAAATGTCAATCACTACATTCATGTTGGGGCCAGGCTCTCTCTCATGAGTTTTTTTTTTTAATTTTCGACCCTTCAATTTTCTTTGTGGATATGTGTCAAGCGGGGGATGGAATCCATCGCACAGATCCTCCACAAAGGAAAAGAAAGAATAATGACGGTTGGATGATTTTTTTTTCAGCGAGAGAGAAGCCCTCTTCCTCAAAAATATATTGTAAAAATTCAGGTTTGTTTCTGCCTCGGTCTTTCAAATCAAGTTAACTTGTCTGGCTAGGGCTGGGCAGGGCTTCAATACCAGCGGACCCAATCGGGTCGGGCTGGATTCTTTAAGGCCTGATCTTACCTCAAGATCCATCACATTGTGAGAAGAGATGTAACCATTGTTGGTTTAAGTTGTTTTTTTCCAAGACATTTTCGAGTATATCTGGCATTGATGAGTCTTAATTACGGGGCGTCAACTTTGGATGTCTCGAAGACTAGGGAGAGGGAGAGAATGGCTAACGGAGAGAAAGAGAGAGAGTATGTCTGGAATCAATGGCTCTCCTCTGTCGCTGCGGTCGGAGGCTGCAGCCTGAGAAAATATTTAGACAGGGATGGGGTTTCAAACCTGCCCTTGCTCGGTGCACCAACCAAACCCTCCTGTACACTTTCCTCCGGCCTCAATCCTAACACCCCACCACTTATTAAATGTTTACGAGCGCTATAGTTTAGTGTTACTTGAAGAGAGGGAGGGAGTAGAAATAAGCGAGGGCCATGTGCATAAAGATCCTAGAAGAAAAATGTAGATTATTTTAATGGATATTTATGATTGAGCTGCTCATATAATGGCAACACAGGGTGAGGTGGCATCATTTAAGCCAGGGCTCTTAACCTTTTTTTTAGATGCACCTCTTGAAATAATTTTCCATCTCAGTGTTCCAAAATGTATACAGGGTGTTATTGTTTAAAAAACATAAAGCTTAAAAAGTTGTGCCATCTTTGCCTGGAATTTTAAACACATTCACTTAAAATAAGATATGAGTATTTTTTGACTGTAAAGATTTATAAACATAAAAACTTCGCAATTTGTCCTGTTGTGGATCGTAAAGATAAGTACAAAACAAGAAGTTTTGAATGAAATAAAATTAAATATGTTACAGAATATAACAATAATTCAATGAACTTTTTGTTTTTTTCCACAACACTAATACTTAGATACATTTCTCGTTATTTTTCAATGAATGCTTCCAATTTAGATTTGTTTTACAAAATTACACTGGTATGCCTTCCTATACTTTTTGAAGCAGGTGAAACAGATATGTAATATCTCTTGACATTTAAAGTTTCCATGCAACACTTGCTTCAAAGTCAGCAAGGGCGGAATTATTTCTCAAGATTAAGCTGAGCGGTTATTGTCAGGTTTGTTAAGTGATCCCGGTCTTATGTGAAGTATGCAAGTGTCCTGATGGGAAGACACTTCACACACTTTGTCTCCAGTGCTACTCACACTGGTGCATGATAGATGTGGTTGGTGCGACCAAGCGTGAATGCTTACATGAATGAACATTATGGGCACAACATAAATATAATGCACTATTATCATCAATTATCAATATTTAACGGTTAAAATATTGACCACAATACACAATGATGGATGGGTAAAATTAAACCTTTCCTCCTTTCAGCCTAGCATAGACCACAGTATTTGTCACCCTGCCTGACGTGTGATTTTTCCTCCCTAATAGGCTGGAAAATGTCTGAGGATGACCATTGTACTTGTTAAATACACAAATTGGGGTACAACCATGCAATCCAGCTCAATGTTTGACATTTTCCCTCCCTCCCCATAAAGATCGTCCATCATCAAATGCCTGTATGTTGATGACTATTGTGATTATCCCAGACAAAATTCTTACACATGTGGCTTCAACACTGAGTTAGGCTGAGCTACTGGGTGAGAGATGTTGACATGAAACAGAGCAAAAGACAATTACGAACTTTGCTGAAGTTAGTGCCGTCGCCGGACAGAATTTGAGGAACATCTGGTTGTTTTGAGCTCTTCTCACAAGTAGACACGAAACATAAGAGAAGGAAAACGAGCGGCCTCACACAAATTGCAGTGGTATAAGTAGAGATAGGATATCAAAAATCTGTATGTGCTTAGCCTGCTTAAAGAAAAAACTGAACACAAAAACAGCCCTCTTGCTGACTAGTTAAAATATCGTCTTATACCGTCATAGCTGCCCTTCATCGTACAGTAATGGCAGGTGGGAGTCCTGGGAGGTACATGCACATCACCCCTTCTTGGCCACTTGAAATAATACCTTAGTGACACAGCTGGCTTGTTCAAAATGCTGTGATTTGCCTCGAAAAAAAGAAAAAAAACGGGAAACGGGTGAGAAATAATTCAGTCTAGCTTGATTTAAGGCTTTTTATAGAGGAAGTCTGCTCGAAACATTTGTTTTCTACAACAGGGTTTGAGTCTCATCTGTGTGTAGAGATGGAGAATGTGGAAGAACGCCGCAGAGACATAAGCCTATCTAATAGCAAAGCCAGATATTCACCCATAAAGTGGCAATAGGGTTAGGGTTGCTCAAGTGGAAATGTAATTAAAACGCCATGACGCATCATCGTCTAACATGGCGGCTAGAGGGTGAAAATTACCTGCACTCCGGAGGTTTGGGTCCAGATCGGGCATCTCCTTGACTGCCTCAGGGCTAACGCTGTAGATGGATGCGCCTGCCTCATTGGTGATACTGGCGAGTGGCAAACGGGTGCAATCAAATAGGGGGACTACAGAAGGGGGTGGGTAAGGCAGGGGCAGGTGCCATGTCAAACAAGGACATCTAAATACTGCCATTGAGTACAAAACACAGAAATTACTTGACGAGTGAGATAACTGACCCCATATGGTGTATATGGAATCTTCATTTCTCATACATATACACAGGACTGTCTCAGAAAATTGGAATTTTGTGATGAAGTGGGTTTTTTTTCTGTGATGCAATTAGAAGAACAAAAACAAGAACAACAAAGTTCTGGATTCATTAGAAACCAACTTGTATTACTTTAATTTAGCTGATTATGAATTACAACCGACTAGTTATATACTTTTTCATTATTGTCTAACATTTTAAGATGGGATGTTTGAGTTTTTGACACAGTATCCAAACAATAAAAGAACCCAAACAATAAAAGAATCCAGAATGTATCACATGTTAGTTCCTTGATAAAGAGCTTCATCCTAGCATTTATATTTTGAGACATTATAGAATCATAATCATTTTTACATAATCAGTGTTAAAACAATAAAACACTTGCAATATTTTCGTTGATTTGGAATGAATTCAGAATGTATGACATTTTTGTTATTTTAATTCCATTACAGAAAAAAGAGCTTTTTCCTAATGTTACAATTTCCCGAGACGGTCCTGTAAAAATGCATTCCAAAAATATTTAATTAAGCAGTATTTTTTAAACAGCGATGATTCCATTTTAATGGCAAAGTTAATTTAACTGATTACCATCAGATTTGTCACTGTGCTAATTGAGCTCGATGCTTATTACACATTTGTTAACACTGGCTGCTGAGTCACTGGCTGCAAGATTTGAATCATGCACCTTCTCTCCCTCCCTATATTTTTAGAAAAATAAAAGCTCTGCCCCTTCGGAGTTTCTGTCGATGGAATACTACTGGCATCTAGAGGATTTTGTCTTGTACTGCAAGTACAACAACTTTTTGTCAAGATCAAATAGTTTGGCGTTATTAAAAAAAAAAAAAGGAAATAATAATAATAATAATAATTTTAAAAAGAAATTATATATATATATATATATATATATAAATATATATATATATATATATATATATATATATATATATATATATATATATATATAACATCGTTCGTTTAGACATGATTAATTGTAATTGTATGAAAACATAAGTCAATTGTATTATTTTTCTCTTTTTCTTTCAAGTCATACATACTATTTTATGAATGCTAAAGGAGTATGTGCGTGTAAATAGGTTAATGAACCTTTAACATTCACAGAATAGAGGAAAATAATGTAACATTTCAAGACATAAACGTCACAAAACAAAAACCTCATAACGATAATTCATGATACGGTATTCGTTTCAGGTGTCCTTATGACTGTTCATCGAATGGGATATATCCCTACAATGGTCCTCCATCAGTGCACAAACACAATACAGCACACAAAGTCCAACTTCAGCTGTCATGTCGTGCAGTCTTTAGATGAAAAAGGCATGAGAAGAAGAAAGGGGGTGTGTCCTGGGGCTATCTAATATGATGATGAGGTCAGTGCCTCCTCTCAGTGTTGCACAAATTAGATTGCGGCCTTTCACTCTCTCACACAAACACACATACACGTCCACAATTCCCTCCCAGAGGCCTGCAATTTAAAAAGCAGCTCGTTGGCTCCTATTCATGGTCAGCAGCAGCCCCCCACTCCGCCCCTGTTCTTTTTGTCAGATCGCCATCCATCGCGCTGACAGTTGACATATCGCCATGGTGACACTCCTAACGAGCAGTGGCACATGACCTTCAAAGGGTCAATGTCAGGGCTGATCATTAAAGCAACAATACATGCAAGAAGTGCACCAAGATGGATGCAAACAAGCTTGGTTTTCAACAATAAACAGCAACAAAACTTTCCAACCCAAAACAAACACTTAATTGTTTTCATCAAAGTGAAAAAAAGGAAAATACATTTGTATGTTTGTATTTAAATGTTTCTTTCTTTACTATTAGTCCCAGGGTTTGTAGATCATTTTCATGGCCAAATTCACGGTATACGCTACCTTCATTTTTTGCATGGCCCATGATAAATGTCCATAATTAATTCGTAATTCTTGCACAAATACACTTTTCTTGCTGCCCAGTTTATGTCTAGCATGCAACTTCCCTCTTGGGCGTGACCCGAGGGTCGATGACGCTTAATAGAACAATGCCATACAAGCTAATAAAAGCTGGAGTTATTCACTAGACAGCAGTGTTGACATCATTTTTAAGCAAACTTGTTTTATTTATTTTTTTCATTCTATCCTATGGTCTATTGAGTCAGACTGCCAAGAAACTTGATAACAGGTTCAAGTATTTAAATTTTTTTTACCCAAAATTCAAGCACCTTTTAAACCTAGAAAACACAACATTAAAATTAAAGCATTTTTAAGGATTTCAAGCACCCATACCAACCCTTTCCCCTTGTACATCCTGTAAACCCACAAATGGATCAGTAATAACAATTGCACTAGCCAAATAGTGACTAGGGCTGCAACGATTAGTCGATGTTGTCGACAAAAATTGCTAATAGAAATAGTCGGCAATGAATTCAAAATAAGGCCTAATTTTTAAAACGATGAATCCAATGCCTTTTAAGACTTTTCAAGGATGCGCAGAGACCCTGTACTTGTTAAACTGTATCACTGCCTCAATCGAGCATCAACGAAACACATAAGGGTGAAAAGAGGCCGCAAAGCATAAGCGCAGTAGAGTCCTGATAGGATCTAAGCGAATCAAGGCCAGCAGGGAGGCCACTAACAACACAGTCACAGATACAGCTCTGAGCCCTCTTCTATGGCATCATTGGCTGGCGGAGTGGCAAGCGTGTCGGCCTGGCGGGCAGCATAAGGTTGTCTACTGGCCAACACAGAGTCCTGTGCGGGTCACGCAAAGTCATTAGTTGCCGCTGCTTGAAAAAAAAAAGATGACTCGGAGGCCCTGTGGGGTGGTGCAAGAGAATCGGGGGTCATCATTTATCACAGAACCCCCCCCAACTGTAAACACAGGGAAGAAACTCAGGCAAGCTAGTGCCCCCGTTCCTGGGGCAAAGTCACCGGGTTGGTTCCCGCTATCCTTCTCCTTGTGGCTCCTGGCTTTAGAGGAAGAGACACGCTCACACACCCCCCCTTTAGGCCTAACACAAAATGACTGACCGCTGCTTGCTGTCCAAATAACCAACGAGACAGATACACACTTTGATACCTCATTACAGCCTCAGAGCGCACGCAGACACACATTCACACATGGCCAGCCAGTAAACCATAAACAGCCCATGAGATCAGTCAGAAAACACAAGGGGCATTAATATCACCAACTCATCTGATACAGAAGACGGAAATTTGACAGGGGGTAACCCCCATGTAAATTATATTAGAGCCTATTGCGTTTAGGAGCAAAGGCTTTTGGCGAGACTTTACCAGCATGCGCACTGTTTGGTTAAATGGCAATGAAGTGCTGCCTCCACAAGAAAAAAAACAATACAAACTGTGACCATTTGCTCAAGATTTAATAGACAAGTAAGAAAATGTTAGTACATTATTTGTTTATCACTTTAATGATTGAATCAGAACCAGATGATAAGTACTTACGGTATATGTATGGATGTCTATTCTTATGAACAGATTGCATTCATTTACACTAAATATAAAAATATATATTTTTTTAATAACTGAACCAAAAAGTAAAGAATTAATAGGGCTTTTAAATGAGTTTATGGAAGAGTAATATACTAAAGAGTAATAACCAAACAAATCTGACAATGAATGAACATCTATCTCCCGCCCAAATAAAGAAAAAGGTGGAGAAAAAATTACTTTGAATAATAAATAACCATATTTATTTGTGTTTAACGCGCACCCTTAATTTGTGATTAAACATTTTTTGACAGCTTGTTTAAAAAACACTTCACCTCAAACTTTTTGGCATTAATTTATACCTTTCAGGATGATTTTCTGTTGTCTCCATTCTCTAACATTTGTCGCTGGTACCAAAACTAAAATTAGTGTGTTAATGAGGTAAGACCTAATGCCATTTTGTATGTCAGCTATTTGATTCAGCGCTTTCACTGCCGCAACTCGGGGATAATTCCTATTGTATCCAATGTTTTGCAATTGCGGTCAGTGATGTTTTTCGAAAGATCAATTACTGCACCAAAAACGGTAATACACGCCCCCAAAAAACATTTCGCGCACCCAAACTTTAAGGTAAAAAAAATAAAATAATAATAATGCACTTTTTCCAGAAATAAATACGAAACGACACGATACGGTTAGTACAGCTACTATTCAATATGCGTACATAAACTGAAATAAAGATAACTACATGCTCAAAAGTGGCATTGGCGGGACACCTGTATAGATTTTGAGCTGACTCACAAGCTGGCGTGACTCATACCAACATTAGCAGGCTTAAGCCTAGGAGGATATGCCAGCTCACAAATTAACACTCCAGCATGTCTTTATGTAAAAAACACACAAGCAAACATGCATGAAGGCACACACATGCAAGTCACTCAAACAGCTTGCTTCCATTGTTCATTCAGCTGCAAAGCTGCACCTCAGGGACACGCATTTGAGGGACGTCGCCTTTCCCCCTCGCGCGCACACACATAAACACGTGCATGTCAGCTTTGAAGACGATGACATTTTTCACAGAGGAAAGTGTCCAAATGGCAGGTGTCAAGGGCCGTCAGTCTCCAGCAAGACGCTGCAAGGCAGGCAAGGAGGGACACGCGCGTGCTTGCACATGCACACACGCTCGCTCGCACTCTCACACGAACCCTGAATGCCTTTGTGAAGCATAACTGAAAAGAGCAAAACCTCAACACACTCATGTCAATCCTTTGCAGCTAATGTCCGTCACACACATCACCACATACAAAAGTACTGTATATACCTATGGCATGTGACCAAGACTCATTATATAAAAGTAAAGGCCTGAAGGAAATAGACGAGTCAGAAGTTGACCACCAGTGAAGCATTACTGAAAAATATCGATGAAGAAAAGTATTGACAACATGTCAAAATCTCTTTGATAAAATATATTTTCTGTGACTAAGAAAGAAAGGAATAAGAGATGTGCTCAAAAGTCAGAGTGATTTGAGGAAATGTGGTAAGTGGGCGCTTTTTGACTTTTCCCAAACATCTGAACCTCTTAGAGACCAATTTAACAAGATGTAGCTCTCCAAGATGTACACACAGTACTTAGGCAGAAGTGAGCAATCTGGCTTCTTCTCGTAGGAGCTTACAAAAAACGGCATTTTCCTGCCATTCCGTGCTTGGTTGGAATGCTAGTCTATGCATTGCTCATTTTATATCTGGTGAAGTCCAATTGAATTGACCTCTTAAAAAGTACAGGCATGACAATTTGATTAGGAACAAGTTTTAACCAGGTTTACAGGTGCTGTTCCTCACTAAACGTATCGGTACCTATTGCAACGTCGCTACTGTATTCAATCATAATACTGGTTTAGACTAGGGTCCCAACCGTTTTTTTTCCATTTAAGCAATACAAAAACATGAATCAAAAGCCTATTGTCTTTATCGTCTAAATGAAAAAAGGGTCAGTAATGAGTTGTTTTTCTTCCCCTATTTGTATAGAAAACACTATTATAATTATTATTATATTATAATAATAGTATTATAAAAGTATATATTAATAAGTATTTAATTCATAAAAGTATTATAAGTGTTATTATAAGTATTATCATTATAACAATTATTATTAGAATAACAAGTAGTCCATGTATTTGCCCAGCCTTACACCCTGAAACTAAAACGGTTCAGCTTCAAACCTAACTTACCAATTAGTGGCCTCCCAAAATAAGGAGGGAAGACATCAATGGATTTTGAACTTACTGCATCCTTAAAATTTAAAAATATGACCTTAAAGCTTCACCACTTCCCCTTTACAAGATCAATTTCTGCTTCTTCAATCTCTCTGGTGGATTGCTGTCTTTTCTGCAGTGCTGCCAGTCTTGTATTCATCACTCGGCCTGGCCGTGAGCTTGTGACAGAAGATACACGCAGTCATAAACACAGTCGGCCGTTGTTGTCCTGCCGGCCAGTAAAAATGATCTCATCCCACCGGGAGTGCGCTGCAGGGGGCATGCGGTCAAGGGCATTTCGCCAAGACATCTGTGTATCTGTCACTCTGTGGCAAGTGAGCCAATCAAGGAGAGAATGATGACTACAGCTAGAAAGAGAGACAGTCTGCCACTTTTTCAACTTGGGGCAAAGGCATGATGACCGTTGGTGTGTCCAAAGCAAGCTATACATAAAGTAATACCATCAATTAAAGGATGGCTGAGATGAATTAGCAAACTTTGAAAACTAGCATATCTAATTATTTACCTCATTAGTGTACATTACCATATATATTTTGAAAGGATGCGCTTCATTTTAAGTCATAGCTTTCCCTTCAGCAGTGACGATGCAAGCAGTTAAGAAATGAAGCCATGGCCGGAAGCCACCATGTTTGCGTGCAAACTGTCGGTATGCTTACCACCATTCAAAGTGATTTCTAACCTTACCCCCACCCCAACCAAGAACACCAAGCCTCAATCCACACATACTTGGCCCTTCGGTACCGTTCACATCAGCTAGTTAGAGCCAGACGATGTCCACAGGTCGTTTGTGGTGTACACAACGGTCACAGTATAATGAAAAAGACCTTCATTCATTGCAGTAATGAGTAGGTGAAGTTACATTTGAAGGAGTGTCTCACAATAAGGTTATCAGTGGAAATAGATGTTAACTTATGTACAGATTATTTTAAAGGTGGAATGTGTTGTTTGAGGTTTCCTTAAAAAGTTAAGTTAAATATTTTCTCGATTTATTAAATGTCAACAATGCCTAACTGAGATTAAAGAGCCCTTCATTTTCTACTGTGCATTTCTCCTTTTGTGGTACTTTTAGCAGAGTTGTTTAGGGCGGAACACATTAGGTTTGAGGAGTGCTGAAGCGTGACATCCAGGTTGCTTTTATTTCTATTTGTCAGTGAAGCAGGAAATATTAAAAGTAAGAAAAGGCATGCCTCAAGTAAAGTCCAAATAACCCAAACCTGAAAATGAAAAAGGAAAAAAAAAAAGATTTTAACAGACCACGTCAAAGAAATGGATTTACCTGCACGCACATCGGGAAGGATCTGACTGAGGTTGCATTGATAACTTTAAGCCAGGAGATGGCAGCAGAGAGTAACAAAGTTCCCAATTCCGTAAGGCTCCTTTAATGTAACACATTTTAGATTGTGTTCTTATGGTGGTAGATACGCAATGAAATAATACCTGAATGGTAATGTAAAAACAATGTCACCCGCCAACTCCACTCACAGAACTATCCATTCACAGGCAATCTAGCTAGTAGTAATCTCTAGCTGTGTAATATAATAATTTAAAACCCCAAAGTGGTCATATGTGATCAAAAGATCAATGATCTGCATCTGTGTGTCATGTTCATGCCAGGAATTAGTTCATTGCGTGTAAAATGAAATCCTATTATCAACAATTACAATTATTATAAAAATTATAATCAATTAAATTGGGTGGGAAACTGTGAGAACTACCTGCTGGCCAAATAGGTAACCACCGAATTAGATACTGGATTAAATAAATATGATATAAAGCAATCACTTTACAATTTTAACTGGAAAAATACAATATTGGAAAACTATGGCTTTCAGTAAAAAGGCTATAATAATAATAATAATAATAATAATAATAATGTATGAGCTATCGAACTGAGCATAAAAATTCTTGGCAAATCTTTGATATACAAGAAATTATAAGATGAAGCAGTGTTCATCTTCTTTTGTTTGACTTTTCTGTATTAATTTGTCCATACTTCTGAATTGTATACTTGACTCATCATTTTGCCTATAAATACATTTCAAAATTCAAAAGGAAGGGAACTAAAATTAGTTTAACCAGCATGTGTCTGTTACCAATCCTGTGATCCAACTAAACAACGAGGAGACCTCCATACCCTGCACACCACCCACAGAGACTCATACAAGGGCACATCTGCTTCGATGACAGACAAGATCATTTTAAAGATAAACGCTATCAACAATCATGTAGTGGCTTCTCTTACACTATTTTCTTTAAGAAAATTTTTGCTCTTCCAGCAGGAGGCTGTCAGAGGGCTTAAGAACCCCCTGCTGTTCAGCAAGAATCCTAATGTGGATTTGAGGAGTGTGGGGCGTGGGTAGGTGGTAATCCCACCAGTCAGACCTTGTCAGATTGATGATGGCCTGCGATGTATAATGTCCTGCAGGGAGTGCTCATTCTTCAGATGTTGTTCATGTCTAATCATGTAATGTACAGATGTAAAGGAAATGTAGTTTATTCTTTCAAAGCCATTGACAGCTGAAGTTACATATGACTAAGAAGGCTCGCCTCAAGGAGGCTAACAAATTGCAAATAATGTGATCTTATTAAGAATTTAATTTGGTCAACAATATTTTTTCCCCGATTGTGGCCAGTCATATATTTATTAGGCGTCTGTCTGCTTTATTTATTATACTATGAGGAGAGAAATAAAGTACAAATTGGACTGGTTTCCAGCTGAATGAAAATTTTAAACAGTCATTCCAGTACACCCAGAGAAATAGTCCATGTTTTAATTTTACATCTTTTCAGGGTGGCTTTGGAGTTGTTTTAGGACAAATTATTTTTTGTTTCAAAATAAATAAAATAAAAGTGGGCCTACAGCATTGTAATAAGTAATTTAATTTAAGGTAAACAATGTTTAATGTGTACCTTCTTCTAACTTCTTCACTAACTTCTGTACTGTCAAATTATATATTTAAAAATAATCTTCCTGCTTTGTCGCACAACTGTATTGATCGAGGACTTTACTCCACATGATACTTTGTCGTCATCATGTGGACGTTATGAAAAATTGCATTTACTTTGCGGTCGGCAACCCTAAACTTTGAAAAAGCCATACAGTATTGGACCGCAAAAGATTAAAAGCCTTAAACGAGCTTTAACGAGTGGCGGGAGTTTTTGTGTTGCTCACGTTGTCGCGACTACGAGATTGTTTCAGATTCCTACTATAGCAGAATTCTGGACTGAGACTTTTTATCTCGAACAGTTGAAAAGTTTCGGGTAAGTATCTCGGACGATTGGCGCAAGGTAAGTGCCGCGCACAATTGTTTTACAGTCGGAAGCTTCCCATCTCTGCCAGCTTGACAAGCTGGCAGAGATGGGAAGCTGCGTTGTGGCCGTCATAGACTTTCTGGACTAGTTAACAGGCTGGGGGCGTCGATGGTGTCATGCTTTTTCCGGACATCTTCAACATCTTACCTAATGTTTACTATTCTGTGTACAGTAATGCTAATTGTAATTCACCCTGGTCAATCCTGGAAGGGGGATTACCACGTGTGAGGTCCTTTCTCAAGGTTTCTTTTTTCCTCACACTGAGGTTTTTGAATTGTTCCTTGCCCGCATGCGGGTTTAGGATCAGGTAATTGTGCAATTTTGTAATTGTAATCCTGTGCAGTCCTTAGAGACATTTTTGTGATTAAGGGTTATGTAAATAAATGTGACTTGACTTAAAAGGACGGAAGCACATTATCTATATTCATTGGAAAATTATGTGTCCCGTTTGCCTTTTTACAGAAACCATATATTTTCCGTTGTCAAAACATTTTTGAAAAAGCGCCAGGGACGCAACTAGGGAGTGTCAAAGAGTCGCATGTGGCTCCAGAGCATGTTTAGCAGGTTGAGAAGTCCAACTTAGTTAGCAATAGAAAAATATTTACCTCTGCCTTTTCACCCCAGCCAATGGTGCTTTTGTTGGTCCAGAGCGTTTTGTTCACATGATGGCTTTTAGAGAAATTTGAATTCGATTTTTTTTTTTGCACATGTGTGCAACTCAGACACAATGTTACTGATGCATGGGCAGACACAAACAGAAAAGGGGCAGGGCGAATGTTTAGACAATGAGAATGCAGAACATAATGCACAATAAAAATCCGCGAGGCAGCAAAACTGTGAGAAGTAAACCAAGATGCAGCAAGGAATTACTGTATTGCAAATGTATGGTCATTAACATGTTAAGATGTTATGTGAGTGTTATGTACTAGAGCTGCACGATTACCAGAAATCTTATTGACATTGCGATGTGACGTCGTGCAATTGTCTAATCGCCAGACACTGCGGGTTTTCCCCAAGGATATATGGACTGCAAACCTTAACAAAGCTCCCCAGAAGAGGGCACTGTATGCTTAAATTTCACCTCTTAAAAATCATTTAAAATTCACCTAAAATCTGAACCCAAGACGTACCCGAGGTAAATTGAATGCTGTTGCCTAGTCGTTAGGAGAATATGGATGGTTTTGGTCCGTTTTCAAAGGTAACACTCTGAAGTTTTACCCCAAACTGAAATAACAACTGCAAGTGCTGCTAACATCAGCAATCTAAGAAATAGAAATAATACACTTTTATCTTGCCTGAATTTATTATTATTCTTTTTGCAATCCTATACAAGATTGAGTGTAGCATGGGCATCTTAGCTGGAAAACAGCTGGAACGAATGCATGGAGCCTTTGCTAGGCCCCAGGTAAAATTTTATCACAATCTGAAAAACTAAACATTAGTATTTAAAATACTACATTTTTCTAAGGGTATGTCCAGGTGTTTCCAAAAGTGGCTATTTGGAGACTCCAAAAGGACCAGTGAGTGACTGGTGACATCATACAGACATCTCTTTGCTTCTCAAGAGTCTGATGGCTTGCAGAAGGGGTAAAGCATGTGACTAGTAGTAACCCTTGGATGCATAAGTAAGACAAAAATGATGGTATTCTTCATAAACCATGTGTCTGACAAGATGCCTTTAACATTTTTATGTTTTCCCCACTAATTACCCCATTCATGGAAGTGTATGTACTGGTAAGTCATGCATCAACTGGTTCAGTTCTCACACAAAAAAAAACAAGTACAGAAAATGCAGAAAAAAAGAAAAAATCGAAAATCGCATCAAAATTGCAATACTGCTCTGAAAATTGCAGTATTATGTCCCACCAAATTTATCTTGGAAGTACGAGTAGCGTGGAAACAAATTAATTAAATTTTTTTGTTTTTGTTGTTTGGTTCTTTTGTTTTTTAAGTTTGATATTTCAGAGGCTTGTATGTTTGGGAAGGTTGCTGCTTTGTGAATATTGAGTATATTGTAAAATTGCAAAAATTGAATATCACAAGTTGTTATTATCTATTCTTTGCAATGGGGAGAAAAACAAAACCACGTATGACGACCTGTTATGTTAAATAATTTGTCCATCAATAAAAAAAAAATACTAAAAAATGAGGTTAAAGATAGTACTGTGGACGGTCATCATTCCAGCCGAGCAGCGAAGCAGAAGGACAGAGAGAACGACAGGCGGGTAGGAAAGATAAAGGCTGGACAAGAGTATGGGGTATGAAGCCTCAAAGGGGGACGGGAAACAGACGGAGCAAATAAGGATGCTGCCTTTCCATAAACTAAGCGTGACAAGACCTGTCTGGAACACATACATGCATCTATAGCATAGCCAAGATGTCATGCTGCTCATCTTACATACAGACAAATATAATTAATGTGTAATGTTTGTCGCCAGTGTAACAAGGGCGGTAAGGGTTACTTGCGGGTCAGCCAGCAGGGGGGGAAACCGCGGTAAATAGCACAAGGAGCTGTGGGCCCAAATCATTGTATATGATTGAGGAACTTTAAGTTGGGCTCCAAGGGCAGGATGGGCTGCTGGATAAACTTAGGGGCTCTTGAATAGAGAACACTAGGACCTATTGGGGGCACTATAAGGCACACTGGATAAGGCACACCCAGTAAAAATAGCCTTTTGTCATATTTTCTTCATATACAAGGCGGATTGGACTGTAAGGCGCATTTAATTATAACTACAGTAAGAGCTACCATATTTAAGAAAAAAACGTATATATTAGTGCTGTGATCGAAATATGTCACTGACCCAAATCATAAAACATTGCATGAAATGGAAATTGAAGCCGGGTCACATCAGTGAGAACGCCGGAACCTAAACACTAGTCCACCAGTGGAAGAGTTGACATAGGAAACAGCATTAGATGTTATTTGTACTCATGATGCCAGAAACAAATGTCAACTTGAAAGATATAATATACGCAAAAAAGCACGACGAGAGAAACAACTCTTTGGTGTTATCTGATGAATAATCTGACTTTGTGTTTACTAATATCTTTTAGGACAACTTTTGGTTTTCTCCATTCTGGCACCATGAGTAAAAATATTGTGCTAATTACAGAAGATCTAATGCCTATTTGTGTGTTGTCTTTATCACTGGTGATCTTAGGGATTAGATCGTGGCGCTCTTACCGCCATGACACAGGTTTGATTCTCGCTGCAAAAACTATGAAACTGGGTTATAGGAGACCAGTATTGTTTTGTTCAAGTTTAAGTCAAAATGGTTGTTGTTTTTATTTTTACTCCACCTGCCATGGTCCTCAAGCACTTTACAGCCTGTCTCAAAAGATAAATGTACAGTGATTGGTTCTAGACATTTAAAAGACTGTACCTGTCCAGATTGAAAGAGTAATGTATTACAATACTGCAAAAAGGTTATTTGGTTTTAATTATAAATGTCAAGTCATGTTTTATTTGTATAGACCTTAATCCCAACATGTCTCTAAGGGCTGCACAGACCATCATAACAAACTTCGACCTAAAACCTACATAAGGGCAAGGAAAAACTGAAAAACCTCAGCATGAGGAAAATTAAGAAACCCCCTTCCAGGATGACCAGGGTGCAATGGATGTTGCAAGGGCATCAACAGAAAATATGCAGTAATCAACATTAAATAAAGGTAATAACAGAATGTCCAGTTGATAGGCTTCCTGCCCCAAAATCTTGACCGGTGCAGCAGGTTCTATGTGATGGCGTACATCAGGTCCAAGTGCCAGTATGATGTCAGACTTATTGTAGTATTGTCAGTATTGCAAAGTTGCAAACCAGTCTATGATTTTTATTAAATATCTGTACGTAATTATTAAGAATAAATTCACTGCAACTGGCTGACAACCAGTTGAGGGTTTCCCCTGCCCACTGCCCAAAGATAGCTGGGATGGGCTCCAGCACCCCCGTGACCCTACTAAGGATAAGCGGTGCAGATAATGGATGGATGGAATCGAACTTCAGCACTAAAGTAGGGTTGCGACTAACAATTGTTTTAATAATCAATTAAATGGTTGCTTTTTTTCGATTGATTGACGAATCATATATTTAAAAGAGAAAAACACATTTTTTATTTCCTCATCTATTCAAACATTGACATTTCTAAGAAATTTGAAAAAAAAAATGCAAATTAGAGAATATTCTACCATATAAAACAATAAAAAAGTGTCAGACTAACATTAATAAAAGAAAATGCATACAAATGTATGCTATACACCTGCAAATATGTAAGATACTTTTTTATTATGTTAAAAAAAACAGGCAACATCGGAGGAGAATGTGATTAATTTGTTGGATGTTATTTTATTGTACATTGGATGTTTTATAAAGCACTTTGAGTTACATTTTGGTGTCTAAAAAGTGCTATACAAATAAATTTTGATTTGGATCAAGATGTCGTCGTGCATCAAAATATGATCTCAAAGCGCCCTCTGCCATACCAAAGTGCTACTACAAGTTGGTTGCCAGACCAAGAAGAAATTCAATGCATTCCCTCATGCATTGAATAAACGAGTGCTGCCTAAATCGTGCGCCAAAGCAAATCGATGATGAATTTCGTTGCCAACATTTTAATCAATATTATTGATTTGTTGTTGCAGCCTTATTCTATATTTTTTCTGATGTTTTACAAACCATAACTGCTGACAATAAATGCAAATGTAGTAAATATGGAAACCACATCGTCAAGTGCTGCAGGACCATCCCTATGATCAAGACAACAAATCTAATTGAAATCAACATTTAGAGCCCACAAAGTTTTTTTAATCATTTTTTTTCCCAACAGTATTTTGATTTTCTTTATATTGTGAGAAAAGGTACGAATTATTAAAAGCAACATTTTATTAATGGGCGAATAAACTTGCATAGGTTTTAAAGGCTAATAATGGTTGTATAAAATTAAGGCAAAATCATTTTCTCTTAAGAGGCTTTTAAAGCATACATAGCACCGTTAAAAGAATAAACAAGTTATTACATATCGGAAAAGGTTGTGACTGAAAAATATATGTAGAAAAAACAAATCCTGTAAATGTAATACTGCCCTGCTTTCTTGAAAACAGAATTAAAAAGTAATCTTTCAAAGATGGCGAAGACGTAGGCCATTTAAGCAAAGGTGTTGCTGCCGATGAACTCGGGATGATACACATTCCCGCTTACGTGGTTCTCGGCTGCGGTCCCAACACTAACCCCGAGTCAACAAACAGAACCGAAGCGAGCTCGGCGTGGCTGCTTGCTTGTTATGCTTGGAGCGAGCTCCTGTGGTGTTGTACGCCCAAGAGTGGACCGGGCCCGGTTACAGACACAACCTGCACCACAAAGCGTCCCTTTAATTGCCCCAAAGTGAAACAAGGTCCAGATGGCTTTAATAGACAATATTCACTAAGGGAGGAGCAGATGCATTCCTATTTGGCTGTGTGCACCGCCGCCTCTTTTTCTATTTAGCTTCTATCTTTTGTTTTTTGACATTCCTCAGCACTTTGCTTAATCATCTGTTCTTTTCCACACATAGTCTCATTTCATTTTAGTAATTCATCAAAGATAAAAACATGAGATACATTATCTGTATCAATTTTTGATTGACACTGTGCATTATACTTAGGTTGGTTCCATTGGACATTTTTAAACTTTAACTACCAAAATAAGGAACCGTCTTCCCTTAACTATTTTACTTGGGGAAGTGGCCAGCAACAACCAGGCCGTTGGTCGTGTAGTAAGAAAGGGCCGCAAAGACAAGAAAAAAGCTGCCTTATTTTTTGCTTATACCGATTTTATTTGTGTATACGCGCATTTTTTCTACCCAATCATAGTTTGGGTACGCATTAAACACACATTATACATGAGTTATTACAGCAGTATATTACCGTGTTTGTCCAATGATTGATAAATACCGCTGACCACATTTTGTCAGTATTGGATGCAACAGGAATCAAACCTGGATCGCAGTGGGAAGAGCACCGAATTCTACCCACTAGACCACTGAGGATGTAGATGATATTGGAAAAGGCATTAAGTTTCATCTCTCCATCACACTTCACTATGGGAAAGAGTTCAGCCAAAGCAATGTTGCACTATAAGTAAATATAGTGTTATGATAAGATAAATTCGAATCTATCTCATCTTGATCACTAGCGGTCCAGTGATTGACCAGTAAATTTAGGCTTAGTATTATTATGACGCTTTACACCAAAAACAACAATGACCAGATGATGAAGGTGTTGTATCTGAGTAAGATCAGGAGGCTTCTGCTTCTCATGGTAACCATAGAAACCATTACTATCTGTAAAAATGACCTGGAAAGGGATAGGTGCTGTCAGGCTGTACTTGCCCAAGACCAATTACAGGAAGTGGGGCCCCAACGACCCTGATATTTAAGGGATCCTATTTCCTTCATTATTATTATTATTTTGTAATGGTTATAATCACGATATTATTACTAATGTTGTTATTGTGCTGGGCCGCGAGAATATTGTCAGACTTTGAATCTGTCTGTGGTACAGAAAAGTTTGGGAACCACTAACATGCGGACACATATAACAGAGCTTAATTTTTAAACAAACAAAAAAAACATGATCTCAGAAGATTGCATATGGAACTTTTTTTTACAAATTGCAAGTAAATGGCCAAAACGTACTTCAGCTGTGACATGTTTTTTTTTTTTTAATGCAGTAGTGCTCCTGGTCAAGAGTACATTTTAACTGTCATCACCATTGTTCTCAATATTAAACAATACTTCAAATAAACCTAAATGCAGTGCAGAGAACTGTTTGTCAACATGTCCTAAGTCACATTGGCGTTAGCTACAGAATTGGAATTCAGTATAAAATGGGTCCAGAAGTAAAGGTAATTAATTAAAAAAGAAGAAAAAACTACAAAATAGAAAGGTGGTAGAAATTTATATCAGAATGTTACATCCTATAAACGGGGTATTATTGTTTATATTATTAAATTAAGGAATTTACCTCTAGATGCAGTTTTTTGTAGAAGTTCTGGGTTGAACTAGAGGCCGAGTCCTTATTATGCATGGCTCAATAACAATTAGATTGAACCCCCGATGAAAGGTAAAACGTATTTCCACTGGCTGTATGAAGTTATCTGAGTAGAATGTATTGGAATTGGGTTAGAATTAAATTTACCCCCTGTAGTGTACCAAAGGGACGTCCAAACTGCTCAGATAAAGGAGTGATCATCAGCACAGCATGCACATTGCAGTAATGGCCACACCTTCTCGTGCATTCAAACGGATGGGAAACTTGAAACCGTGCGATAGGATTCATGGTCACGGGTACTTGAACTTTGTTTCTGACACTATATGCAAGAACCTACCAGTAGGACACATCCAGGGGGTGAAAGTAACACTTGGCAATGAGGTCTGCGAAGAAGGACTCTGTCTCACGACATGCCGTTCCATTACCAATAACAACTCTGCTGCATCTAAGAAGTTACAGTTAGTGATGTACACATTTTGGTAAGTGCATAGACCTGTATGAAGATCATACCGTATTAAAAGCAATTTGTGGCAGTACCTGTACTTGATCATAAGATTTCGCAGTTTTTCGGCTTCCCTATCATTGCGGGAGCAATGGAGGTAGACAACATCAGTGTGGAGGATTTGACCTGGGAACATAAAACTCGATGGGTTTACTCTAGGTGGCGGATTGTGGCACAGTGCATTCATCAAATTGCAAATATGTTTTTTGGCACGTATGTGTTTTTAAAGAGACCCACAGTTTTACCGGTTGTCTTAGTCATTGTCAAAGAGCAGGTAACACTTTTGAGAGGGTGTCAAACTTTTTTTTTTAAATGTTTGTTTTATTTTATTTTCTAAATATGACGTTACATTCTTCCACCAATTGAGGTTTGTTTTCAATTTGCATAATATTTAATTTTACACGCTTGAGCAAGCAATCAAACATATGATACTTTTATTGTCAAACCAAATTTCTTCAACGGTCCACATCAGGTTATGGTCTCTTACTGGTTGAGGAAAGAATTGCCAGCTTGCAGCCATGCCTGAAGCCGGGGTCCACCCCCATCATGGCACAGCCCCGGACCGGACACACCAACAAGCGCTGGCGAAGGTTTCGAACAAACATAGCGATCGATTCCTTCTCGGCTGCTTTGGTAAGATTTGTTCTAACAATAAGAGAATTCGAGAATGAGTATCAATAAAGAGAACAAAATACAATTATTTTCACAAACCTGTACATTCTGCTGAGAAAAGGTAAAATGAGCCTTTTGTAAGAGTCCTCAACTGATTCCTTGATAAGGACTTGATACTCTTCCCGAGCATATGTCTTTGGTTTCCACCTTGATTTGACACAAATAAAATTCACACTGTAGATCTGTATTTTTATATATTAAACTAAATTCTGGAGACCGTCATGAGTTTAAAAAAAATGAGGGGCTTATAGGAGAGTGAGAACATTTTAAACTTCCCTCCTCACAACACTAGAACTCTTTTTGAAAGTTCAAGACTTTAGAGTTTAGGTTTGAATTGTTGAATTTTGGGGGGAATCAATTGTGTCGGTTGGAGTTAGGGTAAGGAGCTACAAAAAGCATTATGTCAATGGATGGCCTCACAATGTAAAAAGTACAAGGACGTGTGCATGCGTGTGCTGTGACCTGTTGTTGATGCACCACCAAAAGAAGTTTTTCTTCACCCTGTCAGGGATGTTCATCTTTACTGTCAAAATCTTAAGGCTCTCCCCTCGGTTGATGGCCAACGTCTGTGCAGTACAACAAAGATCTTGGTAAGGGAAAGTAACATGCTACAGACAAACAATGCTTTGCTGTGTTTTATTTCTCATGTTTGTACTGAGGCTGAATCAAACTTTTTGTGAAAGGTTAATAACTCAAATATTAGCAAACACTAAAAGAATTGTACACTCTCTAAATTTGTTTTTTAGGATTTAGTTCACTTATAAACAGACAATGTTTTATTAATCACTTATTACACTCTTGAGGTTTTTACTTCAATTTGCGACATTGACAACTAGGGTGGACTCACAGTTGTGCCATGTCTTCTGTAACGAGCTAAAACCTGACTAAGACCCTTTTCCTGTCGCCGTTTGTATTATACCAATTAAAAAAAAGTCTTTCAATAAAAAGGTCACATGTGCTCCTTAGTCACTGTAATTACATTAAAACAATTTGGAACACATATCCAAGGTAAAATTATTTCTTTAAAGATTACACAAACGAAAAGAATGATTAACTTCTCAGGCCTGCTGTGCTCTGTTTTACCACCCCAATGTTTTCCCCTTCAGACGAACTGTGACATGCTGTTAAGCAAACAGTAGTAAGTGTCTGACCTTTTCAGCAGGGAACCCTTAGCCCGCCACGGCAGAAAGCACGAAAAGCGAGACATCAATCTGGAGACCAAGTGGAAAAGGCGAGCTGACAAATGCCACCACTGTGCCACCATCAGAGGCGAGTACCGCCAGGCCTGCCCCCGCCGCCTACACACGCACTTGTCGTGCCACAACCATTAGGGCTCAGCTATGCCCCTTGCGGAAAAGCGACAATTGCAACACAAAAAACACAGCTGATGGCATGTAAGGGGCGAGCTTGGTAGAATTAGGATGAAATTTAGATTTCTTCCCGGATGGCATGTTTCTGCTGCAGGCGACCACCCTGACTGCGGTGACATTTCTCAAGCGATATTCATCAAATTGTACACCTCCCAACAGACAGACAACATCTGGAGAAGCCTGAGAGGTTCAAACAGTTAAAACCGGCATAGCCAATTCTTCAACCGTGCACGATTATATGACGAAATCAGGAAAACAGGCTCATTTATTTACACAAAATATTGTCAAACAAAAACATTTGCCTGACTTCATCTAGGCCAGGGTCAGGAACCTTTTTGACTCAAATAACCATGAAAGCAAAACATTTCGATTTTTTGGTGAGGGAGAGCCACACCATGTATTTTGAAACAAAATTGAACAAACCAACCAAACCTGCTCTCCAGATTAAAACTTATATTCAGCACATTTTATTTTACTGAGTGACGTTTAAGGATTTAATGAAATCTATGAAATAATAATGATGCAAGAGCCGGTGTCCCATATCAACAAATATACCACTTAAAATGTGCCTCTTCCCTGCAGTTAATTGAAATCGTTGAAGGTCATTTTGAGTGTCATTTTTGTCAGAAATAATGGTTACGAAACAAAATGGGAACAGAGTGGAAACGTCACAATATACTGTAAATAGGGATACAGATGCATTTAGGGGAGTGTAGTAGAGGTAAGATGTGTGCAGTAGAGGTAATATCTTAAACCACAAGCATGAACTGAAATTTTGGGTTTACTTTGTGTAGGGGGTGAAGTTTTGCCTGAAATCACTCCTCCACCTATCAAGTCTTCACAAATAATATATGAAAATTCAGGTTGCTTTGGGCTCGGCCCCTCAGATCAAATTAAATTGGTCAGGCTCGGGCTAGTTCGGGCTTTAATACCTGCGGGCCGTGGGACAGGCTGGATTATTTTAGGCCTGCTCTTACCTCTAATATACAGACATCAGCCCTCTCTTACCCCTCACCGAGTCAAATTGATCTGGGTGCTTGGCTGACATTTTTGGGTGTTTACAGTTTGTTGTGTGGGTTTTCATCATAGAATATCTCAGCAGTGAGCATAGATTTTTTAAATAAGCTTCCACATAAAGGATTTCTTAGAGATCTACAGCCAAAATGGGGTCAGTTGATGTAACACGTTGGGTGAAAAATGTAGTCAAAACTTTGTCCTATATATTTTAAACCGAACGCACACATTACTACTCTATTGCTTTGATTTGGAAAAAAAAAATTGAAAAGTCATAGAGAAGATTACAATGGCCATAGTTTCAATTCAAAGACAGACTTAATCATTAAAAGAGCCATATCTGGCTTTCTAGCTATGCATTCCAGAACCCTGATCCAGGGGAGGAATCATAATTGTATCTTTTCAAATTTGTTTTTTTTTTTGTCACTTTGGGGACGGAAATAACTAATTAAATCTCAAATTGTCAAGGCAGACTGCATAAAACTGATAATGGAGTATATTTGTAGGTGGACTTTTTGGGAGTTGGCTAGCACGTGCTCTTAATGTATAAGAGAAAGGGGACGCAACTTGCCTATTAAAAATGCTTTGACATGAGCCCATCATATGTAAATTAATTGGAAATGAAATATAAATTGAAAAATAATTACATGTATATTTCCCAGAACAATGAAAGGAAACTAGAAGACATGGGCCAGAAGACTCAAGCAGATTGAGGGCACACTTCATAGTTGAGATGGCATGTTCCTCACTTTCTCTCTGAGCCGAGTCACTAACCAATGAAAGAGGGTGATCCGTGAGAAGGAGAAAGGAGACAGAGCAAGAAGTGTGTGCTTTTGCATAAGTCGAGCCAAGGGTGACAGGTAGCAAGGTAGCGGCCAACACTTGATAAAAACAGACAGATAGACCACTGTCATCGCCGGTCCAGCAACAAAACAAAGCCCCCCGCAGGAAGGGCAGGCAGCCAGCCAACTGCTGTCCTTGTTCTGCTCGTCTCCTTGTCTCTCTCTGAGGAATACTGTCATCAACACATCCATCCACACCATGCATATACACACAAACTGATCTGGATGACACAACTGGGACACAAGGCTGTTTTTTTAATAATGTTCATGCATTCATATCATCAGACATTTAAGGTTAATAAAGTTGGACTTAATGCGAACACACTGCCATTATTATTATACAGGAACTCTAGCAAAATGTTGATCCAGAAAGCAGCCATAATAAAAATGCACTAAAATCAATCATCAGGCAGACTACCTAAGCCTTATCAGAATCGTAAAGAGAGGAAAATAAAACTTATTTTCACAAACTGCTAAATTACAAAAGTAGTCAAACTATTTTGAAGAGCAGTCAAGGTATAGTGGTTGATTATATACCGGTATATAAAAAGGAACCAAACATAAGTGATGCTGGTCTGTGACAAATAGGGCAAAATAAACTTTTTCACCTGTCCATCAAAGCAGAGTGTTTAATTGATGAAGCAGCTCCATTTATCCCAAGCGCTCTGCAGGCGAGCCCCTGACTCTTGGGTTTAACAGCCGATTGATCACAGAGCAAGTGGCATTGCAGCCCGCAAATTCATCCTGGCATACGCAGGCTGCTTATGGCTATGAGCTAAATGCATGCTCCTTACAAGAAGGCATTAAAATCAAATCTGATAAGATTAAGTTGCAGGTCTGCGTATCTACGTACGTCAATAGAATTTTGCCCCAGAACATGCATGTTGGTTTCGTGAGGTCTTTCAACAGATTGATCTTGATTCAATTATCAAATTGCTCAATACGTTTTGAAGTGAGATTTGTTGGTACTGGCAGCAGTTAACCCAGATGAGTGATCAAAAAATATATATATTTTTTTTGTGTCATATACATAAAACTTGCTTGTTAAAAACAAGATTTTAAAATAATTACATCGAGTCTGTGAAATAATCTAGTGGATATAAATGATTAAACTTATTCTTGCATTATTCTTTGTATTTTACCATTTTTGCACACAATACTAGACACAAAACAAAATTTTTGAGCAGTGTGTCTATGCACGTGTGATGAGCATTGTTCGGAATAACGCATTACAAAGGATAGCTTCCCGTAACGCAATTGTTATTCTAGGTAACAAGTATTGTAGAGTGGTATTACTACAATTTTGTGACTAAACTGTCACTAGAACCCGGTGCGTTACTCTGCTACTTTTTAAAAGCATACCATGATTTATAAGGTTTTAGACAGTTTCCCATCTGCTTTTCCCGCCTGATATTCTCCCTGTCATATACACTCACATTTAAGCCACATTTAAAACCATAAATAATAAAATCAGGGGGTCAGTTTATTTATGGAATATATTCATAATAATATATTATACTATTTATATTTGGTTGTGTGTCACCAGTCGCGAATGGTAAGCAGGACGAGGGTAGGGGGAGTGGCTTATGCAGGAACCTCAAAATCAATGGGGCAAACGTGAGCACATAATTTACAGTTAAAAGGTGCTAAACTTTGGTCTTTTACTTGTAAAATATTTTTGGGAAACCACCATGTCTGAAAAAAAAGAGAAAGCCTCTTTGACCTTACCCAGAAATGGAGAGAAAATTATTCAAGTGGTTTGGAGACAAATGACAAAATGTATATCGAGTGTCTCCGGCTGAGCTCTCAAAATCCCCAAAACAAGTGATACGAAGCGTTCACCGCTTCCCCTTTTTTTTTGATTATGTGGTTATTTTGAAGCAGTTTTAGGCAGTTGACCTTAATGTGAGTAAATACGATAATTTGTAACCAGATAACTACTTTTAGAGTAATGCGATACTTTTTGCTGTCAGTAATATGGTGGGTAACACAATTACTTTATAAATTAAATTATCAGTAACTACAAAAAAGCACTTTTTATCCAATAATGCACCCAATTCTGATGGCGAGGAGGTGAGGATAGTTGCTGCGTAATGTGAAATATTTTTAAATACAACAAAATTGAGCATTGAGCTCAGTCATGAAACAGCAAACAATTAACAAGATCTTCTTTAATAAATGCATAATAAATCATAGAAAATGGTGTTAACATAGGTGGTAAATAAAAGCCGCTTTCAGTATTTTGCAATATTTTACAACTCCATCAGTGTTAAAATGTGTGGATTTTGTGGATACGTACCAAAATATGATGTAACTAACAAGATAACAGGCAGGTGTGCTCTCATTTAGACAAACTAGAGCAGGGGTGGCCAATCCGGTCCTCAAGAGCCGCATGTCCTGCATGTTTTTGGAGTTTCTCTGTTCAAATACAGGTGAGTCCAATCACCTGGGTCATTATCAAGCTCCCACACAGCTTGCAAACGATCTTAAAATTTGCTTCAGCTGAGTTGGAGAAGAGAAACCTCCAAAATATGCAAGACATGCGGCTCTTGAGGACCGGGTTGGCCTCCCCTGCACTAGAGCATAGGTGTCAAACTCACGGCCCGCAGGGCACATCCGGCCTGGCATACAATTATATCCGGCTCATGAAATCATTTGACGAACCTCGACTATAAGGGCCTGGCTATATAAAACGCTGATAACTCTCAAACTACAGTTCTGATAATGCTTCGCTTCAGTTGCCCTGCCGCCACACGACTTCCAGAAATGTCCCTGCATCATTCGAGTGAGCTGGAGCCTGACGAGCGCAGCTACTTTTAAAACTACTTACTGACAAACAACACGTCGGCCAGTTGAAAGACTGAGGGGTTCATTACCAGTGAGTCTTTGGTGTCAGGAAGCAGAGACGTCGGGGGACGTGCTTCTGTATAACACTGTGTAACGGAAGACTAAACGGAGAAAACTAGGGTGACGTTTCTCTTGCTGTGGATTATGCGGAAGATAAACTCTAACATTGGCCAAGAGAAAAGTTGATTCTGGAAAACAGAGCCTTTCAAATCCCATTCGAAGGCTGAATATATGTTTACTGACGATGCCAACACCCGTGTGTCTTCTTAGTGGCGCTATTGTGGCCGTAACTAAGGAATATAATGCAAAACGGCACAACAAGACAAAACAGCAGGACAAGCAGAAGATACAGAAAGTTGAAGAAATAAAGGGCCCAGCAGATGCCCTTCACCAAAGCAAAATCCTAAAGCGAAGAGCACAATTTATATTTGTGTTTCAATTTTTTTCATATTTTGAATTTGTATAGTTTTGAGAGGAAATATTGATATTGGGAGAAAAGTATTTTAAGTTGTTTAATGTTTAAGTTTGTTTATTCTGGAATTATATTCCTGTCTGTTTTTAATTCATATCCATGTTAAAAAAAGTAAAGTTTTCAATGTATTCAATGAATGTTGATCCCGTTTGTCCGGCAACCAAAGGTGTGGTTTAAGTTTTGGCCCTCTGTGCAATTAAGTTTTACACCCATGCACTAGAGGTAAGATCGGGCCTAAAAAAATCCAGCCCGACCAGACCGGGCCCTTGAGTAATAAAGCCCGACGCGGCCAAAGCCCAACAAATTAGCTTGATTTGAGGGGCCGAGCCAGAAACAAACCCGAATTTTTATATTTTATTTGTGAAGAGTCGGGGGGAGGGGGATTTTTGGCAGACTCCATTTCGCAGCATGACCAATTCTCTATGGCGCGCTGCCCTATGCTGCTCTGCATGAGAGGGGGAACAGAATCCTCCAAAAAAAGAAACAATGACAAATGGATACATTGAAAAAAAAAAAACCTCAACGAGAGAGAAGCCCGGACGGAACGTAATGATTGAAATTTTGGTCGCGGCCCTGGCCCATATTTTGGGTTGGGCCGGGCTCGGGCTTAAGATCTTACCTCAAAGACACACACACACATACACACACACCTCCTGTCTCCCACCTGCTTACCCCCCTTTCCCAGCACTGCCGCGCACCCTGCCGACTTAACGGCAAGAAAAGGTTCATTTTGGCACCAGTCTGACCACTACCAAGGTCATTGTGGATTAACGCTCTGTGACAAAAAGCGAGTCACCGAATTAAGTGGGCGGGCTAGAAAAGTAGCAGAGGAGGAGGGAGGCATATGTGACAAACACTTCATCTTTGGGCTCTTCATTCATTTGTTCTACCCTCCCTTCCTTGATTTTCTGTGGGCCCTCAGGACAGCAAGAGCTGTCAGGGCTGGAGAACGCCTGTCAGTCACATGCTCTAATCCAATGGCATGTCGACGGGGGACATGTCACATATGTTAAGAAGAGAGAACAAGGGGTACTTGCTGGTCGTGTGTGTTTGTGTGTGTGTGTTATTTAAAGACTGTAGGGCAGAAGCCGCTTGCCAAAGAGTGTTGGTGCGGCACAGAGGCGGTTGCGGGTGATGGGAGCTGTGGTGACATATGAGGCCTGGAACCAACTCTGAGTAACTCACCAGTCACTAAGGGGGTGGCGGGGTAAAAGGAGGGGGTACAAAGGGGATAACGAGGCTAACTGCTAGAGACGTGGCTGTGTACTCGTCAGTGGCACGCACGGGGCACAAGCAGATGGCATGTGTTGCTACGAATATATTTGACCAAAAAGTCAAAACACTTCCTGCGCATCAGATGTTGTTGAGCCTTTTCAGATAAGGTGTCTCCTTTGTATGTCAGAGTACGTACTTGCGTATGTAATACCAATAATACAAAATAAAATGAGCAAATTCTTCTACTCATCAAATATTGTATTTCACCCACAGCAAGGTGCACCAGATTAAAAGCGCACCCCCCAGAAATTAGTCTTTTGTGATTCATGTTTCATTGCATTGCATTTGCTCATTGATTGATCAGTCGGAATGTAAAACTGATTACAATTGCATACGATTGTATACAACTGGAATTGAACCCAAATCGCAGTGTGGAGTGTGCCAAACTTTATTCCCCTAAGTACTGGGGATACATATTAGGTCTCATCTCATCATTGCACTATTTTTAGTCACGGTACCAAATTTTTGATGTTATCATTGAGCCGAGCCGCAAGGATATCGCCAGACATTAAACCGGTCGGTAATACAGCTAACTTGTAACGTCTTTAGAGATTCTGAACTAGATAATGAAAAAAGCATTGTGGGAAGTAATTCAATCGTTCTGAATGAAGAGAATGGTATTGAGGGAAGTAATTCAGTCATCCTGAAAGATATACATGAACAAATGCCTGCACATATTTAGAGTAGAGAAAAAGTGAAAACAACATTTTCTCTACTCTAACAAATCTGGTACCGCAAACTAAATAGAATGTGACATTAAGATAACACTTAATGTCGTTACATGTCATAAGTGTCCATAATGGTCAAGGGCAGAGGTCGGGAACCTTTTTGACTTAAGCAGCAAAATATTTTGATTAATTTTTGTTTTATTTTTTCATAGAGCCATATCATATATTTTAAGGAGAAAAAAACTGCCGCTCTCTAGACAAAAACTTCGGCGCATTTTGTTTCACTATGTGAAATTTGCTGATTCGATAAAATCTAGTAAATAATAAAAATGCCAGAGCCTGTGTCCCATATAAATATCCCACCTAAAATGTGTCTCCTTCCTGCAGTTACTTAACCCTCATGCTACTTTGTCAACATTTTTTTTAGTAATTTTGGAATACTTTAACTTTAAATCAAATACAAATCATTTTTAAATTAACACACCATACCTAAAACATTCATTTTATATATATATATATATATATATATATATACACACACACACATACATATACATACATATATATACATATATATACATACATATACATATACCATAAATTCCGGACTATAGAGCGCACCTGATTATAAGCTGCACCCACATTTTAAGAAGATAACCGCTTTTGTGCTTACAAAAGCCGCGCCTGTATATAAGCCGCACGCGCCCACTTTAAAAAAAGTAACATAATCACAAAATTGATCCGAACTCGACTTTGAGTCCCGCGATTGTAACTGAATATAAAGTACACAGTCCAAAACCCACAGCCGGCAAAATGATACCGGTAGCTTTATAATATATATATATATATATATATATACACATAAATACATACATATATATGTACATATATATACACCGGAGCCATATCCCCCTAGTGGGATGTGGATGGAGTCAAGAACACATTCATATTTCTGACTCTTTCTGGGAGGTTGATACAGAAGGGGGGATTCCCAGCCCCCTAGCTCAACCCAACTGATGTGTTGGGAGTCATTAGGTGACCAAACCCCCCAATTCCACCCCCTAATTCCGAGCGCCATGCAGGGAGGCAATAAGTACTCATTTTGTAAGTCTTAGGTATGACTCGGCCGAGGCAACCTCCCAGTCTCGGGGTAGGCGCCCTACCCCCAAGGATATACATACATAATCTACAAATTCTGTAACAGACTCCCATTATAATTGACATCCGAGTCTGATACCCGTTGTATCAATGTTAGTGAATATGTATATTGTGAACAATCATCCACTACCATTGCGGCCTGCTAGTTATCAAATGATCAATAATTACACTAATACGGTAATGTGTACAAGGGGCACATTAAAATGTATGGCTTTCTGGCCAATTTGGGTTTTTTAGTTTTTTTTAGCACAAAATACAGTAGTTAAAAAGAAGTACACACTTGAATTGGGGTGTCAGTAAGGGAAAAATGTGATATTTCCACTTGTTTCTTATTGGCAAAGATGATAAAGTGCCATCTTTGTCAGGCACCATTGTCACTGAGTGTACTGTGTTTTCTAAGAAATAATAAGGGTAGAAACAAGGATAGAGACGGAATGAAGAAAAGAAGGTAGAATTTCAGTACCTGATGAGGCTGTATGCGCCGGACCATAGTGGTGAAGTCAAAGTAGAGTTGGAATTTGTCAACATCCTGTTTTTTGTTTTTGTGAGCTGACGGTTTTTGATCCGTCGGCTTCGAATTTTCTTCTTTTTCCTTGAGGGCAGTCTTGGTCACTGACGAATGGAGGCTCACGTCATCATTTTCACACCTAGAGGTGAAATTTCGATTGTCACATTAAAAACTAAATTCAGCTTGATTGTCTCATGTGTCTGGATTTGCTCTCACAATGTTTTCACATAGGTCAGAGTTTCGGGGTCTTTGGCGATAGTGTAGGCCAAAATATGGAGTACCCCTGTCGACACTTCTTCCACAGATGAGAGACCTACAGCAAAAAAACACAGAAAAAGTGATTCACGCTTTATGTTTGAGTATAAGGACCGTTTTTAATATATTGTTAAAACAGGTATGTCTACTTTGGGTTCAATAATAAGTGATAATTAGGAGTTTGCTTTCAAGATGGTGAAAGTGTTGGCCTTGCAAAATTGGGCAAATGTTACTTCTTGTCATGGTCCCCAACGGGGTGATAAATCTATGGGATGATAAAGGCGTCTCACCTTCAGTTCCAGATTGAACCCATGCCCTTAAATCTAGCGTGTGCGGCGCTTCGATGAGGGCAGTAGCAGCCGGCTCAAGGCCCAGGGCTTTGGCCTTGCGCACTTTGGTCACCTTGCACCCTTTCTTGTAAGGAGTGTACTGCAAAGTGAAAAATAAGGAGGGCCTAATAAATGTGCGCTTTGTTTTGCATTTGGTATTAATCCTTAGAAACCAATATTCTGACCACATGATCCAGTTCATCAGCAGACCGGCAGCTCCTCAGACTTTTCTCAAGTTCCGTAGACAAAACCCCATCTTTTTTTAAAGTGTTAACTACAGACTGGGTCTTCTTTGCTAAAGCACTACGACACAATACAGAGTGAGTTCACAAAGTAGCCATTCAGCTGCCGGTTGTTATTGTTTCTGTAAGAAATGTATAATTACATTATCGTAATCATATGAGGTGTAAAATGTATTATTGGGGCAGAAACAGAGTAGCCACCCAATCATCTGTAGTAACCCTGCAGTTAAAATGGAATAGCGAGATAATATGCTTTTATTGGTAACTTGGTACATCCATTTTCTGCATCAATCTTTTCCTAATGATGCTTTTATTTCTTTTTTTAAGAATCTTACTGCAAACAGTTTACAGATATTCCTGATTGCACAATGATTAATTGAGTATATTAATTCACCAATGCTGTTTTTAAGTGTTTTTTGTGAACTGTTGCATCTTGTGCCTTGTACAGTACAGTAGATACCAATTTGCAGCGACTCTATTTTTCTTTGAAACATGGTCAGTTGGTGCCCCCTACAGTCAAAAATAAAACGTGCAGTCTACTACATATACAGAAACTTGCATCCGCAAAAATGTTTTATGTTTATGAAACGCTCAGTAAATGCAATTGGATATCAACTGTTAGTCTTTTAAAAATGTAAATCTATAACTACATATTTTAGGACTGGCAGCAAATCAAACACGGACACTTTTATACCGATTTCATGACCACCAAAATCATTGAATTAGATGGTACTCTTCTGATGTAACTCAGAAAAGAAATAATATCATTAATATGAATGTTTTCTCACCATAACTCTTCATAGACCAGCTGGACATCACGCACGGCGTCCGCGTCCATGTGATTGATCATCTCCTTGCGGTAACGCACCATGAAAGGCACCGTGTTTTCCTCGCGAAGCAATTTGACAACATTAGAGCATACCCAGTGTTCCACGCAAGTTAGATTAGAAAGCACCTGAGAAAACATTTCAAAAGGATGACAAGTGCACTTTTTAGAAAGAAACGAAAATGGCAATCTTTTTTTACACATTTTTGGGAAATTTGTGGCAGAAAAAAGGAATGTATTTGTTATTATTCTTATCATTATTGTATAACAACCATTGTGAATTGTTTTTATGAGTATTTAAAATACCTATGTAATTTTCACAGAATGCAATATATAAATTCTCTCTACTTAAATTACCGTATTTTATGCACTATAAGGCGCCCCCCCAAAAATAGTATTTTGTCATATGTTCCATACATAAGGCACACAGGACTATAAGGCGCTACAGTAGGAACGTCAACAAAAGGGTCCGATAGGTCAGTCAAACTTTATTAACCCCTTAACAGCAGCCCGTCGCAATATTGAGAAGAAAATACATGTCTCAGACACAAACAGACTGTGCGATACATGAAAAAATATAAAGCCAGCGACTGTAGTAACCCTCACCAAAAACTCGTCCAGCAGCCACTACATTCGATGATAACACGCAACCATGGTCCCTTTGCATCTGTGGGTGTAGTGAATCAAACTGTGTAAAAAATGTACGTACTCCAAAACACGCGATAAAACTAACATTTTTTTTTTTAAATCAGCCAAAAAGAATCTTTGCATTGATGGATGCTGCTTGTTGCTAGCCGTCTGTCTCCTGT
The DNA here is from genome assembly GCF_059441175.1 of Urocampus carinirostris. Taxonomy (NCBI): domain Eukaryota; kingdom Metazoa; phylum Chordata; class Actinopteri; order Syngnathiformes; family Syngnathidae; genus Urocampus; species Urocampus carinirostris. The sequence continues at coordinate 16,776,426 of NC_142361.1, forward strand.
TTACAAGTAAACAGACTATTAAAATTACTCTCTCTAGGCCAAAGATCAACCTAACTTCACTTTTTTTTTCCGGCAAAATGCAGTCTTTGATTTACCCCTCTTTAGCCTATACGAACATGTAAATGCTAAAAATGACCTGCCTCCTTTTCCTACAAATAACTTTAGCCAATATTGACTGATTCAAATGATGATTCAAATTGTTTAGGAAATGAAACCCTGGCATATATATATATATATATATATATATATATATATATATATATATATACATATATACTGTATATATCCCAACACCGCACACTTCTTCTACGTGGGAAAATCGAGTCAGCAGCTGCTTAAGCGCAAGTCATGCTCTCAGTGTGCCTATTTCCAAAAAATGTAAACAATTGAAAGATAATGTACCTCATCCAGGTCCCAGTTCATATTGAGTTCCCCTTTCATCAATTGAGGTCGTTTGGATTCTACGGATGATTGGCAGCCCGTCTTCTGCTTTTTCAGAGCTGGCTCTTCAAAGGTAAAGTCCTCATCATCTTCTTCTTTCTTGGCAGGCAAGTCGGAAAAAGAAAAAGCTTCCTTGGGACAGGTATCTGATACTGACACTTTGAATGACATCCTCTGCATGGAAACGCAGATTCACAGTTAGCAAATAAACAAAACAACATGATGCCAGTGTAACCATACCTCCTCTTTTGTCCTGATGCTTGGTCCGGGTTTTGCTGACTCGGAATATACCTCTCCAGCTTCGATCTTTATAGTTTCTTTTTTTATGCTCCTCTGAGCAGGCTTCTTTTGGGGCACTTTGGGTTTAGAGGTTCTTTTGGAGGGTTTCTTTTCACATGCAACAGAAGCAATGGAGAGAGTCTTTGGCTCAGGTGGCTTCCAGTCTTCTTCACTCTCATCATGATTACTGCAGAAGAAAAATATATAAAATTCTAAAATGTCTCTTTTATTCAGCTCATTGTGCTGAAGATGAAATAGTCCATTAAATGTCATTCCATCAAGTCAGAATAGCACAACAATAGTAAAATCTGCAATAGTTTAAAATTCTATACAACTTCTATTATTTATCGTTGTCAGCATCACTACTTAGGATGTAGGTGGTGTCTTGCGATAAAGTAACATACTACAAAACATTTAACTTTATTATATTGTATGTAGGCTTGCTTCTACAATTACAGAGCAGTCAGCAATACATTGCCAAAAATGCTTAATAGTGTTAACTGCTCATGCATTTTGTTCCGGCAAAACCAATAAATGCGTTTAACTTCTACATCTAAGAGATGAAAAACGGGGGTAAACAACATTCATTTTCTTTTCCAACAATTGTGGTCATGCATAGTGATACTTATTAAAAAAATGAAGAATAGCATAGCAGCACTGCAGATAAGTGGTTATCGGCACAGCTCTGAAGTCATGGATTCAAATCCAGCTACCAGTCTTCCTGTGGAGAGTTTGCATGTTCTCCTTGTGCTTGCGTGGGTTTTTTTTTTCGGGCAGTCCAGTTTTGTTCCAAAAGCATGCATGTCAAGTTATTGGGTGGTCCCAATTGTCCCTAAGTGTGAATGATCGATTGTGTTGTCTGTCTCTGTGTGCCTCACGACTTGCTGGCAATCACTTCAGTGTGTCCCCTGCCCGGAAATACCTGGAATGGGCTCTAGCACCCCTGCGACCCTACTGAGGATAGGCAGTGTGTATAATGGATGGATGGAATAACAGGCATAGCTACGTAAATATAAAAAAGTCCACGTTTACTACAAGAATTGCTGCATTGAGTGTTATTTCTGTTTGTTTAAGAAAAAGGATAGCAAAACTGAGTGCTCACCTGTCCTCGTCTGAATCCAAATCCACATAATTCGCTTTGGCAGTGGTTCTTGCTTTTCGACTCATCTCATTGGCAAGTGGAGGAGTAAATATAAAGCCACATAAATTATAACCAGACACAAACGCTAACGAAAATAGTCCACGTCGTCCTTTGTTTTGCTAGCTTAGTTGACCCTCGGTTGAAATTGTTCGCCTTCCCTAGCTCAAGAGGCGAACTTATTTCAAATTTGGCGCGTCACAATTTTATTGTCATAACAGCAAACGAAGACATGTTTTTTTTTAACCGACGCTACATTTACAGGCGAAGTGATAAGGCTTTCCCCCAATTTTGGTAGCAATTCACAGCATTGAAGGCAGTAAATTGAGTAGCTGGAGAGAATATGCAAGTATAACGAACTTATTCTACGAAGAGTACCAAAAGTCGTTGTAGGTTGAACGCGCGCTGTTGCCCTCTGGAGGCGTTAAGAGGAACAGCATCCGTTTGATAACTATTCGATAAACTTTATTTGCCAAATGTGTTATTTAAACATTTAAAAGACTTGCGTGTGAAATGGTTGATTGGTATTTATATCTTATAGCCTACTTTTCAGTATCAGAATCCGATTCAAAACAAGTACAGAGGGAATATTATATTACCCGTTTATTAAGAACAGAATGAGATGCAGTACTGTAATTTCTGAACCAGACGATATTTTTCAGCAGAGTAGGGTAAAGAGCAGACATGGGACCAAGTCACACATGTGCAAGTCTCAAGTAAGTCTCAAGTCTTCACCTTCAAGTCCCAAGTAAGTCCCAAGTATTTTTTTCTTGGGCAAGTCAAGTCACAAGTCAAGTCCCGAGTCTTAGATTGCCAAGTCCAAGTCAAGTCACAAGTCATAAAAACAGCGACTCGAGTCGACTCGAGTCCAAGTCACTAAGTCTCAAGTCCCCATGTCTGGTAAAGAGCATATTGATCACAGGTGTATTACAAAAACCTATAAATAAATGACAATTTCTACTTGGTAAAGGAAACATGTAGCAACAACAAAATCAAAAATAATGCTGCAATTGCTAAAATTTTTTTGGAGACTTTAAGGTCAAAATGACCAATAAAATGCCCAATATTTGACAATTCCAGCATATTAAAATGAGCATTCAAATAACCTGCGGGAAGACTAAAGCCCAGCAAATCAGAAAAGGCACTTATCTTTGCTCATTTTTTTACACAACAATTGAATCACATTGTAAACATCAAACATGTGTTTACACTTTTTATAGATCGTGGTTTGCGAAAAAAAATAAAGTGTTTTCTCAGAAAAAGAACTACAAGACCCTTCAGACACAGATTCGTGAATACCGAAACAAGTAACTGACAGACCAATATCTTATACATTCCCAAAATAGGGTGACCTATTCTTCCATTGAACTTAGGGACACACATGCAAGACAAATAGAAGACAGCCATCCTTGCTCATCGGCGTCCTCCTTTCAGACTGTTTATGTAGTCTTTTACTGTGTTTTCCACATTGGGTATCTTGTAAGTCTGTGCAGCGTAGATTCCTGTACATGTACCAACCACCGCGCCCAGCAGCGCTGACGACCGAAACCTGGCCACGACATAGCCAGCTAGGAAACCCTTCAGGAAGGGGGATGCCAGTAAACTTCCACCCTGAAATAAGAGTAAGTAATGAGGATGGATCAGACAAGTGTAATGTAGATGTTATTAGTTCATACTGTAGTGATAAGATCAATTTGTAGATTTCTTTCAGAATTGTATGCAAACTTGGGAAAAGCGATTGCAATGATCAAATAACTCTTAATTTCCCTCAGCATAGAGATAAGATCATGGGCCCAGACCCAGCCTGGATTTCAGGCAGGGTTTGGGCATAAAATGTCAATCATGAAGACGTTTTTGAGGTTGTCAGGGTAGCCTGCATGCTGCGCACTTCAGAGCTGAAGTGAGCACTTCGGTGCCTAGCTTTTTGTTGTTGGAGACGGCAAAAAAAAAAATCACCCTTCCAACACCAGGCTTTAAGTTTTAGAGACGGCAAAAATCCCCTTTCTTCCCCACAGATGAAATGTGAAAATTCAGGTTTTTGTCAGGCTCGGTCGCTCAGATACTCTTGGGCCGGGTCGGGCTGGATTTTTTTTTTAGGCCCAATCGTACCTGTACTTCAAGTGCAAGCCAAAATACAGATATGTGCTCTATTCCAAGTTTTCTAGATCACGGGACCGATCAAAAAACCCAGTACCACAGAGTCAGATAGCAATTACAATGACCAACACATACATAATACTGTGCCAAAGAAAAACATGAAGGCTGAACCACATACAACGTAGTCCCTCTATTACTATACAATAGTGTCTGGGCACCTTCCACCCGCATAAAGCATATGGTGGAGAATGGGTACAGATTGCAAAACAGATGTGGTAAGTTGTCTTTTCCTGTGTTTGTCATCAGTGGTTGCCAGAGTAAGAGACCAAATTGCATTTAAAACCGCGACCTACAGGGCTTTGAACATTCATAATGGTATTTATTGTGACGTTTTAAAAGTTAAGTAGGGTTTTGGTGTTTGTGACAGTACATGTAAATATTATCACAATGTCATAAAAAATGTTTGTGTCTTTGCTTTTTATATATATATATATATATATATATATATATATATATATATTGGAGACGGAAAATAGAGTGTGGAATAACATACTGCTTTTCAATAGCAAAAAGGTTGGCATGTATGCCAGTGACAAGTAGACACTTGGTGTTCAATGGCCACGAGGGACTTACGGCAGGAACCCCGGCCTGGATCTCGTCTTCCATACGTTTCTGGATGTCCTCCAGCTGATCCTTGAGCTCCACCAGATCCTTCAACTGGCCCAGAGTACCCTTTACAGAGTGCACACACACTAATGAGTAAACCCATGCATACAACAGACAAAATTTCATCTGCAAAAGTTAAGAAAATTGTCAAAAACTGACTTAAAACAGCAAATCTAGCGTGCAATTGCATCTATTAGTTTTTGGCCGTTGGTTTAAAACTTGCAGTACTTCACGGACATTTCGTAGCATATAAAGTGATAGTAATTGATTCTAGTCAATGAATGCAAATGTGTTTTGTGAAGTTCAGAATGTGACTGGCTTATTAGCTTTATTCAGCAAAAGATGCAACGCTTCATGGTGCAAAAGCTTGCTAAACGTAAGCAGCGAGTTCTATTATTATTTTTCCACTGATACATATACCATTAATTTTTTTCTCGATGAATGACTATAAAACCGGCATATACTGTGAAAGTAATTTCTGAAGTTACCGACCTTGTCATTCCCCATGTTTTGCTAGTGCTGGGTGACTCTCTTATTCAGTTATGTTCAATTGCTTTAGTTGTAACACAGTGCCTCCTAGGCAGTTAGGCAGTAATGCATGAATTTACAGTACTGTATAGAGGAGTTTTTGCAACTTGGACACCCCGGATGTTTGTTTACTATTACTGAAATGTGTATAAAATATGTATTGAATACGTTACTCGATTTTGTGTTGTCGCTATATGCATAGATATCCAATGTAGTATCATAATAAACTATTTCGGGATTTAAATTGTATTTGGATGTGGAAAGAAACAGCACTGACTGACTTGTTGAGCGAAACTGAGGAATGGCTTTGCAATTGTTTGTGTGTTTAAGGTGGTAAATCCAAATATGACTCTTCCACTGCTAATAAGAGTGTTGGGAGGATAGGGTGCCTTGTTAAGTTAGTCCTTCTATGCGCACTCTAAGGCTTTGCATCAGTGAACGTAGATAAAAAGACACCGGCGGTGGAGAGAAATTGTGTGAAGAATTGTGCAAAAGCATCAGAGCACTGACAGATCCATTCATCAAAAGAGAAACATGACTTTGTTCCTAAGATAAAAGAGCAAAAGCTGATGTTTTTGTTGAATGTTGGAAACCCATTTGGCTCAGTTTTGTCTGGGAACAACAGGAGCAAAGATTAGAGAATCTAAACGGAAAGAAAAAAAAAAGAAAGAAGTTTCAGGGTAGGAACACATTAGCTGGTTCGTTGGTTTGTTGGCTGGATCTTTTAAACAGCAGGGTCGGAGCGGCAACGTTTCCTGTGGTGTGTCTTGAGGAAGTACAGTATGTTGGCAGCCATCCCTCTCCAGGCCAACATACGTTTTCACCGAGTCTCAAACCGGGGACCTTTCGTGTGTTAGATGAATGTGATGGGGCCAAAGCCTTGCACAATGCAAAAGCATTGTTGTGGCCTCTTACTGTGTAATTTTCTTCCAAAAGAACCATGTGTAACCACTCAAAAATAGTTGGGTTAAAAATAACCAAAATCTGGGTCAAAAATGGACCAACCCAACACTTGGGTTGTTTTGACCCGTGTTGGTTAGCAGTAACAACCCCAATCAAAAATGGTTTAATGTTTTAGGGTTGTTGTTTTTTTTTACAAGATAATTTTTGTTTTAACGAAAAAATAAACAAAAAATGTTCAATTTATACTAATCAATCTGGGTCATTTTGTTTTCACCAAACAAAGAATTTGGGTTGCTATACACAGAAAGACCCAGACAAATGGATAAAATCAATCCAAGTACAGTGGCCCCTCTACGGACTAAATTAATGCGTTCCTGGATCGAGCTCATTTGTAGAATTTTTCGTGTCTTGAGTAAATTTTCCACATAAGAAATATTTGATAACAAGTGAATCCTTAACCGGCCTCCCAAAGGTATCAAAGATTATCAAAGGTATCAATGATTACCCTGAAACATAAAAATACAGTTCAGTATTGGGTTGGTCCCATTTTTCCCCCAAGTGTTTTTAGAATGAAGAATGTGAAAATCTTTATTTTGTAGTTTATGCTATAAAAGTGCTGTCTGGAATTTTAAGCTTTGTTACTCTCTGCCACCATCTCCTGGCTTGATGTTCTGATTGCAGCTAATGCACTTTTTTAACGCACTCAAATAAACTCTTCTTTTTCGGGGTCTGGGATGGCGTTTGGGATGTATTTGAAACAGGCCATTTTAACTTTTACCATTTTTACACTACGCTTACAAAAAACTGCGATGACGTGCATAAAGTGACTCTCCACCGGCCCGAATGTGCTAGGTGTCGTGGAACAGCGTGAATAAGAGTAAGATAATAGCGGTGAAAAAAATTCTAAAGGCTCATTGAACTCAGTTGGGCAATGTAAACACATACTTGAAAGAAAAAATATTATACACTCAACGTTTTAAGGACACCTCAAATGACCCATGTCGCCTTTAAGCAATTTTTGCATCGGTGCCCCAAAGAATTTTACTATTTTTGGAAGGGCTCAGAAAGACAACAATATGGTTCAAGCTCTAAATATAAAGGTGACAATTAATATAGAATCAAACATACTCTATGACAACACAGCAGATAGTTGATTCACAATTCTGCCTCAAAGTTGCAAAAGTCAGCCAGGCTCCAACTCTTACTCGGACACGCAGCCCAGGAAATGAACTGATTGAAGGTAAAACGACACTCATTTAGGAAGATGAGTTTGCAGTGATTATAGCATCTACGGCACTTAAATTTTTAATCCTGGTAAGGACAAGAAGTCCATTAACCTTCTGATTGAAGGTTAATACAAAGCCCATGCGGAATTTAGAGAGTGTCAAGCACGAGGACATACACTCGTCTTCGCCAAAAGCCGAAGACTCGAGAGCAGTGAGCGATGGAGGTAAGTTGTCTCTTATCTCTTCTGCCATTCATTACACGGATATTTTATCAAATGCATTTTTGAGGTTACCAAGTATGTGGTAAATTAACTCTCATCAATGAGCCATGTTGACTTGGATCTTTATGGTTATGTGCTACTATCCTCTGCATTGTACCAAATACTCTAAAACCTTCCAAATCAAACAATCTATCATGTAACACTAGTTTGATTCCCATTTGTTGTAATTTCCATAGAATATTTATTTTTTCCACAGGGACACATCAAACACATGGAAATCCAAGGGTGAATTTGCCAACAATAAACAATAAAACATTTCCAAGGGCAAAGGCAATAACAACTAACATATTGACAAAGAGAAAGTTGTTAACCGCGGGGCATTCAATCCGAGTAATATCAATCTTGTTCAAAGTGTTCAATTCCAGACATAAGAAGGGTCATGTTACGGCCACAATAGAATGCATGGACCAGTAATTTATAGTTAATTTTGGAGCTTAGTAAATCTCTTTTTGTGTTTTGATTGTATTTCATATTACAAAGTAAACAAACTCACTCTTTTGATGAAACCCAAAGTTGGGATTTCTTTCCCTAGTATGATTTCAAAATTAAACATTCTACTGCAAAACATAACCCTACTCCTTTGGGTGAAAAGTAAGCTTATTTTTAGTATAGTTTTGTCGTTTAAAAGTACAGTGTTTTAACTTGTTGTTTTTTTATGAATTATTATTAAAACAAAATAATTTATATAAAAATTGGTAAAAAAAATTCTTGCCAAGAAGATATTTCTTATATAACTATTTTTTTCTAATTATGGTAGAAAACATTTCTTAAATCGACAAAAATGACTTACCTTCTGCTAGTTAAGATAAATTTGATAATTTTTCAGGATTATTGTTTTATTTTATTTGAGAGACAAAAGAAAATATAATATAGATCATAGTTAAAAAGAACATAATATTTTTCCAAAGTGATATTCATTTGTTTGTTTGATATTATTTTATTCTCAGAGGAGGGTTCGTGGTTAAACATAAACTTCAACACTCTCAAATTCGAAGTGTTTACTGTCATATGCACAGTAAAGAACCTCAATTCCCTGCACACTGAAATTCTTACTTTGCTGTCCACACAAATGCCAGTGTAGTGAAACTAAGAAACTATATACATGTATACATACAAGAACATTACAAATATTAAAAAGATAGAATACAAGATTAACTCAAGATGAGTTAAGAAAATAAGATAAACACTGTTGAAAGTGACTGTAGAGCAAGAATAATCCAAGTATGGTCCAGTTTAAAGTGACTGTATTGCAATAAAGCGGGGCATTTGATTATTTATAGCCACCCTTCGCTCTATTAGGTGGACCTGCACAATCAAATTGATTGTCTGTGTGTGCAATTGTTTTTCTTTAATACAAACAGGTTGTAATGATTTATTTTGATGAATTGAACAGTCTGTTCATTATTATGTTCATTCCACTGCAAAGCTTTCCACTAAGCAATTCCTAACATTTTGATTTGTGTCACAAAGCTCAATGAGTAGCAAATGAACTGTAATATCCAGTGTTGATAATCAATCATTGAAGAAGCTTTTATAACATTTGTAAAAAGCTGTTTTTTTTCATCCTATTTGTTACGCTAAAGAATGTCATCCACTGACTTTTCTGATTCATTACAAGCTTTAGCAAGGGAAGAGCATCAATCCATAATCAGTTCAGGGGAGACGTGTGATGGAGATTGCTTTCATGTGTTCTAAGTGTTCCCCTGCTGTATCTCACGTATGATTTCATAAAATATCATCTCTTGGGGGATTTTGGAAGTGATGATGCGTGCACTGCTGGTCCAATTGCACTACTACACACACACACACACTTGATTAACTCCGGCGGCAATAAAAATGACGTGACTGTAGGCAGCTTTTCATCAGGCAGATGCATTGTGCCCTACCGCAAAGAAGTATTTGATTTGAGCATTGAATTGGCTGTCTTTGAAGCTCTTTTCAGTATTTTGCCCACGTTCTGACTGAATGCACACCGGTGCTACGTAAATGAGAGCAGGCCAGGTCAAGAAAGAGAACAATTTTGTAAATTGGGAGCGATTCGGGCTGCCTAACTCATGAGTCATCGTTGTTGGGATGCTAAATGAATTGTATTGATTGAATTATTGATTGTATGGAAGCTCTGCAGTCAGCCAAATGAACTAACTCTTAGCATATATTAGATTTTTTTTTTATGTTGGTGGCATCTTATATGACGGGTGCATCAAAGCATACAAATGCCGGTTATTGCGATCCGTTTCACAGTTGCTATTCATCATCTAAATATTCCTTGAACATGTTTGTCAGAACTCTCTAAGGATGAGCGATTATTGCACATTTACATATACAACTCCACTTCCTGAGATAGCTCAGAGAACTATCTGGGCATCAACACAGGCCAGAAAATCATTGGCTGCTCTTTGCCCAGTCTGGAGGACATTTGCGGCATGCCATACAGCAGAAGACCCCACAACATTATAAAAGACACCTCTCACCTCGGGCACCACCTTTGCTGCACTCTCGTAGGCTCTATTGGTCCCTTAATCCAACCTGTCCAACATAACTGAGAAGAAAACAATTTGGCAAAATAGATACAGATAGAGGGCAGCATGGCGGCACAGTGGTTCGCGCGTGTGCGGCACAGTTATGAGGTCATGAGATCGAACCTTCCTGTGTGGAGTTCCATGTTCTCCCCGTGCTTGTGTGGGTTTCCTCCGGGCACTCCGGTTTTCTCCCACATTCCAAAAACATGCATGTCAGGTTAATTTGTTGGTCCAAATTATCCTTAGGTGTGAATGAAGTGAGTTGTCTGTCCCTATGGGCCCTGGCAACTAGTTCAGGGTGTCCCCTGCCCACTGCCCGAAGATAGCTGGGATGGGCTCCGGCACCCCCGCGACCCTACTGAGAATATGCGTTGCAGATAATGAATGAATGAATGAAGATACAGATAGACACTAGACTCTAAATTATTTCTGTCTGTTTTGAACTATTTATTTTGATCAATAATGATTGATTGGGTATTTTAGATAATTTTTAACCATTAATGGTTGTGCAGTTTGTGTCCATTTTTTGTAATTTGTTTGAGAAAAAAAAGAAAAACCTTTCCAAAAAAAATCGGAATAATAGCTAAAAATTCTCTTGGTTGTGTAAAACAAACCCAGACTTATACAGCTTTTGCCGGAACGGAAAAATCGAAAATGTTGACATCATAGACTCACATTGTAATTCACAAATTTTGTTGTTGTTTGTAAAACTGATGTGTGAATTTTTCAGATAGATTATATTCAACATTTCCTTGCTATACCGCAGCACAACCAACAGCAATATAAAAGACTCCTCCAACCCGGCCCCCACCTCTTTGACCTGTTGCCTTCTGGCAGATGTCACAGGTCCATTAAACAAGGACTAACAGGCTCAGAACTCTTACCCGACACACTTTTCGGCTGGGTGGATCCTTTAACCTCAGGGGTCGTAGGGGTACTATTTCCTGTGGTGTGTATTGGGCAAGTACAGCCTGGTGGTGCGCATCCCTTTCCTGGCCAACAAATGTTTCTCCCCTGTCTCGAACCGGGGACCTTTTGCATCTTAGGCAAATGTGCTAACCACTGCACTCCGGAAATACAATCTTATTTTTAATTTTAAAGCTCCAATGTTTAATATTTTACCACTAGGTGGCACAGTGTTGTCCGGTGCGAGCGAGGGCCAGTGTCACAGTGCACAGCATGGCGACAGGATGCCGGACAAACATGGTGGCGAACTAAGTGGGGATTCCACTGTGTAAAAGAAATACAAATTTCTCAATCAATATTTTTTATAAAAATAACATTTGTATGATAGTTCTTGTATTTTTGCTTAGTAGTTAAATGAATGTTATGTTATTTTTACTGAATATAAGTTTTTGTACCAGTAGGAGGCACTAAATATTACACACTGTCCCTTTAAATCTTTATTACATGTTTATCCTGAACTGCCATGTTTAATTTTATTGTAAACAATGTTCACTGCGTTGTTTTCATTGTCGATAAAGACATTTGTAATTATTCCTGCCCCTTTACTGTGAAACCAATGCCTCGTTATGGTTAAATTATATTTCCTGTTATAGGGCTAGGACAGGCATGTGATCAATGTTTTACTGGCCTGCAGCCTCTGTCATAAAACTAGTAATAAGTGGCTTGCCAGTAATGTTGACCGCAGTATAAAATACATTTGTACAAAAAAAAAATAAAAAAAAAAAAATCACCATTTCACCACATAATGGCACTGACCCTTTGGCCACCTTGTCACGTCTGGCGCCCAGTTGGTCCCAGCCGGGTGGCGCCGGATTCTGGCACGGTTGCCACGGCGCCCAATTGGCCCCGCCCATGGACACCGGCTGAGATGCATTGATTGATTGCTTCTCGGAGTACTTAAACGTGTTCCTTTGAGCTGTGCCTTGCCTGAGCATTTGTTAAACTTTGTAAACCTTCTGTGAGATTTCTGCAAGTTCTGTTTAACTCTGAGAAATATCTAGTCTCTAAATTTGCCTGCGTTTGATCCTGTTTTGTTTTTGGTATGATCCGTTTTTTGGACAACTTTTCTTTCCCCAATAAATTGTGAGTACGTCCACGCGAATGGGTCCTTTTTTCCTGTTTCCTGCTCCGCTACGTGACACACCTTGCCCTTGGCTTTCTTTGAGAATTTTAGCCCACCCCATATCTGACATGGCAACTGTAAATAAAAAAAGGAAACTTGACTGAGAGGGCCGCCGCTTCCGGGACAAGTGGAAATTGGAGTATTTTTTTCAACGAAATTCAAAACTCATTTGCCTAGATACTGTGGCTTTTTAAAAGAATATAATATCAATAGTCACTGCCAGACAAAAAACGCTGACTACAGAAAGCTAACTGCAATGGTACACTGTGAAAAATTATAGTAATTGAAAGCTGTTTTAACGGCACAGCAGCACTTTTTCACGAGACCCTGCGAGTCAAATGAAAACGCTATGAGACCCAATGCTGATCGCTAAGCGCTGCAAACATTTCACTGAGGGTGAATTTATCAAAGAATGTTCAAAAAAATGCCAGAATGAATAGTTGTACCTCCCACATTTTTAGCTTACCAAATATAGCCTTCTGAAAGGTTTTGACAACCCTGGGCTCAGGTTGTGGGGAGAAAAAAATACCAATAAATGGAAGGTATTTTCCCTTAACAAAGATGTTCTTCATCACCAAGTTCCCAAACGGGCAATTGTCCCTCACATTAAAAACTTTGAAGGGTACAAAAGCCCCCTACAAGTTAAAACCACTTCATATATTGTATTTTCCTCTAAGGAGGATGAGATTTATCCTAAATAAATCTGGTGCATGCAGCAGACTCGCAACTTTCTTTACCAGTGTTACAGAGCATAAAGTAAAAGGAATGCATGTTAAGGCAACAGGACAGCAGGATTGGCCTCGGTCTGATCCAGAAGGTCAGCAATGAACACGATTTATATCCAAGCAGTTAAAATTGAAAAAAATGGTCTCAGCAAATTGCATCTTTCAATGGCTGTATCGGGTAGGATGCGGACATTGCATAATCAATGTTGAATCGTTTGTGTTTGATTTCAATGTCAAAGCAGTGACATCATTCAAGAGGGTTTTATTGTATTGCTGACAGTTGTGAGCAATTAAAATTGATTTGGAAAAGTCCTGTTTCTTCTTGGTTGTCATTTTAAAAATCAATGCGTCTGTGCAGGCAATCCAGGACAATTCCAAGGCTTCCTTTCCCATTTACTGTACAGTACTTATGCAGTCCATGTGGACGCAAAAATAATTCATTTTACCTTCCAGGGAGATTTCTTGTTTGTATCTTAAAGGGACAGTGTGTAATATTTAGTGTCTCCGTGTTGTACAAAAAAATCTTCATTCAGTAAAAAATAAAAAAAAAACATAAATTTAAATAATGGGAAAAAGACATTAACTATCATACCAAGGTTATCTTTTGTTAATATTCATAGGAGGAGAAAATTGTATTTCTTCTGCATAGCAAAATCGAACCTCCTCTGTGGAGTTTGCATGTTCTCCCCGTGCTTGTGTGGGTTTCCTCCAGGCACTCTGGTTTCCTCCCACATTCTAAAAACATGCATGTCAGGCGATTTAGCCAGTCTAAATTGTCCCTAGGTGTGAATGAGCAAGTGAGTTGTCTGTTGTTGTTTTTTTTCAATTATTTTTTTTTTACCACAAGGAGGGGCTAAAACAATTGTAAACGTAAGTACGTCTGTTTAAATGACAGCAGGCTCACTGATAGCTCAGCAGCTTTCTTCCTTAAAAGTCTGCAATGTGGAGCAGTAGCAAAATCCCAAATATGGGTGTCGAAATTTTACCACAGTGTTCATCTGTAGGATCAAAGAAGAGGGCTTTCTCTGTGACGAGATAATAATCAAGGAGTTGACTATTTATGCTCTGCCGCTTCTCGACTTGGCATAATGGGAGGCCAAGTTGAGGTAAAGATGCCGCTGCAGCCTCACTGCACCACTCTGCTGTCGAAATTTAGAGTGTGTGTGCTTGTTTGAGATAACTAGATAGAGACAAAAGAGAGCAAAATGCTATAAACACCATACAATTTTAATGGAGTTTGGGAAATCCGTGCTGAGTAGAATGAATTCTACAGCAAAAAATTTGAATGAATAAATCGTAACAACTCGGTGATAAAATAAGTGTACAAAAACAACATTTAAACACACATTTGAGTTGTTTAACTTTGTTTTAGGAGCCTGGTCACTTACTTGATTGATATCTGATGCAGGATGCTGTTGACAACGATGCACTTCTTGCAGCTACCATGACAGCTAACACAAAGGAATCAAACAAAATCATTGTTATCGTAATAATTTAGCTTATCTGATTTTGGAGCTATTTCTGAATGTCTATTGTGAGAGGCAGTACAGTATTGCAGTTTGCCTGAAGGATTATATTAAATCACTGAAAGCAATAAATGACAGGACATGAATACAGTTGAATATACTGAACATAACGTATATACAGTGATCCCTCGCGATAATGCTGCTGCACGGATTTTCGCCATAGATTGTGTTCTGCATTCTGATTGGCTCAACTAAGGGTTGGCAGCTCAAAATGTTTAGAGAGTCATATTGGACCAGAAACAAAACAAAAACATATGGAGCCACGAGAAAAAAATAAAAGCTCTATATTTCATTCACTGATATTGAGAAATATCTTTGGAATTGACACATGTCTGTCACAATCACCCGGATCTGGAACACCTGTGCTCAGGATTTGGCGCCAACAGCCAGGACAGCTGATTGGCGCACCCTGTCCATTTAAATTCTCAGCTTCCGGAAACAAGCTGTCTGATTGTACTATGCTACCTGTTGCCATCTGCTCAAAAAGAACGTACCTCCGACTCTTTGCCTGCCTCCTGTTTTTATACTTGATCTCCGTTGCCGACCCGTTTCCGAATTTGCCTCCGACCTGCCCTGCCCGTCTGATTCCTGATCACATTTCCGAACACGACGACGCCCTTCTTCTCCAGCCCCGACCAACAACACGACGATTCTGCCTGTCCGCGACCATTCCCGCCAAGCCTTCGCCCGCCTGTCAAGCTTCGTCAATCCGTCAAACAACGGATCGAAGAATCACCCCTTGTCATTCCTTCCTTCCAATAAAAACCAAGAAACGAGTGCAAGTGATCTCAGTTTTCCTTCCGTCCTGCCTGACAATGTCAATGGCAGTAGGTCAGATAAATGAATTTTGAGGAAGGCAACATATACTGTGCATATTGTATATACACGTTATACATCTAAATACATTGGAGAATGTTAAGAATGTTTGTCCTTCTACAGAAACCATATCGTTTTCTATTATCAAACATTTTTGGTAAAAGCAACAGGGAACCACTAGGACGTGGCAAAGAGCCGCATGCAGCCCAAGAGCCACTGGTTGGCAACCCCGGGCTTAACAGTCCCCAAGAGAGTAGATAATGGGAAAATATAAATACAATTTTAGAAGGACAGTATACAATCCTTTTTTTTCTTTAAAGGTGGGGTGCTAAGTTTGAGGTGTCCTTAAAAAGTTAAAACTGGAATCTTTTCTATACTGTATGTGTTAACAAAGCCCAACTGAGTTTTAAGATCCCTTATAATTTTTTTCCATCACGCCTATCTGTTCATATCTCACTTTGAGCAGTAGGTAGAAAGACAGGGCTGAATGGGAGGGGGGTCTGCAGAGTGACTTTGTGCTAATCAACGCTGACTTTTGTTAGTGTGGCATAAAAACGGCGAAAGTAAGAAAAGTCTTCAGTCAAGTACAGTTCAAATGCACACCCGAACCCCCAAAAATATTTTAAAAAGAGGAGTTGATTCAAGTGCATCTAAGAAATGCATGAAATTGCAAGCGCAACATAAGAAGCTTGACAGAGGTCGCAATGATTACATATGCCGGAAGATAGCACCGAGTAGAAAAGTTCCAAATACCGGACAGCACTTTTGAACAAATCCTCGACTGGTAAAAGGGTTTGTTGTTTGGTGTCAATGTATAATACAGTATTTAGACATGTAATTGTAAAAGAATCAGGTTTCTTCATCACTTATTTTGCCTTCATGGGTTCTTTTCGGAACATAAGCCTGCAATAAGTGAGGGTTCACTGTAGTATATTTTTTTCACATAGAAAAAAAATTGATGTACTGCTTAAAGGATGTTGGACTCTCCTCTCAGTCTCTCTCTTTCTCTATAAATCTGCCCCTCCCTCTGTCGATATGGCTTTCTCTGTGTAGCCTCTCTTTCAGTAGTTCACACCCTGTTTGTCATCTTTTTGTCTGTCTCAGTCACTCTGTCTGAACCACACCCTCCCAACCTCCCCTCTTTTTCCCCATCAGTCTGTCTCTTTCTGTGTCGGAGTCTCTGTCTCTCTCTCTCTCTCTCTCTATCTATCTATCTATCTATCTATCTATCTTCTCTCTCTCTCTCTCTCTCTCTCTCTCTCTCTCTCTCTCTCTCTCTCTCTCTCTCTCTCTCTCTCTCTCTCTCTCTCTCTGTATCGTCAACTCTCCTGTTTTTGCTCACTCTCTCACTTGTTTAAAACCCCACCCCAACTCCCTGCCATGGCATTGGGGATGCCTCACTGGAAGTTGATCACTTGATGTTGTGCTCAGCTAAGCAAAGTCCAGCTCACTCACTTGGAATGAGTCCTTATCTGGAAGGTCCACTTGACATGGCAGAGCACGCACAGAGGAAGCCAAAGGAGATACGAGGCTGAAGGCACCCCAACGTGAGCTAGACAGCCATCTATCAGAATGGAACTGCGGGGGCCCCGGGGGCCGGCGCTCAGCCAGGACCTTAAAGGCTTTGGATTGGGGACTTCCATTGCCGGGCTCCCAGCCAGCAGCATCATTTCAGCTGTGCAGCAGCAGGACTACTCAGCCAGTGTTTGGCTTCGCAGGAGGGACAAACTGGAACATGTAAGTGTGGGACAATCAAGATCTTAAATAATCCACAATTTTGACATCTGAATAGGGCATTTGAAAGAGAAGGTTTGTGGACTGTTTTGGTTTGTGAATACCTGGTAATTCCACAATGATAAAAATTAATTTGATAAGTCGCATACATGATAATTAAAATTTAATTATTGTTATCGATACCAATATTGTGAAACATTGTATTTGATAAAATTAGACTTGGCACTCCAGGGTAAACATGTAATAAAGACTTTAAAGAAGAAAAAAAAGATTAAAGACTGTCAGGATAAAAGCAAGAAAAATAAGATTTAAAGTGTAGAGCTAAGAGATTGGTTATGATAATTAATAGTGAAATGTTTGTGGATGAAAATGAATAGCATTAGCAAGCTAACAGCAAGGCAAGCCATCAAGTAATTTCTTTTTTGCCGTTGCTCTTCGTTTCAAATTTGGGTATTATCAATCTATTGATCATTTTATTCAAAAGAAGCAGCACATATACTTTATACAAAAAAATAAAACGTTTTTTTTTCCAAACTACACTTTATATATTGCTTAGTACTCTGAAATTCAAATGATGAATAAGAGGTAGGTTAATTTATTTGTATATCTGAAAGTGCCTCACCAGACACAGACCTCACCACCCGTCACTGACAGGTAGCAGCTGAGATTCGAAGCTGTGACCTGCCTAGTTACCTTCCTTGACATTAAAATGTTTGCGGCAAGTGACCTGAGATTCTACTAGGGCTTGCTGAGGGTGCTACAGCAACCCCAGTTAAAATCCTCCAGCATTTCATTTAACATTCTAAAATTGTTTGAATCCATTTTGTCAGCCTTTCAGTCTGGGAAAATCCTGGGGGTGAAAAAGGTGTGCCTGTTCAGTGGTATCAAAACAGGATGGTTGATGTTGGATTTGAGAATAAAACAGCCGCACCACACTGATTGCCCTAGGCTGTATGTTAAATATTTGATCATGGAAACCAGCGTGGTGTTCTTCGACAAAATTGTCCAGAAAAATGTGCTTTTTCTGACCATTCCACTCAATGTACTTCCACAGAAAACTGCCTAAGAAAAATGTTGTGCGCTAATAGATCATATGAGGTCATGAAAAACTGTAAACGCATCCAATGAACTCACAGATGTTTTGAGGTTTCACGTGGATGCAGATCATCCAAATAATTTGTGGCCAAGAAAAGCTGTATTGATTCTCCATTACTTTGGCGGTTTATTGCCATTGTCTGTGTTTTTGCCGGTTACTAATGATGGCTTTCACGTCGTCATCTTCTAAATGTGGCAGAGGGCTTTTTGTAAATCAAGCCTCTTAGACATTAGTTGGGGTTTGGACAAAAAATAATGGGTGGCAGATTAAAAGATGAGACAAATAGATTTTGAAAGTGAAATCTTCCTAAGAGTTATAACGACCATTAACTCTCATCTACAGCGTACATGGGCACAATGAACTGTACATCTGCCACAGTGAATGTGCACATATTAATTAATACATAATTTTAAACATTTTCGTCCCTTTGGACATTTAGATTTTTTTATATGGCTTACCTGCCCCAAGAGGAGAATCCCCCCCACCCCCCAATTCCGTTATACTATTTTATAAAGACAATAAACGCCATTCAATTATTCATTCATGCATGAAAGATTCAGTGTATTTTGAAAGAAATTATTATTTTCCTTTGCAATTAGTATCAACACAACACATGAAGTTGTGGATAATTAATTCATGGAAAATACTGTACCTGCACTTGTAATTGGTTCAAAGACGCATTATGAGCCCATTTCCAGCAGAGAGCGACATTGCCAAAGGTTGCAAACACAACCTGTTTTATTGCAAATGTTGGGCGGAAGGAAGCGTTGGCTCCTCTCTTCTTGCTCTGTAACGGTTATCTCACTATCAAATTCATATACGTTTTAGATTAGCATAGTCAAATGCATCTGTTTCCCCTTTTTTTCTCTCAAATGGACATTAGAAAATATTCTTGTCTTAGCTGTTCAACACTTGTGCTCAACTGATGTCTGACTTTCTCTTCCTGATTTCCTCAAATTCCAAAAATGGACTTGCTAACGGGCTTTCCAAACAGCAACATAAAAAAAGTGATGCTCAGATGAGGTGTTAGAATAATGAGATAGCTAAATAAATACACAAATAAATTGGGAGGTCAATGATCCTGACCTATAATCGTTTCTCATTGCACCTCTTTTGTTACCTTTTGTGCATATAGTGAGTATATCTTCATAGATTTATTTTAACAATTCAGCTGACTTTTCACTCCGAGAAGACACATGCAATTGGCCGGAGATGTAGCATCTTGATATGGTAACACGTCAATTACCACTAATTCAGCATAAAGAAGTAATAAGACAGCAAAGAAAACAGAATGTCAAGAAGAAGAATAAAAAAATAAACTAAAATTTGGGATCTGAAGTGGGGGGTATGGCATGCATGAGATCTTCACGAGGTTTGCCAATCGGTGTTCCTTCACCAGAGTCTAAACTTAACTCATATCAGTATCTTTATTCCAAAACAAAGAAAAATATAACAGAGCCAAAGTGATAACCACAGACACCAGCCTCTATTGACTCGCAAATTTTAAAGGGATTAAACTCCTAGTTTTTTTTTAAGATCCTAATGGGGTGGATGGGCCCAGCATACAAAATATAATTTCTAAAGGGGACAAGGAGCCGTCAGACATTTCCACCCAATCCAACACCACAAGCACAATCTCCCACCAGCCCACCCAAACCACTAAAACCTGGGACAACCTGAACCTGGAAATCCAGTCTGAGGGTAAAGCAGCCCCACAAATAGCCCCCAAACCACCCACATTCAGCCACTTGGAGGTGAAATTCTGAGGGGAGGAGATGGTGACAAAGAGAAGTGAAGGATGCACCATAGAGAGCATAGACCCCAACCCTCAGGTCCAACCAGGAGATGTCCCAGTGGTCATTGGGGATAAAAGAGTTTGCAATGGAGGTAATAGCTTTTCCTGGCCCACCCCCTTAAGCCCATCTGGAGAGACAAGAACATTGCAGTAAAATCTAAAATCAGCCAAATGCAAGTGTAACAACACTCATGCGCGACACAAGGGTTCACAGTCACTCGGTTTATTGCCTGCATTCAGTAAACAAAACAATACAAAAGTCAGGGCGTCTGTGCACGACTGCAATCATCTTCAGCACGATGTTATTGAGCTGAAGCTATGGTCAGCAGACAACAAGCGAGCACATTAATAGTGAAACTTTGAATGAATGAATGAATGAATGAATGAAAACTTTTATTTCGAACATAAAAATAAAAACAGGACAAAAACAATAAGTCAACAACAAAATAATGTCACATAACATGTTCGAAAAGGGGTAGTCAGAAGCAGATGCTTATTTTTCCTACCCCTTTATCTTCCCTATTAAATACATTTTATAGATAGCTCCTCTTGTGTCCAATACAACAAAATCTCATGGATATACTTATTACATAGGTCAGATATCAATAATTATAATAGTTACAATAATCACATATTTTATACACTAATCTTCGCAATACCCATCCCTCAATGTCATAATGCGCATAATGTCACTGCGGCACCAGTGATAATAACAATAAAAATAAACACAATACTTATAATAACAGTTCTGATATAATAATAGTAGCAACAATAACAACAAGTTAACCTGTCACGGTCGCCATGACGACCAGTATGCCACACCCCGAACTCAAGCTGAAGCAGATCAGCTGATTGCTGTTCTGCTATTTAAGGCTGGATTTTGGGTTTGGCGGGTGCTGGTTCATTACTCATTATTCACAATCCCGGTCTGTTATGCCTTGTCCTGTTTTAGTCTGTTATGCCTTGTCCTGTTGAGTTCGTGCCGGAGGAACTCTGTATTGTTCTGTTTTGCCTCAGAGTATTGGGCGACTTTTATTTTATTAAATAAAACCTATGGATCGTCAACGCATTTGAGTTCTCCCTTCATGCCTCCTGCCTCCGTTCTGGTCCGGTCACCTTCCTCGCCACCACGCACTCGTGACAGAATGAACCAGCCAACAAATAGAACTCAGCGAACGATCCCAGCGCGACTTGGGGAGAGCTGGAGAGCGCAGTTCGGCAGGCGCCTACTGAGTTGGCCTTCCCTGCCCGTTCGAACCACGGCCCCGCCCGTCGTGGCCCTTGCTGTGCCTCGAATGGGGTCCCTGGAAGAATTGACGCCTGCCTGTTCAACTCTCATGCCTGCCTGCCCGACTCCCGTGCCGATTGCCTGCTATTCCGTCTCCCCTGCGTGCCAGCCCGACTCCGACTCTGCTGCCCGTCGGGCCGACTCCGACTCTGCTGCCCGTCGGGCCGACTCCGACTCCGCTGCCCGTCGGGCCGACTCCGACTCCGCTGCCTGCCAGTCCGACTCCGCTCCTCCTGTTTTGTCTGTTCTGATTTTGACTCTCTCATGTCTTGTCTGTTCTGATTTTGACTCTCTCATGTCTTGTCTGTTCTGATTTTGACTCTCTTATGTCTTGTCTGTTCTGATTTTGACTCTCTTATGTCTTGTCTGTTCTGATTTTGACTCTCTTATGTCTTGTCTGTTCTGATTTTGACTCTCATGTCTTGTCTGTTTTGATTTTGACCCTCTCATGTCTTGCCTGTTCTGATTCCGCCTGTCCTGTCTGAATCGCCACTCTGAACCCGAACCCCCAGAGTCTGACTCTTCTGAACCCGAACCCCCAGAGTGCGACTCTTCTGAACCCGAACCCCCAGAGTGGGACTCTTCTGAACCCGAACCCCCAGAGTGGGACTCTTCTGAACCCGAACCCCCAGAGTGCGACTCTTCTGAACCCGAACCCCCAGAGTGCGACTCTTCTGAACCCGAACCCCCAGAGTGCGACTCTTCTGAACCCGAACCCCCAGAGTGCGACTCTTCTGAACCCGAACCCCCAGAGTGCGACTCTTCTGAACCCGAACCCCCAGAGTGCGACTCTTCTGAACCCGAACCCCCAGAGTGCGACTCTTCTGAACCCGAACCCCCAGAGTGCGACTCTTCTGCATCGGCCTGACCTGGGTGCGACTCTTCTGCATCGGCCTGACCTGGGTGCGACTCTTCTGCATCGGCCTGACCTGGGTGCGACTCTTCTGCATCGGCCTGTCCTGGGTGCGACTCTTCTGCATCGGCCTGTCCTGGGTGCGACTCTTCTGCATCGGCCTGTCCTGGGTGCGACTCTTCTGCATCGGCCTGTCCTGGGTGCGACTCTTCTGCATCGGCCTGTCCTGGGTGCGACTCTTCTGCATCGGCCTGTCCTGGGTGCGACTCTTCTGCATCGGCCTGTCCTGGGTGCGACTCTTCTGTAGAGGCCTGTCCTGTTTACCTGTTCTGATTTTGCCTGTCCTGTTTATCTGTCCTGTTCTCGTCGGTTCTGCCTTTGCCTGTCATCCCCTGTCCAGTTGGCCACCAGACCCCCCCTGCCGAGCGCCGATTCCGATCCGCCCGACGCAGATGGCGCCTGCCTCTCCCCGTTCCTGCGTGTTCGGAGGAGGGAGCAGGGTTGCCCCAATCGCGATCGTCAACATTCCGGGGCGCGAGGTAGTAATTTTTTCTTTTTTGGGACCTCGGGAGCTGTCCCTTGAGAGGGGGGCTCTGTCACGGTCGCCATGACGACCAGTATGCCACGCCCCGAACTCAAGCTGAAGCAGATCAGCTGATTGCTGTTCTGCTATTTAAGGCTGGATTTTGGGTTTGGCGGGTGCTGGTTCATTACTCATTATTCACAATCCCGGTCTGTTATGCCTTGTCCTGTTTTAGTCTGTTATGCCTTGTCCTGTTGAGTTCGTGCCGGAGGAACTCTGTATTGTTCTGTTTTGCCTCGGAGTATTGGGCGACTTTTATTTTATTAAATAAAACCTATGGATCGTCAACGCATTTGAGTTCTCCCTTCATGCCTCCTGCCTCCGTTCTGGTCCGGTCACCTTCCACGCCACCACGTCTCGTGACATAACCATAGTTTGAAATGCAGTATTTCCAATCTCCCTCATATCTTATTTTCTTCCCTGTATTTCGCCAGTAATGCTGTTTTGTATTTAAATTTGAACACATGGATAGTTGGACATTGTTTGATCTCATTTTGCAAATTATTCCAAAGTCTGACTCCACACACAGACACACACATACTTTTCCTGGTGGTTCTCACCTTTGGGATTTTGAATTCACCACAGCCCCTCAAGTTATAGTTTCCCTCTTTCCGAGTGAATAATTTTGTATGTTTTCTGGCACTATGTTTTTGTTGACCTTAAATAACAGTTGTGAAGTGAAAAATTTTATTAAATCATCCAATTTCAATAATTTGGACTGCATGAATAAAATATTGGTATGATCCTGATATCCTACCCTGTGTATGGTTCTTATTGCACGTTTTTGAAGGATAAAAAGGGGCTGTAGATAGATAGATAGATAGATAGATACTTTGTTCATCCCCGAAGGGAAATTCACATTTCCAGCAGCATCCCTGAGCTGAGAACAATCGAAAATAACACGGGAGCTGCTGGAGTGGCTGCCATTCGTGACGGCGCCAGAAGAAAAGATTCAATTTGAATCATTTACAAACAAACAATTGAATCATGTACAAACAAACAAAATATTCATGTTTCAATAAGTGGAGTGTTAATAAAATATTTCTGATACTGATATAACCAGATAAAACTAATTTTAAGTTACCTGTCCAAATGAATGTTGTGCCATCTCACCTTTCCCACTCTCTCTCCTGCAGTTGACTTGCTGCTGCTCTGTAGTGAACTTTTGTAATTATTGCCCCAGACTTCTGCACAATATTTTAAATATGGCAGAACAATATAATAAATACAATGCATTATAATTTAAAAGAAATGTGGTTTTATTAATTATTGAAATGCTTTTAGATACCTTAGTTTGTATGTGTCTGATGTGTGTTTTCCAACTTAATTTATTGTCTATTATGACCCCTAAAAACTTTATTTCTGATACAATGTCTATTGCGACACCATCCATTTTTACTTCTAAATCTTGATTTGCCTTACGATTACCAAAGAATATTATTTTGGTTTTATTTAAATTTAAAGATAATTTATTTATATCCATCCATACTTTTAGATTAATTAGTTTGCGATTAATACAGGTTACCAAATCAATATAGTTATCATTTGAATAGAAAATGTTAGTGTTGTCTGCAAATATTACTATTTTCAATAGTTTTGAAACATTAAAAATATTGTTAATATATAAATTGAATAGCTTTGGTCCCAGGATAGAACCCTGTGGTACTCCACAACAGATGTCCAAATATTCAGATGAAAACTCTCCCATTTTTACATATTGCTTCCTCCCCGTCCAATAACTTTGAATCCATTGCAAAGCCACTCCCCTGATGCCATATCTTTCCAGTTTTTTTAATAGTATATTATGATTAATGGTATCAAATGCTTTTTTTAAGTCAATAAATACCCCGACTGCGTATCTCTTCTTTTCAATACTATGGGTGATTTCTTCTACTGCATCAATAATTGCCATTGTTGCTGATCTGTTTGCTCTAAAACCATATTGACTTTCATTAATCAATTTATGTTTATCTACAAATTGTTCTAGTCTATTATTGTAAAGTCTCTCTAATATTTTAGAGAACTGAGGAAGCAGAGATACCGGTCAATAGTTTGTAAAAATGTGCTTGTTCTTTAAACTTTAATAATAACAATGAACATAGCTTTCCCACGTACCTGCATTCATTAAACAAAACAATACCAAAGTCAGGGTGTCTGACTGCAATCATCTAAAACATTAACGCAGTAATCATCGTTTCAAGCTGCGTTACTTTACTTTTAATTTGTGTTTTTTTATATACATCATTTAGCACTACTTATATACATTTATATACAAAAATAGTTCGTAAAAGCAGCTAGCAAAATATGCATTCTTACCCAAACTGATATTGGGCACAGCTTACCTTCAGCACGATGTTATTGAGCTGAAGGTACGGCAAGCACATAAGCCCATAAAGTGCCAAACGAAAAAGACAGTCGCACATGCCCATGGCTTAACAAATGAATGCAGTAGCAGAATTTTAACAATAATGCAACAAAAACACAGATTTTTTGAGAATTTAAAAAAAAAAAACGTCAAAACAATCAAATTTCAACTCTGTTACACAAGCGCTGGTTACCTCCAACTTCCTCTACACTTGCGAGACATGGACTCGTACAGCAGAGCTGTAAAAGAAAATCCAGGCCATGGAGATGCTACGCGATAAGAAACTCCTAGGCTTAAGCTACATATCCCATGTGACAAATGACATCACATCATCAGAGGGCAGATTGGACCTTATGAATAACTATTGTCAACTGTGCACGGACAAAAACTGCAGTGGTATGACACATCACAAGATCAACATGATTATCTAAGATCATTCTCTACGGCACAGTCTAAGGTGGCAGTAAGACAGAAAAAGAATTGGTCTGACACGATCAAGAAATTGACTGGTGCCTAACTTTGCCACAACCCAAACTCAGGCCAGTAACCATCAGCAGTGGAGAGAGCTGTTCAGAGTTGCATCCTTAGTGGTGATTAAGGGATTTGTGAAGCATGATAAGCAAATTACTGTAGTGTGTGTGGAGGATGAGTAATCATGAAAGTCTCCCTCTGTTGGGCGCAAAGAGTTGTTCCACCCTCATTCAGTCACCCTGAGAGCCTTTGCCATTGGGACATGCCAGGAACACCTCTACAGGGAGTTGTCCAGGAGGCATGCGGACCACATGCTCGACTCACCTCAGACGGTTGCTCTAAACGCAGGAGAGGAGCGGCTCTATAAAACGAGGAGATCACCAAACAAATTTTCTTGACACCTCGACTGCACTCAAAAAATTATTTCCTTTAAGGTTATGAATATAACAGAAAAAAAGGACAGCTTTGGCAGAGTCCCAACTCCCAAGCCTCACTGAAAATGAATTTGACTGCTAACACAACTCTGATGTCTTCTTCAGTAGATGGAAGTGGTAATATGGCTGCTTGCTTAATGGATAAAATGCAAAATGTTTTTTGCTGCTATCAAGCAAAATTACATCATCAGAATCCCTTGTTACACTTCCTTTTTAAATTGTATTTAAGGTTTTTCATATTTTCTTCCCAAAATAAGTTGTGATTTCTCTTAAGTTGCAAAAGGAAACAAACACAAAACCTGAACATGTATTATCATTTCATGTATGTTTTTTTCTACAATATTAAAGATCAAGCTGATTTTGTTGACTAGCATAGGGTTTATTGCCTGTTGCCTTTAACAGAACAGATCCCTCTATGGAAATGCAAAATGCTTGATAAGGTTCTACTTAACTCTGCATATGCACAGCATTTGAATATCAATGTGCTGCCTTTAAAAAGTCTCAAACACCACCCAGCTAATAAACAGCGGAAAGGAGATTGGATAGCCAGTGCATATTTGCTGAGACTGTTTAATAAATGAAAACAACATAATGCAAATTATATCAAATGTTGCACCTTCACAGTTTGTCAGCCCTTAAGTTGCAAGTTCAGTTGAGTGTGCGTGCTTGTGTGTGTGCTTGTGTGTAAGGGCAGGGCAACTCAGCATCAAGCACAAGCTACACTGAGAGGAGACAAGAGGGAAGCAGAAGCCGGACCTTCTATTTATTTTTCCTTCGCCTCCTACTTTTAGTGTCTATGAGAGAGAAGCAAGAGAAATGTGAGCTTTCTATCACAGCAAGGTGGGGGAGCAAGGGAGCAGGAGGGAGAAAGGATGGGAGGAAGGATGGGTGAAAGGATGGGGGGGAGGAAGCTGGAGACTTGGAAAGAGGTAGACCAACACACGATGCGCAAAGGGAGACACGGGGAGGAAGGCGAGCAAAGAAGAAATGAACAACACAGTTAGATAAATAGATAGATAGTATTTTCTTTCATCATCTGCAAGCAAGGGGTGCATCATGAAGGTAAGCTTTTTCAATTCAAAAAGTCTTGTGAGGACGTGTGCTTCTTTGAGGATGCATGTGAACGAAATATGATACCAATGCTGCTTCCAGTCCAGTAGGTGGCGGGAAAGCACATTACTAAGAGACTAATTACTCAATTTGAAGTGCAAGATTTTAAGCTAGATTTCTGCCTTCTGTTTATGGCTCACTATTGTGAAAGGAAAGGCGCAGGGTGAGGAATACAATTTTTTCTTAAATTGTTATCAAAGTCTACTGAAAATTTTATATAATCCTAAAAATATAATTCCTCGCATGTCGCTTTGGAAATTCTATAACTGTTCCCCGCAATGAATACTTACTCATCAGATTGTGATAGTTTAAATAAATTGAAAAAACTTTTTATCAAAATAAAAATGAGTGGTCAGAAATTGGAGACTTGTTCCACACACTGCTGGGACATTACTGTATTGAAAGAGGTTCACATCCTAGTCCAATTAAAAAAACAATTGTTATAAGAATGGCAGGTATCTTCTGAGTATTATTTTCAGTAAGAGTACTTGCTAAGTTTTGCGTGAGTATCTGTCAATCAGCTTTTCTGGTAAACTGCAATGCATGAGGTTGTCTTTGGGTTCTCAAGATGTTTGGTGTGTGTTCTTTAGTCAGTGATCTCAATGAAGACATGTTGAGTGCATTACCGATTAATGATTTTGGCGCACAATAAATTTGGTGGCAAGTACTTTGAATGCTCGACAAGTACGTATTTTGTGACAGAGTTTTTGTGTGTGAGTGAGCTTTTTTTAAAACTTAATATGGTATTTGAATTAATTTAATTTCATGTGAGTGAGCCATTTCAGTATATTGAGTGTGATGCAAGTGAATGTATTTAAGGTACATGAGAAATCTGGAATTGTATCAGTGACATGCAGTCATTATGGAAATACAAAATCACAAATATATTAAACCGTAATATTTATTCAGTGTTAAAGTGATTTCTCATTTAACTTCACAATTTTTGAATATTCTGTTTCCAAATTGCTGAATTTTCACATTATATTATGAATTTTATTAATATGATTAGTATGTAACACATTACTGTGCTGAGCATCAGCAGAAACAGTGAGCCCTGCAATTCTATTGCCTCATAGCAGAGGGCGACAGTGAGACAAAATAATTTTAATTGACCCACACTTCACCCCCAAACAATATTATTAATTACAGTATTAACAACCTAACAACAGGGCAAGCCATCCAGTTATTATTTTCTCGTAGCATAGACTTTTTTCACAATGGAGGATTACTTATCTATTGATGCTTCAATTCAAAAGGATAGTTAGGGTAGGACAACATTTAACATCTATCTATCTACGCTACAGTTCATATATTGTCTTTTTGTTTTGGCAATCACATGGTTAATAAGATGTATGTTTATCTATTTGTAAATCTGACTGAGCTTAACCAGACAGAAACCTCACTGCACCTCACTGAATGTGTGTATGTATCTATTTCATGATAACCAAGGTAACTTGTCCCAATGTTTTAGAAGACAACCGTGTAATGTGATTATTTTATAATTGAATAAGAGCTTCGGCAATAGTGGACAACTTTTCTTGGCTTCTGACTTCATCCCATTTCCTGTCTTTGGTTTCAAGCTGGCTTAATGTCAGAGCGGCATCAGTCGTTGACAGACACTAAGGAGTCTGACTGGCTGTGACCATTTTGCTCTCGGCATCTGTCTGCCTGAAGTGTCGTCATAGCGATGGTGATGAGCAAAGGGGGAAATATCTTTTTGTAATTCTGCTCACACACACACAAGATATTTTGCCTCATTTCTGCATACACATTCAACACATAGATAAAGGAGTTGGCAGAGCGAGGTGAGCAGCGCCTGAAACACCTGAAACTGTGTCCATGGCAACTAGACAACCGGCTCCTGCACCATTCGAAAAATATATCAAACCTATATTAAAGATTAAAGTCAACAAGCGGCTTGTTTACGCCGATGTGCGCGGAAAGGCCAAAATTATTTAAACCGAATCGCAGTGGTGTGCAAAGGGAGGGACATGACACAGTTTCTGTTGGGGAAGCAGGAACTGAAGCAGAGGTGCTCAAAATAAGGATGGTATTTAATAATAAAACCAGATACAAAGTAAAAAACAAATAAGGGGTCACAAAACAAATAACGATCAAAAAATCAAACCTGGCAATATTCAAATCAGAAACAAATACCATACGGCAGGGGTCGGGAACCTATGGCTCGCGAGCCATATATGGCTCTTTCTATGAATATCTATGGCTCAGAGACAAATTTAATTGCATGCAAAATATCTCCATCTTGCTCGAAACTTGAGTTGTTCATCCTATTCAGGTACACGCAAATCCAATCCAAAACTAAATCTCTGATGTTACTTCGCAGTATATATAGGGCACGTTTTTCACTACAATTTACAGTCAAGGTGTCACAAAAAAAAGGGGGGAAACAACTCGTTTTGGCTGTACAACGCTAAAGAATCCTTTATATAAAAGTTCACTATATAATCTGTGTTCAGTGTTCAGATACCTTATGATGAATCCACAGAACACACTGTAAATACGCCAAAACACCGGAAGAGAACTTAGTCTTTTGATTGGGTGAGTGGGAGGGATGGGTGGAGCCATGCAAAAAGCGCAAGCACTCCCTCCCATCTCTCGCCCTACGCCATCTGCGCCAAAAGTGAGCTCATCAGGCTCCCTATTTGCAGAATGTTGTGACGTTTTTACACAATAACTGCTTGCATCTGGTTTTGAAACCAATATGTATGAAAAAAAAGGGTCAAAAGGAGTTTAACCGATCTTGAGTAATTGCAAGAAAGAGACAAGTTTAAAGTGGTATGTTTGTTGATTTTGGGACAGGGGCTATGGCATTATTCTCTTTTCATATTTTTTATCAAATCATCAAAAATAAATGTGCTGAAGACTAAGCTTTTGTCTGTGGTGCGGGTTTAGCAATTTTGTAAATTTGTCTCATAATATATGGTGTGGCTCTTTCCCAAAATAAAATTAATATTTTTTGCTTTTATGGCTCTTTGAGTCAAAAAGGTTCCCGACCCCTGCCATACGGAAATGCAGATGCAGTGCAATGACCCAACCCAGTTTGTTGCCCGAGCAGTCAATACAGTAAAATCAGATGTGTGTTGCCTTAAAAAGGGCCCAGAGAAGGAACCCGCGCAGCGCGGACTCACGTCACGTAAAGCCTGTCTTTTATAACACAATCTAAGTTAAATAAAAGTTCATAAAAAGAGACAATGAATGGATAATTTTTTAATTTTTTTTTTAAGTCAGCGGGAGAAAAGCTTGGCCCGACCTCAAGTACCGTCCCCCCCCCCCGAAGTTATGGATCTGTGTACATTCTGAGGCTAGCAACAACTATTGGCTGAAATGGGATTGGAGGCAGCACAACCAGGGAGAAGCAATGAAAGAAAGCTGACAGACAATTTGCATTATTTAAGAGCCAACAAAGTTAAAAAGGACACCTCTCACCCTGGCTACCACCTCTTTGGCCCGTTGCCATCTGGTAAGCGCTACAAGTCCATTAAAACAAGGACTAAGACGCTCAGAGACCGTTTCTTCTCAGGGCCATCACCACCCTTGACAAGGGCACAACATTGTGAAAAATATATGACTCTCCAAATGACTTTGGTTCTAAATGTTATTGCAATACTTTTTATTGCATTTCTGTTATGATGTATCATTTTCCATTGGCATGTTATTACATTATTACATATAAATTGCACTTACAACAGTCTCAAAGCACTACCTTGCAACAATTCTTAGAGTATGTTGCAATAATGAATGAAGAGGGCTCTAGAAATCTTTCTCACAGGCCACATCCCACCCACGGGCCATGGCTTTGACTTAAGTGTTGTAAGCGTTATGAGCAACATCCCACTGACAAGATGACGACATGTTTATGTCCCAACATTGACATTATATCATTAACTTTGTTGCATGTACGCATTCGATTTGGTGAGCAGTTCAAAATTTAAAATTTTATCAAACATTTATGAATCATTTTCAGCAAATATTATGACATTGTCAAGTGTCTGTGCTGTAAGAACTGGGGGTATTATAAGTTGTGTAGTGTGTGTGTGTGTGTGTGTGTGTGTGTGTGTTGTGTGCGAAAAGTCAGCAAATTTCTTGACTGCCATCCTGCACAGATAAAATAGCTGGCGTAGGGTATGCATGAGTGTATGTGAGGGGTGGCAGGTTCCACATATCAAATATATAGGCATGACCAGAAGACATGAGAAAATTGCTTGTCTTGACATATTTTTGGTGAGAGCTGCAAGCACAAACACCTACACACACTCGTATAATATAAAAACACCTCGGGGTGATCCTCGGGGGTAACAAATCAATTCAAGCAAGGAGAGAACCAGCTACAGTTTTACAGTCAACCTGACAAGAAGCCCAACTAGCATATTACACATCAGGTGAAACGTAGAACATGTAGAACGTACCTCTGTTCTGAAATGTTTTCCACACCCCCAAATATTATCTTTTGCTATGAGGCTACGGTAAGAACTAAGGTTGCATAAAATATAAGTAGATATGTTTAAAATATTGTAACTTATTTTAATGTACATAAATTACCATGATGACACCTGGTTTTATTACTAAATCAATTCATTTATTTATAAATGGTTACTGTGCTGTCCTCACTCCGAAGCACAGTAATCCCTTGTTTTTCACTGGGGTTACATTACAAAATCATACCGCCATAGTCGAAACCCACAAAAAAGAAACATTTATATATTAATTGATTGATTGATTTATTGAATACTTTGAAAAAAAAACAGTTTACAGGCTCAAGTATTTGTTTAGCAAATAAAAGTCCTATACTTTATAAACATTTTATTTAATAAGAAACTTCTGTACTGTCATAATTGTCACGACCAGAATGGAATCAGGACCCAAATGCGTAGCGTTAATCAAAAGTTTATTGATAGAAAGAGGAAGGGCAGTGCCCGCGATCGGGTGCTCGCTGTACGCGGGAAGCAATCTGCTCATGCAATAGGATCGTGATCCGAATACGAAAGTGGACCTTCCGTAGCGGGAGATGGCCGTGTCAGCAACGGAAAAAAACAGGTCGATAGCCGGGACAGGAGAGCAAAAACGTGGTCGGGATCAAAAACGGGTCGTAAGCTGGGACGGGAGAGCAGACGTGGTCAGGATCAAAACAGGTCGTAGCCAGAGACGGGGAGAACAGGAACGGACAGGTGAAAAGACGGTGCAAAAACTGGACAGGTGGGAGACAGGGTCAAAATGCTTGCCTTGTAACAACAGAGGTTCGCTGACGGACTGACAACCGGAGAGTAAAAGGACTGGGCTTAAAAAGGGACAGGGAACCAATCAGGTAGCCCACAGCGGCTGGCGCCAAATGAGCAGGCATAGGTGATGCTACACAGTGATCATGACGATAATTATAATTTGAAAACAATCTTGCAGTTTTATGGCACATCTGTATTAAGGACAATATCCACTTTCCATTATACTTTGACGTCATCAAGTGGATGTTATGGAAAACTGCTTTCACCTTCCAGTCAAAGACCGAAAATTTATTGGCAATTTGGGGTTTTACAGTCCGCAAATACAGCATTTACTTTGCATCATTACCGTTGGGGCTCCGACTGAAATTATCCTGTCACTTCGAGGAATATGTTTTTGGTATTTTTTTGTCTTACATAAATTCTGCGTTTCAAAGTAAAACAGAAGATTAACCCAGTTGACACAACTGATGTCTCTGCAGTGTGTGCTTCCTCTAAGCTTTGCTTTGGCTTGACTACATCTGCCCGAGTAAAGGGGTCAGGCCTTATTGTATTTTTCACATGGGACAATGATGAAATGAATCTGGTGGTGTTTCTCAGGTGACGGGGTGGGTTTCCAGTGGGTTCAGACCTCGTTACAGTTGACACAGCTCTCGTGTCTCTTTAATGGCCTTATCATTGATGTATGGATTTTGTTCAGAGGGATCCCAGCAGAGCACTGAGGCAGTATGAGAGCAGAGGATGATGGAGAAGGGACCGAAAAAGCTCCCATTCCTACCCCCAAGGATGTTAGTGAGCACTAATTGAAGTCGGAGATGAACCTTACACTTCCTTGTATTTTCTGCTAGAATTGCCCTGTATTTGACTCCATCTATCTTCCCATCAACTCTAACAATATTTCCAGTCTCATAATGTTGCCACCACCATGTTTGACAGTGGTGATGGCATTTTCAGGGTGATGCACAGTGTTACTTTTACACCAAACGTAACGCTTTGCATTCACCCCAAAAAGTTTAACTTTGGTCTCATCTGACCACCTTGTTCCACATGTTTTTGGTGTCTCGCACGTGGCTTTTTGTAAATGCCAGAGGGGCTTTTTTATGGCATTCTTTGACAGAAGTTTTTTTTTTCTTTGCAACTCTTCCATAAAGGGCGAAATAACAAAAGATAGGTGAATAACAGTTTTCTCATGCACAGATTGTCTCCCCTCAGCTGTGTATGCCTTCAGGTCATGCAATGTAATCATGTACCTCTTGGTTGCTTCTCTGATTAGTTTTCTTCTTGTTTGGGCAGAAGTATAGAGGGATGGTTTTGTGTGCTCTCCACATTGATATTATTTCTCGCACAGTTCTCAAAATATTTTTGTATCCCATTACTGCTTTGAACTTTACCAAAATTTTATCTCGATAATACTTTCGCTAGGCACCAGTTTCATGTGTGTTTCTTTAAGAGCTTAAATTACATTGTAACCTGAATTGATGATAATACATTTTTTCCAATGATATGTGGTGGCTCAGGAAGTAATATGGGTATCTGTCATTTTGGATTTTACTACATTTTCAACCTGTTTTTTCAATTTTTGCTATTTTTAATATTAAATAAATACAAAAAAAATACTTTTGTGGAAGTCCTCAGAACAACCTGCCTTTAAAACAGTGATTTTCAACCACTGTGCCGCGACACACTAGTGAAAAATTGTCAGGTGTGCCATGAAAAATTATCCAATGTCATTTTTTTAAATTTAAAATTTTATCAAACATTTATGAATCATTTTCAGCTAATATTATGCCATTGTCAAGTGTCTGTGCTGTAAGAACTGGCAGTATTATAAATAATATTGTAATTAAACATACTATTCAGTGTCATTAGTAAAACATTTTTGGTTAGTGGTGTGCAGCAAAATTGTTCTAGTGTAAAAAAAACATGCCCTGGCTTTAAAAAGGTTGAAAAACACTGCTTTAACATGGCTACACGATATACACTATTTGCTTAAATTCAGAAAAACAAAAACAAATTTAATCTAAGAGGACGTGACAATAAATTCTATTCTCATTGGGCACCTTTGCTCCATTATTTTAAAATGCTCCCACCTTACAACATAGTATAATAGACCTGGATGACAGGGTCTGGTCAAATTCTACAGAACTACCTCATGGGCAGAAAATATATCAAAAGAAACAAAAAGTAATCTCCTGTCACCTACTGATATGAATGAATATTACAGTTACTCACCTGATCATCGGAATAAAGCAACAATAATGAGCGATGGCAAGGTGTTTTGCAAAGTTAAGATCGAGATACTTCCTTCACTAGACAAGGTCCCATAGCACACTAGTGTGCCACAGGTAACCCAAATAACCCTAACTAATCTGTACAGTCCAAAAAAACAACAACACAAAAAAAACTCATTCTATTCTGACTACTTTAGAATACTTAAAAGTCGATTTCGTCTTGTGCCAAAGTCTTTGTTTTCGCCCACATTGCTGACTGTTCAAAACCCCGATATTTCGCACGGCATTGCGTTTAACCAAAATTGGAGCGTTTGAATTAGTAATTATATTAAAGAGTGAGAAGAAAATGTCCTCGGGTTAATGTTGATTCGTAGTCTGGATGTTGTCGGCATTCAAGATGAGCCAGTAACAATTGCATCTGCGGCTTCATCCGTCATAGTCGCCCCCCGCTGTCCACATCAATTTCCCTCATAGCCAAATAGACTACTCCGCAATCGACGGGCCAGCAAATTGAAATCGTAAATTACACGTTCCGTCGCCACAACAAACACACGCAACAACTGCATGAGCTCGATCAACATTGGCACCACAAACTCGAGTCAGTTTGGCAAAATAGTTGGGCATAAAGTCGTGAATTTGAGTAGCCAGCACCTCTTTGTATTTGGTTTTTACGCTTTGCGCTAATAAAAACTGTCGATAAAATGTTCCAGATTATTTATAATGATATTTGAAGCAACAATTTTGCAAGCATGCAAGAAAAAAATTGAAACACTAGATCAGAATGTTCCAAACAGTGTGCTGGGGCATGCAAGTGTGCCGTGGGACCTTGTCGAGTGTCCTGCAGAAAATTGCCCAAAAGTATTCCGCAGCATATTTGCTTTATTCCAGTAATCTAGGCAACTAACATCCATATTAGTAATGTAGGTGGCAGGAGATTATTAGTCCAGTATTATTTATTTTTATGTACTAACTATTCACTAATGAAGTAGTGTAGGGAAATGTATTTAATGACTTATTTTGTTTGAGGAACAGCCTGGTAATGTACGTTTTGATATTTTCTGGTGTATAATGTTTCAAAATACTTTACCTTTCAAGCAAATGTAGAGCTAATGATGAATCAACCGTCATACACTAACTAATGGAAACCAAAACAAAAGGTGGGGACGAGGATGATGTCTCTCTCCACCAATACCCCCATTCCCTTATTCCGCCAACCTAATGTGTTCCGCCCCGAACAGCTTTGCTAAAAGTCATATAAAAGCAGATGAGCGCAGTGTTTGGCATGTATGAACCTCCATCCATCCATCTATTACCGCTTATCTTCAGTAGGGTCGTGGGAGTGCTGGAGCCCATCCCAGCCAACTTCTGGCAGTGAGCACAGGACACCCTGAACTGGTTGCCAGCCAGTTGCATGGCACACTGAGACAGACAACTCACTCGCTCATTCACACCAAGGGACAATTCGGACCGGCCAATTAACCTGACATGCAAGTTATCCAAATGTGGGAGGTAACCAGAGTGCTCGGAGGAAACCCACACAGGCACGGGGAGAACATGCAAACTCCACACAGGGAGGCTGCGGTAGCTGGACTTGAACCCTAAACCTTCCTGAGCCTGTGTGCAAACCACCCAGCCGCTGTGCTGCCCTGGAAAAATATATAGATGTAAATAAATCATATTGATGAAGAGAGAGTTTGGACGTCATTATCCCTTTAGTTGAACAAGATACTATTGCTCGCAGTAATGAGGTTTGCATAATTTTAAATGGTCTGGATTCATATAGCGCTTTTCAAGTCAATGAAGACTTAACAATGTGTTTCACACTTACCCGTACACACATGTTCAGTAACCAATAGCCGTGTCAGCAATTCAAGGCAATTACCTGCTTATCGGGGGCAGTAGGGATTCAGTGTCTTGCCCACACTTCAATATATAACACGGAGGAGCCGGGAATCAAACCTGCGACCTCTTTATCCCAAGATGAGCGCTTTACCTCCTGAGCTACTGCTATCCGAATAGGAGAATTGGAAATGGACAAAATAAAAAAAGTAACCCCACAGGGCAACAGGAACAAAGTCAGGCCTAAGAAATAAGAGAAGAAATCTACAAACTAGAAGACAAGTCTCACTGTGAAGAGTTACCTGACACTTCCCGGCAAGAGCAAACCGCAAGATCTAAGTCACTGAATTTGGAGTTATTGGAAAGACGCTGACAAGATGGCAATTTGATCACATTGGGCAGAGGTGGAAAACGGGCGACCGTCCAGGCGCTTTACTGAACTTCCTCGTCAGGTGATTTGTAATCACCATCTCAGCATCCCACTCTTTTGGTCATCCGCCCTCTCTGTAAACATACACTCGCTTCTGCTCATAAAGCAGCTAAGCTTGACGAAGGCCAGTATGCCGTTGACGCTATTTCTTACTATCATGCAAAAACACGATGAGACAACGTCATCTGGCGTCTTTTCAGGACTTCTAAATTTATATCATAAACTTGTATAATAACACTAATTAATTACCAACTCTTGCCCTCTTCAAATGTGATTAGAAAAACATAATTTTGCTAGATGATCCTTACATAGGTCAAGGGAGCGTTTTAGGCTGCCCCTAACAACGGACACAATTTTTCCTCCAGCCCTGTTCGACTTTCACCGTGTCAGTCAGCTTTTGTTTGCGCATCCATCACCCTAGTGCACCCTCAGCCTTTCCAGAGCCGGTACTTGCAGACACACACCTCTTGTTTTTCCTCAGTGGCAGCGGCAGCACTGAGTCTTTAGTGCCCTGAGCTAATCACAGATTCACAAAGCCAATCCAATCAAAGGAACATCCAGATTGCAGGAAACATTATACTGTAAAAAGGTAAATACATTGATAGTACATATTTATCAGGCATGTGATTTTATGTATTCAGTAAAGAACTTCACAGATTCATAACAAGAGACTGATGAGACACAGAAGGAAGTGTAAAGACTGCTAAGAGTTCATCAAACGTGACTGAAATGCAGAGAGGTAGCAATTTATTGGGTATGGACCAGGTTAAGGCAGACATATACACAATCACTCTCAAAGACACACAGAAACATGTTGAGTCAGCAATTTCCGTGGCTAACAGCATTCTGTGATGTTGTTTTCCTGTCACTCAAAACAAACCTCCAGGATTCAGCGCTCTGTGTTCTCGGTACGGTTCGGCAAACTCCTTCAGAGTCCGCTCCATTGTAGGGTGCAAAATCATGTCAAATGTTCTTAGAGAGCAGCTAGCAATAACGTAGCACAGCTGGAGGGGAGGACAGAACAATTTCGACCAATCAGAGGCCGCCTTATTGGCCTTCATTACGGATAATGAGCAACTCCATCTCTCTCATTATCATTTATTACAGTTTTTATTATTATGATTGTACAAAATGGTATGTGTAAACAGACATTTCAATTCAGGTGGTTGTGTTGCAAGAATGAATCTTGCAAGGGCATCAACAAACAATACACAGACATCATTAATATGAAATATAGGTCATTCATAAACTATAGAATATAAGTGTGTTTCAAGCCTAGATTTAAATCAAATATCAGAGGACAGAGTATTTCACAGCACCAGGGCCCAAACAGAAAACACTCTCAAACCTGCGAATTTCTTTTTGGCCCTTGGGATCACTGGAGAGAAATTAAATCTGAAGGATATGAGGTATTGCAAGAAACATTTTA
Source organism: Urocampus carinirostris (assembly GCF_059441175.1). NCBI lineage: Eukaryota > Metazoa > Chordata > Actinopteri > Syngnathiformes > Syngnathidae > Urocampus > Urocampus carinirostris. Next base: position 16,814,552 of record NC_142361.1, read on the forward strand.
GGTGTTCCACGAAAAAAAGGACAAATAAAGCAAAATCTTTGTTGAGGTAATGTATTAATTAACTAATTTCCCATTGTCGCATGCAACAGGTTGTTACGTAACTACCAGAAATTCCCACTGACAAAGGAAAGACATTCAGGAGGGGACATTGTGTTCTCACTACAAGCTTAGACAAATGAGCCTCATTAAAAGCGGCGCATTGTTGTTTCAATTCGTGTTGCTGTAAACTTATACAGCCCCCTCAAGCAGCACTGCACTATAATTGGACCTCTGACACATTTATCAGACTTTATCATGCTGAAATACATTATTTAGTTTAAATATATGTGATGAAACATATTTAAATTGGGCCAAATTATGGTTGAAAAAAGTATAAATAATTAAAATTAGTTACATTATAGCAGAGAAATTTAAGTTAACAAAAAGTACAATAATGCTGAAAATGAACTAAATTTTACGTTTAAAATATATAAATAAACTGAATAAGGGAAAAATACTAAAAATGAGCCGGATTAAACATACTTAAAAAAGTTTCAATGGGTCCATTTGTGAGTCTTAGGTATGACCCAGCTAAGGCTCAAACCAGCAACCTCCCAGTCTCAGGACGAGCGCCCTACCCGCAAGGCCACCGAGCTCTCTATGTGATCAAGGGCTATACAAATAAAATAAACATGACTTTCTCCATTTTAAAAGCACCAGGGTGTGCAGGATTTTTATGCCTGCCAGCAGGAAGCTCTCACCAAAGGTCAGCTGGAAAAGAGCAAGCAGGTTCCACTTGCAAGTAAAGTAACTGACAGCATCAGTATTAAACAAGTCGGAAATGGCTGCCGGCATGTTCAAGACCACATTCTGTGACATGTGACAAGGGGTGTATGTCATTTTCATAGTTTATTATTTTTTCTAACAACAGAAGCATTTTCCATGGAATGTGCCAGATATTGAATATTACCAAATTTAAACCTAAGCCAATTGCGGCCCTTAATAATGATTGCGTTTCCCCTATCAATTGATAATAAACCTTAAAAACAGAACCCGGTACCTATTTACTCACAGCAAGACCGACTACAGGTATCCAGCATACCGCATCAATAGCAGCAACTTACGATGACGATTTCGTCTGCTAACAGTGACTGTGTTAGAGCTCAAATGTGCAAAATGAGATCGGTCTAACAAAAGAACCTTTTCCCATACCAAAAAATGTGTGTACACAATTTGAAATGATAAAAAAAAACATATAAAGTATGGGGAAAGCGTATAAGTTGTTTAAAATACAAAACCTAATAGTTAGATACTATACTTTAAATACATTTTTTCTTAAACTTGCAAATAATGTACCTCAAACTTTAAAACAATCGGCCATGTACCCCCTTAACTAATGAGGCTCTTTGACATTGTACGCTACAAAATGAATACCTAAAAAATAACTTTAAGATGGTGTTGTCAAGGAACAGAACAAGGACTCGGATCCAATAGCGTCAGTTAAAGGCTTTATTGTGACAAGATTCGGTGGAGCAGGCTTGGGACGTCGAGCCTTGGCAGTGGAAAGCCTCTTGGGACGATATGGCAACTCCGTGGTGATAACGCGTGGCGAAACGTAGCAGGTAAGTCGGTGGCCGGGACGGAAGAGTAGATCGTAAACTTTTAACAGACAGGGGTCAGGCAACGAGAATCAGACTTGGAATATACATGGACTTGTGGTACCTTGAATGTTGGAGGTTAACTCAGGAAATGAGGAAGACACTCGAACGTCCATCTCTGGACGCTGACAGCTTATGTAGTAGACTTCCACCAATCAAGAGATCGCGTTCCAGCACACCAGCTGATTACCTCAGGTGACTCCGGTTAGGTAATCACGACAGAACCCCCCCCTCAAGGGACGGCTCCAGAAGTCCCCCAGGGAAAAATAAAAATAAATCCAAACACGTCACATGGCAACACCGGTAATCCAAGGGAAAAAAAATCACAGGCCAGTTACAAATAATTCCCCAAAACCCAAAATACATCACCAATAATCCAAAAATCGAGGGCCCAGAGGTCGTCCGATGAACCCTCAGAATTCTTCCGAGTGGATAGAGGCCCCTTCGTCCGCATCTGAAGGGGTGGTAGCGGGTGGGTCTGCCGGTGGAAGAGCAGCAGCGTCGGACCTACGACGACGACCACGGCGTGGTGCTGGTTGGTCAGGATGCAGTTGATGGAATTCTGCCACAAGAGATCGGTCCAGGATCTGCCTGCTGGGAATCCATGATCTCTCCTCCGGACCATATCCCTCCCAATCGACCAAGTACTGGAAGCCCCGACCCCTGCGTCGGGAGCGGAGCAGGCGGCGCACTGTATAGATAGGCTCCCCGTCCAAGGAGCGTGGAGCTGGGGGAGGAGGTGGAATGGGTGCCAACGGACTCTGGCTGACGGGCTTGATTCGGGAAACATGAAACGTGGGGTGCACTCTCATAGATCTTGGTAGACGGAGACGGACTGCTGAGGAGTTGATAATTTTTACTATAGGAAATGGGCCAAGATACCGAGGAGCCAGTTTCCTCGACTCAACCTTCAGTGGAAGATCAGCTGATGCGAGCCACACCTTCTGGCCCACCTGGTACTTCGGAGCAGGACTCCTCCGTCGGTTAGCCCCAACGGCATGAGTCTTGCTTGCCCGAAGGAGTGTGGCCCGAGCACGAGCCCAAGTTCGCCGACAGCGACGTGCATTCGCCGTAGCTGACGGGCAGTTTACTTCCTCTTCTTGACTAGGGAACATAGGGGGTTGGTACCCATACACACACTGGAAGGGGGACATTCCAGTGGATGAGCTAACCAAGGAATTGTGAGCATATTCCACCCATGCCAATTGCCGAGCCCAGGACAACGGTTCACTAGAGACCATGCAGCGAAGTGCCGTTTCCAAATCTTGGTTCACTCGTTCAGACTGACCATTGGATTGAGGGTGGAACCCTGATGAGAGGCTGACAGAGGCACCCAACAGACGACAGAACTCCTTCCAAAACGCGGATGAGAACTGGGGACCACGGTCAGAAACAATGTCCAGAGGGATGCCATGGAGGCGGAACACATGCTGCTGGACTATCAATGCAGTTTCCTTGGCGGAGGGGAGCTTCGGTAGTGCCACGAAATGGACCATCTTACTGAACCGGTCCACGATAGTTAGTACAGTCGTCATCCCCTCGGATACTGGCAACCCCGTCACAAAGTCCAAGGAGATGTGGGACCATGGGCGGCGGGGAACCGGAAGTGGATGTAACAGACCGGCCGGACGTTGGTGGGATGTTTTGTTCTGGGCGCACACTTGACAGGCGGAGACGTATTCCCTAACGTCCTTGGCCATGGTAGGCCACCAGAAGCGTCGGGACAAGAAACTGTGAGTCCGAGCCGACCCCGGATGGCAAGAAAAGTGAGAATTGTGCCCCCATTGGAGGACCTCGGACCGTAAGGGTTCGGAGACGAATAGTCGACCCTCGGGACAGGAGCTGGGACCCGCCTGATCGGGTATCGCCTCTCTGACTCGGGACTCGATATCCCAGGAGACTGCTGCCACCATACAGGAAGCTGGAAGGACCGTTGCAGGACCCTGAGGTGTGTCATTGGAACTCTGGAATTGTCGGGACAGCGCGTCGGGTTTCACATTCCGAGATCCGGGTCTGTAGGACAGAGTGAAGTTAAAGCGGGTGAAAAACAGGGCCCAACGTGACTGGCGAGGATTGAGCCGCTTGGCCGATCTAATATATTCTAAGTTCTTGTGGTCAGTCCAAACTATGAACGGCACCGTTACCCCCTCCAACCAATGCCGCCATTCCTCCAGGGCTAGCTTGACGGCCAACAACTCACGATCCCCCACGTCGTAGTTGCGTTCGGCCGGGGACAACCGCCGGGAAAAGAAGGCGCACGGGTGCATTTTCTGGTCCTTGTCCGACCGCTGGGACAGGACAGCACCCACTCCCACATCTGAGGCGTCCACCTCCACTACCAGTTGGCGTGCAGGGTCCGGTACCTGGAGTATGGGGGCCGTAGAGAAATGGGTTTTTAGACGGTTGAAAGCTGCATTAGCCTCGGAAGACCACCGAAATGGCTCTCTAGGACTGGTAAGAAGCGTGAGGGGAGCTGCCACCGAACTGTAGTTCCTGATGAACCTCCGGTAGAAATTGGCAAAACCAAGGAATTGTTGGAGTTTTTTCCGAGACTCAGGGACAGGCCAAGAGGTGACTGCTGATACCTTGGCAGGATCCATCTGAAGGGTCCCCTCCGCCACGATGTAGCCCAGGAACGAGACTGTCTTGGCGTGAAACTCGCACTTCTCTGCCTTAACAAATAAAGAGTTCTCTAGGAGACGACGGAGAACCAGCTGGACATGTTTTCGGTGTTCATCGAGGGACTTTGAGAAAATCAAGATATCGTCCAGATACACAAAAACAAAACGATTAAGCACATCTCGTAAAATGTCATTTACCAAAGATTGGAAAACAGCTGGAGCATTGGTTAATCCGAACGGCATTACCAGATACTCGTAGTGACCGTTGGGTGTGTTGAATGCCGTCTTCCATTCATCACCCTCCCGGATTCGGACTAAGTGGTAGGCGTTGCGCAGATCAAGTTTAGTGAAGACCGTGGCCCCCTGTAGAAGCTCAAATGCAGAGGCAAGCAGAGGCAAGGGATAGCGATTTTTAACCGTGATTTCATTAAGGCCCCGATAATCTATACAGGGCCGGAGTGACCCGTCCTTTTTTCCCACAAAGAAGAACCCCGCCCCAGCAGGAGAAGAGGAGGGTCGAATGATACCAGCCGCCAAGGCATCGGAAATGTACTCCTCCATGGCCTTCCTCTCGGGAATGGACAAGGAGTAGAGGCGGCCCCGAGGAGGAGCAGACCCCGGCAGGAGATCAATTGCGCAGTCATAAGGTCTATGAGGGGGCAAGGAAGAGGCCTTAGCTTTACTGAAGACCTCCCGTAGGTGGTGGTAACAGGCTGGGACCTTGGACAGATTGGGTGGAGCCCTCGTGGAAACAGGATGATTTGGGTAAGGAGCGGCTTGCAGACAGGTTTGGTGACAGTCCATGCCCCATTCAAGTATCGACCCAGTGCGCCAGTCGAAATGGGGGTTGTGTTGCACCAACCAAGGATGACCCAGGACAAGGGGTTGGTTAGGGGAGTGAAGTAAGTGAAATCGGATCTTCTCTCTGTGATTTCCAGACAACTGTAGTTCAATGGGTTCCGTTATTTGAGATACGGTGCCTAATAGGTGGCCATCCAAAGCCCGAGCTGATACCGGGTTAGGAAGGGTTTCAACAGGTATCCCCATCTTGTGTGCGAGTGACAAATCCAGGATATTTGTTTCGGCGCCAGAATCGATGAGGGCATGGAAGGGTTGAGATGTACCGGAAATAATGAGATTTGCCCGGAGAACAGGTCTATCAGTCTTGGGGGACGATAATAAAGCCGAGCTCAATCGGATGTCCCCTATATCCGACGAGCGTTGGCTTTTAACGGGCAATTGACCACCCTATGTCCCTGGCCGCCGCAGTAATAACATAGCCGTTCGGTACGCCTTCGCTGGCGTTCTTCGACGGAGAGAAAGGTGCGGTCCACCTCCATCATCTCATGAGGTGCGGTAGAATTGGTTGGGGGGTTCGGTATCTTACTAATGTCTTGACTTTGCCGGGTGATGGGTTGTCTGGGATCTTCTCTCTCTCTGCGTCTTGCCTGAACCCTACGGTCGATCCGGGCGGTCAGTTCGATAGCATTGTCAAGAGTTACCGGAGGAGCGTGGGAAACCAATTCGTCTTTGATATAACCGGACAAGCTATGGAGGTAGGCGTCGACCAGCGCCTCTTCGTTCCAGTGACTCTGGGCTGCTAGTGTGCGAAAGTCAATGGCATAGTCGGCAATGGAGCGTCTCCCCTGGCGAATGTTCAAGATTGAACGAGCAGCATCGACTGATGAGGCTCCAGAATCAAAAACTTTAATCATTTCCTGGCTAAGCAAATTAAAAGAGGTGCATGCTGTCGCCCCTCGTTCGTATTCTGCCGTTCCCCAAAGGCGGGCTCTGCCAGTCAGATGATTTATCACAAAAGCCACCTTCGCCTTTTCGTTCACAAAGGCTCGCGGTTGTAGATCAAAAATTAGTCGGCAATTTATAAGAAAGGGGCGGATCTGGGCGGGCTCTCCACTGAATCTCTCTGGCGAACCTACTCGTGGTTCAACACTGCCGACCTGATCAGAAAGGGGCGGAACTGGATCTCGTGCTCGTGTTGCCGGGGAAGCTTCGTACTGTTCAAAAAAATCTTGGTGACGTTGTACTTGCCGGACTAGTGTGGATACGTCGTGGACGATTTGTTGTATTGCGCCTTCGGTGTGTTGTAGGCGCTGTAGCGCGGATTCCTGTTCGGCATTTCCGCATCTCTCAGAGGTGGGACGAACTGTCGCTGGATCCATGCTTTGGTTCGAGTGTTCTGTCAAGGAACAGAACAAGGACTCGGATCCAATAGCGTCAGTTAAAGGCTTTATTGTGACAAGATTCGGTGGAGCAGGCTTGGGACGTCGAGCCTTGGCAGTGGAAAGCCTCTTGGGACGATATGGCAACTCCGTGGTGATAACGCGTGGCGAAACGTAGCAGGTAAGTCGGTGGCCGGGACGGAAGAGTAGATCGTAAACTTTTAACAGACAGGGGTCAGGCAACGAGAATCAGACTTGGAATATACATGGACTTGTGGTACCTTGAATGTTGGAGGTTAACTCAGGAAATGAGGAAGACACTCGAACGTCCATCTCTGGACGCTGACAGCTTATGTAGTAGACTTCCACCAATCAAGAGATCGCGTTCCAGCACACCAGCTGATTACCTCAGGTGACTCCGGTTAGGTAATCACGACAGGTGTTGCTTTATCAAGTGTCAAAGCCAGAACGGAAACAGGACCCAATTGCGTGACATTTCTCACAAGGTTTATTAAAGGAAAGAGGAAGGGCTGCGCCCACGATACGGTGTTCGCTAGGCGCGGGAAGCAAGTCGCTCTCGTACTCGGATTGTGATCCGAAAACGGAAGTGGATCTTCCGGAGCGAGCGATGGAGGTGTCAAGGACGGAAAAACAGGGAAAACCTGGTCGGGGTCAGAAACGGGTTGTAAGCTGGGACGGGAGAGCAGACGTGGTCGGGATCAAAACAGGTCGTAGCCAGAGACAAACGGGGAGAACAGCAACGGACAGGTGGAAAAACAGGTGCAAAAACGGGACAGGCGGGAGTCAGAGTCAAAATGCTTGCCTTGTAACAACAGAGGTTCGCTGATGGACTGACAACCGGAGAGTAATAGGACTGGGCTTAAAAAGGGACAGGGAACCAATCAGGTAGCCCGCAGCGGCTGGCGCCAAGTGAAACGGGTCGTAAGCCGGGACGGGAGAGCAGACGTGGTCGGGATAAAAAACGAGTCGTAAGTCGGGACAGGAGAGCAAACGTGGTCAGGATCAAAACGGGTCGTAACCGAAGACGGACGGGAGTAAAAACGGGATAGGTGGGTCGAAAAAAGCTTGCCTAGTATACACAGAGGTTCGCAGACAGACTGAGAACAGGGGACAGGCAGGACTGGGTTCAAATACTGACAGGGAGCCAATCAGAACCCGCAGCAATTGGCGCCAAATGAGCGGGCACAGCTGAGCCACATCAGTAATCATGACATAAAGTTATGTATTATAATAAGAATAATATCAGTATACTTTTGGTTATATTATTTATTTTTTATATTCCTATTTTACCAGTATTTAAAATTGTTAGTAAAATTAGTAATTTCTTTCTTATTTTATTACATTTCAAATGTCTTTTATACTAAAATTTAAAAAAATACGAGTGCATTTTATTTTAGTAGACAAATCGAAAACTGTAATAAAATTATTTAATTTAAATTGGCAAAATTATCGAATAGTTTTTCATTTTAAAACAAAAACATTTTACTTGAAGGGACAATGTGTGTTATTTGACCACTAGATGTCACTGTATCGTGTACTGGAACCGAAAACAGATGCTAAAAAGCACAAGGAAGAAGACAAACTTAAGAGACTCAAAGTGACCATATATATTTTTTGGCCCAACCTTTTTGAAGTATTGGGGTTCCCGTAGCAGTAAGATGGCAGACAATTACGTGATCAGGATACAAACTGACCTTTAAAAAAAGAAGATTTTTTTGCAGTGCAGGCAAAAAAGAAGCAATGGCAGTGATTAAAAAAACACTGCTCTAATGTCACAGAGGTTTGCAATGCATATTGAATAGTTAGGTAATTTTCAAATGAGTGCTGTTACTGCAAAACAAATACGATGATGTTGAGAGTGCATTTAACAGAAGCTTTATTAAACCCCACCCAACAGGGAATATAAAAATATGTTCCCATGTCGTACATCAGTGCAAATGCATAATCAGGTTAGTGAAAACTAGACAGCAAAAGCAAATACCTTTCAAGCGTGTCTCAGGGAGAGTCAAGGATGCTCCAATTACTGGTGCAGAGATTGATTTATTTCCCTCGGGAGACACAAAAAGTGCATGCAGAAATTACAAAAAAAAAAAATGGAAAGTGAAGCTAAAGAGATTAGCTGTATAAGCTATTGGACAATGGTCATGAAGACTGCTGTGATACTGCTGTTGCAACTCAGTAAACAAATCCCTTGTTTTTCGTGAGGGTTGCATTCCAAAGAAGACCAGGAAAACCCACAAAGTAGAAACATTGATTGATTTATTAGATATCAATAACATAGTACAAGTAACAAAATAACAACTATAGATATACAAATAAAAACACAGATCACAAAATTTCAGTTGAATGAACGGTCTCTGTTGTCATTATACAATAGTAAAACGAGAATGGAAGGCTTGTTGTTTCATTGTAGGAAATCAAATTAGAGAGTGGCTAGCCACATGTTAGCATCAGGGAAATTTGGGTTGAGTCTGGTATGTCAGGATAAAAATTCAAAAGTAACTCATGTCGCGGTTTCCCACAAGTTGCAGCTCCAGGTAATTGGTCTTATGGGTAATGCATCTGGAATTGGTAAGATACAGGCTCGGCAGGGGTCGCTTATGAGAGTTGTTAACTACTCTAGCCACAGTAGGCCGGACCTGCGGGCCCGCTATTGCTTTTGCTCCCAACTCCGCCTTAGTCTCTTCCCCAACCGGTTAACAATCCATGGAGCACCAGTTGGTGATCAGCATTTATCTGCGCTGTTCTGACTATCCTCAGAGGCCAATGTAATCAATTAATTTATTTTCAGTGTAATGAGTTGCTAAAATATTAGCTGTCGCCATGCATCAGTTTGTTTTTGGTGGGCCCATTGAATTGTGCCCCAGCCTGTCACAGTCGCAGACAACAAAGTCACACCCATCCAACACACGCACATACACAGCCCTCCGCCAATCGTCCCCATGATAGCGTTTGCCGTGTGTTGTCTGCTGCAGAACACAATGTAAAATAAAAATCTGCGCAGCATCCAAGCCACGAAAAGTAAACAGTGAAACAGAAAGGGATGACAGTAATGGTATCATTCTGATAAAAAATGGTGTTATGTCAAGCATTCTTGGAGAGTTTTACCCAATACTCTATTTTTATGGGAGTTTTTTTGCTAGCTATAGTAACGTCCCAAGCAAGCAGTAAATCAACACTTTGGTTGTTACTTTGCTGACGGTCTTAATTGATACTGTCCTGACAACAAACGACAGTGCTCTTAAATCATAGATTAACATTTGGGGAGAAAAAAAAACTCTGCAAAAGTACTGCTGATTTAAGTTGTTATGGGTTTTGAAAATACATTCGCCCTCCCTCCGCCCTTCATTTGACCTGCTAATCCTCATAAGGGATGGTAAGCCAATAGCAAATGCAGATTTTGCTTTGAGTTTTAGCATTAAAAAACATGGCTGGCATTTGTACCATAAAGCTGATGAAACTGCACCCGGCTAGAGAGGGCCTCAACTGAACAGTTTGTTGTTTTTCGAATAAATATAAAACATAAAAAATAAAATCCTGTTTCAAATTCAACAATTCAAAATTGTAAGTTGTATTTGTCGAATCATGCAATAAATCTTGAGCCTGACTGGTGTGAGTCAAAATGTGCAAGCAAATTACTACTTTCTCTCTATTTCTCTCTAGTCACAGCAAAAGTGCATTGTGATTTTTGCCCTGCTGTGCTGCTTTGCTGTGTTGGTGGCGCTCATCTTCTCAGCTGTGGACATTTGGGGCGAGGACGAAGACGGAATCACAGAGGACAACTGCAGTCGGAACTGCAGGTGGGAGATTTGATGTTTTGTTTGTTATTATTGTATTAGTTTGAGATTCAACAATCTGTTTATCATTTTTGTAATATTTTGAGCACTATATTTTTTGGATGACTGATGTTTTATCCATTTCATTTCATGGCAAAAATGCCACAGTAGTATCCATAAAGATTTTGGTGTAAATCCATGCTTTCTCGCAAGCAAAGTCCAACTTGTAAACACACAAGATCCAGCAATCGAAAACACTTTGGAGCAAGTAAATTACTTTGTTGATTGTGGTGAGTGGTAATAATTAAAACAGGGCCGGGAACATATGGCTCGCGAGCCATTTATGGCTTTTTCTATGAGTACCTGAGGCTCAGAGACAAATTTGATGGCATGCAAATGTTCTCCATCTCGTTCAGAACTTGTGCCATAAATCCTGTTCAGATACACACAAAGCCAAACCAAAGATGAATTATAAATGGTACTTCGTAAAATATATAGGGCACGTTTTTCACTACAATTTACAGTCAAGGTGTCACACCAAAAAAAAAAAAAAAAAAAAAAACTCGTTTTGGCTTTACAACGCTAAAGAATCCTTTATATAAAATCTCAATATATAATCTGTGTTCAGTGTTCAGATACCTTATGATGAATCCACAGAACAAACTGTAAATACGCCAAAACACCGGAAGAGAACTTAAAGTTATTTGATTGGGTGAGTGGGAGGGATGGGTGGAGCTATGCAAAAAGTGCAAGCACTCCCTCCCAACTCTCGCCCTACGCCGTCTGCGCCGAAGGTAAGCACATCAGGCTCCCTGTTTGCAGAATGGTGTGACGTTTTTACAAAATAACTGCTTGCATCTGGTTTTGAAACCAATATGTATGAAAAAAAAGGGTAAAAATGAGTCTAACCGATCTTGAGTACTTGTTTTCCAACATACTTATTTATTTAGCAAGTTAAGACTACAGTTTAATGTTACCAGTTTGAAAGATTTTAGTTTAGTGAATAGAGAAAAAGGACCCTCCTCCCCCCAAAAACCCCAAACATTTTTTGCACATGTTATAGTACAAATAGCACAATGATGACAAGGCAAGCAGAAAGTACGCTCCTAATTCCGAGAGAAACCCCTTGCCCTCACCAAACAAGTGGGAGGGGAAGGAGGAAAACAAACTAGAACAAATATGTAGGAAAAAGGGGGAAGTAATGGGATTGGGCCTAAGTCTGACTGGATTTTGGAACTTAATTTGTCTTTTCTTCTTTTTAAATATAGCTGTATGACACACTTATTTGATCCTCAAGTTCTCTGCAGTAGAGTACTATTTCCCTCTAAGAGTGTCTTGCTCTCTCCATTGGATCGTGCTTGACTTTACAAGGTCTTGTGAAGCACGTCTGTCGTAATTGCCTGGCGTTGTGCAGCTTGTAAGAAGGCCACTATTGATCCAGGCTGCTGAGTAAAAAGGGTGGACGGATGCCCAAATTCCAAAATGCTTTTAGCAGCTCTTCAACACCAATGCCGAGTGCAGACGTTCCATTTGGCGGCAGAAATGGTCCCCCAATTGTAGCTGGTGATTGTCAAAGGCACTTCACAAAGCAGGATTTTAAAGGCATTGATTTTAGTGCCACTGTGCGTTGTCTTTAGACCTAAGAGGACTGTGTGTCGTATCATGTCTGGTGCGCAAAGCAAATATTGTAGGATGCTGCAAATGTAAGTTTTGGTGCAGCAGTTTCCGATTAGCGCTAAATGCAGCCACAGAACATCGAAAACAATCCTCCCTGTTTCTTAGTATTGTGTTCTTTTCTAAAGCTACATACCAGATTATGATGGTCCAATGAGATCACTTTCCACAAAAGCGTCAACATATCCGCCGCTAATTTTGTGAGCTCAGCGTGTGGCCATAATGATGCGGTCTGACCTTTGGACGCATCCCAAAATTTGAGCCAGTTTGCCTTCTGCCGAGAATTTAAAAGCAAGTTGGAGGATGCCAAAAATCAAATCCATGTCAGTAAGTAGAAATGAAACACACTGAGGGCATCGTGCCCTTTAGTGAAAAGGGCAGGCTTGTGCTTGTCTACCTTTTGATACTCATACACTCGTACTTTGAGGGGTGTCTAGTGGAGTCTAATTCTGTGTTGGTAAAATCTGTTTGTAACAGTCACGTGATTTAACTGAGCTCTATGACCGAAAAAAATATGGCACACTTAATATTTCCAGCTGCATTTGATTTTCATAAGACATTTGTACAATTTTGGTTTAAAGGCTTATTGTTTTTTTTTGTTATTCACAATTATCCATGAAATTTACATGACTTCCGTTAGTGTTGTGAAAATTAGTGTAATTTGTCATTTCAATTTTCATATTTAATCGTCTTGGTAGTCTTCCCCATTTGTCTGTGTGCGCTTAATTAGCTTTAACTCTACGGTGTCATTATTTAGTCCCCCGCCCGCTGAGTCCACATCACAATCTGTTTCCTCCCCGCCTCTTCTTAGTTTTAAATGCACATAGCGATGAAACGTTTTCTCAATTAATGGTCCGTGTAGCTAAACTGTAACATTGTCAAGTATCAAATTAGTGTTGAAGTTGTTATTCAGCCGTTGCCTATCACTTTCTTCCTGGCATGTTGTAATCACATCAACTGCTGATTCAAGCGCATTAACCTCAATTTGACATATTGTATGTGTATACCCATAACAATATAAGATGATGTGCAATCATGTTTCCTGGTGGAAGCTAATGATGTTCCTCATTAACTCTACTTGTCTAGCAATTGTCGGTACCGTAGACCAGAGATGTAAAACACTTTGCTGTCGCTAAATTCTGATCAGAGGATGGAGACTAACTTTGGGTTCCTTTCCATCCGCATGACTTTTTGATGATTTATTCCTTAGAATTGTTCTGGTAGAGAACATCCCAGAAGACATCTTCTTCTCAAACAGCACGGCGTCACACCTACCGCTGTCAGTGGGGCTTTTGGGCCTACTGGATCAGGCCATCCGTGTGGTGGAGATTGTTTCCCCACTCTGGCTTCTCAACTCCTCTGAATATGAGTCCAGCTTCCAGCCTGCGGCTAGACAGGTACAAACCATGCTGTTGGTTATTTATGTGAGATATTTAACTTAAACCCTCTCATAGTTGCTTAACATTTTCGACAGTTTCCCCTCAAAATGTCCTTTTTATCCCCTTCCAAATTCCAAAGATGAAGGCTATTTTAGTTTCCTCCAAGTCAATTTGTATGAATGTTCACAATTTTAAACATTTCCCAAGGGATCCTCTAATTCGAGCAGTGGTTCTAAACCTGGGTTTGATCAAACACTAAGGGTTCAGTGAGAAAGTCTAATGGGTTCGGTGGAGCTTCCGCTGCAAAAGTCACGACACACCGACTTTCTTGTACATACACGATAAAACACCCCACTTGGCCATCACTGGCATTGCTTGGCCAATCAGTGCGCATTAATTATAGCTCATTGTTTGAATGTTCGTTGTATGTTGTGTCATTTCTCATGCTAACATGATAACTCTTACTATGTTGAGCAACAAAGTAGTCCGACAAATATGTTTGATATGGATTTTCATGTATCTGCATGATTTGCGACTCAAACTTGAGCAACTCTAGCCTCGCACCGGCAAAACACAGGGAACACTTCGATAATCTGTATGGGGGTCGGATTTTGTTATGTGTTACAGGTTGTTTCTCCTCTGTATTTTGCACTTTCTCACTTTCAAATTACCGGGACTTTTCAGCTGAATGGGACACTTGAGGTAGTCCAACTTCCATCCATCCACCCATTCATTTATTCATCATCTTCCACCATCCAGTCCCAAATTTTTCCTCCGAAAACTCAATTAGTATTTTGTCTTTGCTGAATGTTTTGCAGAGGATACCTTTTTATTTAAAAAAAGAAAAAAATATCAAATTTTACCACTTGGATTTCAATTTGGACTTACCCCAACAGTCATTCCATCTTAAGAGAACCGCATTTCTATTTTTACTTTGCCGATTGGATCTGTCCCTGCCTGTTCGTTATGCCAGTATTTGCATCTCTTAACTCCGCCGCAGCGGCCGCACTGTTAACTTGCTAACCTGCATGCGTTCACGGTGCATGTAAACTGGGAAATACACAAACAATGTAGCTCAAGTTAACATTATCCATCAATGGCTAGACACCTGCTATAATACAATTAATTTGTTTGTTTAATTTTTTGGGGAAAAGAATAATTCTATTTATGCGCTGCATGGATTTTCTTGTACGCAGAGATATGAGACCACTGCATGCCCATATGGGTGAATGCCCATATGAAACTGGCGGGATTCAGTTGCTCCAACAAGGTTAAGAACCACTGAATTATGGAAAGTTGCCAATGCGACTGAGTTGTTACTCATTTTGAGTTTGTGATAGGTCTAACTGTTATTGCCTAGGCTTGACAGGTTTTAAAACACATACACTCACAAACAGTGCAGTATATCAGATTCAGGACTAATAACGTCGAAAGATTGTTCATTAAAGGCTAATGGCTTTCCCTCGTAGGCTCAGGACAAGAAAAACTAATGGCCTTTTAGCCTTTAACAACACAGATGCACAAACGTGTGTACACGCATGCACGTACGTGTACAATGAATGTTTGTAAAGCTCAGCAACCACTTTGCTGTTTAATGAGCTGCATTAACCAATTTTTGGCACAGCAAAATTCCTAAAAAGTCTGAAGATTACACACTGTACATGCCCCCAGTACCTCACAAAAATTGAGCATTTGCTTTCAGTGAGATGTCTCTGAAGATTATCCAAACCAAACACGTTGTGGATGCAGTGTATGAGAATTGATTTTCACATTTTTAAACATGGTAGGGATGACACTGTCAACTTTTGTTTTAAATGGCATACAAAATCATCTAGAAATGTTAGGGCTGAATTTAAAATTTCTTGGAGCCATTCTATTCTTGTAAGTATAAAGCCTACTTTTTCCCTACTTTCTCAATTTTTCACTTTCTTAATAATGCGTGGGCTTTGTCACGTTTTAAAACTCAGCTAAAATCTTTAACCATGGCTTTTGCTTGTCATTTGATTAAGCATTCAACAAGTACTTTTCTGTGACCTTGCAGGGCAGACTGCTGCTGTCCAGGCTGCTGGCTCTGAAGTCCAGGAAAATTCAGCTAAAGGTCTCGAGTGGGATCGAAGACTCAGCGGAGCTCAAGTTGCTAGCCAAACATGGTTAGCATTCCTTTGAATGTGTTTGCAGTTTAGGTTTTAAACTTTGAACAATTTTTCTCTCAATGTTAACTGCCCTTGAGGTTTTTGTTATTCATCACATGGCTCTTGCCAATGTGCGGAAGGGGTGTTACTGTACACTCTGTGTTTTCAGGTGCCGAAGTGCACTACTTAAACACCACAGCACTGACAAAAGGTCACCTCTACTCATCCTTCTGGGTGGTGGACAGGAGACACTTTTATATTGGCAGTGGCAGCATGGACTGGAGATCCCTTGCCACAGTGTGTAGATATACTTTTTTTTTAACCTTTTTGTCATTAATACTGCTTATTGGTTTGCTGATTTTATAAACTACAACTTCCAGGTAGTAATTTAGGAACCACTGCTTCAGCATTTCAATATGAGCTCATGGATGAATGCATTGTGTTTAATTCTGCTCACCAGAGAAAGGAGCTGGGAGTGTTGGTGTACAACTGTAGTTGTCTGGCTCTGGATCTCCACAGGGTGTTCAATGTCTACTGGGGGCTCCAGTACAAAGACTTTATCCCCTCCTTCTGGTCCAAACGCCTTTTTGCCATCTTCAACAAGGACTCGCCTCTGGAGCTAACCCTGAACAACACCAAGGCCCTAGCATATGTTTCTGTAAGTGAAAGATGCCATTGAATTTGAGGTGGTAATTAAGGCATTGAGATTCATATTGTGATAGAGAAGAATGACATCATAATAGAGGATGATAAGAAAGGAAGTAATGTACTTTTGACACTGCCATGATTAGCTCGGGATCCAATTTGAACTGGAGGAAAGTAGTAATGTGATGTCTCACAAACACACCTTAGTTCAGTTTCTGACTTGATGGTAATGAAAATTTGTTTTCAGAAGTTCATCTTTTTTATCCCTATAGACCTCCCCAGATGTTTTCATTCCCAAAGACCGAAGCAGCGACTTGGAAGCCATTTCATGGGTCATAAAGGATGCTCGCCACTTTGTGTACATCTCCATCACGGACTACTTGCCCCTACTAAACACCAGCACCTACAGGTCAGCTCAGTTACATTGGCTAATGATTACTGATATTTATCATAAGGAAGTCTCTGCAGGTTTTCAGCGTGTTCCTCCTCTCACACCATATCAAGCGCTTGCAAAGATAAGCTCATGATATAAATTCTCTGCGTTAACTGCAAAAGACATCTAAAACACGGAAGATTGTAACTCTTGAGGACCATACATGCCTACCTCATATTTTGTGAATCAGTTGTTTGTGTCCACAGTCCAAGGTACTGGTCCCGTATAGACGGCTTTCTCCGGGAGGCTCTGATCCTGAGGAGGTTGCATCTGCGTTTGCTAATAAGTTGCTGGGAAAACACCCATCTGTTAACTTTCAACTTTGTCTGGTCTCTGATGAGCCTGTGCATGGAGCAGGCTAACTGTTCTCTAGAGGCTGTGAGTAAAAATCTTCAAACCATCCCCGATACAAAAGTAACGCTAAACATTGTGTGCGTGTGTACATGCAGAAGTTTTTTAACCCAAGACTGCAGAGGGATGGCAGCCTCAGAGGGATAAACCACAACAGGTTCATGGTGACAGACAGGGCCATCTATTTAGGTATGGGCTTTACTTATTTTATTCATTTAATGTGTGAGAATTGTCTTTTACTAATGTTTACTTTATCACCTTGTACCAAGAACAATTTTTGGGGTATATTATCTTAGTTGTTAAAGGGTGCATAGACATAAATGTACAAAAGCACATTAAAGTCTTTGTGTACACTTTTGTTCAGTTCAGTCATTTCAGTTGGGTTGTTTAGTTGTTTTGTTATCTTTATTGTCCTGTGACTTTTCATTCCTTAGCCACAGTTTCTCACTTTTTTCCCCAGTTGACTTGTCATGTTAATTGTTCCCACCTTAAATTGTTAGTCTTCAACACTATTACTTTGCAGTTTTTTGGCTGTAGCCATAACCCTAACAACCAGATTTCTGTTAAAAGTCTATACATTTTTTTTTGTTTTTTTTTGTTACTATCAATACTTTGGTTTCTGAGTCGTTACCTTGATTTTTGTCGATTAATCGAGCCTTTCTCCCTATTTCCGTCTCTAATTTCTGATTAATAAATCAATCCTCTTTCTGAGTTGGTCAACCAGTTCCCCTATTTGCTTCCTTGTCGCGTTTGAGTCCCTTAGAGCACTCCACTCGCTAAAAACCGTAAGTCTTGAATCACTAAAACAAAAGTACTCAAGAAAAGACATGGCAAATAGTCTTGGTGTGGGTCACATCTTTTTTCCTTAATCTGGACTCTGATTTAAAAAGTATAATGCACTTACCTAGTCAAATAAGCCTATTTTTCTTAAGGTAAATACAAATGGACTCTTTATTTCTTCTACTGTATATGGAATGTAGTAAATATTCTGCCATTGCACAGCAGGGATACCTGTAGAGAACATAAGACTATCCTTTCAATGTCAAGCACTTTATTTGCAGGACTTCCCTGTGGCTTTTGCAAAAATGTTCACTTTTGTCCTGACAGGTAATCTGGACTGGGTAGGGAGCGAGTTCACCTTCAACGCAGGTGTAGGCTTGGTCATCAGTCAGCCCAAGGGTGTCGAAGAGGAAAACAACTCTACAGTAGTGGAGCAGCTCCGAGCCACCTTTGAAAGGGATTGGTTTTCCAGTTATGCCTTGTCCCTTCAGGCCAACAAGATCCCTATCTGCAGTAGGCAAAATATGAAAAGAGTGGTTGCAGCTAAAGAAAGCCAGTTGAATTTTAGGCAGTTCCCTGTCAGGACAGGTCAGCATGATACTGATCAGACAGACCTGAGAAACTATCCTAAAGATGATAGTGTAGGCCTCAAAGCAATGCAAAACGAGGCAGTTCGGAGTGAGACCAACATCCTGATGCCAGTTGAGGACCAGAAAGTCACACAGCTTGAACAGTTCCAAGAACCAATAAAAAGCACTACAAAGAATCATACAAAGGAATCCAATAACCAATCACCCAAGACCAGGGAGATACTGAGTGGTTCTATGTAAATCACTATCCACTGAGAAACCGCATCTTCTGGTGGCTCCTTTGTAGCATTTTGAATCAAGACTTTAAGGCAAAAAGTAGCTCTTTTTAGAGCGGTTTAGCTGGCCTGCAACACAGAAGAACTCAGGAAGAAGCCAAAATGCACCTACCAGGAAATGTACTCCTGTCAGGTAAATTTGCTTGGATTTGGTATTCTGAAAAGTTTAAGTGCCCATCACAGGGACCTGTATTCATCACCGTATGGAATGTATTTATTTGGCATCTTAGTTTGCATGCTGTCCCTGTACCTTTTGTTGTCCAGGTGTCCGCCTTGCTCCCACATTCTAAGAACCTGCACGGTAGCTTCACTTATGATTCCAAATCAGGAGTGTGTAACATCATATTTGCAAGCCATATTGTAGTTGTGATTACCCCCGAGGGGCCTGTCGTAATGGTCAAACCATAAATAGTTTTAGAACAGTATTTGTAACTTTAACAAATTGCATTTTAATGCCCGTTTGAGCTTTACTCGTGGTGTATGAGTTTGTCATTGTTTATTCTAAAAATTCTATAAAGCACACCAAAGGTCTTCTTAGGTCAGTCAATACGAATCGCAACAATGGCATAAGGGGTTACTGTTATTGTTTTATTTTTTCAGGGAGAATTTTGGGAAAGTTGTCACTGCCGGACGATTGTTGAAGGATTTTGTTGTTTTTCATAATGCATGTTGTTTCTCCTGTTGGATGAACATAATCTAAGCCTTTCTATGTATTGCACACATGGGAACAGTGGAAATATTTTAAAGAACTGAGCACTTTGTTGTTTGAATCCAAGACTGTTATTAGTTCCAAAAACAGCTGTTTTAAACTGCTCATGGGACTTTTTCCTAGATTAAAAGTGATGGCATCACTTACTTACCGGTTTCACAGAAACGTATCTCTATGTGGTAATTGGGAAAAGCACCCATATACTGTTCTAATATTTGACAATTGTTGTGTGTGATGATTAGTTTACATAGCTTTGCAGTAGCTGCCTTGGGTGGTCGACAAAAGGAGACCACATTTTCTTACAATTTATGTTTTTTGGGTTAACTGTCGCCTGTGTCCGATCCAATAAGTCAACTGCTGTTAAACTTTAAAAGCTAGCCAGGTGGTTGTCACGGAGTTGTGTGATTCAGAATCCTTCAGCCTTGTCACCCTTTAACCTCGCCTTTGTGTAAATACTTAATTGTGCCTGCCGATAATCTTTGCTGGGAAAAAAACAAAAAAGCACCAAAAAGTGAATACAGCAGTGTCTTGACTAACAAGTTTACTTTTTATTATTTTAGTAGCTCAAACAGTTCTTTTCTTCTTGCTTGCACTGAAAAGGGTTTACCTAAACAGCGAGAGCTCAGCGGACACTGCAAATGTTTAAACAGAACAATCACTTCTATGTTTCACTACCTTAGCCGATTATATATACTTGAGCAAAATCTTCACGGTTGACATATCCCTTAAACACGAGGGTCATTGGGGCACCAAATTCTGAGGTCGTGTCTTGGCAGCGCCCATCTCTCTCCAGGCCATTTTTGAGGTAAAGGTTTTCTGCTAAGGTCCTAGCCTTAAAGCCTTGCTGCGATCATTGCGAATGCACCGTTCCCGGAGGTACTGCAATACCGGGCCGATGCGTGGAGTGGACAGAGCCACTGCGCATGAGCACAGAGTACTTTTTTTTTTTTGGTTTGAACAAATGTATTGACACTAAAAACAGAAAACAATCATGACAATCTCAACAGCAATTATACTTAGTTCAACAACCATACAAGTCATTCTTTCAAAGGTGTTTGGGATGTTTGGGCGTGATATATTAAATTTAACAGGGTGCACTGTTACTTTAACCTCAGGATTTGAACACTACCAAAATTCTATTTCATTGAATGATCACATGAAATAAAATCACCTTGAAGCAAACTAACTTCTACTTAAATATGCTTTGGATTTTTATAGATTTTGTAGTGTACCATGTCTCTCTATAATGAAATCTTCCATGTTTGCTGTGGTGATTATGCGACATTTGGAATAAGAGCTTGTTCTGTCCACTCCACGCATCGGCCCGGTATTGCAGTACCTCCGGGAACGGTGCATTCGCAATGATCGCAGCAAGGCTTTAGGGCTAGGACCTTAGCTTGGCCTTTTGGCTGAGAGTAAGTGTCCCGGCTCCTAGGCTTTGTAGCGTATTATGAACTGACCGATAACGGATAATGGATAATGAATAACGAAGATAGAACAATAACCCTTAAAAACCCCAAAACCCCATTTGGGAAGTGGGAAATCAATTTGTATCCCCTTGTCGCAGTTCCAACTGTAAGGTCATGTTGAATTTAAAAGATTTAAAAACAAAACAAAAATTTGCTGCTCCATCCCTGATCAGTTTTAGAACAAAAAAAAAAAAACAAAGAAGGAAAAGAAATGCATTCTACTCTCAACATTGTGCGAGGGAACGCACAATGAGCATTCTGATATCAGAGACATACTGTACGCCCCAAATTTTGTTTGGAAACATTTCCCGTTTTTGTTTTCGAAAACATATTTGTGATACACTATTTATTTTCACTTTGCTGCAGCTGTAGAGAGCCAGAAGTGTATTAACAGGCGTCGTTCCTCGCAGTTGCATCACAGAATGCTGCCTAGTTGCATCACAGAATGCTGCCTAGTCAAAGCACTGCTGCATGTACATTTTCAAGCCTTTTTCCAGGAATGTTTGCTTGCGTCATCTAGTGGCCACTGATTTGACTGCACAATGTAATTTTTCACCAACACTATATAGCAGGGGTGGCGAACAAGTTTGACACAAAGAGAAAAAAAATTTAATTGTGAAAGTCAATGAACCACACCACGCACTGACCTGCCATGACAGCCGAACACACACAAACACACACAATTAAAAACATTATTTCCCATTACACACTACTCTTCTTACAATACAAGTATTGTTGTTGTGTTGATTTCAAGGAAAGTGTCCACCCTCAATACAGACACAAAAAAACTAAACATGAAAAAAGGCAAAGAGTCACAGTATATAGGAAATATGATGAGACAAAGAGCCGCATTCTTATTGGCCAAGAGCCGCTTGCGGCACTAGAGCCACATGTTCGCCAACCCTGCTATATAGCATACATGTTAACCACTAGGAAAATAGGGGCCACAACTTGTGTTGAAATAGTTTTATCTTTGATGTTGCAATTTAAATATTACCTCAAATATATTATAATGAGGCTAACAGGCTGACAGCTTGTCTGACTCACAGTAGTCGTAAACGACTGCATCATAGGGAGTAAAATCAAGTTGAAAATTTTAATCAAACTTGTGTATATATTAAAATGTCGCCTAACTTTACGCTGTATTTATTGTCCCTTTTATGACTGCTGCTTCCGCTTTGCATGACCAACCAGGCTTCACTTATGCACTGTACACAAGAGCCTTTCATGCCTTGATGCAAGCGTATATCTTTAACCCAGGACAGGAATGCATATTTGTTTCCTAACTTTGTCAATGCAGATATATACGTAATTGGTTATATAAATGAGTGTTGGATTTTTACAGTGAATAAAAACTGTTGTTTTTAATTGTGTCCTGTTTTTGTATGAATCCTGTAAAATTTAAGAGACATTTGGTGCATTATTTGAATTAGGATACTTGGAATGGGCTGCCATTAGAGGTTATGATTGATATATTTGGGGTGCAAATTGAAATAACCTAAACATTTGAAATTGCAATATCATTGCCTGAGAAGAGTTATCCAAATAAATTGTGATTTGATCTAAAGCACATCTGCAGTTACCATTACCAAGGTATGATTGAAAAGTGACTTGTAGTCAGGGGAGACAAATAAGGCCATATATATATATATATATATATATATATATATATATATATATATATATGTATAGATGGTATTCTTTTCTTGCTCTGCCCATCAAATGATGAATAAGATGTAGGTTCATTTTTTTGTATATCGGACTTTGCCCCACCAGACACAAACCTCACCGCACGTAAATGTAATTTATACATATTCGGGAGAAACAATATAAGGTGACATGTATACATACAGGGCAGCACGGGGGCACAGTTCTGAGGTCATGAGATCAAATCTTCCTGTGTGGGGTTTGCATGTTCTCCCCGTGCTTGCCTGGGTTTCCTCCGGGCACTCCGGTTTCCTCCCACATTCCAAAAACATGGATGTCAGGTTAATTGGCCGGTCCAAATTGTCCCTAGGTGTGAATGAGCGAGTGAGTTGTCTGTCTCTGTGTGCCCTGTGACTGGCTGGCAACCAGTTTAGGGTGTCCCCTGCCCACTGCCTGAAGTCAGCTGGGATGGGCTCCAGCATTTATACATTTATATAGTACAGGGACCGGGAACTTATAACTTGCGAGCGTTATATGGCTCTTTTTAGGAGTACATCTTGCTCAGAGATTAAATAAAACGTGCATGTTTTTACTGAATTGATACATGAGAAGTCAAGCATGGCACGTGCAAAGCTGAGAAGACACTGTTTTTTCATATGGTAGGTCCAGTATTTGTTGGCCACAGTCTTGACTACAATTTATGGTCAAGGTGTCACACCAACAGACCCCGTTTTGGTTGGAAACCTCTAAATAATGCTTTATACGGAAGCTCATTAAGCGATCTAGGTTTGTTGTTGAGACACTTTATGATGAGAAGCCACTGAAATGACTGCAACAAAACACCCGAAGCAATTTGATTGGGTGAGCGGTAGGAATGGGCGGAGCTACACACACAGCACGCACATTCCTTCTCGCCCAGTGCCGTCTGCACTGAAGGTAAAAACAGTATGTTAGTATCCTCGTTTGCACTATTATGTTGATTACAAAAAAATGTAATGGCACTTTGTTTTGAAACGATTATTTAGGACAAAAATGACAGTTAAAAGGGAGTCTCAATACTCTTTAGTAACTGCAACAAATTTTAAGTGGTGTATTCATATTGATATGGGACAAAAGCTCCGGCATTATTATTATTTCATATGTTTTATCAAATCAACGTCACACAGTGATATAAAATGTGCTAAAGAATTAGCTTTTGTCTAGAAAGCATGTTTGGCAGTTTTGTTGAATTTTGTCTTAAAACATATGGTGGGCTCTCTTTTTTTAAAAAAAAAGTTAATTTTAATGTTTTTGCTTTTATAGCTCTTTGGGTCAAAAAGGTTTCCGATCCCTGAAAAAGTGGATGGAATAATGGTGAATTGCCCGCTCGTCCCAAAATGGATGAGATTCAGCTTTCACTAAAACAAAAAGTCTGATTTTCATGAACAAGGTATGGCAATTGTTATCTTTCAAATAAAATCACTAATTCGCAGTGTTCAGTATGAGGAAACATGTCCACTGGCACAGCCAGACTGGGAGAAAAAGCATCGCCTGTGAGTTTTCTCTTTGGGTCGGGTTGGCAACAAAGATCCATGAAGTTTCTCATGGCCTCCCCATCTGGCTTGCAAGACACATAGACCAGACGGCGAATATCAGGCTGCCCGCGTAATGCTCGGATCACTCGTTGATGGAGACCAGCACGGGCTGGGTTCACAACAGCCACAATGCCACCGGCCCCAGACGCCAGCTGGGACACCAGTCTGGGGAGAACTGCTTCAGCCTTTCCGGCGATGAACTCGTACTCGCTTAGTTTATTGAGGGTCGCGTTGAATCTGGCGTCTTCCACTGCCTTCTCTACGAGCTCCACTCCAATGAGCTGCTTTACACTAGGGGAGCAGGTGATACCCATGGCCCCTGTACCGCAGCACACGTCAAGGAGAATGCGTGATCCATCCTCAGAATTAGGGACGCAAAAATCTCGCACTGTACTGTAAAGCACCTGAGCAGCCCTCTGGTTGACTTGGAAGAATGCATCCGGAGAAATGCGGAAGTTAAATCCCAGAATCTGGCAATGATATGAAATGGTGAAGTACAGATGGGTTGGTTCTCTGAGTTGTATTTATTTATTTATTTATTTTTAACTGAGACGTAAAAGTGTCCAAACCAGTGAAGAAGAACAAACCATTACCAGCATGTTGGAATTTACTTTTGTCATTTTGTTGATGAGAATGCACCTTCTATCACTTAAAAAACATTGTATAATTGGCTGCTTTTCTGAAATGTTCAACTTGCATCGATGTACTTGTGGCCAACTTATTAAGGTTTTAAAGAACGTAGTGAGCCAAATTCATATTCTATGTTGCTGTATCATTTTTGGATTCTAACAGCGGATTCTGCATTTTTGTAACTGTGTGTCACCTGGAGAAATTCTGCATATTCTACCATAGTAGTTAGCAAAATACCAGTACATGCTAATAATCAATAATAATTGAACATTTTATTTTTTATTCTTTTCAATTTACAATGAGAGGCAGCCATGTTTATAAGGCCTTCTGTAGCAAACACAATTAACATTGCAAATGTAAAAATCTTTTTCTGAAGCCAGGAAAAAAACATAGTGTGGTACCTTAGTCGGTGCTGTCGGCTACAATAGTACACATAACTGTGTAGATTATTCCATAGATGGGTTTTTTTTATTTTGCATATAGCAAGGACCTAAATCCAATTTAATAATCTAGTGCTTTTTACTAAAATTCTGTTCTATTGTAAAATTAAAAAGGTACAGTGTGTAGTATTTAGCACCACCTGATGGTGCAGTAAAAAATAGCAATCATTTAATTCTATACAATTTCAAACTCAACCACAAATTACTACAGATTAAATTTAAGGTGAGAATAAGATAGCATGATCAGTGAACCCTATTGGACTATTGGTACGAAACCTATATGTAGAACTAATTTGCCTGTGTTGACCACTGACTAGGTGATATGGATGCCAGTTTGTTATTTTGACAATTATTGCGCACTTTTAGTTGTTTTCACTTGTTCCAACTGTTTACATTGTTGACACTATGGGCAAATCATGTTGCTGTTCTTTGACCTCCACACTCTTTCCGCTTTTCTAACCTGGGAAATGCAATAAAAAGAAAGAGCTCCTGGGCCTTTTCTCCCAGGCTTCATTTGCAAGTTAAAAATCCATTTTTGTCTTCTCGCCTTATTTGAGTGTCTACTAAACCTTGAACATATCGCCAATGATTAATGTGTAAAGCCCGTTCCCAGAGAGACAGTATGTTTTGAAATGCCAACGAGCGCTGGGGTGTTTTTTTAAGCAGCATGAAAAGATACTCGTCTCGTGAGTTTTAGTCATACAGACAGTGCATAGAACATTGTTACAAACCAGAGTTCCAAAGAACTAGAGTGTCTAACAAGAACGGGTGACAAAGAAGCTTCTCGGGCCCGACCTAGTCCTAATTAAACTATTATTGGACATACCCTTTAAAATGTATTTACTTGTGGTTATTACCTGCTCATAAATGTGTGTCTGACCAAAGAGGAGCTGGTAAGGTGCGACCTCATGCGTTGAGCGAGTCATGAGGCTCTCTTGGAAGTATAATGAGTCCAGTTCACAGGCTGACCCTGCGCCCGTTGCAAAGAACTCGGCCAAGTCTTCCTTGTGGGCTGCCAGCTCCTCCTGAGTGAGATCACGTGGGTGGAAATACACGACAGCCATGGTATGGCCTGCTTGGTTGGTCCTCACAATGATCTCTCGCCAGTTACCCCCTTCATGAAAAAGGAGGCAAGGCTCCAGGGTGGAGCGACGGATGAATTCTTGGTAACATCTGGCCACCTGTTTATGCTTCTCTGGTATGTTGATCAGGTGATCCCCATTGACGCACACAATGTTCCTATGCTTGCCTGTACCCACGTAAAATCCAACCGTTTTCGGATTGCCGTCAAACCCTCTGTTAACGGAGAACGTTGACTTGTTTCTGTAACCATCCCTGGTCGGGGATGGTAGGATAGGCAGAACAGGGAATGTGATCGCATGGCCACCACAAAGCTTCTCTAGTATCTTCAGTTGTTGTTTTTGCTTGACCTCAAGTTGCTCATCATAACTGAGCCTCCACAAGGGGGTGACAACAGATGCGAGCCTGTCTTCCCAGGACAGGTCAGCCCGGGTGGGTTTCTTGCATCTCTTTCTCTCGTGGTACTTTACTGTTGTAAATGTTGCCTGTCGGATTGTGAATGTTGCCTGTCCAACAGAAGTCGTGGCATCTTGAGAAGAAAATGACAGATGAGTCTTCCAGCGAGGACTTGCACAGATTCGTCTAAAATGAATGAATTTCCTCAAGAAAGCCATGTTGTATCCTACTCTCTTAACTTACTAACAATCTAAACGCCATTAAAACGCATACACGCGCGTTAAACAAGTAAAGTATCCCTTGTTTTTCCACAGCAGCTGCGGACAGTTTTTGGGGTGCATTCCTGCTACTTGGGAAGTATGATCTTCAACGACAGGACAGGTAGTGGAAGAACGACAGGGGTCGCTTTCCTATGACGTACCAAGACATTTGATGGAAACGCTTTATCTGACGTCATCACCATGCGCACTGTGTTAAGGCAAGTAAATATTTCCGCCGCGTCGCAATGGATTCAAACAAGGACGAAGCGGAGCGTTGCATCAAATTAGCATTAAATGCAGCCAGCAACAATCAGCTGGACAAAGCCAAGAAGTTTCTAGAGAAAGCCCTGCGTTTGTTTCCGACGGATAAAGCCCAAAGTAAGTCCGATAAAGCGCTTTCTCAAATGGCAGGCTCCGATTACCCAATGCAATGCTAACCGCTAGCACCATATGATAGAGACTGAAGGTTGGAGTGACAGCAGTCGTTTTGTCCATGACAGGTTTACTGGACTCGCTAACGCACAACGGGAAACCTCCAGACCAGAATGGTGGACATCGCGACGAAGAAAGAACTTCCACGAGACAACGTCACCACAGAGTGGACGCAGAAACGTCTGCGCAGGGCCCCGCAGATTCAGCAAAGGCATACACCGCTGAGCAGATGGAGGCGGTCAAAAAGTCCGTAAATAGTTTTTGCTTTGATACATCAGAAATCGTGTGGCATTTTAGTTCAAATTTTACTATTGATTTGGATCTTGTACATACAAATGAGATTCAATAAAGGGGTTACAGTACATGTAACCAGCCCGTTTCCAAGCAAAATATATTAAGATCCACAATTTCATTATTAAGAAACATAGCATAAAATTTTTAATTAAGATCTGTATTTGTGAATGTGTAGAGTAACACTCAAAGGCACGACATAAAAATATAAAATAAAACTCAAAGCCTATCTCCATATGGTGCATTTGAGGGATCAAATGTAGCAAAATTATTTATTGTAGGAGTTTTTCAATTTTCTCCAATTCATTATCAAAGAAGAAAAAAACAACTTCATTTAGAGGAATTTTAGGAATGTTGTTGTACTCTTAATGTATATGAGGTTTTTGCTAAACACTAAGATAAAGTTCACACACACCTTAATTTTAAAATATTTACAGACAAAGAAACAACTTTCCCCCAAAACTTTCAGCAATCAAACCAATAGATCCATCACCATCCTCGACACACACACGAAACTGTAAAATATATTTCTTGCCTATCTATAGAAAAATATGTATTCATATCTTATCCATCAATTTATGTTGAATTGTTGTTCTGCTAAATGTCATTGACTGTTTATCGATGCACAACTGTTCTGGTGTACTTACAACTTTGGCCGCTCTTCAAGTAAATATTTTTTTCCCATTTATCCTAAATTCACTTGTTTTATCTTAATATTCTCTTTATTCACATGTTAACATGTTGTGCCATGTTTTATCCTGTAAACAATGTTTCTTGTGATTTTATCAATGACAATTTCAATTCTAATCACGTTTTCTAAGTGACACGTCTGACAAAAATGGCAGTAAAAATGGGTTTAGTGCTGGGGTCTGTATGAATATACCCTTTCTCCAAAATCTGATCACCATGTTTGGTTAATCCTTGCAGGATTAAGGGCTGTAAAGATTACTATCAAATCCTGGGTGTGGAAAAAACGGCCTCAGAAGAAGACCTCAAAAAAGCCTATAGGAAGCTGGCTTTGAAGTTCCATCCTGATAAAAACCACGCGCCTGGCGCTACTGATGCGTTTAAAGGTACATGTATGGCAATTGAGATCAATGCTATATGGCATGCACTTGTTAAAATCTGTATTAATACTTACCTGTCTCTATCTCAGCTATTGGTAATGCCTATGCGGTGCTGAGCAATGTTGAAAAGCGGCGGCAATACGATCAGTACGGGGAGGAGAGGTCACACCCAAGTAGACAGCGGCACCACCGTGACTTTGAAGCTGATATATCACCTGAAGACCTCTTCAACATGTTCTTTGGTGGAGGCTTCCCAACTAGTCAGTAGAAGTCACTCAAACTACAACCCCTAGCAAAAAGTACGGAATCACCAGTCTTGGGTGAGACCTCACTTAGACATTTTATTCTGTAGAACGAACTAAGATAAAAACCATGAAAAATATAAAGTTTTTCAAAAGTGATACTCCTTACCATTCAGAAACACTAAAGGAAATGAATAAAAACTTGATGGTGGTCAGTAAATGCTACTTTTATAGACCAAGCATGCACTGCCATCTGGAAAACTGAGTTCATCATCCCTAAACTTTTTTTCAAATTAAAAAATAAGAAAGCAGCCCCATATCATTAAGGACTGTGGGAATCTTTGTAAATCTCACTGGAATCGCACCAAACAAATGTTCCAGCATCATCACTTTGTCCAATGCAGATTCGTAACTCATCACTGGAGATAGCCTTCATCCACAGTCCATGATAGCCTTTCCTTAGCCCATTGCAGTCTTGTTCTTTTTTGTTTAAGCGTCAACAATGGTTTCCTTTGAGCTTTCCATATGGAAATCCCATGTTCTTTAAGCAATTTTGCACAGTTCTATCACATACAACTTCACTTACCAATTCCTCTTCATTTGTCTTGTTGTGCATTTTCTGTTAAAAACGTATTGTCTTTAGTTGTTTGTGTTGACGCCTTCATGTCTTTCTTGGCCTACCAATATGCTTGACTTTAACTATCTTCCCATGTTGTTTGTACTTGGTCCAAATCTCCGATACAGCTGACTGTTAACAGCCCAGATCTTTAGCAACCATATTAGTAGTTACCTTCTTCAAGAAGTTTGACGATCCTGTCTTTGGTCTCAAGAGACATCTGTCTTGTTGGAACCATGATTCTTGTCAACCCACTTAGTCCAGGAGCCCTCTGAGGTGTGATAACTGCACTGTTTTTAACTGCTGACTAACAAACAGACTTAATCTAAGCCAGGTGTCCAAACAAGGAAAGGAGATCAACTGGGTATGTCCTTATTTTCTACTTACAATGCACTGATTCCATATTTTTTCCTCAGAATGGAGTGATTCTATATTTATTTCCTTGCACTTGCTCTATAAAAGTAACATTTACAAACATTACAATGTTTTTTCAAATTTATTTTAGTGTTTCTGAATGCCAATATGTTGCACTTTGAAATGACCCGATGATAGTTTCATGTTTGTGATCTGCGTTTTTTGTCTTAGTGAGGGCTTGCCCAAGACTGGCGATTCCATACTTTTTGCTAGGGGTTGAACAGGCACAAATTACGAGTGCCCCCTGTGTAATGTTTTTTTTTTTTACTTGCTTGTTACGACTAGGTAATGTACATGTTTATAGAAACGGAAGAATGCACTTTGCACACCACAATCGGCAAGAAAGAAGAGAGCAACAAAGAGAGGTAAGGCTTTATTATGACTCAAAAATGTATTCAATTATAAATGTTCAACTGATGTACTTGATGGATGCTTTGCAATTTACAAAAAAAGTGATGATCCAAGACATACCGGAAAACCCTCAGTCACCAAAATTAAATTGTAGATAAAACCCCTAATGAGCTAGGCGGTATCAATATCCGAGCTTTCAACAAACCTATTCCTGATTTTTTAAATTACTTTCTCAAAAGAGGAGCAATTACGGCACCCTAATAATTGATGTTATGAATTGAACATAGAACCACTTCCTCGTCATAAATGAGCAAGTTTTCCGAGGGGGCAATCAGTGATATGCGCCAAAAACACGATTGCTGTTTTTACTTGTTTTTTTTTTTTTTTTTTTTTTTTTTTTTCAATGTAAAGATCAAAATATACTGTTCCCCCGTCTCAATGATGGTGCCAAGTGTGAAATTTCTTACCAAATTATTTTAATCCAGAAACAAAATGTTTACATGATTTAAATGCATGAAATGGCACGGCTCTAAATGTAAACACCATTTGAGAGAGAATATTAAGAGAATGTTTGTATCTGCAGTGTTTGTGCTTGTGCTTGAAATCTTTGAAAATACTTGTGTTTTAATGTTATTTTTTTCCAAGGATTGAAAAGTGTTTAAAATTTGTGCTAATTACTGCTTGAAATCATTGCCATGTATCTCATGTCCGCTTAAAAAATATGCTGACACTCCTCTCTGGTGGCTGCGTTTTGCCATTGCATTTCTTACCGTGATAAAAGGCAGCTACCATTAGTTTGTATGGCACTGTCTTATGAAGCGACATTTCTCCCTACGGCTTGCCCCCCCAGAGGACAGGTGCTTGCTACACATAAACAGGGCACTAAAATGTGATATTGTCAAGGCTTACTATCAATTGTGGATACACAGGGCACACCGAGACAGACAACTCATTCGCTCATTTCACACCTAGGGACAATTTGGACCAGCCAAATAATCAGACATGAATGTTTTTGGAATGTGGAATGAAACCGGAGTGCCCGAAGGAAACCCACGCAAGCACGGGGAGAACATGCAAACTCCACACAGGAAAGTTCGAGCTTATGACTTAAGAACTGTGCCGCACACACGCTAACCACTGCTCCCCTGTGCTGCTGTATGTTCTGTATTACTGTCATTTTTATGCTACACCAATTATATGGGGAGGTATTTGTTTCAAAAATATTTACATATTATTCTGATTCACAACTATAATTGCATACGTACATCATGGATATATTTGTGGTTTTGCAAAATACACGATTCATACCAGATTTCTACTTTTAACTGTACTGGAGAAAATTAAACATGGCTTTGAAAGTGCTTGAATTTTGCCATACAAAAGGTGGACAAACCCTGGCTTGTCAAATGGATTTCATGCAGATTAAAATTATCACATAATTTTCATTAAAATGCAAGAAATGGCACGGCTGTAAACTTAAACACTGTTGAGGGGAATAATGCAAAATTTGTTTTATCTGAAATTTACAAATCCCATAAGTAATATTAAAAAGATGAAGATGCATCTCAGTATACCTCTTTATAACCACAGTATATCAAAACATAGTACATGCTTGGTAGTCCAATTAATTTGTTGTTTCTTTCTAAAAGCAGGGAGGTTTGGCTCTGTTTGTTCAGTTGATGCCCATCCTTATCCTCATCCTTTTATCAACGCTCAGCCAGCTCATGGTCACGCAGCCTCCATACAGCCTTAGCTACCGCCCGTAAGTGAATCACCTCCGACCTGTCTGGCCTTCATTTTAACACGACTCAAAAAGTAAGCGCATTGTTTTATCCGTCCCGCCAGCTCGGCAGGTTACATTCACAAAAGGCATACATCCTACCTGAAGGTGCCTTTCTTCGTGGGCGAAAGCTTTAGCACGGAATACAGTGGCGCCAACCTAAAAAGTGTGGAGAGAACAGTGGAAGATGACTACATTACCAACCTCAGAAACAACTGCAGGAAGGAGAGCCAGCAGAGTGGGTACACTGCAAAACTGGCTGACGACTGTTTTGTAGCTCATACTCTATTTGCCCTTTTAGGGGAAGGCCTTATGTACCGCGCTCGTTATTTTGGTGACTCTGAGATGTACCAGAAAGCACAGAGGATGGCGACTCCCAGTTGCAACCGGTTATCCGAAATAAAGGTCATGTTGGACGGTTAGAAGCTGTTTGAACAATAACAGGTAGTACGTTTGTGTTTTTTTGTTTTACTACCCATTTCTATATTACTGTGATTCTAAATTTACTATTACATTTTCGCAATCTTTTACTGATGAGCTTGTTGTTAAATTTTATCTCCAAAATTCGTTTTTGTTAGTCCATTATCTGTGTAGTACATCAACTGTGTGTTAATCAGTTATTTATTTAAAGATGAATCACTTAGAAATCTGGGTAATATCAAATGTGTGATTGCTTTCATATAAAACATTTTTTTTTTACTCCAAAATTAGTTTTTGGAGGGATGGTAGTGTTTTCTCTTCTTCCTGGGAAAATGGAGATAGGATTTTTCATATGAGCTTCGACTGCTACGATATTCAAAACCAGTTTACACACCATAACATGGGATCACTTACTCCTTACTACTACGTTTATCCTGGCTTTGGCACAATGTTATTTTTCAAGTTTCACAGATGTGGATTGTCTCTCTTCAAACTCAATGAGACTTATTCTAATGTGGTGCAGGAAATTTCCCATTTGTTTTCCTTTTTATACACTAATTATCTGCTCATGAGTTAGTAAAGGAAAATATATTTTATAATGTTTGCATTGTTTAAAATAAATCAACCAAAGTTAAAATCTTGTACGTAATTTTGCAGATTTTAATTATTTTCTTATTTAACCATACTCATTTATGTAACTTCACTGTTTTAGAGAAAAAAATCAAAATCATATAAAAACAGAAACATAAGAACGTAGTAAACATTTCTTTTTGTTCTGCTCCTAGATCATTTTTTTAATCATTCTCTGTGTTATTTTTGGGATTCATTTGATGAAAAAGTGTGCCTCGGCTCAAACGTTGGGAATCACTCTAACTAGCAATAATTTGCAACACTGAATTAGGCACACCCGGTTTGCAATTTCACATATTTTTAAATCTATTCAAATCATTTGCTGCTCTATACTCTCAGAAGAAATAACAAAATGAAAAAAATCAAGAATTGAAGGTCTCCCTTAACTAAAATTCAATAAAAGATTGAGAACAATGAGACCGACTTAATTTAAGACTGCGTTTAAAACAAAAAGGAAAAGCAGTATCAAAATAACAAACCTATTGTGGCCGACACAAATAGAAGCTGCAGACAAAACGCGTCTGACAGTCTACGTCAGGGGTCGGGAACCTTATTTGACCGAAAAAGACAAAAAAGGAAAAATATTGCCTTTTGTTTTTCTTGAGAGAGCCGCACCATATATTTTAAGACAAAATTCAATGAAACCGCCAAACCTGCTCTCCAGACAAAAGCTAATCCTTCAGCATATCTTAGTTCACTGTTTGATATTTGATGATTAGATAAAAATATAATAATGGCAGAGCCTGTGTCCCATATCAATATACATGTACCACTTAAAATGTCTCCCTCGTGCAGTTAATTCATAGTGTTGAGGCTCATTTTGACTGTCATTTTTGTCCTGAATAATGGTTTAAAAACCAGGTGCGAGCAGAGTTCTTTTGAAAAAATGTCACAAAATACTGCAAACAAGGATGCCAACATGTTTATTTACCTCTGGTGCAGAAGGCGCTGGGCCCTGTGTATAAATTCACCCATTCCTATCGCTCACCCAAAGTTTGCTTTGGGTTAAAGATGGTTTTGTGGCTTTTCATCATAAAGTGTCTCAACAATTAACATAAATTGTTAAATGATCTTCCATGTTGACACCTTGCACACACGACCCTAACCGCATGACTACACCTGTAAACAGTGGACAACCACAACAAACCCAGCTATATTAATAATCACCAGTGGCAATGACTAGTCAAACGAATATTGTGCAGCTATGAGGTGGCTCACCTGTTGGAAAGCACTAGGGGGCGCTTTTTGGAGGAACTGTTTGACTACAGATTAACATCGGCGTCTTCTGTCTTCATCAAATGTAACAAAACTAAATCGGGCTTAGAAGCTTGCCCATCGCACAGGAATTACCGTATTTTCCGCACTATAAGGCGCACCGGGTTATAGGGCGCACCCCGAAAAAATAGTTTTTGGTCCTATTTTTGACATACATAAGACGCACCGGATTATAAGGCGCTACAATGGGAATGTCGACAAAACAGTCAGATAGTTCAGTCAAACTTATTACCCCCTTAACATTCCGAAAGCTTGCAAAGATGCAAATACGTGTCGAGAACACGTGCGGATGCGGTGTCCGTACGATGTCCCTCAAATGCATCGTTCCATCATTCGGAAGGTTAAAGTCTTGGGATTCAAGAAATGCCAACCATTCCTTAGTTTATATTTTCTTTTTTGCTTGCAACTTTATTGTATATATGACAATAAACACTTGGAATTGAGTTTAATTTAAAAATAGACACTCCATTCCATATCTGCACCGCTTATCACAGAAACATCGAGTTCAGTCTGAAACAAGATACAGGGATAATATATATAGCCAGGGTAGCTCACCGAAGTCGTTGTGTTCATAATAATGTGCAGCCGTGGTCCTCTTATATCCGTGAATTTAGTAAATCCAGGAGAATAAAATATTTACAAATACAAAATAGTAAAAAAATGCTTTCTGTATGCCGTGAGCCACGTGCTATACGCATTCATCTTTTTCGGCCAATTGCAGCTTTGTTTTGCCGTTTAAGCCAATGCCAGCCTGTAAATAATAAAAAGGATCCGCCCCTTGACCTCGGAATAACTTTAGCCAATAGTGATCGATTCAACTGATGATTGACACATTGGTTAGCCAATGAAACGCCGGTAAATAAATCCCAGCATACACCGCGGACTACTTGGCGTTCGGGGGAAAATCTAGTCGGCGACTGTAAGTTAGTTGCAAGACTTTGCGAATTAATATTGATCCTTAAATAGGGCGCACTGTATTATAAGGCGCATGGTCAGCTTTTGAAAAAAATAAAGGCTTTTAGGTGCGCCTTATAGTGCGGAAAATACGGTAATCACCATAGTAAAAAGTGGTGGTTATATTTTTCTGTTGTGGTAATTGGTATTTGTTTCAACTCAACTGCCTATAAGTGTCCGTCATGGCTTTAAACCTGCCAGAGAAGGGCAATGTGACATTACGAGAGAAAGGTTAAATAAAGGATCATTTAGCAATTTACAGCTACAACTGAGTCTGTTGGCGTGACATTTTGACAGTTGTTAAAATTGTGTCTCATATATGAATATAGATATAGAGATATATAGATAGATAAAGATATATTTATAAATAGAATTACATAGATAGATATACACTGGACCGAACCCCGTGCACATCACTAAAGTCTCGGCTCTGCATGTGTGACAGCCAGAGCCACATTTATTAATACAATACATAATTGCAAAAGTTCTACTATATTTTTGAGCCATATGATTCATGAAAAGAGCCGTAGTTTCCCCAACCCTGTTCAACATTGTCACTCATCTTCATTTTCAATTTTTGTGGTTTTGCACATTTTCAACGCATGTCAAATCCTTTATTGGTCTCTGTTGAGTCAAATTATTGACCAGATATGGTTTTTGTAAGCAGCTGGCAAGTTTAGCCGCCAGAAACTAAGGGCAAGATTGGCAAATGACGCAAAGCTAATGGGCCAAGCTAGGCTCAGCCAACCAAACTAATGCCTGAAAGTTTCGATCGGAAATGTACGTTCGTTTTTAAAAAAATGCATGATTCGTTTAACAAGAAATAGGTAAAATGTGCAACTTGTAAAATTGCACAACTTTGCTGCCTACCAATAGCATGTCACCCAGTTTTTCATATCTTTCGCAAGCCCTGGCACTCTCATTACTGTTTAATAGTCCACCCACCTTGTCCTACTTGGATTTCCACTGCTGTGCTTTAGTCTGTAATAACAGACCAAGTTGGAACATTCGCTCATCTGTGTGACCGTAGAACTTTGGCCAAGGAAATAAAAGTAGCTTCGTCGAGGTCGGGGTTGATCTCACTCAAACTGGCAACAACACTTTTGACCTACATCAAAGTTTAGTACAGCACTGGATGTAGGTTAAGACATATTTCTAAATGAAGACACGTTTTCAGGTCAAATGGTTCTATTTCTATTTAGGTGAAAAGTCCGTCACAAACATTTCACTAAAAGTAAATAGTTAAAAAAAATAATTAATTTCAACAATGGAAAAAAACATAAAAAGATTTAGCTTGAATGAAATGTCAAGGCAATACACTTGGGACACTTATACAGCCAGACTTTCCCATACCAAAACGAGCAGCCAGGGTCTAATTGGTCCCACCAGCGTCTCATTACCTTGTATTATTAAAAATAATAATATTAAATTTATATAAATATGAAGTTAATCAAAATACCTTAAATATATCTAATTTTTTAAAAATCGCAAACGCCATGGTGTGCATGCTTGCACCCTTTTTTAAATTTCTAATTTGAAATTCACATTGGCGATTTTGTCTGATTACTTGCTAATGGGATTTCTCAAAATAGTACAGTATCGGCATTGGAATAAAAGTAATTATTTTTAGTGCAATTAGCTTATTATTGGATATTTTTTTTGCATTAAACTCCTGTCTCGTTTAACATGCCTTGCGGGTGTGACTTAATTGTTGTGCCATTGCCTTTCAAATTTATGATTCAATAGTTTACAGTAGCACATATTCATAGCTCTAGCTTCTTGATTTAGCTTTAAAGATCCACCAGATCGATGCTTTTTAATTTAAGATGTACAACATTTTCTTCTGGTGGGGCGTGCCCCAACCTCTCCCTGTCCCTCCTAGGCTGTCCTTCCACAGGGTCTCACAAAATTCTATGACAAACACTGTACAGCCACATAAATTCACTTTTCTTTTAGGTTCTTCTGGTACTTGAATAAATTTTGAGGAGCCCTTCGAGCATCAGCCCCAAATTGGTGTGCATCGGTGCCGCAAACCCAAGATAATCAAAACTGGCCTTATGCACCGTGGGAAGCCGACCTTACACGGTAACCACTGCAGCTTCCTGGACACCGACTTCCCAACATCAAGCAAAGGGCAATGGCTGATATTTCTTTCCCTCTCGTGCACTTGGGGTGACGAGAGTCTGTAGGTCGTCGGTTTGGAACAGTGAATGAAGCTGCTAATTTAGATTTTTCCTCTCTTAATCCTGTTTTCATTTTGAGGACCCCTGTCAACCTCCTCATAAGACATGCCTGAGCCTCACTTTTTTTTAGTTCTTTCTAGTGTACATACTGACTAGTTTTTAACAGTGCAGAATTTATCAGAGATGTTTATTAATGTTATTATGTGACTTTGCTTGTAACTTGTTTGATCGAGATCATTGAAAATATTGTCAAAATAGTAGTTATTTATTAAATTAACAAGCAAAGATTTGTCAACGGGTTTCTTTTGAAATAAATTTGTTTTGGAATCATATTTCCTGTTTGTCATATCATACATTTAGAAATGCTTAAAGGGTTGAAAAAGTGAAAAATCTGACTTTATTAAAGTCCTTAAATCCTGTACTCAAGATGATTTTTGAAAGTGAACCCTTGGTATAAAATTGTCTGCAGTTTCATGGTTTTGCTACTTCACAGATTTGCACTCTGCATTCTGATTGGCTAAACACTACACACAATACTTATATTTGTTAAAGCAGGGGTCGGCAACACACAATGTTGAAGAGCTATCCAATCATTTATCCATTATCTGCACCACTTATCCTCAGTAGTGTGCTGGAAGCCCATCCCAGCTATCTTTGGGCAGGGGACACCCTGAACCGGTTGCCAGCCAATCGCAAGGCACACAGATATAGACAACTTTCTCACTCATTCATACCTAGGGACAATTTGGACTGGCAAATTAACCTGACATGCATGTTTTTGGAATGCGTGGAGAAACCGGACTGTCCGTAGAAAACCCACACAAGCATGGGGAGAACATGCAAACTCCACTGGATTTGAACTCATGACCTCAGAATTGTGCCACACACGTGCAAACGACTTATCTGCCGTGCCACCTCAAGTTTAACTTCATTGCAAGTGAATTGGAGTATGTTTCATTGCTTCGATAAAAATGAAAGAAATGCAGTGAGAAATCCAAATGTTGATATTTGTATTTTGAGTTTGGTGCAGGTTTTTTTCTTTTTACCTTTGAGGTCCTTGGCTGATCACACACTCGCTGCTGGTTTCTCTTAATCGGCTATCTGCCTGGCTTGTAATGCTGCCCCTATATAAGGGGCGGAGCTTGGGCTCAACAGCTTTTCTAACACGGGACAGTGTAGAGAGGGGAAAACAAGCCATGGAGCGCAACCCCGGTGTTTAGCATTGTAAATAAGTTATCCAACCAGGAGTTCAAACCTGAGAACCACAAATTCAGGTCACAATACACGATGTTGCTGTGTTCAAGGCGACAACCTGTATCCCGTCTTCTTAAAACGTGATACTAATGACCTTCCACCTGTGAACTTGCACCATCTGACCTTTCCATTATTTTATGGTTACACCCCTTGTTAAAATGTAATATTCAACTCATTTTTACAGCAGTTTGTGTCTGATTGCTCTCCTCCAGAAACCATATTTTAAACATTTTTGGTAAAAGACCAGGGAGCCACTCTGCAGTGCTAAAGGGCTG
Organism: Urocampus carinirostris; assembly: GCF_059441175.1. Classification (NCBI taxonomy): domain Eukaryota; kingdom Metazoa; phylum Chordata; class Actinopteri; order Syngnathiformes; family Syngnathidae; genus Urocampus; species Urocampus carinirostris. The sequence continues at coordinate 16,853,435 of NC_142361.1, forward strand.
TAGGTTGCCGACCCCCATTTCAAACAAAAAAAGGTTTTCTTTGGTTTCAGTATTAAAATTTGTTTACAATAATTGTAAAAAAGTTTCTGCTTCACGGGGTTTGGCTATCGCAGGTTGTTTTTGGAACACAAAGGGAAATGGTCTGCATTTATATAGCGCTTTTCAAGTCAATAATAATAATAATTTCCTTTGTATTGTCATTCTTTGTAACAATGTACACAGAACGAAATGTCGATACACCTGACCCTGAGGACCTCCCAAAGCGCTCTACAATGTGCTTCACACTTACCCATTCACACATACACTCACACCAATAGGGAGTTTGCCATTCAAGGCGCCTTATTACCTGCTTATTGGGGGCATTAGGGATTCAGTGTCTTGCCCAAAGACACTGACATATAACACGGAGCCGGGAATCGAACCTGTGACCTTGATCACACTTAAAAAAAACTCATTGATTATACATAATTCGCATGGATGTTTGAAAATACTCGTACTGTAGTCTGAGAAATAAGCATTAATTTTACAAAACATGAGCCTCACCTAAAGAGAGCTGGCATTATTGCTCGTCATCTCGCAAGTGTCATGTAAACATGCTTTTTTTTTTTTTTAATACTTGGCTGGCAAAAAATAAGTTATTTGACATAAGATGACTCATCTAGAGGGAGCTGATATGATTGGCATCTTGCTGACCTCAGAAAACATTTGAAACACTAAAATAATATTCCCCTGTAAGAGAATTTTTGCTCAATTGAAGTAAATTTCCTTTTAATTTTTAAAAACAAAAGTGAGGAAATATGTCGTGTCATTGTTACTTAGAGTCTCCATAGTCTGTATTCTTGCTTTTTAGCACTCATTTTCGCAACAGCTTACAATTTTTTATATGTAATTAATAATTGGATGTCAGGAATCTTTTGGGGTTGACTTTATCCAGTTCTAAAAGAAAAAATTGTGTACCTTTTAACGAAAGTAAAATTTTAACATTAATAAAATGTTAAGCAACTGAAGAAACCACCACACAAAATGAGTCATAAAATTTATTTTTCTTTAGTACAAAAACATGTCATTTTTGACCATCAAATACCAAATGTATCTTGACAAGCAACTTAATTTGAGAAAAAGATAAAACTACAAAAGCTGCCATTGAAGGCATTTTGCCACATTTTTGGGATCGTGTACTTAAGGCTCTTTTGTAAGCACGAGGGATACTCAAAAAGGTTCCTTTATTCCCTTATGTGTGTGCTGAAGTCTATGCTTAAGTGTAGACGATTGTGCCACAAGTGCACGCACAAAAATCAGTTGTTCGTGCAACCCTTTATAAAACAGAGCTCTTCATCTTAATGTGATACTTTTCAGTCTATAAGTGCTTTAGTCAGGAACATTCTTCAATGAGAAGATCCCCTGAGCAGTACAACTTCCTCTTCATGGCCCTAAAGCCAGAGCTTAGTCTTAATGAGTTTTTATGCTTGGCGGGTGTCTCACAAGTCTGCTCGGACCGGCTGCTATTAAAGAACTTCTGCACTTTGGGCCACAGTCCGCCTGATTCTTCTCTCAGAACCAGGGTTACGTGAAAGGTAGGCACCAATGTGGAGTCTACGGCGATCTCATCCACACTACACAAGGGCCCTGGTTCTCCTCGGTCCACGCAAAGCTCGATAAGTGCTCCTCTTAAGCCGCAAGGCTCACTAGCCGCCAAATGCATCAGTTCCTGGCCCACGTGGTCCAGCAGAGTGTCGGGAATAAGGAGCCGCGAGCAACCTAGGACTCCAGTGGCCCCGTGGAGGGATTCTTTCATGGTGGCCACGAGCTCTGAGGATAGGTTCTCTTCAGAGGGGTAGTAGAATAAGCTGCTCTCCGAATTAGATATGGACATGTCTGCTGTTGATCCTTTAAAAAAGAAAAAGGAAAGTGTGTCATTAAAAGCGTTGGTTCTCAGTCTGACGTGAACATGCCACGGCGCACGACCAAAATGAAGAAGAATAATTCACTTCTCAAATGTATTAAATTAAGGGAACTGTAGATAATAGAACTCACTTAAAAACTAAAACATCTTAATGTAATGATATTTCCTCTCAAAGTGGGGTGCATTGTTTGAGGTGTCCATAAATGTTCTATTAAATACGTGTTAACAATGCCCAACTGAGTTAAAAGGGCCCTAAACTAATAGATTAAAATGATTTAATTTGTGCAGGAATCAAGGTATTAAGTTGTAATATTGTTTTTGATTTGCATTAAATTTAGGATGCACTTGACTTTTTTTCTGCCTTGGTAATGAAATCAAAATGCTTAAAAATGAAAAATATTCGGTCTGTGATTTCAATTTTACTCCCAACGCTTTGTGTTTATTTTTTTCCAAGGAAAATAACGGCATGGGAGGCTTCAAATGGTGCAATTCTCTTGCTTGCACACTAAAAATATGTCAACAAAAATTCACGTTGGTGCAGGAATCTAGGTGTAAATAAATATCTAATTTGTGATTAAAATTTACACTTCAGGAAAGACGGGCAATTTATTCCATACCTTTTCGAATGTTGCTCAGCAAGAAATATCACGTTTGATCATTTTATTCATGCTTTGAAATAGTGAAATTCTGTTTTAGTTGCTTCTAAAAGCGTTGGTAAAATGATTTAAAATTTGTCCATGCGTCAAAGTGTAGACTTGTAATAATATCATTGATTTGCATTGAATTGAGTGTGCCCTTCCTGCCTGTGAAGTAATATGTTTAAAAATAAGAAAAAAATATTAAATTCGGGATTACAAATGCTTTGTGTAGTTTCAGGAAAGAAAAAAATGCAAACTATAAGATTCCTTTTGTAATGTTGCGTTGCACTTGGTCATTTTTTTATCTTGTGGGAGGAGGGGGGGGCTTTCTTTGATTCGGTGCAATTCTCTTTTGTTTGCTCCCTAAACGATTAAGTAAAAGTCATTCAAGTTTGTGCAGGAATCACAGGGTAAACCTGTGATATTAGTATGGATTTGCATTCAATTTAGTGAGCACTTTAGTTTTTTTCCAATGTCTAAACAGAAAAATCCACTTACACTTCATGCTTTTTTTTGTTTCAAGAGAGACAGGGGCAAGTTGTTTGCTTTACTGTGTTCCATTGCACTTATAATCCATTTCTAAGTGGGTATTCTAACACAAGAGGTATTCTCCAGAACTCACCAGTGTCACGAATGTCGCACTGCCTGTCATTGAGTCTCTTGAGTCCAGCGAGTCTCTGCAGAAGCCTGCCCCAAGACAAGCGCTTTAAGCTATCGTCCTCGGCCGGGGAACGAGAGAAGCTTCCGTCCAGGGATTGCCCGCAAGACATTGTCAAAAAAAAGGAAAAGTGGAAGAAAAATGGATATCAAGTTCGTAACCAGTAACCCGGAGTGCGATCCTTCCACAGTCCGCTTTACTGACTAATGCAAGTTGCAACAATGGAACAAAGCATTAAATAGGCGAGAAGCGAAACCACGCCCATTCGATTTCACCACCAATAGGAAGACAGCTCACGTCCTAAGCGTGTTAGCCTGCCTAGTAACATTTTTACGAGGAAATCCACGCTACCTCCCCCTTCACATCAAAACTTTCCACTTGTATCTTCAGTACACTATAAATTAATTGTATTTCATCCTTGCAAAAAAATAATTCTTTTGCTTTACAACACAGCGAAAATACAAACCATTCCCCTAATAATACAAAACTCATGATTTGTTTTACTTTGAAAAATTGCTCAACACTTGTGAGAATTCATCTGCAGGCGTCACACGGCCATCACGTTTTGCACGTAGGCTGCAAAAATGCAACAAAGAGGTCGCAAGTAGTGACGATTTTGATGACCTACAAACCAAACTAGTCCCATTTTGATTTTCATACTCGCTTTTCAGATACAGACCACACTCCTAAATATCTTCATGGCTGCAGCGTTGGGACGTAGGGAGTTGATCAAAACAAAACAATTTTACCTGCAATCCAACAAGTAAAAAAAAAAGCAAGACAACTTGTTTGTTGTTTGTTTCCAACTTTTTTTCTTAAGAAAACCGTGCATTTCACCCCAGGGCCTCCAGTAGGCTGAATCAATTAACCCTCGAGAACTATTTTATGGCTTTAAAACTTCAGCTTTTTCTGTTTATCTAATTTAATGTGCAACACATATGAAAAGAGCACAATTAATAATCTAATAAAATTGAAATATTTCCAAAGTATATAGCCCATTTTACACACCAAAATCATTTATTTTTCAGAAATAATTCAATCCTTGCATTTTGGTTTAATCAAGAAGTTATATTCTATTGCCATTGAAGATAATCCTGCCTGATTACTGGCATAGATTTTTAATCAGATTTAGGGCTAAAAAAGTCCGTTTGGCAGAAGCAGTGGACATGAGAGATATTTTCTTCACGTTTTCATTGTGATACTCCCATAACCACCACCTAGCAGTCATACTTTGTGAAACCATTGTGTTAATTTACGCCTTCAGGATGGCCCTGCTCCGCCAGTTCGAAATCTAATTGGTCAAACCAAAAGTTTTATTATCACTTATTTTATGCCTCATGACTTGCAGAACCGTTTCTTAAATGTATCTAATGAAATTATATTGCAGTTTAAAGCTGAAATGGTAAAATATATTCGCCTTTTTTTTTTTTTTTTTTTTTTTTTTTCAAAAAAATGTAATGACCAGCAAAACCAAGACGACTTCAAGTCAAGTCAAGTCATGTTTATTTGTATAGCTCTGAATCACAAGGAGTCTCAAAGGGCTGCACAGACCACAGATGATTGCAAACCACAGACTAGTATTACACCATCCCCTGATCTAAAACCCACATGAGGGCAAGAAAAAACTAAAAGACCTCAACATGAGGAAAATGAAGAAACCTTGAGAAGGGACCGCACATAAAGTAATCCCCCTTCCAGGAAGACCAGGCCACAATTAATGTTGTAATAGCAATTAATCCACCGATATCATCAACAGGAAATATAGGTCATTCATATGCTATAGAATAGAAGTTTGTTTTAAGCTTAGATTTAAACAGTTCCACTGAGGTTGCAGATCGAATCGCGGGGGGAAGAGCATTCCACAGCACCGGGGCTGGAATGGAGAACGCTCTGGACTGGCGGTTCTCTTCTTGGCTCTTGGGATCACTAGTAGACCTACATTTTCAGAGCGAAGGCTCCGGACCAGAACATAGGGGGAAATTAAATCTGAAAGATATGAGGGAGCAAGTCCATCCATGATTTTGTATACTACCAACAGAACCTTAAAATCACATCTTAAGCTAACAGGGAGCCAATGCAGGTTAGCTAAAATCGGGGTGATGTGATCAAACTTTCTTGTCTTATTTAAAAGCCTCACTGCACAATTTTGTACCAGCTGCAGGCCCTTGATTGTGGAGGCGACCGGAGAGTAATGCATCACAGTAATCGAGACGGGAGGTAACAAACGCATGAATTATAATCTCCGCATCAGACAAGGTATAGGGCGAAGATGGAAAAAAACTGTTCTAGTAATATTCCTATCGTGTGATTGAAAGGACAGATTGGGGTCAAATGTGACACCTACATTTTAGACTGAGTCACTCTGGTTGATATTACATTTGTCAATGTTCAAAGCAATTTTTAAGAACAAGTCACGGCATTTAGATGGACCAATAACTAACATTTCGGTCTTTTCAGAGTTAAGGCGCAAGCAGTTGAATGACATCCATTCTTTTATGTCAGTGAGGCAGGTGTCCAAATTTCCAGTTTAGTGTGGCAGATTCCTCCATCGTAAGATATAGTTGAGTGTCATCTACGTAGCAATGGAAACTGATATTATACTTGCAAATAATATCACCTAATGGAAGCATGTAAATGCCGAAAAGAAGGGGGCCAAGTACTGAACCTTGCGTAACACCACAGGTAACACTAAAGGGCTCAGATGTCATTTCACCATATTTAACACAGTGCGTCCTATCTGAGAGGTAGGATCTGAACCATAAGAAGACGGTTCCTGAGAGTCCAAACCATTTTTTCCAACCGGTCTAGTAAGATATTAAGGTCCATAGTGTCAAAGGCAGCACTAAAGTCCATCAGCAGCAAGAGCGATGAAGCGCAGGAGTCCATTGCCTGTAGAAGATCATTGGTTACCTTAATCAGGACAGTCTCAGTAGAGTGGTTATCCGTGAATCCTGATTGCATAAATTCAAAAAGATTGTTCTCTGATATAAAATCATTCAGCTGCTGTGCCACAACTTTTTCAAGTATTTTAGCAAGAAACGATAGGTTTGATACAGGTCTATAATTAAATAAGCTTTTTGGATAAAGGTTGGGTCGTTTCAGTGTAGGTTTAATGACAGCGGAATTAAAAGTCACTGGAACAACACCTGAGGAGAGTGATAAGTTTATAATATTTACAAACGAAGGTCCAAGGACCCCAAAAAGACCTTTAATCAGCGAATCCAGAAGCGGGTCAAACAGGCAAGTAGTCGGTTTGGGCATATTCACCACCTGTCTGGAATTATCAAGTGACAGCTCACTAAATCTGGAAAAAAATCCCTGGACAGCCACCATCTATAATTTTCAGACCTTTAATATGTGACATATTTACATGGTCTTTAGAAATCTCTTCCCGTATGCGTTGAATCTTCTTATTAAAGAAGACCATAAAGTCATGGGCTGAATGGGTAGAACTATCTGAAATAATCTGTCGCCACGTTTGCAATGCAATAGTGTCAAAAAGGATTTTCGGGTTATTCTTTTGTGCTGTAATCGCCTTCGAAAAATAGGCTGACTATGCAGAGGCAAGGGCTGCTTCATACTTTAACAAGCTGTCACACCAGGTTAAACAGAAAACCTTAAGGTTGGTAGCGCACCATTTTTGTTCAGATTTCCTGCAGTCTCGTTTAAGTGATCTACTTTTATCAGGAAACCAAGGCATGTGTCTTTTAGGTCGTGATTTAAGCCTTAGGGGCGCCATGGAATCCAGGACACCAGCCAGAGTTGCATTAAACTCATTCATGAGTGAGTCAATAGAGCCTTTATTTAAAGGAAACGACGCAACTACCCCTGAAAGAAGATCAGAGAGCTCAGAATTTATATCAGTGCAAATATTGCAACCCTTAAATCCTTTAGTTTCTTTGATACAAACTTTTAGCCAGCACTTCAAATGTAACTAAATAGTGATCTGAAAAAATGTTAGAACACGGTAACACCGTCACAATTGAAGGGTTGAAACTCCTCGAATCGGAACAAGTGCCGTGTGTTTCCATCTTTATGAATCAGCAAATCAATCAGTTGATTAAAACCAAATGTGTCAATTAGAAACCGAAACGCAATAGTAAGTGAACTGAGTGGGGAGTTCATATGAATGTTAAAGTCCGCCATAATTATTAGAGAGACTGCCCTAATCCGTATTGTAAATGATCTCCTCATAGCATCTGACTCCGGTTTAGTCTCCATCCTCATCCTCATAGACTTGAGCGCCGCCTTCGACACAATCTCTCACCCTATCCTCCTCAATAGACTCTCCTCCATTGGTCTCACCCACACTCCCCTCAGTTGGTTACACTCCTACCTCACTGGCCGCACTCAGTTTGTCCAGCTGAAATCCTTCACCTCAAAGCCCTCCCTAGTCACCACAGGTGTACCCCAAGGATCTTTCTTAGGTCCTCTTCTCTTCATCGTCTACCTTTTGCCTCTTGGTCATATTCTCCGCAAATTTAATATCCACTTTCACTGCTTTGCTGATGACACCCAACTCTACCTCTCCTGCAAACCAAACTCACCCACTCGCTCCCTCAGATCCTCGTCCTCCCTCCGACTGTCAGTGCCCCCTGCCCACCTGAGCACCATGGGAGCCAGTGCCTTCAGTCGCGCTGCTCCAAAGCTTTGAAACAATCTACCTCCGGACCTCCAAAACTGCACACCTCTCTCCACTTTTAAGTCCCGTCTAAAAAACACACCTGTTCAGGACTGCCTACAACACATAGCTTCTCCATTTCCTATGTTTTTTATGATTTTATGTCTTGTTTTTATTTAATATTTCGCTTACAATTTTTTACATTGTATTTTCTAATTGTCTCTACAGTGTCCTTGGGTGGCTTGAAAGGCGCTTTTAAATATAACGCATTATTATTATTATTATTATTATTATTATTATTATCATCTCATCTATTATTATTATTATTTTGTCTGCATAGGTTACTAGGTCAGACAACAGTTCAGAGAATTCATTTAAGAAAACTGGGTTTGGTCCTTGTGTGTGATAGACACTACAAAAATTGTCTTCAAAGAGAAACGCATAACAAGAGCCTCAAACACCTTATAATTATTAGAGGCACAGGGAGTGAGTTTGAGTACGTTTTCAGAAAAGAGCACAAGACTGCCACTTTCTTCAAAGAGCGTGCTACATGACAGTACCATTTTATATATAAATATATACATATATATATATATATATATATATATATATATATATATATATATATATATATATATATATATATATATATATATATATATATATATATATATATATATATACTCGCATATAAGCCTGCACTGCTTATAAGCAACCCCCTAAACGTCTTCAAATTAGCCACATACTAAACCAAAAACAAAAAATTAATAAAGCCTGTCCATAAGCATCGATGATTATTTAATTATGTAGTTAATAAAGATGAATATATTCATAAAAAGCTTAAGCATTTCAAAACCATTCACTGCACCTTCCAGCAGCACTTTAATGGGAGACACACGTACACCATTTTCGGATTTTGCGATTCTTTCCTTCTTCGGTTCAATAGTTGTCACTTTTTTTCCACTCTTCCTTTTCCTTATCATAAACTTTCATGGGACCATAATTACAGGTACATATGCCAATTGACTGGACAGGGCAAAGAGATCAAGCAGGGCATTATCGCCATCCCCTGTGAAGGAGTGTAATTGACCCTCTGTCTTTTCTTCTTATCGTTTTTTTTTGCCAAGGCAAAGGCACTGAGAGCCACTTTTGGCTCCCGACCCGCCGGTTGAGAAACTCTGCTTTAATTTCTCTTCCTCAACCCCCCCCCCCCCCCCACTTCATCTCTTGTCTTTATGTGTGAGTGTGTGTAATGACCGACTTAAAAAAGGCAATTTAATAAATACTAACATAAATGCTAACTTTATACAGATATCATTGATAAACAAGTGCTCAAGAGGAATTTAGTTTTAATTCACTTTTAATACTGTATTTGTCCTGTATGAGTCAGTAGTCAGAGGAGTCGAACTACTACCGAAACAAGGTGTTGAAGAAAAAACATCAAGTTTTTGCTCACGTAATAACAACCACAGTGATTAAAACAGTACACGCTTTGATTTCCCAAGCGAATATTACCAATAGGCTGGCGATATACACAAACGTTAACCCACAGAACGTAAAGTTTTCGGGGTAAAAGTTATGTGTGTGGGTAAGTGATTTGACGTGAAGATTGTCATAAGGTCACGTGTTCACCGAAGCCCCATTCGCGCATGCGTGTTCGGCTGGAATACTGACGTCTTCGGGTGGAGGGAAATTTGGACGATTCATCGAGTAAATATCTACACATTCCCTTTAATTTTGAAACGGTATCACCCTAAGCCAATTTAACTCTTGAAAATATTTTTTTACTTGTTTGAATTTCGCAGTATTGTATGTTATTTGTTTTCAATACAGAGTTGAGGTAGGTCAAAATACTAAAACACTCCTACGAGTGTACTACTAGCACTGAACTGTAAACGTTTTACTTTGTTCACCTAAGCTGTACTATATGCCAATATAGCAAATGTTAGTTCTTATTCAATAATGTTCCCGTTATCATAACAAACTGCATGTATTTTCGAGCAGAACGTATCTTTTTGACGAGTACATATGTTTTCGGGTTGATTTAAAGGGATAGTATGTGTTAGTTAGTGCCTTCCAGTGGTGATAAGAACATATAATTTAAAAAAGAATTCAAAAACACGCTAACATATAAAACTCCGTTTATTTAAAATACTTGTCAGCTAAGAAATTTGCATTCATCTGACATAACATTTGGGGCGCCAGTAGCTCAGGAGGTAGAGCGCTTGTCTTGGGATCAAGGGATCCCAGTTTGAATCCCGGCTCGTCCGTGTTACATGTTGAAGTGTCCTTGGGTAAGACACTAAACCCCTAACACCCCCAATAAGCAGGTTAGCGTCTTACATGGCTGCAATACAAGGCCGCTGTTGGGAAACATTGTAATGCGTTTTGGGAAGTCATTGACTTGAAAAGCACTATATAAATGCAGATCATTTTATAATATCAGCCTCCCTTTCAGGGACTTGCCATTATTGTCTGCCATCTTGCTGCAACAGGTACCCAAAGATCTTGTGAAAAGCCGGGCAAAAAAAAGAGAAAGAAAGGTAATGTTAGGTCACTTTGAGTCTCTGGAATTTGTATTCTTTGCTGTGGTTTTTAGCTCTCGTTATCGGTTGTACTTCACAATACACCGACATTTAATGGTCAAATAATACACACTGTCGCCTTTAAGCAGGTTTTACCAAGCAAATATATTTTAAGATTTTGACAATGTAATATCTATTTTGGGATTCTAATAAACAAACTCCGATTTTCCTTGTAATGTGTACGCAAACTGCAATATCTCCTTTTTTTCTCAGTACATTAATGAGTGGACAGAACTCGGTAGAAGGCCCATGGAGGGGCCGTAACAGTGCTTGGAGAGGAAATAATGGAGGACAGCGAGGAGGAGCAGGCAACGGAGGATGGAGAGGAGGAGCGTCAGGCAATGAAGGATGGAGAGGAGGAAGATCGGGCAATGGAGGTTGGAGAGGAGGAGGATCGGGCAATGGAGGCTGCAGAGGAGGAGGATCGGGCAATGGAGGCTGGAGAGGAGGAGGATCGGGCAATGGAGGCTGGAAAGGAGGACCGTCAGGCAATGGAGGTTGGAGAGGAGGAACGTCAGGCAATGGAGCCTGGAGAGGAGGATGGAGGGGTAGATCTTTGAGTGGGGGTTCAGGTGGCGGACGAAGAGGAGGAGGGAGATTTGGAAGTGATAACAGAGCATCGGCAAGTCACAGCTTTGGGACAAATAGAGGTGAGTCTTAAAAATTAATGGTTAGGAAAAGAGGAAATATTATTTATTTTTACATTTGTTTTTCTTGTTAGAAAGTCTCATCCGTAATACAAATTTAAAATTATTACAAATGAAAAACTGTTACCGCCTCTCATCTGAGTTTGTATCTTTAATCAACTCTGCATCAAACAGAACAATAGCCACTTGTTTTGCTTGTAAAATATATACATATACATACCTGATAGATACAAAAGATATATGATATATACATACACACTCTTTTCTTTCAGTAATTTCATGTACAGCGATACCTCAAAAGCCGTCCCCTAATCTATTTAGGATTGGTGTTCAAGTACCGAACCCCTTATACCAAAATAAATTATGGTATTTGCTTTTATATGTTCCAAGATACCAAGCAGCAAGAATTATTTAAATGTGTACATATTAATGATTAAACATAACAAAGATAAAAGCGGGTGGACGGCAGACACTTGTACATGATTCTTGCATTTTGCAATAATTTCCTTCAACGCAATCATCCTCACTGTTTCCCTCTTTTACTTCATCTTATCACTGACTTTTATGGGCCCAATTATTATCGGCAACAAAACAGATTAGAAAACAAATTATTTTCAACACATGTTGCCGGACTGACCATCTCTCGAAATAATGCTACCTGACCAGACAAGAGTAGCCAAGATGACTGCTCATCTCACTCAGCCAAGCAATTGGCTGTGTTAGGGTGTCTCGAGTTCCAATTTTTCTTCCGAACACCGCTACTCAAATCTTAGGCACCAAACAAGCTCAGATCTAATGTGTTGCTGTTTCAGTCCTCCATCAGGCCACTCTGGATGTGCTATGCCCTTACAAAGGATGGTCGCTGTACTTCACTGAGGGTATTTAGTGACAATTAGGCATAGCTTTGCCCTAACTAGCACTGAGTCATCAGACTTATCTTCTGGCAGGTTTCATTGAGAGCTCGCCTAGTGTGGAGAAGATCAAAGTCTTTGAGAAGTACTTTGCCTCCAAAATTGACCTCTATGACAAGGTGAGTTTGTGCCTCTGTCCTTTTGTAGTGGACTGGATTGGTGATTTTATATGCATTACAGGACGAAATTGAGCGACAAGGCAGTGTGTTAGTGGATTATGCAGATCTCACCAAAAACGAAATGGTGATTGGAGCTCTTCCTGCCCTGATGACTGAGCTCAAGGAACAACCTGAGCTAATCTTTAACTGTTTGGGAGTGGCTATTCACCAGGTAAAAAGCCACGCACTACTTAAAGCCCCCAAAACCACAAGAAAATACATATTAATGCACTTTAGATACTGAGCGCTTTTGTCTCATTTTATAGATAGGTTCTCACATTTGTTAAGCACATAAGGTGAATTTATGTACGGTATGTGATGATCTGGTCCATTAAAAACAGGTGTTGACTGTCGACTTGGAGAAGCAGGCTGCAGAACTACCAGAGGACGAGCTTCCTGTGACTGTGCCTGTTGTCCACATCCCTCACATCAGTGCTAGGTAAGCATCAGTAAAGGTCACATCCACTGTGAATATAAAAAAAACAACAACTACATACCCTGTTTAAACGGGCGTTTAAAAAAACACAGATTTCCATGGTTGTGCAGACTTATTATACAGCATAGTCTTTATATCTTGTCTTTATATCTTGTCTTAGAATTAATTATTTTTAGAATTTCTGATTTACAGTTACCCCAGATTACCCAGAAGAGTAGGCCAAAGGTTCATTATATAAAATAGCGATCAGTCTCATAACTTTGAAAGAGCTACAAATGTATTAATTCAGAGTTCATAAAGTTGGCGATGAATTACTAATTTGTGTATTCATAGAATGTGAATCACTCTACAACAGTAAGTGTTGTAATTGTAACTTTTGTTTTAGGCTGTACAACTATGAGCCTGTGACCCCACTCCGCACTTTGCGTGCTAGCGTGTTCGGCTGCTTGGTTTGTGTGAGGGGCACAGTTGTCCGGGTGAGCAACATCAGGCCTCAGTGCACCAGGCTGGCCTTTCAGTGCCAAGTATGCTCCAGCACCCTTTCTCTGCCTCTGCACCATGGGAAGTATGCCACACCCACCAAGGTATAAATGGAGGAAACATATGCTTATTCAAGATATATGTAGTTTTAATAGCAGAAGATTGTCATTTGTGTGTGTTTTCACGCAGTGTATCCAGCCAGACTGCCGCAGTCGTGCATTCAGTGCCAGACGGAGTTCTTCTCTTACACACACAGTAGACTGGCAAGTCATCAAGTAAGCCTTGCACTTGTTGCTTAAGCTATTTAAATTAATCATAGGGTATGTTCGTTCATTGTTATTAGTGCCAGTGGGGAAAAAAACACATAATGGGACAGTTTGTAATATTTTTGTGCCTCCTAGTGGTAAAAAAAACTTTCATCTCGTAAAAAAAAACAACAACATTGATTTGAATACAAGGCAAAATTACATGAACCATCATGCCAATGTTAATTTTTATGAAAAAATAATAGGTAGAGAAATCTGTATTTCTTTTACACAATGGAATCCCCATTTAACTTGGCGCCATGTTAACGTTATGTTGTGTTACATTATGTTGTTTTATGTTATGTTGACCTGTTTACGGCCATACCACCCTAAGAACACCCGATCTCGGGAAGCAAAGCAGGGTTTGTACTCAGATAGGAGACCGCCTGGGAATACCAGGTGCTGTAAATAGGTCCTTTGGTGCATGTTCTGCTGTGACATCACTGTTGTGGCTAACACAGTTACCTCAGGGTTGATTATTGTAGTTCTGTATAAACAACTGAAAGTTATCAGAATGCTGTAAACGGCTCTGTTGAGAAAATATTCCTGTACATTTATGTGTGTGTTGACAGGGTACAGGAATTAGTATGTGGTGAGCAGAGAGAGGCGGGTCGAATCCCACGCACAGTTGAGTGCCACCTAACTGCTGACCTCTGTGACAGTTGTGTCCCTGGCGATACTGTGACAGTGACAGGGATTGTTAGAGTCACAAATGATGGTAAACACACACATAGATAAATGTCCACAGTGCAATCAGATAAAGAGCATTTTTTTGTACCAAATGTTTATAATAAAATATATTCGATCGCTTCTTATATGTGTTTCTGACCTCTTGCAAAATGATCAACCTGCGTTTTTTTGTACTCCCTATATGCAACCTAGCTTATATTTTAATAACATTTAAGTATATAAAATGTTAAAATTACCCTTTACAAGTATCATATTTTAACAACATAAGCATACACAATAAATGAGACTTTCAGAGCACCTTGTTAAAAAGAAAGTCATTTCTGCATGCTGTTCTTTTTTACCCTGAGATGTTATTGGTTGTTAAACAAACCCCAAGCTACCGGTATTTCATTGTAATTTTCAGTCAATAGTGTGTTCAATGAAAACAAATTATTAAATATGGAAAAACAACTACCGGTAACTAAACAAAACCTTTTTGTGCAACCTGTGATGATCACAAAACTAGTTGTCTTGGGTTTTTTATTAATCATGCACAGGAAACAAGAGTGGCATGACTCAGATGGTAGAATGGAGAAAACTAAACCACAGGTTGTGGTTTTGATGCTCAGTCTATGAACCAATAGTTTTTTCCTGATATCCATGACCAAGAGACTATGCCCCCATTTGCTTGAATTGAAAATTGATTAGAGGGAAAAATAACCCTAATATTTAATTTGTGATCCAGGAACCTCAAAGTATAACAAGGACCAGTGCATGTTCCTCCTCTACATTGAGGCCACGTCAGTCAGCAACACAAAAGGTGCCATGCATGTTTTACCTTCATGTTAAGGTTCATCATCAACTAACAATATAAATACCGAATGCAGGTCAGCAGTCTAGTGGTGTGGGGATGTCTGGTCACTCACCCGAGAATTACTCTGGAGGAGAGGAATTTAGCTTGAAGGAGCTGTATGCCATCCAGGAGATCCAATCGCAGCCAGATCTGCTTAGACTAATAGTGCAGTAAGTGTGGCCGCACAGCGCATCTTCCTGTTTATTTTTTTCTAAACTTTCCCCATTTCATCCTCTCTAGTTCTCTGTGTCCTGCCATCTATGGCCATTTGGTGAGTCGACCTGTCAATTTTATACATTATTTGGTTAAGCACTCAGCATTGTCACGCTTGTTTATAGCTGGTAAAAGCTGCGCTTGTATTGGTGCTGTTTGGCGGCAGGCAGAAACATACAGGCAAGAACAGTGTCCCTGTCAGAGGGGACCCACATGTTTTGATGGTGGGAGACCCCGGACTTGGCAAAAGCCAAATGTTGCAGGTCTATTTAATCCCTGAGACATCTCATCCCCTTTTTTTCACAATGTAAAACATAGTTCAATTTGTTTTTAGGCAGTCTGCAATGTGGCTCCAAGGGGAATTTATGTGTGTGGCAACAGCACCAGCACCGCAGGTAGAGTGACACACCAATTGTACAGCTTTATCTCTAAACTTTAACATTTATTTTGGGCCACTTGTGCAATTCTACCCTCCTTGTAAAAGTTAACAGTTTTGTACTTCATTTCCGATGTTTCTGCTCTGTTGGGTGAGGCTAAAAACACCATACCACATTTTGAGGTTGGATGTCGCTTGCTGTGTGGAGGGGGGTACAATACACTGCAATAACAAGGCAGGGGTGTTGGGCTGAAAGCAATTGAAAATACAGTATTACATCTCTAGTATTCTTTATTTGAGAATGTTCCCTCTATAAGAACTGTTTAAAAAAATAATAAACTTGTGTTTCTTTCTTCAGGATTAACAGTGAGTTTGTACAGAGATCAAGGAAGTGGAGATTATGCTCTGGAGGCTGGGGCCTTGGTGCTAGCTGACCAAGGTGCGAAAGCAAAGGCAAACACACATCCGTATGTTCCACTTTGTTAGATTCGCCTTGGTGCAATTTAAAAGATCCATGTAAAAGCTAGTGTACTGTATGTAGTTTTGGTAAAACAAGTGTATGATTTAGGTGGGATGCGATGCAGTCTTTTTCTTACAGTAGTTGCAATTATTTCAAGCTATTCCCTAGTGTCACATACTCTTTTACAATAGGGTTCGTTACTACAACAACTATAAGGCTATTGTGACAAAAGCCAGCTCCTGTATGTCCTTATACTGGCAACATTAATTTATTAATCACTAGTGGAGGAAACAAGCCTTTCTTTCAAAGAAACACGTTAAACAAAAAAGGGATCCTGAGGTCACAAAAATGTTATTACAACTGGACTAACAGCCCAAAAATGTGACTAGAAAGGGATTTGATGGCAATAACTATTAGGTTTATAGGTAATGCCTTTGGAGCAATGTTGTGTTTGTCAGTGGCACTAAATAATTTAAATCTATTGGACAAATAATGAATACATTGCCAAATCATTACTTTAATGTTTTGTATTTATAGTCTGCGTTTGTTTCCTCTGTTTAGGTTTGTGCTGCATCGATGAGTTTGATAAACTCGGCAGCCAGCAGCAGGCCCTGTTAGAAGCCATGGAGCAGCAGTCTGTGAGTTTGGCAAAGGCGGGAATTGTTTCCTCTCTACCTGCCAGAACTTCCATTGTTGCCGCCGCTAACCCAATCGGAGGCCACTACAACCGAGGCAAGACTGTCTCAGAGAACATAAAGTGAGTCATTGTTCAGTTGTTATTTATGTTTTCCACTGTTGCCTCTCTGACATCACACTGGCCTTAATTTTCAGGATGGGCTCACCACTCCTCTCACGCTTTGACGTGGTCTTCCTCCTTCTGGACATCCCAGATGAGTCTCACGATCGCCGTCTGTCGGAGCACATCATGGCCAACCGGGCCGGCGGAAGCAAAACCAGCAGTGCTATCGTCACAAGGAGCACCAAGAACAATGCAGAGACGTCTATCTTGCTGGAGCATGCGGACATGCCGCTGTCTGAGCGTTTGCAGGTGAAGATTCAATTAAATGTCATTTGAAAATGTCAAAGGTATCTCAAGATAAATTCTGGTTACAAGGTTCTAACGGACGACAGAGAACATCCGGGTTTTTTTTGAATTGAGCTACTTTTAGGGTTCCTATGGGTGCTTGAAATTCTCGATAATTCTTGAATTTTAATGATCTGTTTTCTTGGTTAAAAAGGTCCTTAAATTAAGGGTGAAATACTTGTAAATGCTTGAAATTGTTGCCATGCTACTTGGCACTCTGACTCGATAGACGATGCATTAAATGAAGAAAAAATACAAGTCTGCTTTGAAATTATGCCAACACGGCTGCTATGGTGGCTTTGCTTTGCCGTTGTATTTCTTCTTCCCTCGTGATTAACAGCCGCTGCTGTTGTCTACAACTCAGTTAAATTTCAGAATAATTTACTTTCCGTGGCTACAAGCCACCTTAAATACATTTTAGTTGTCTGTCGCATCAACAATAATAATAACGATAATAGTTTATTATAATTAATAACTATAGAATAATGTATTACTTCCTCTTTGAATGGTACTGGAGAAAATTTAAAACTGGCTTTCAAAGTCCCTAAAAAGTGCTTGAATTTGGCCATGAAAAAGGTGTACAAACCCTGTATTTTGTTTTTCTTTGAAGCATTACTCAATGAGGCCCCTTGCTTTACTTGACGAGCTACATGACATCAAGCACTTTTGTCTTTCAAGATACCAGCAGGTGATGCCATTGACCCTATTCCAGCATGCTTATTAAGGAAATATATCAGCTACGCTCGGCATTATGTTCACCCCACGCTGTCTTCGGAAGCGGCGCAGACGCTTCAAGACTTCTACCTGTCGCTAAGGTCACAGTCGCGTGCTGCTGACACTACGCCTATCACCACACGCCAACTGGAGTCTCTCATCAGACTCACTGAGGTAGCTCCCAACATCTCTCTCACCTGATGTCAGAACTTAAATATATTCACAAATGTAATAAGGTTGCTTGTTACTGTTCAGGCGAGAGCTAGACTGGAGCTCTGTGAGACGGCAACCAAAAGCCATGCGGAGGATGTTGTGGAAATTATGAAACACAGGTAAAGCAGGGTTTCACAATGTTTAATAAAGAAATGTACGGTTAAATAGAAGGATGTGAAATTTAAAGTACCACAATTTCTGTACTCTTTGCCACACCTGATTATAAACTGCCCCACAATACATTTAAAAAAACAACATTTTGTACATACATAAGCCGCACCTGACTATAAGCTGCATGAGCCTACAATGAAACAGATATTTAAAAGATAGTATACACAAAGAGTTTTAAAAGTTTTAATAACAAACACACTCTGGGAACAGGTACCAAGACACACTAACACAAGTAACACAGTGATAACAGGGTTGAATAAAAAACACACACTTGTAAAATTCACCGAGACACTGCAACACAATTAACGAAAGGCAGCTTAAAACTGCAGCAACAAAAGTAACATGGCAAAAAACACAGCAGAAACACAAGTAACACAGCGCTAACAGGGCTGGTATGAACTTCCATGTGGTTCATTGGAGGTTGTGACTTATTTCCTCAACACTGACTGTCTCACTCTTACTATTTCTGCCTAGGTTCCTCAGTTGGCTGTTAGAAAAATGCATACTTCAGCCGCATCTCTGAATAATATCCAGGGTTGAAATTGTATGACAAAAGTTGCAGACTATAGTACGGAAAATACGGTGTTATAGAATAAAGAACTATTTCATGTCACAATTTCTTTATAGCGTTTTGCTCCTGTATCTAAATGAATAACTTCTCTCTCCTACATAGGATTTGCAACTGCCATTTGTATTTAAGGTAAAAAGAAGTTTAGGACCAACTAGGGTTTATTGAAATACTTTTTAGGTAATATCTTAAGCCCAAGTTGGCCCCAAATCACACCTTCTCCTCCCGAGTCCTCACTAATAAAGTATGAAAATTCGGTTTAATTCAGGCTCGGACCCTCAAATCAAGTGTATTGGTCAGGCTCAGGCTGGGTCGAGCTTTAATATACCCGCTGGGTTGTGTCAGGCTGAATTTTTTAGGCACAATCTTACCTGTAAGCTTCAACACATTGTTTCCTTGCTGCAGTCCCACACGTCATGCTTCTTGACTTTGTGTGTTTTGTTTGTTGGTGCAGCCTGGTTGACACATA
The DNA here is from genome assembly GCF_059441175.1 of Urocampus carinirostris. Lineage (NCBI taxonomy): Eukaryota > Metazoa > Chordata > Actinopteri > Syngnathiformes > Syngnathidae > Urocampus > Urocampus carinirostris. The sequence goes on from NC_142361.1 coordinate 16,872,567, forward strand.
CTCTGACGGTCTTGGCAATCTGGATTTTGAGCGCTCTCAGCTGGGCGCAGGCATGAGTCAGCGTGGTGCCGCCAAGAAACTCATCGCCGCACTGCATGCTCACGCCCAGCGGACCAATCAGAAGCAGTTTGACCTGCAAACCATTCGATCTGTGGCAGAAAAGCTGAATATTAAGGTAAAGCAGGCAGTTGGTGTGTGGAGATACAATTTGCAGTTAAATGAAACTCCTACATTACCATCGTCATTTCAAATCAATCACTAAAATCACCAACATAATAGATAGATTGATAAATAGATACTTTATTCATCCCTGAAGGGAAATTCACATTTCCAGCAGCATCCCTGAGCTGAGAACAGTACAATAATAAAGCCAAAAGAATACAATATACAAATACCCAGTGTGACGTGCAAATGCCCACTGTAGCGTGTTATATAAAGTAACTAAATAGTGCTACACAGAATACATATTGCAGTAAGATTCGGTAATATCCAATGTAGGTGGTGTGGTTTAATGTGGGCCTTTACTCTGCCGGGTGGAGTTAAAAAGCCTCATGGCATGAGGAAGTAAAGATCTCTTCAGTCTGTCCGTAGTACAAGACAGTGACAGCAGTCTGTCGCTGAAACTGCTCTTCTGTCTGGAGATAATGCTGTGTAGTGGATGCGATGGATTGTCCATGATTGACCTCAGCTTTTTCAGTGCTCGTCTCTCAGCTACTGTTGTTAGGCTGTCCAGCTCTTTGCCCACAACAGAGCTCGCTTTCCTAGCCAGTTTATTGAGACGAGAGGCATCCTTCTTCTTGACGCTGCCTCCCCAACACGCTGCCGCATAGAAGAGGGCGCTTGCCACTACTGTCTCATAGAATATTTTCAGGAGCTTTTTGCAGATGTTGAAGGAGGCCAGCCTTCTGAGGAAGTAAAGTCGGCTTTGCCCTTTCCTACATAGAGCTTCTGTGTTGGCAGTCCAGTCTAGTTTGTTGTCCAGCTGCACACCCAGGTATTTGTAGGTCTGGACAAATTCTACACATTCTCCCTTGATGGTTACAGGAACCGGGTGAGTTCTGGTTCTCCTGAAGTCCACCACCATCTCTCTGGTCTTGGTGGTGTTTAGGTGCAAGTGGTTTGCGTCGCTCCATCGGACAAAGTCCTGAATCAATTTCCTGTACTCCTCCTCCTGCCCGTTTCTGATACATCCCACGATCGCAGTGTCGTCGGCAAACTTTTGCACATGGCAGGACTCAGAGTTGTACTTAAAGTCCGATGTATATAGAGTGAATAGGAACGGAGAGAGAACGGTCCCCTGCGGAGATCCTGTGCTGCTAACCACAGTAATAAAACAATCCAAATGGAATAGGATAATAATCTTGTTATCGCAAGTACCATCAAAGTAAAAAACCAAACAACAACAAGCTCAAACATAACTCACTGAAGCAATCTTTGCTGAAATAAAACAAAAAAGGCTCGAACTTCAGCACTGAAACCATTCCAAAGGTATACTGCACAAACATAAATACCTATGTTTTCTAGCTTGTTTTTACTTTAAATGACATTTGAAAATATTGGTGTTCAATTACTTGTTTATGTTTTATTACTTCTACATCAAAATGCTTTTTATTCACAAATGTCACACTTTTTGAAGTTAGTCAGCACAGTCCATGCATGTTTTTTTTTGTGTGCAGGTGCTGGATTTTGAAGGTCTGGTGGGTTCTCTGAATGAACAAGGTTTCCTTCTGAAGAAAGGAGCCAAGCTCTACCAACTTCAGACTGTCTAACAATTCCAATTTATTGAGGGATCGTAAAACTATTACACACCACTCAAATTATCAACAGACAGAGTAGATCTGTGTTTGGAAAAGTATATCTAGTCTTTTATTTGGACCACTATACATCGATATTTCTTTGGAGTCTTGTTACATTTGTTATTTTTAGTAATCTGTGGAATGGTTTAACAACAAAATATTTATTAAAATACCGTGTTTTGTTATTTATTAGAATGATGGTATACAATTGCACATTTTAATGTATATTTCAATAATTTATTATAAATAATTCCAAGTACGTACTGGTAATACAAAATAAAATGTATTGACCTCATCACAACTTTTGCATTCATTTGAAAATTTCTATGTTGACGGGAAAAAAAACAAACATACTGAGTTAGACTGTTTCAATATTTTTACGCAAATGTCAATGTTTATGTGTCTGCTGCGTACGTTTGGACATTTTTAGCGCAATCTTTTTCTTATTTGATGGCCTTTTCCAGCAGTTTACGACACTTGTCTGCACCGCGCTGTCTCGTTTTACGGCAACATGGAAATCTGCTTGCTCGAGTGGACTTGGGTCGTCAGTAAAATGTTATGATGACCCGCCGAACGGGAAGCTCGCCGATGGCGTGCAGACGAAGATGATAATTTTGTGTTTTCGGAGCACTGCGGCGCCGCTGTGCCGAAGGGCTGCCGCCGAATGTTCGCCGTCGGCTCGCCGCGGGACTGCGTGTCGGCTGGAGGGGACGACATGGCGGTTTTGGCGAGCGGCACCTGTCACCTCTACGGGGCGAGTTTCCTGGAGCTTCGGCCTCAGAGGTGCGGACTGCCGTGCTCCTTGTCGCCTTGGCCCGCATTCGTCGCCGTGGTGGAGGACACTGGTAGTGTTAAGGGGAGATCACGGCTGCTTGGCAGTCACTTCCCGGGCACTCTTGTCTACCGAAGGCCGTGGACTCGGCGTGAGTAGGGACAGGGAAGCTAAGGCGGAGGCCGCCTCGGTACCTGGGCACGGACTGTTTAAGTTTAAAGAACTGGTAAGTAAGAAAGTGACAAGGAAACAGTTTATTGTCAAAAATTGCCATGTGCTACTATTTGGGCGTTTTGGGAGCACGTTTTTCTCAAGATTATCCATTATACCAAACCCCAATTAAAAGTTCTTGTTATAAAATTGCAAAAATCCCCCTCATATTATACCATTTTTGTTGAAACCCTAAATTGCATGGCTTAAATCACCTAGTATATCAACCACCAATGACAATTGTTATGTTGTGGACGGCACCGTACAGCACGAGAACCCATGGACTGTCCCCAACCTGCTGTGCATGTGTCGGATCGCCCTGGCTCCGTTCTTGGGTCACTTGATCATCCACCAACATTTTCACCTAAGCTTGGCGCTCTTCACCCTGGCTGGAGCTACTGACTTGGTAATACCATACACTCAAAAAATAACGCTCAGGTGTTAGGAACGTATAACTTGCGAGACACAATTCACTATTTTAACATGTATGCCAAGAGTGCAACACCGTGTTTCACCACTAGCGATAGGAGCGATGTAGGCTTATTCCACTTTTAAGGCTGGTAAGAAAAAATGTCCCTAGGATTGTTTACTGTCTCTTTGCCAATGAGATGCGAGTGTCACATCTGCCTTCTACCATTACATTTATATTTTTTCATTTGTGATGTTTGACATTTCCAAAATATATAAAATACTGTCTCCCAGGTCAACAAAAATTTAACTTCAAATTGGTCTTCCTCCCGCAGTTACTTTTAGGTCGTTTTACCATCGTTTTTTTTGTTTGATAACGAGGTACAAGCAGACTACTCTCGTAAAAATGTAACTTAATACTGCAACCGAAAACAATAAATATATTTACCTTCAGCAATGCGACATCTTGCTGCTAAAGGCAATCCCCAAACCCCCCAAAACATGGAAAATGCTTGCGGTTTGGTCACTTTGAGTCTCCGTAGTTTGTATTTTTCCTTGTGATTTGTAGCACTAGTTTGCGGTTGCATGACATAATGCAGTGACATATAGTGGTCAAATCTGTCTGTTTTAAGTACAAAACCATACTCGTTGAGATGGATTAATTGACCTCTGATGACTTAAAGTACACATTTCTTCTGTGTGTTTACTGTCTCTTTGCCAATGAGATGCGAGTGTCACATCTGCCTTCTACCATTACCTGTATAATTTTCAAGCGTATAATTTGGCCTAGTAATGAAAAATGATTATCAACAATGTGCTTGAGGACATTAAATATAATATATATATTTAAAAAATGTTGAAGATCAACATCTCTAAAACAAAATGGAGGACGAATAATGACCATTAGATTCCCAAGGTTAGAACTGTGACCAAGTCGCATAGTTGAAGGTAAATATGTTTATCATTTTTGGTTGCAGTATTAAGTGACATTTTTACGAGAGTAGTCTGCAAGTACAGTAATCCCTCGGTTATCGCGGTTAATGGGGACCAAAACCACCCGGGAAAAGTGAAAATCCGCGAAGTAGCGACGCCCCTTCAAAATGCTTAAAAAAAATGTTTTTATTTCATTATTGTTATTTTTTTAGACCTGCGAAGTAGCGAGGTCCCACTGTACCTTGTTTTGAAATAAAAAAAAAAACTACGGTAAAATGAACTTAAAAGATCTTTAGTAACTGCAGGAGGAAGACCAATTTTAAGTTAATTTTTTGTTGACATGGGAATACAGGCTCTGGTATTAGTATTTCATATATTTTGGAAAAAGTCAAACATCACAAATGAAATAAAAGCACTTTGGTCTGGCAATCAGGTTTTGTGGCTTTTGTAAAATGTGAGTTAAAATATAGGGTGCGTCACTGTTAAAAAAAATAAAAAAAAATGATTTTATGGCTCTTTGAGTCGAAAAGGTGACCAACCCCTGCTGTAGCTTATCACTTATCAAAACCAATTTGGAAAAACATTTCAGTAGTTACTTGCTAGTTGCTTAGTTTTTTTCATGTGGCATTTCCCAAATGATTACGTTTTTGTTGCCCACTCATATTTGTTTAGTGTAGAACAAGTATTAAACAGGTATGACTTGTTTGACAAATGTTTTTGTTGTTTCTGATGTCAGTGTTTGTGTGTTATCAGCTGGATGGATACATCGCCAGGACATGGCCCACACAAAAGTCTGCATTAGGAAGTGCCCTGGACCCGCTGGCGGATAAAATCCTCATCAGTATTTTGTATATTAGCCTCACATATGCCGATATTATACCAGGTATTATTCCATGTGTAGCTCAAGGAATCAACAGTTGCACCTTGGGAAATAATTTAATATCTGTTGAGTCCACTTGTTCACTCTTATCACGTGTTTATTGTGTTTCTTGCAGCGCCACTGACGGCCCTGGTCATTTTCAGGGACATTGGACTGATTGCCGCTGTCTTCTGGGTTAGATACAAGACAGTGCCGGCACCGGTGACTTTCTTTTTCCCTTATATTGGGGTGGGGGGGGGGCTTCTTTATTGTACAATAATGCTTCAATTAATGTTCTTTTCTTGCCATACACAGGTAACCCTTAGTAAGTTTTTCAACCCATGCTACACCACTGCACAGCTCAAGCCGACAATCTTCAGCAAGGTGCAAAGCTCACTTTATAAACTACCCCTCATTATTATTATTTTATTTATTGTTTAGGAATATTGATGCATGTAATAAAAGAACAGAGAGAATATTTTTTTATTTATTAATCATCACTGAGAAAGGTGTGGCACAGCCGCATATTGGTTTGGCTAAAGCACTAATAAAGTCAAGGAAGTTAAACAATAACATTAAGTTAGTGATAATCAAAATTGTTAATAATTTTTATTGTATATTTGCAAGAATTGACCACCTTTTCTATAGCAACTGTATAGTGATTCCTACTGGCAAAAAAGAAAGAAGTGAGCTTTTTTATATACTCGTAGTTCAAGAAATGTATTTTTATATTTTACATTACATGAAACTCACTTAGGGAGCTGACATGATTACCCGCCATCTTGGTTCCAAATGTAACTCCCAAATCCCCCAAAATATGTGAAATGCTGGTCAAAGAATTGAGAATAAAATGGGGGCGGTTTGGTCACTTTGAGTCTCCGTAGTTTGTATTTTTCCTTGTGAATTTGTAGCACTAGCTTGCGGTTGCATGACACAATGCTGTGACATCTAGTTGTCAAATCTGTCTGTTTTAAGCACAAACTGAACCATACTCGTTGAGATAGATTAATTGACCTTTGATGACTTAAAGTACACATTTCTTCTGTGTGTTGACGTTGTTGTTGGTTATTATTTGCACCTGACAGGTGAACACGGTCATTCAGCTTGTTCTAGTCGCAGCGTCTTTGGCAGCTCCAGTCTTCCAGTACACAGACAGCATGCTGTTGCAAGGCTTGTGGTAAGACGCTACCAACTGTTCTCCACTGTCCTTTCTCACTAGCTTGATGTTGCAATGAAAAGGATGACTTGTAGGTGGATGTGTGTGTCAATCTGTGTGTTTTTTTGTGCATGTGATTTCCTGCTTATATGGATGAGTACTATAAAAAGAGGACGATCGCCTTTCATGAATAAGATCCGCTCCACATCTCTGCCTTGACTTTTTACTTTACGGCAATGTTTTTAACCAGTGTGCGGGGGGGCACCAATGTGTCATGATACCTAGTCTAGCGTGGTAGTAAGATTTTAAGCCTGACCCCAGATCGGGCCTAAAATGTCATCCATTACATTCAGGTCAGGCAGGGCTTTTCTTGCTGTTTTATTCTATTTTTATTATCCACCTGTCATTGTTCTATTTTTGTCTCTTCCTCTCTCTCGCCCTCTCTCTCGCCCTCTCTCTCACTCTCTCTCTAAGTGCCACACTAGAGTCTTGAGGACATGCTATTTTGATTTATGGCTCAAGTTTTAACCCATCAAAATGACCGTATTACGGCCTTAACATTTTCCTGTCAAATCTGACAATGATGGAAAATTGTCGGTTAATGTAACCTCTGCAGATGCAGAAATATAAAATATAGATTTGTTTTTTACAGTCTTATTTGACTTAGATTTCATTACGAACGATAAGCTTTAATTTATCATAAATCACCTCTCCTAGTCCTGAGCCCTCGCAAAAACAGTGACATTTCAAATTTGCCTCGGGCTCGGTCTTGCAAATCAAGCTAATTGTCCGTGGGCCTAGGTTGGGTTATGCTGGATTTTTAAATCCCCATTTTACCTCTGTGCTGCAATAAGCTGTAGCTATTTTTTTTTTAAAAGCATGCCATGTTCAGTATCTTTTACTGAACATGGCATTTTTCAGGTATCAACCATCCCTATCAGTAGGTAGCAGCAGATTACGTTTTCATTTTTTAATATTTATCTACTTATGAAGTAGTACAAGGAAATGATGTTTGAGCTGGTTAAGATTGCACTGTAAAGTTATATGAATTAAAATAAGAAAAATCCTTGGTCATTATTTTGCTGATTTTGACCATTATTTTGGCTTTTAAAAAAACTGGCAAATAATTTTTGCTGATTTGAAGTATTTTCTTATTTTTCTTGAAAAGCAATATAAAAATGTTGTTAAACTTAAACGGTGTTAATTACTGTAAAATCCAAAATTACAGCAAATTCATTAACAAAACTCAAAAACTTTTATTACTTCCTGAACCACGGTGACCTCAAATGATTAGAAAAAACCCATACTGCCAATTTACTCAATATAATGTAAGCTTTAAAAAACAAAACAAAACATGAAACTGCTGTCTAGAATTTATTGTATTCATTTTTTATTTAACATTTTGGACTGGTGTTCCTTGAGATTGTTTGCTATCAAAAAAGTGCCCTGTCTCAAAAAAGGTTGGGTAACACTGCTTGAGGGGAGCTGGAACAAATTAATTGAACTTAAAATTCTACTTTGAGCAGCAAAAGTTTAATCAACGATTTTGGGTTAAAAGTCTCGTCACCATCAAATTCACGTTGTATACTGAGTCTGTACATGTACTTGAAATCTTTGAATTTTAACACTTTTTTTAAAGTTTGAACAGTACTTGAATATTATATGAAGGGCTTGTAAATGCTTGAAATTGTTGCTATGTTTCTCGTCAGTCTGACTTGATTAAGGCTGCAACTAACGTCAATATTAATAATCAAGGAATCTGTGGATTTTTTTAAATTTCCTCCTTTTCTTTTATATGTTGATGTTTTGGGCAGTGCACAAAGAGCAGAATATTTTATAATATAAAACAGTAAAAAAATCCAATTGTTTGCCAAATAGTTGAACAATAAAAAGTAAAGACCAGGCTCTTGCAACAGATCTAACTCGTCGCCGGTTGATTACTTGCATATGTTTTGGTCTTCACCCGAACTTAATGACTTTGGGATTGCAATTTTTCAAACATTAAGTAAATCCCTTGGCCTCCCAATAAACAATGACCCATTTATTGCCCTTTTTAAAGTCCTGCCACCACTGCACAAATCTAGACCACAAACTCTCATTTCCTTTTCCGCCCTACTTTCGGAGAGACTTGTCATCCTTAAGTGAACATATATATATACATACTCCGGCACACAACAGAGGGATTCAAGATATATTGCAAAATGTGTAGCTTGAGAAAATCAGATTACCCCTTGGGGGTCCCTTACAGGCCCCAGCAACCATTTTTATTTGACATAAACACTCTGCCCTTTCGTATTGACAATCATTAGCTCTGAGCTAACCACCCCACCCCCACTTTTTTTTTTAATGTTTCATTCTTGTTGAAAACATTCTATTTTTTGTTATTACTATTTTTTATTTCATTCCTATTATTGATACTAAGTAGATTGGCTATTACTGTTATTTTTTATTGAATGTATATATGTTGCTCTTGTTGGTGTTGGTAATGAGTGAAGAGGTGTTGTAAAAGGATAGTGGGATGTTTAGACGTGTTCCAAGGGATGGGCAGGGCACCTGTATGATACGGCAGGGGTAAACCAGTGAAAGCTGTCGGGCCCTGCTGTTGAACAGAAGAGTGTGTTTTGTCACTCTGACCCGAGTGACATGGCCGCTTTCTTGTGTCCCATTTCATCTGGAGGGACGAAAGCATGACCGACTTGGGTGCAGAGTGGTTTAACTTGTTTGGGTGTTTGGGCATTTGGGTTGGCCATGGTCCAAACTTTTTGTGTGTGTTTGTTTTTGTATGTGTCTTGCTGTCGATCACCCCTCTCGAGAGATATGACCAGGGTAGATAGATATCTTTTATTAAATTGATTATTATTATATGTCTGTCTCCCCTTTTATTTATTTACTTAGTTATTTTAGTTTTCTTGATGGTTTAAATGTGTGACTGAATGTGGTTGTTATGTTCACGTGTTTTTTTTTAATGGTCTTTAGCCCCCCTCTCCTGGACTAAAGTGGTACTATGAGCATTCAGGACAACAGTCGGGGATTGTCGGAACGAATCGATGATGAAACTCTGCCAACGCTTTTGACAATCAATATAATTGATTCGTTGTTGAAGCCATTGACTCGATAGACCACACATTAACGACGCCGACCCGGAAATCTTGTGTGTAAATCTGGGCTATTTTTGTGGATCTGCAAAGTACATGATTTACACCGAATTTCTTTTTTTTTAATGATATAGGAGAAATTTAAAAAATTGGCTGTGAAAGTTCTTGAAAAGTGCTTGAATTTGACCATGATGCGGTTTACGAACCCTGTATATATAAAGGCAGTGTTTTACTCTATATATCTTATATTTTGCAGGTTTGTCACCGCTGTAACCACCACGATATCAGGCTACAGCTATTGGCACTACGGCCGAAAGACCGTCCGGGTGCTAAACACCAAAACGCCGTAACATCAAAAATCGCTGATTGTAAGCCACAGCGAGCAAGAGAAGACGAGCAAGAGTCGGAGAAGGCACAAGCCAGGCACGTGAGTGCTGGATGACGACCAAAACTGGTGGGAACAGGCAAAAAGCTGTTAAGGTGTCACCATGGCGATTTCTTGCAGCAGATGGGTGGACCACAGCTCATGCACTGGTCCTACTTGTATCTAGAGAAAACTTCTATTTTTTACACAGTTACACCGATCTAGGACACTTCACAAATGGATGTATATCAATAAAGGAGAAATCAAATTGATGCAAATGTCTTTTAAGCGATGCAAAATAAATAATGGTGGTAAATCTCAGCAAATGACACCAAACAAACTGCAACTACTTATTTTTTTTTTTTGCAGGAGTGGTCCCTAAACTACGGCCCACTTCCACATGTTTAGTAAAAAAAAAAAAAAAGCAAAGTGGGTGCGTGTTTTTGCTTGTCATGGGATTTGAACCCGGGTCTCAGCGGCCTCTTACCACTGGCCTACCAGTAATATAGATGACCTGTAAAAAGGCATCTGGGTTTTTTTCCCATCACACTGTATTTAGTCATGGTACCTCAGACAAATTACGTTGTGCGATTCCCATGTTACAAGGACAATAAATTTGTCACAATGTTTAGAATGGAAAAATAGAATTATTGTCTTTGTAACATGTAAAATGCACAATGAAATTAACATTTGTCTCTGGCACTGTGGTAATGAGATGAAATCTGCCTTTTCGCAAGTTCTCTATGGTCCAGTGCTCTGACACCTAAGCTTATCCTGGAACTGTTGAGACTGTGCACAGCACAACAGAAACTTTGTTCCATGGACCTTTTATTGTGAAGAAACCACAATGTTATTTGTTTATAGTTTATATCATTTATATATTTTTTTGTCCTGACTTTTACTCTGTGAAGGATACAGAAGGGTGAGTGTGACTGCAATCTTTACACATTTTATTTTGCAAACTGGCCCCAGCCCTTCATCAGAGAATGGGAATGTGGTATGTGGCTCTCACAGGAAAGTGTTTGGCCACCTCTGACTTTAAAGGACACTGTAAAATTTGACCACTAGATGTTATGTATTCTGTTGTGCAACTGAACAATGCTAAAAAGCACATGGATTAATAAAAACTACAGAGACTAAAAGGGACGAAACCACCATTTTCAATAAGATTTTTGTGCAGCCTGCCCTGAGGATTTAAGGTACTTGGATCCCAAGATGGCAGACAATCATGTCACCCCTCCCTAGATGGGGCTCACATTATGTGAAATAAATGCATTTTTTCTCAACATACGAGTATTTAATAAAAATGAACATGCATGTTCATGTATTTTTGCTTATTATTCAAACCATTATAGTTTCATTTATACAACAACATTTTTAACCACTAGGTGGTGGTAAATAATACATTTAATGTCTTTAATACTGTATACATAAATGTCACATACTGTGACTATCTCGTATTATGGACCACTTTACCATCAGGGAAGTCAGGCGTCACTTCATGTAGTGCAGGGGTGTCAAACTCATTTTAACTTGGGGGGCCACACGATAGAACAAATATTCTGTCGGGGGCCAGACTAGTAGCTTAAAGAGAAAGAAAAAGAGAGAAAGAAATAAAAAGAGGGAGGGAAAAGGAGAGAGGGCAGGACAAAGAAAGAAAAAAAAGGGAGAACATGAGAAACAAAAGAGATAAAAAGAGAAGTGGTGAGAGGGGAAAGTAAGGGAGATGAAGAAAGAAATACAAAGAGAAATAGAAAGAGAGAAAAGGTGCGAGGTAGGAAGAGGGAAAGAGAAAAGGAAAAAAGTTGGAGGAAATGAAGTTAAAAAGACAGAGAGAAAGAAACAAAGGCCACCAAAGGAAGAGAAAAATAGAGACACAGAGAGTGAAAGAGACAGAGTGGGAGAAAAGGGGTGGAAAAGAGAGAGAGAGAGAGATAGAGAAACACAAGTACAGTGTCTTTGTAAGAGGAACCTGGCTTTGGCAACATCAAGTTGACATATTTCAACCTGCAGCTTGTTTTTCTCTTGCGCTTCTCTGAGTGTTGTCTCGCGGGCCGGATTCAATCCCTTAGCGGGCCTGATCTGGCACGCGGGCCGTCTGTTGATGTAGTGTGTCTTGGGCAAGTACATGGTGGCTTGGTGACAGCTTTCCAGACCAGTTTTTTTAGGTATGGGATTTGCTGCCCCCACGTGAAACAAATTTAATGGTTTCCATGGTTACCAGTAGCAGCAGAAAACTGATGTGACTCAGATACAGCACCTTCATCATGTGGTTGCTGTTGTTTTTTATGTGAAGCGTCATCCTGCTCTTCGGAGATGAGCCGGACCTTGGCATTTAGGCCAGCGGCATGTGACAATACTGATATTAGATTCCAAATCCCTGTGGAAACTCATTCTGTTTCAAAATTTTGAGTATCACATTGTACAATATTGGCAGCTCAACACAAAAACGCACCATGGGTTTGAAGCATTACCACCACATCATACATAAAAAGGACATCAAGTTTTATGAACATCATTACAGCCTTTTTTTCCATTTGGATCCCTTAACCACTCTAGGGGCACCATTTCCTGTTGTGCGTCTTGGGTAGCTACAGCCTGATGATGCCTGTTGCTCTCCAGGCCAACAAATGTTTCCACCTAGTCTTGAACAGGGAACTTTTCGCGTGATAGGCGTGTTACTAACCATCGTACTACGGAAACACTACCTTTGGGACAGACATTAAAAATAAAGTTGATCATTTAATACTTGAACATTACCGATTGTGTTGAGTTTTTTTTTCACCACAGGGAGGCGCAATAATAAACCTTCAGAACAGTGGTGTAGAACAGGCAACCAACAGGCCGAATCAGGCCTGGGAGACAACGCTGAGGGAAGCGCAAGAGAAACGATCCCTGTATATATAAAGTCAGTGTTTGACTCTTTTTTTTCAATTCTTTGTTCCTCTTTGTCTCTTTCCTTGTGTCTTTTTACCTTCTTTTGCTCGCTATTCCTTTTTTCCTTTTCTCTCTTTTCTCTCCCTCATGCTTTCTCCTTCTTTCTTTCTCCCCTTCTCCCTTTCTTTCTCTTTTCTCTCCTCTCTTTTTATCTTTCTATTTCTCTTTAGATTTATGTCTTTCTCGCTCTTTCTTTTCCCCCTCTTTCACTATTTCTCTTTGTCTCTTCTTTCTCACATTCCCTCTTTTCTCACGCTCTCTCATTTTCCTTCTGTCTTTGTCCCACCCTCTATCTTTTTCTCTCCCTCTATTATTTCTTTCTCTCTCTTTCTGTATAATCTACTAGTCCGGCCCCCGAGAGAATGTTTGTTCTATCGTGTGGCTTCCCGAGTTAAAATGGGTTTGACACGCCTGCTTTAGAACATACACAAATGTATGCTTGCCTCATTAGTACCTTTTTTCCTTTAATGAGTGCTTTAAGATGCCAGAAAAGAGCTATTTTGAAGACAGAAAGGGAATCATGCTGCCTGCCCCCTTTACTGTATTTTAAAAAGTAAAATATATGCCTAATATTTCGTCCATCAGTTGTCTTAGCATTATTTTATTTTTCGTAGTATGTCATCACTCACGTGAGAAAGAAAATTCATTTTTTCAGAATGAGCAAAAAAAAAAAAAAAAACACCTGATAGATGATTTTTAAAATATTTGTTCAGACATTAAAGCAATAAAATTAAAGTTGACACATATAGAAAATGATAACTATCTTCAATAAACAATTAAAGGACGACCTAGATAACCTAATGAAAAACAAAAACAAATTTTCTTTTTGGTGCGTTTTTTCATATGATTTTGGGAAATATGCCTGATTTCCTCACCAGGAGGTGTGAAATTGAAATATGCCTCTCATTTAGCACCACTAATCTTCAATGAACACCAAAAGACATTTTCAACGTTTCATATTATACCATGTTGAAGTAATCTCCTAGGGAAGGGTCTTCTTGCATATTATTTAGCGCTAAGTAAGAAAAACCTCATTGAAAAGTAACATTGATTTAAATGAATAAGAAAAAATACATGAACCGTCATATAAACGTGCATTTTTTTAAACTAATGGTCAAATATTACACGGTGTCCCTTTAAATGATTGAAGAACCTGGGAGGAGTTAAAGCTTCTCACATCACATGCATGATAGATGAAGAGATATACTGAATATGCAGCAAAAATAAAACTTTCATTTTTTATAAAAATCCCTTCATATGCTAATAGGCTAAATAAAAATACATAAATTTTAATAAGGTGGAACCAACAGTTTTAATGGTTAAAAAGAGCATTTGTTTTTCCAAAATGATAAAAAAAATATATAAAGCAAGTGTTTATTATTTAGCGCCCACTAGTGGTACAAACGTAATTATTAAACAATCCTGATTTAATTAATAAGCAAACGTACATGAACTATTATATAAACACGCATTTTAAAGTACTCAGAGGTTGATAAATTTGCATTTATTTCATGTAACATGAGCCTGACCTAGGAAGCTGAAATAATTGTTCGCCATCTTGCTGCTACGGGTGACCCAAGACACCAAAAACCTTGTGAAAGGCTGTGGAAAAAAATCCGAAGAAAACTGGTGCTTTAGGGGAACTTCTAATCTCAGTAGTTTCTATTCGACCTTGTACTTTTTAGCATTTGTTCTCTGTTGCACGACACAATTCAGCGACATTTAGTTGGCAAATGATTCACACTGTCCCTTTAAAAATGTCTATTGTGCAAGAAACTCCTGGCTTCAGTTGAGCTCTTATCCTTTGCATATATCTTTAGGCCTCCGCTATGACTAGGCAAGCTCGAGCAAAGTATACGTTTTGTACTATGATATTATTTTAGATTTTTTTTTTTCTAATGCAATTTAGCTGTCCCTCTGGCCTTTTCAATATGTTGCTGACACCCACCCAAGCTCTCAAGTGTGTATTTTCCACATCCAGGCAGCGTTTGATTAAAAGTACCTCCCAGCAGCTCATCTCTGTGGACTGCTTTAAGAAGAGCTTAAAGCCGACCCACCTGGTCGGCTTCCAAAAGGAAGGCTCTTGTTGCTTCTGTCTGATTACGCCTTCCTTTTCAAGGGGTCCCTGAATGCAACACAACAGAGCTTCTGTGCCCAGCAGTCCTCCAAACTCCACTTTGGGTTATGAAACCCCAAAAGTGAATCAGATTGTTTCCAGGTCCTGCAAGGGTACTACACACACAACACACATCCATAAGAGTATGCATGCACACCCTCTCTTTGGTCTTTTATGGGCTTGAAATAGCTCTCTGCCTCCCACTCTGCCTTATATAAGATCCCAGTACGGAGATTTGCTGGTGCAAATCGGGTGAGTGTGTGTGTGTGTGTGTGTGTGTGTGTGTGTGGGCAGTGGGAGTGTATTGAGTCCTAGTGTTTTTGCCTGTTTCTCCTTGTAAAACAGAAAATTTATCAAACTAGTTTAGTTAAAGTATATATGCGGGTAAGTGACCAGCAAGATGGATGATCTGTACACCTGCCTTTCAGTGATGGACATGCAGGACCGTCTCAGAAAATAAGAATATTGTGATAAAGCGATTTTTTTTGTAATGCATTAAAAATGTCATTTACTCTAGATTCATTACAAATCAACTAAAAAATGCAATACTTTTTTTTGGTTTAAAGAAGCAGCGTGTAAAACTTAGCACCTCCTATTGGTAAAACGTTTTCAATAAGAAAAAAAACTATTGATTTGACCTATAAGCAAATACACATGGCTTATCACATAATCATGGAAAAATACTTGCGGATTGAGAAGTTAAAATATATTTGACATTAGTTAAACCTCACTTAGAAGGATCTGACGTGATTATCACCAATCTTGCTGCTACGGATAGACGACCCATCTATCCATCTATCCATTTACCATCCATCCATCCATCCATGCACCCATCCATTATCTGCACCGCTTTTTCTCAGTAGGGTCGCGAGGGTGCTGGAGCCCATCCCAGCTATATTGGGGCAGTGGGCAGGGGACACCCTGAACTGGGTGCGAGCCAGTCGCAGTGCACGCGACAACACCCGCTCATTCACACCTAGGGACAATTTGGACCGGCCAATGAAACTGACATGCATGTTTTTGAAATGTGGGAGGAAACCGGAGTGCCCGGAGGAAACCCTTGCATACACGGGGAGAACATGCAAACTCCGCACAAGAAGACTGGCATGGCGAGATTCTTCACCCATGTGCATGCAGGAGCCGTATTGTTTTCAAAGAAAGAAAAAAGTAACCTGCTGTGATTTGACGACTTTAAAAGGGCTTTTGTGTGAAAATGTCAGTCTCCCTGAGCTTCTTACAGTCTGTCCACATCTATCTCCGCCACTTGGCACTCAAAGCTGCAAGGGCTTTATTTACGCAGGCCTCAATTCATCATCCTGTCTCTGTTCAGACAGAGGACATTTTATTTTATTGAACGCAAACAAGCCCCCACCCACTTTATCTTTTCTGTTGGTTTGCTTGTGAACACGGTTTGTTTTGATATTTCTTGGCTTGCTGGTTTTTATCCTCAGCAGACGCGTTGTCATTCATTCGTGCTTTCCTTGACGCTGAATCCAGTTTGGCTAACCTAAATCTCCTCAACCTCGCCCACTTGCTTCTCTTAATGAGTGCTCTTGTTGACAAACAATAACACACAAGGCCAATTGATTTATATTATTTCATTATATTTTCCTTAGCTTGAGTAGTAACGACACAATCATTTGTATCGCTAATTACTGGCCTAATGCGCCACAATAGTCTTTATATAGAATACTTAGTTGTGTGGTAGTCAGAAGAAATTAAAGTAAATATTCAGGATGTCCTTTTTAGAATTTATGAGCCATTTTTCTGTATAAATAAGCTTATGTTAAAATGTCCTCAGCGGTCTGAAAACCTTGCTATGAATCTTAATCAAGGGTAAACGCAGTGACATGTAGTGAGGTTCGTGTCTGGTGAGGCACAAGCCGATTGACAAATTTATGTCCCTACATCTTATTCATCATTTGATCGGCAAGAACGCAATAAATAAACTGTAGCATAGGAAATAAACGTTTTATTGTCTTACCTTAACATATTTTGCTATGTTTTGCTTCCTTTGAATTAAAGCTTCTAGAGTGGGTAAGCCTCCATGATGAAAAAAGGCCACGCAACAAGAAAATAATTGACTTGATGGCTTGACTTGCTGTTAGTTCGAGAATTCTATCGCTAATTCTATCGTTTGAGGCTGAGGTGTGCACTAAATAGGAATCCTTGTTCTCACTATCGCCCTCTGTCACAAGGCAAGAGAATTGTGTGCCTCATTCTGCATCTGCAGAAACTCAGCACAGTAATATGTATTACACAAAAAAATCTTTAATTTTGAATAAGAAAATCCCCAAAATTGTGATGTTAAATGAGAAAGAACTACAACACAAAATTAATATAACGATTAAACATATTTTTAATTTTATATTTTCACGATGATAAGAGGAGCACAGACTCCCCTGCCTCCTCTGACTAAACTTCACTGGATAAATGTTAGGTTAGCCTCTTGAGTAAAAATTATACTGTCATCGAGATGTTTTTCCGCATTATAAATAATAATGAAAATGCACTTTTGCCGCAATGCATAACCAAACATCTTACAGCTGGGAAAGTTGATGCTCCTTGTTTACCTGCTAACTCAATCAAGCATTTCCAACCCCTGTTACCATGACAACAACCAGCATCTTTAATGTAAACTGCTCCAATACCAACAATCGTTTTGGACAGAAATACATAAAAGTATGTAGATGTAAATATTACCACATTGTTTTCTCCTCAGTCGAGAATTATTTATCCAAGAAAACCAAAAGTTGGAAATATTTGCCTCCATAATTTATGTGTGAGGTCCAACTTAAAGCATGTTGCAACTTAGACATGTTGCAGGATATTTTATTACTCTTTCCACATCTGTCTTCGACATTCCACACTTGCGTTCAGTGGCTACCATTCAATCTGAATACGCATTGTTGTACATCATAACTCACTCACTTTTTATTCATTTTAATACATACATAACATGTAGATTTACTCATAAATGCAAATGAGAAAAAATGGTTTCATCTTGCCGCCCAGCCCCCTTGTCACATTTTTCAACCCAATGCAGCCTGCCATGCTAAAAAGTTGGCCTCCCAGAATTATACAATATATTTCCATGTAGTACCTAATGAGCAGATAATTTGAACAAAAAAAAATACTAATCTACTGCCATCTACTGATATGGATGAATGCTACTGTTTTTCAGCTGATCACTGGGGGGGAAAAGCAAACATACTGAAAAATACCATGCTTTTTTACAGACATTTGGGCAATTTCTTGCGGCACACTAGTGAGCTCCGGCACACTGGTTCAAAAACACAGCCCTAAAGTCATCACCAACAATCCTCCAACACTCTGCCACCTGTTGACCAGAAAAAACATTCTTTCCTCCCGCTGGCCTCATTTGACTGAACTGCTACGCTTTTTTTTGTTATGTTTTTGTTTGAACCCCCACCCCACTTTTACATCTCGCCTCTGCTCCACTATTCATCCTCCCCTCTTTTCCTTTTCCTTTCTCCATCCCTTTCTTCCCTCTCCCTGCTCCCCAATCTGTGGGAAGCCGCTTTACGCATGTCACCGATGAGTCAATTTGTGGAGGTTGAGCACACACACACCCGCACAAGCACAACGGCACGTGTGTTTTGGTCTCCCATAAAGGCATCTGCTTCAGTCTGTCTCTTGCCGCACACAGGGGCGGGGGTAGACTGCACATAGTAGCACCAGCAGCAGCACTAGAAGAAGAAGATGCTGAGGAGGCGGAGGAGGAGGATGTATCTCGGCATCTCCGCCTGTTGACGAGAGTTTGACAAGCTTGCCTGCTTTACTTGCTTTAAGAACCATGGCCAGCGCCCAGCCGGGGGTCCATGCCTTGAAACTCCAGCCTCCCACCGTGTCCCCAACACTCAGAAACGGCAGCAACTTCATTAAATGGGACGAGGTAAGATAGCAGGAAAAAGTGCAAGAGCTGGGAAAAAAATGCTTATTTGCTGTATTTTTTCGAAAATAACGTGGATTTTTTTTTTTTGCTCAAGAAGAATTCAAAGTTTGGGTGGTTGTTATTCTTGAGGTTTTACATTATCCCTGACCACAATTGCCACAATCGGATGCAACAGGAATCAAATTTGGATCAGCGGTTAGAGCTCCAAATCCCGACCACGGGACCACCAGTAAAATAGATAACATACAAAAAGGCATTAGGTCTGGGGTTGGAAACCTTTATGAACCAAAGAGCCATAAAAGCAGAAATATTTATGTTTTTTGCTTTTACGTGAGCCACAGAATAAATTTAAAGACAAATTTCAACAAAACCAATAACCTTGCTAAAAAAAAAAATCTTCAGCACATTATATTTTACTGTGTGATGTTTGATGATTGGATAAAATCTATGAAATAATATTGATGCAAGAGCCCTTGTCCCATATCAATATAAATATACTGTTAAACATTTTTCTCCATCTTGCAGCTATTTAAGAGTGTTGTAGCTAATTTTGACTGTCATTTTTGTTTTGAATAATAATATTAAAACAAAGTGCAAGCAAAGTTTTTTAGTAAAAATGTAACAAAATACTGAAAACATTAAGGATATTGTCGTATTTATTTTCTGCGCTGCCCGCACTGAGCGAGGGAGCGAAGGGAGCGCTGTGTGCAGAGATCTGTACACCTTTACCGCTCACCAAGTCAAATTGCTCCGAGTGGTTTGCTGGTGTTTAAAGTTTGTTCTGTAGGTTTTCATCATAAAGTGAAATAATTTCTTTGTGGCCTACTGCCAAACAGAGTATGTTGTTGGACACTCTGACTGTAAACTGTAATTGAGAATGTGCCCTACATATATACTGGACTGAACCAGGGATTACTTGAGTGTTGCTTCCGCTTCGCATGTACCAAAACCGGGAAGTGATCACCAACCTAAGAACGCAACAGAGAAATGTGCAACAGTTAATTTTCATGTCTGGCTCAGATTCATGTTGCTGACCCCTGCATTAGGTCACACGAGTTTGTGTCACTGTACCAGAGACGAATTTTAGTGAATGGAGAAAACAGAAAGTCGCCCTAAAGGTAAAAATATACGCATAAAAGCATGGTGAGGGAAATAACTCTTAGATTAAACCAAATACTGTTATGTTCTGGAAAAAAATTGATTGACAGTGTTTTTTTATTAATTAGATTAAAGAATACTTAAAAGTTATTCATAGTTTTTATCTATATTCTCGATTTTGACTCGTGCAAATAAAAAAAAAATCATATTTAGCAGTATTTATTTTCTTTTTTTTTAAATTCATTTTACTGGAAAGATATATCACTATTTGAACTAACTTATTTTAAATGCCTAATTAATTCTATGTATTTTCTTGAAGAAAGTGTCTTAAAAGGGATCTTTTTGTGTATTTAGTTGTTTAGATTCAAAATGTATATATTTTTGATTGGTGCATTTTTAAATGATTTTCTGTTTTGAATTTAAAAAAACATATGACCGTTCCAAGCTGATTTATTCTTCCTACAAACTCTTACCAAGTTTTATGACATCCTGTATTTATTTCATAATTGACACTTTTTTAATTTTGTTTATATTTTTGTAATTTTTACTATATTTCTTTTGTTTTTTGCTAGGTTATTTTTACAATTAAAAATTTAGGGTAATTTTGTTGGATTGAGATTTCTAATTATTTTGTTTTAGGTTCTTTGGTCTTGTTTTAGATTTTCTTTTGACATTTCATTTTTTTTTAAATGTATGACTTTTTTGAGAATTTCTTTTAGTATTTTGTTTCAGATGTATTTTTTTCGATTTCAATTTAAATTATTTTTGTTTATATTTTTTTGTTTTAACTAGATTATTTTTAGATATTTTTTTAGGTTTTGGGGGGTTATCTTTACAATTATATTTTTAGGGGAATTTTGTTGGATTCAGATTTCTAATTTTGGTTATTAGATTTTGTTTTATATTCTCTAGTCTTGTCTTAGATTTTCTTTTAAGATTTTATTTTTTGAAAAAATTGACTTTTTTAGGAATTTCTTTTAGTACTTTTTTTTAGATTTTTAAAATTTCATTTTAAATGATTTTTGTTTATATTTTGGTATTTTTTTACTAGAATCTTCTTATAAGTAGTCTGCACAGGCTTTTGAGATTTCTTGATATAAAGGGCTACAAAAATAAACATGACTTGACTTGACTACTTTGATAAAAAGCACTGTAGAAATCTGTCACCGGTCATGTTTGTTTGTTTTATAGCGAGATTTTTTTTTTTTTTTAAAGTCTCGTATAAAAGTGTTGCTTTTACTTTGGGTCATGACTAGAAGCAGGATGCACATGTTGATTTCACCTTCAGCCATTTAGTGGAAAATGCATTTATTGTCCCGCCTATCACTTCATCTGCCTGGCATAGAAATCGATTGATATTATTACATTGCAAATAACTGAAGACCAATTAACTGAAACTCCAAGTAGAATTCCCCACAGTGGTTGATTATGATCGCAATACAGCTTTATTGGACTCCTCCTGTCTGCATGACAACACCTGTTGATTTCATCCCAGTAAAATCTGAGCAGCGTGCATATGCGCTCGTATGCGTGTCGGCATGTTAAAGTAGCCGCACAATAGCAGCTTGCGGTGATGTGGTTACTATGGTAACTGTCGTGGCACTCTTGACCCAAACAGACCTGATGCTCAATGAGACTTTTATGATTGATTGTGAGTGTTTGTAATTCATGTTTGGGGATTTCTGGAGGGGGGGGTGCTTCTTATGTTTCAAATGTATTTTTTCTATGCTGTCCTTTTTTTTATAAGAGTTGGTTACCTAGGCGACGCTTAACAGGGGATCTGGTTAGCCGTCCTCCCCGCTTCGAGTTCTCCTACTTTTCAGTTGTTACCGCGCAAAAGCACTCGTGTTGAGAAGAGCTCAATAAGATAAGGGTTGGAACTGAGGGTGACTTCAATCCAGGATATTTTGCAGATGAACAGCAAGGTTGAGAATTCGACACAAGCTTTTCCTATTTTATACCCATTGCAAAACAATTTCTTTAAAGGGATGCTGAGTATTTTTTTACCACCTTCTAGTGGTCAAAAACAACTTCATTTGTTATAAAAGGAAAGAGGACAAATCAATATTAATCCCCTCAAAATTAATCTTTATTACTATTTTAGTTATGAGAGTAACAACACATTAAATGTTGACATATTTTGAAGATAATACCATAATACCTCATTGAAGAATAGTTCAGATCATTTATAACAAAAAAGGATTTTGTGCCTACGTTTTTTTTGTCAAGAACCGTAACAGGATCAGGACCCAAATGCGTGACGTTTCTCACACAAGCCTTTTATTTTATGGGAAATGGAGAGTCATGCACGTTAGGCAGCGGTCTGGCGTGGAAAGACAGGAAGCCAGAGACTGACAAGATCGACACCAATTTCCCGAGCAGATATCGGACAGATGGGGTTGATACCGGACAGAACGGGACAGACAGGATTGATATTGAGACAGGATATCGAAATGAAACAGGACAACAGGACGGAAACAAAAACTGGAGAGAATAATAAACAGGACAAAAATAGACGGGAACAAAACTGGAAACCGATATTAAACAGGATAAAATAAACAGGAAAAATACCGGACAGGAATTACCAACAGGAAACAGGACCGAGTCAGAACCCACATCTTGTAGGGCAGAGATTTGTTGGGTGGGGCCAATTGGGCGTCATGGCAACACATTTTTAACATTTTGTATCACAAAGTGTTAAAAATAAAATCATTTCCTGGGGAAAGCCTTTAAAGGAACAGTGTGTATTATTTATTGCCTCCTAGTTTTCAAAAATGTGATTCATATAAAAAAAAAAATATATATTGATTTTAATAATTAGCAAAGAAGACATGAGTTATCAAATTAATATGGATTTTTTTAAATCTAGACAGAGCTGGCATGATTGTCCACCATCTTGCTGCTACGGGTATACCCAAAAGCCAAAAAAGGCTGACCCCCAAAAAAATAGAAGAAAATGGTGCCCTATGTTTACTTTGAGTCTCCGTAGTTTGTACTCTTTCTTATGCTTTGTAGTAATCGTTTTTAGTTGCACTACATAATACAGCGACATCTGGTGCTCTAATAGTACTGAGTGTTCCTTGAAATGGAGATGTATTTATTAACTTAAAAACCTTTTTTATACTCTTGCATGTCCAATTTGTTATTGATATTGGACACATTCAAAGTAAATTGCATCGAATGCCTGGTTCGTTCGTTATTGTGGATATTATTCCTCATTGTTGTTTGTTATTTTGACTAGTATGCATTGTTGCATTGTCACTAGTGGACAAATATTTTACTGTTAATTTACTGTTTTTAGAATGAAATGAAGGTTCTTTTAAGAACAGATTTGGAATTTTGCCGTTATGAGGTTTTTGTACAGTCCTCTTTTGATCTCCTTACAAGTTCAAAATTCATTGATGTATTTTCTTCTTATTCCACTAAATTATAACCTTATCAATTTCCATGCACAGGATCTTTCCACTGTCACTCCTGTGACTCTTTTCGTGGATCCTCACGGACTTTATCTCTACTGGACCGACCAAAACAAGGTGCGTGCAAAATGTCAATAAACTATTTAGAAATGTGATGTTTTATCCATTCACATTTGAGTCTACGTTATGTTTGATTGTAGTTTGTTCATTTATTTTTGTAATACAATTTTAGCAATCAAAATAAGAGTACTTTACAGAACATAAACACATGTGCTCAAGCTAAAGATGCTCAGTATGGGACCATTATCATTGATTGTCAACACACACACAGTTTGGTGCCTCTGCAGGAAACAGGATTAAGTATGTGCACTTGTGTGCGTATGCGTTTGTTTGTGTTTATTTCCATCTTCCCAGGAGTCAGAGCTGTTAGACTTGACCCACGTCAGAGATGTCAGGACGGGAAGAAGCACGAAAACCGCCAAGGTAATAGCGGCCTCTTCACCTTCTGTCCGCCTCCTCTTCACCTTCGCCTTCTGCGTCGCCTTAGAAACGCGATCCGCCCGCATCTTCATGCAAGAAGAAAAAGGCCCTTTTTGTATGCCGAAGTGCTCATTGTGTATTGAAATTGCTACACTGTGTACGCACAGCGCTATATAGGATGAGACTACTAAATTCTGAGCATAATCTGCTTTTGGGGGGAAATTTTGGACAGCAAAATGTAATTGCTTTAGGGTTTTCTTCACATTTGTTGTCGATATTCGACAATAGTGAGGAGCGGTGAAGTCCGTGTTTGGTGAGGCAAAGTCAATTTTACAAATAATCCCTCACTGTATTGTGGTTTTGCTCCTTTGCATGTTTTGATCGTGCATTGTGTTCTGCAGTCTAATCAACTAAACAGTTGGCCTGCTCCTTTTCCACCTGTGTCTGCCTGTGCGTTAAAAACTTTCTGGTTATACGTATGTAAAACAGCTTGACGAACTTGCATTACGTACGCGCAAATCTTTTTAAATTTCAGTTTCTCTAAAAGCCATCATGTCAACTAAAACACTCTGGACTGACAAAAAGCAGGGGAAGATGCTTTCTATCGCCAACAAAGTTGGGCTTATTGACATAAGGTTTTAGTCTTTAGCAGCTAAAGGAAGGTAAAGGGATTTTCAGGCCACATTTCTGTTTTCCAATAATGTCCATGTGATGGTGACAAAATATCATTTGAAGTAAAACAGGGGATAATATTCATAATCAATAGTGCAATACTAGATTATTTTTTTAATTCATAATTTGACAGTACAGAGGATATCTGTAAAAAAAAAAAAAACGCTTATAAGGTACAGTACTTTTATTTGTTAAACTATTTCCTGAGCCTGTAACTGGTGTTTATTATTTGGTTTCAATATAGTATTGAAGAAAAAAAAAGGTTTCTACTTTTTGCGAAAACCGAAGAACTGCTGGAAATGAACCCACATTATGAAAAAAGATCCATGCAACGAGAAAAAAATGACTGAATAAGTTGACGTGCTATTAGCTTCCTAATTCTATCACTTATTCTATTGTTCGAGGCAGAGGTGTGTGCCTAATCAGAATCTTTGTTCTTCTTATCGCCCTCTGCCGTGAGGCGAGAGAATTGCGGGCCTCACTGTGCTTCTGGAAGACGATCAGCACAGTAGCACAGTAAAATATTAAATATTAATTGTATTGATAATATTCATAATACAGTGAATCCTCGTTTATTGAGAGCTTTACATACATTCATAAAACAAAGTAAAAATTCACCGATTTCTAGAAAGAATAGTTGAATGAGAATGAACTTTAACACTGAATTAACTCATTGTTTTACATATTTTGAATTTTATGTATCCATGATGCCAGGTGAGGCACAGACTCACTTACCTCCCCTGATTGATCACCACTGTTACACCCCCACTTCGCTCCATGTTGTTTTGATTTACTGAACAGGAGGCCAAGCTGCGAGAGCTTCTGGACGTGGGAAACCTCGTGGGCCGGCTGGAGAACCGCATGGTCACCGTGGTGACCGCCTCCGATATTGTCAACGTCAACCAGATTATCTTCATCGCTTCCCAGGAGGATGAAGCCAAGGTTCGAGGATGACCGTGACGATGTTGATTATGATGATTTTGGATTTTGAGTTTCCGATGGTTTTTGTAGGTGTGGTGTGAGGAGCTCTTTTGTTTGTCTTCCAACCTTCTGAGCCACAACCTCAACCGAGACCACAGCCTCCTCAAAGCGTGAGACATTCTCACATCTTTTTTTTCTGTTACTGATTCTTTAAAATCAAGTCTTCCATTAAAAAATCCCTGTTTTCTAGTTCCTTGTGTTTCTTCAGTTGTCTTCATTTTTCCATGTCCTTCCTTTTTAAGTACTGTGGTAATCATATTTGGTTTTATTAAAATTTTCAGATTATTTTCATTTCCTTCCATTCTATTTATTTTTTCTTTTCTTTTTTCCCCTTCAATTTGTTTTATGTTCTTTTGTGTTTTTTTGTCTGTATTATCAATCATTTTTAACAAGTGACTTAATCCAAATTAATTGGTTATAATTATTATTTTCTCATATTTCTTTTGATATTTTTTTCCTTCATGAAATTTTTCTATTTGTTCTAACACCATGTTTTCGCCAATAAAATTATTTCTGTCTGTAATCTGTCTTCCATTTTGTTTTGTCAAGGTTTTTACACAGTATATATATATATATATATATATATATATATATATATATATATATATATATATATATATATATATATATATATATATATATATATATATATATATATATATATATATATATATATATATATATATATGTTTTAGTTATTTTTATATTGTTTCCTTTCCTGTGTGTACCTTTCTTCATATTTACACCCTGCATTAAATACAATTTTACCCCATTGGCAGAAAGTGTCTTATTTCTAGTTTTAAGCTATTTTAAAAGGATAAGACTTATACGATACCAGGCAGAATTATTTTATGGAATCATTAGAGATTGTTTCATTTTTTCTCAGCATTTTTTACATTTGTGTTTGAAAATATTTCTTAAAATGAGCAAAATAATCCCCCATTCCCAGATAAAGCGATCTGGCTTATTTTTTTTTTTTTTTTTTTTTTTTTTTTTTAAAACAAAATAAACTGAAATTATTTCTTAAAATGAGCAAAATAATCTCCCATTCCTAGATAAAGCGATTTGACTTATTTTCTTTTTGTGTGTGTCTTTTCAACAAGCAAGATACAATAGACAAGAAAATATTACCTAAAATGAGCACATTTTTCTATTAATGGGGTAAGAATCTATTTTTGCAGGGCCCATTTCCCTCTTTCATCTTCATAATTTACATCTTGATATTTATTTACTTTCTTTCTGCAGTCTCGCAACGGTGTCATTGTCATTTTAAAAATTGAAATTTGTTGGATGTGTTTTTTTTTTCCTTTGACTTGAGTCAGTCTTTTAATGAAGTTGGTATACCTCCATTTATTATCTCACTGTGTGAATGCTGCTCTCTGACTAAATGATACAAAAACTCTGCAACTAGATTCTGTTCGATTGCTGAGAAAAAAAAACAATGCTTCTGCTTTTATTCTGGCAGGTACGTAAGGTTAACTCTCCAACCCAACGCAGAGGGCAAGATTCCTGTGAAAAAGTGAGTAGGACCTGTTTATTCCTGTCGCTTTCTCTGTAAAGGCCGTCCACACACGCCAGCCTACGCTGGCTGGCCAATCTGCAGAGACATGCAAAAACTTGATGAATTTCCTGCTTCCAAAAATAAACTCAATTCCACATGCACTTGGGAAAGCAAAAAACAGGGACAGGATATGTTAAGGGGCTTAATTCAGTGCTGACCTGGTAATCATGTGACACCAGGATGAAACAAAAACACGGGACGCTCTTGGGGAAGAGAATTTCCCCCCTTTCTGTTTAAATATTCAGAACTTTTATTCATAATTAAAAGGGTCCAATTGGTTTGATCAGCAGGCGTGGCACCTACCTGGAATTTTGGTACGATCCAAGTAAATACAGGGTTGGTTGATATCGATCAGATAGAGACCTTTTGCCTGGAAATGTCCTGATCCTTGATTAGCCCCCTCCCCTTGAATTAGTTTATAATTATGATAAACACTCCCCGAATATTTTATCATCAATAATGTTTGATTTTTATAAAATAACTAAAATTCCAGCTCTTAACAGTATAAAAAAATAAATATAAATATTTTGATTACAACTGTTTCAGAACAAAAGTCAAGAGAGACAAACTAAAAAAAAGCTAATCACTTACTAATACAGACGCCCCCCTACTTAAGAACATTCCAAGTGCGAAAAACGGTAGATACATTTTTTTTTTCGGGATATCGAAAAATATACGGACATTGCTGTAAGTTAGATTTTGTATTGTGCACCTTTTTCCGAGTACAGGACAGTACTGTAGTGCTTTTTTTCACCGCTACCGGCATGTGGTGGGCCAGTGAGAGGTCACCCAGTATCCACTTCCTAGTTCGTGTGTCAACATACTATACTGTATCTCCAGCGCGCTAAGAACTTTGCCATTTTTATTGTTTAATATTTTGTGCATCCATTCAATATGGTTGGTGTAAAGTGTAAAGAAGAGGCGAGCCGCTTCATTTGAGATGAAAGTGGAATAAGAAACCTTGATGCGGTTGAAAAAATGGTCTTGAAGCACATCTTCCAAAAGTAAGTTAAACTCAACTTATTTATCTTCATAGATTATATTGTTTCCGTTATCTTTAACTTCTAGTAGGGGTGGGTAGATCTATCTGGATGCTCTTTCCCTTTCCCGTTGCCCTCTCCTCTTCCTGGCAGGCAGGATGCGGCAGGCCAGCTAGTTGAAAGGTTGGAGAAGGGGCTATAAGTTTGCTTGTCAGTCACTCTCATCGGCATAGATTAAGTGAGTAGCAAAGGATGCTGGGCGATAGAGAGAGAGGGGGGTGTGCTATATGCGCAGAGAAAAAATTGGTGGAGGACCGGAGAATCGATCCCAGGACAATAGTATCGATCCAGTAAGAGTACTTGCTTAGTATCAATTATATCAATATTTGGAGCAATCTACCACCCCTATTGATCAGCATTCCATAATTATTATCCAATCTCTCAAAAGTGGCAGCCTTCTCGCAATGTCTCCTTGGATGTTCATATTTCAAATGCATATTCATCAGCTGTTTTCCTGATGTATTTGTCCCCTTTTCTGCGAAATGGATAAGTTATTGTGATAAAACCAGGATTACAATTTCAAATGAACTGCCTCTTGTTTAATTTTTACGGGACACTTGTCTACAACCTTTCAGAAATGGACTGCAGCCAAGTAAGCCGTCTCATCCACCCTGAATTGTCTCATGTCTGTTGAAGGACATATTTGCCTGTTTACAGAACTTGAAGGAACTCTATGATGTCAGCAGATACTAATTGGTTTTCTCTCTCTTTTTTCTTGTCAGTATCGTTCGCTTGTTTTCATCCGACAGAAAGCGAGTAGAGAATGCCTTGGAGAACTGCAAACTTCCTTACGGCCGGGTCTGTGCAATCATATATTTTGGGTATTTTGTATGAAAGAAGCAATAGTGTAGATTACTGGCAGAATTTTAATTATCAGTAGTTCTCGAGATATTTTCAAGATATCTAGTAATGGTTACACTACAGAGCAGATCACAACTGTAATAATTTAAAAAGGAAAGCAATACTCTGCAGCAGTGTGCCAGGGCACACTTGTATTTCCATGAGACTTTGTCTTTTGTGCCAGATCAAATTGTCTAATTTTATCTTTTCAAAAAGCATGGCATTGTTCAGTATATTTGCTTTCTCCCAGTGATCAGGAGAGCAACTGTGACATTCATTCATGTCAGTAGGTGGCAGCTGATAACTATTCATTTATTTTCGTTTAATATACTAGTTATTTGCTCATCAGGTGGTACAGGGAAACGTTTTACATATTTTGTTTTAAGAAAATGTTTAAAATTGAACTACAATAATAGTCAAATAAATCAAACAAAAGTATGTTCTCATTTTATTAAAAAATTAGAATGCCAGACATTTTTGATCATTTTAACTATTATGTATTTTTATTGGGCAGCACGGCGGCGCAGTCGCAGTTCTGAGGTTTTGAGATCGAACCTTCCTCTGTGGAGTTTGCACGTTCTCCCCGTGCTTGCTTGGGTTTACTCCGGGCACTCTGGTTTTCCGCCACATTCCAAAAACATGCATGTCAGGTTGATTGGCCGGTTCATATTGTCCCTAGGTGTGAATGAGCGCGTGAGTTGTCTGTCTGCCCTGCGATTGGCTGGCAACAGTTCAGGGTGTCCCCTGCCCACTGCCCGAAGATAGCTGAGATGAGCTCTACCATCCCCGTGACCCTGCTGATGATTAGCAGTCCAGATAATGGATGGGGGGATGTATTTTTATTTTGTAAGAAAAAAATGATAACTGAATGTTAAATGGGTTAAAAAATATAGTCATATCCCAAATTATAGACACTTGTTTTACCAAAATAAGTAACTTATACTAATTCCTGAGCCCCGGTGATCAAAAATATTAAGAAAACGTATACAGTATACCAGGGATGGCAGACCCAGTCCTCAAGAGCCGCATGTCCTGCATGTTTTAGAGGTTTCTATTCTCCAACTCAGGTGACGCTTGTCATCATGCTCTGTGGCCGCTTGATAATGATCCAGGTGATTGGAATCACATGTATGGGAACAGAGAAACTCCAAAAACATGTAGGGAATGCGGCTCTCGAGGACCGGGTTGATCACCCCTGCCTTATAGTGTACTGTCAATTTAGGCAACATGATAATTTCACCTTCAAAAAGACCTGGAACTGCTGCCGGAAATTCATTTTCCAACATTTTCAACGGACAGTTCGCCTTTTTTGAGTGACAAAATGTGTTCTTTATCTCCAAAAAGGTTGTAAAACACTATTGTGCAGTTTTACATTGTTTGTGCTTTTTAATATCTTCAAAAGCTTTTCTGTTCAACTTGACATTCAGGAAAATCATTTTCAAAACAGATTTCACAATATCTTTCCAAATTCATTTTTCTTATGCTTTTTAAAACTACTGTCTTCCCTTTAATGTAGTTTCAAGTGAGGTACTTGAACATTAACCATTTTTTTAGCTTAGTGTCCTCTGCTTGCCCTTATTTTAATATTCCTTTACAGTATGTATATATATATATATATATATATATATATATATATATATATATATATATTTTTTTTTTTTTATCTGACGGCATTTATCCGGGGTTGTTTCATGCGGTGACTCACAGTGCACGGTGGGGACAGATGAGCTTCAAAGCATGAAGATGTTTGATGTTCATTTTGAACTCACTCAACAGGGTGACGCCATCAAACTAGAGGATTTCACTCCAGAGGTTTACAAGAGCTTCCTAGAGCATCTTTGCCCTCGTCCGGAGCTGGCCAGCATTTTTAAATTACAGTGAGTGCGGGACTGATTCTGCATGATTGTCTGTTTTTGAAAGAGAAGGGCACTGAAGAACTCTTGCCCCACTCGTGAGAACACACACTTTGATGTGTAGGCGAAGCAGGAATGTATTTGTTGTGTTTTTTTCCCTCACATATTTAATATCTTATAATCCCTCTCCAACATAGATGTTTTTTTTTGTTTTCAGTCTAAAAGTGAAGACTTTGAAATACTTTCTAGATGCTTAGTTTTTTTAAGTTGCTTTCTTTTTCCCATGTGTATTTAGTCAGGCAACCCTATCAAGATAAACACAGCCGATTTTAAAGGCAGCCAGGATATGCTCGAGCACTCCCATGACCCTTTTGAGGAAAAGTGGGTCTGAAAATGTTGAAGTCTTTTTGCTCAATGCATTTCTGTTTAATGCAAAACAAAGCAACCAGGCAGAGGACTATGTGGGTTGGATATTCTTCTTTCTAAACTTTTTAAAAATAAGGAAATTACAAATCCCAACAAATCACTATTTTTTTCAAAATTTGTAAATCAAAATACTACTAATAACAATAATACAAATAATAATTATAATAGTGCTACCACTACGACTATGATGGAAATAATAATGATCATAACATCGCAATGTACTGATGACAAGCATACCAAAAAAAGTTGTTTTTTTTTAGAAACCTTTCAAAATTTACATTTTTTACTTCCTATTTGTGTGATGCAAAAAAAAAATCACATCCTAAAAGATCACCTAAAAGGAAAAAAAAGTAATGATGGGTTGATGCCAAGTGTTACAGGAGACCCGTCCCCCAAATAACCTCAGATGCATCATTTTCACTTCTTAAATAGATTGATTCCTAAATCGGACAGTCATTTTCTTGTTGTTATGTGAAGAAAAACAGTTCTACATTTTACTCATTAATTTATTTGTTTTTAATTTATTTATGCTGTTTACATTGTAAACATCTTGTTGTTTTTATTTTTTTTTAAGTTTCAACATATATTAATCTTACCATTTATTTATGTTGACATTGCAAACATTTAGAATGCAAAAAAAAGGCAAAAATTGCAGATATAGTTTATATGATAATGACTATTTGTTAGTCAGTTCAGAAACAGTAACAATTGATTCATTCCTGATGTATATTTTTCTTTTTTTCTTCGTTTTTAAATTTATTTATTGTTTACTTTTTTCGTTCTTTCTCTCTGGACACAGGGCAGTCGATAAAATATTTAAAATGAGACTTTTTATTGCGACAAAATTGGACCTGGCACTCTAGAATAAACACGTAATACAGACTTACAAGAGAAAAATATGATTAAAAAGAATGTCTGCATAATTAGAAAACAATATTTACACGGATTAGACTTGAAGACAGCCCTACGTTGGAAGTGCACCAAAAATAATGCAATGGCTAGAGCAATTACATTAGCAATGATATTTAAAACATAAGTAAATAAATAAAATATAAATATAAATTTCTCAATAAATGGGTATTTTTTTCCCGGTCTTGTGGGTTTGTTTTGGGTGGTGATGCCCAAAAGGAAAAAACTGTCACTGAGCCCGTTAGTCTCTTTTTTTTCCTCAATGTTCTCAAGACTATAGAGAGAGCAGCCAATTTTCTGGGCTGTGTCAATGACTCTCTAAGGTTTTTCTGTCTGTAGCCAGGATGTGTGCCAGTATGCGCTCCACTGTGGCTCCGAAAAAGATGGCGAAAAATAAGAATGCTCATGATATAATATCATGAAGTGAGATCAGACAACATAAGATGGAATGTGATGCAAGCTTTACACATAGGTTGCTATTCAAACTAGAACTACCACTGCTTCTTCGCATCGAAAGGAATCATTTGAGGTGGTTTGGGAATCTGGTAACAAGAGGTCCTCGGGATGGGAAACGGGATACTATGCCCCTGAGCTTGCCCGGGAATGCCCAAGGATTCCATTGCTTGAGCTGGACAAAGTGGCTGGGGAGGACTTGTTTTCTGATTTGAGGTTACGGGACCCAGACCCAGATAAGCGAAGGATGATACAGTATATGATACAGTAAATGGACTACCAATGAATCTACCCATTCCTTGCTTGCTGGTCAAGCTCTCCAAAGTCTGCTTCCAAAAAAAAAGAGCGTTAGGTGACCAACAGAAATGATGTGCGCTATTAGTAGACAGGAGGTGCTCAAATTGTGTATCCTGCAGGGGAGGTAATGACGGCACTGTTTCGGTGGACCAGATGACGGAGTTCATTAACAACAAGCAGAGGGACCCCAGACTCAACGAGATCCTATATCCACCTCTCAGGCCCGTTCAGACACAGACGCTCCTTGAAAGACACCAAAGTGACAAAGCGCTACTGGAGGAGGGTAAGAAAACAAAACAAATCCACTGGGAAGTTAAAAAAAACTTTAATATGCTCGGCACACAGCAAAAGTTTACAAAACAAAATCAATGGATTATTCAACTAAGTCAGTACGTGCAGCGCACCTTCAGTGTCATTTGCATAGATTGTGTATAATAGAGGGATGAGTGCAAGGATAGTACCGAAAATCAATAACTAGTTACCAGTTACTTCATTTAAAAAGCAATTTAGTTAACGTGCCCCAACAGATTACGGACATCAAAAAGTAGAGTATTACTCTGAAGATAATTAAAGAGTTACAAATTACAGTATATTCATACTGTACCTACAAACTGATCCCCTAAAACTGCTTTAAGATAGCCACATATTAAAATAAATCAGAAAATGTGCACACCAGCCTGTCACGTACCAGGAACGGAGACGGGACCCAATTGCGTTCGTTTTACTTAGGATAAAACTACTTGCATCCTCGATCCGATGATCGTCGGTCACGGGTAGCAGATAGCTGGAATGCGGAAGTGGCACTTCCGTGTCGAGCGAAGGTAGTTGTTGACAACGGGGAAAAACAGGGCGATGGCCGGGGCGGAGGAGCAAAAACATAAACGGGTTCAGAAAAAGGTCGGTAACGGGAATCAGACGGAGAACAGGGCAGGATAGAGTCAGGCGTCACAAAAGTTTGCCTAGCGTGTAGCGTAGGTTTACAAACGATCTGACGAGTGTTGTCAGGAAGGCGGGGGTTTGAAAAAGAGGAAGCAGCCAATCAGCATCCGCGGCTGTTGGCGCCAACGGAGCAGACTCAGGTGACCCGCATCAGTTACCATGACACAGCCTGTAGAAACAGTTA
Organism: Urocampus carinirostris; assembly: GCF_059441175.1. Classification (NCBI taxonomy): domain Eukaryota; kingdom Metazoa; phylum Chordata; class Actinopteri; order Syngnathiformes; family Syngnathidae; genus Urocampus; species Urocampus carinirostris. The sequence continues at coordinate 16,906,278 of NC_142361.1, forward strand.
AACCTTTTCAAATTTCTTGGCTTGAGCAATCTTGTGAGCTCGCAAACGAACACTCAGCCACTCCATAATTGTTTTGCCTCTGGACTCGAATATCTCCGTCTCTATTTCTGAGTACTGTCACTGACTTTCTTTTTCTCTCCAGACATGGTGAATTGCAAAAACAAAAACAAAAAAAAACAAAAAAAACCTCTTTCACTTTGACTGTAAATTCTGTGCCAACGTTTTCCCCTTGACATTACGTTTGTTTGTTGTTCCTGCATAAGCAACGCCCCCTTCCCCATGAACTGCCTGCCATTTGCTACTCGTGACAAACAACTAAATATGTGCATGTAAGCTTGAACCCTTATTTCAGTATTTCATTTTAAAGTTATAAATTTGGCTTGGATATGAAATAGGGAGAATATCTCCATGGGGAAAAATCCAGTCATCTCGTACTCTTTCCAGCGTCTGTCTGAATAACGAATCAGACAGACGAGGACCACAATTATTTATTTAGGGATAGGGGAAACGGGAGACAGGGAATTCAGAATACCTGGTATTAAACAAGAACAGACAGGTAGAACAGATCAGGGTGCAGTGAAAGAGCAGGGAGGTGATTGGTGCTAGTTACCGGTAGAGAGAGAGCTCATGAAATACCTTTATTCAGTTGTAATGTAAATATAAACGTTCCCAGCCTTCAGAAAGTGTTGTTGGAGGATCGAGGATTGTTTGTGACAAATGCAGGAAGTTTCACCAATCAGAGGACAGTGTAATCCATGACTTGCATTTATGAAGTAACGACAGGAAGTTACAAACTTTCATCAATAACAAGTTACATTACTTATTACTGTAAAAGATAATCGTGCTCCAGGAACCTGTTCCTTTCTTAGTCATTACACTGATAATAATGACTATAAGGAAGTGTCTCCTTTTATGTGTGCACCCTCCAGGGCTGATCTCAATGCAGGCCTTTAGCAGTTACCTATCAAGCGATGAGAATGGCGTCATCCCTCCAGACAAACTGGATCAGTCGGAAGACATGAGCTTCCCGCTCTCCCATTATTTTGTCAACTCCTCGCATAACACGTACCTGACAGGTACACATGCGCGCTCATATACATCCTCATTTGATTAATTTATTTTCTAGATTCTAATCCAAACTAACAGCACATGTTTTACTACATTATTTTGGGCCGGTTCCCCTAGCTGGTCAGCTGGCAGGGAGCTCCTCAGTGGAGATGTACCGTCAAGTCCTTCTTGCCGGATGTCGCTGCGTGGAATTGGATGTGTGGAAAGGTCGAACGGCCGAAGAGGAGCCCGTCATCACGCACGGATTCACCATGACCTCCGAGATCTCCTTCAAGGTCAATGCAGGCACACCCATTGTGAACACTGGAGTCACTGGAAACTGACAAAATGTGTTGAATTCATACTTGTTTATTTTTGTGGTATCAGATTTTACTATGCCAGATTTTATAATACAAATCTTTTGTCATTTTTTAAAAATTGAAATAAAAAGACAACCCATTTTTATAATTTGGGGGTGGGCTTACTTATTTCCAACATTTTTGCCTTTGTTTTTTGTTTTTTGTCACTTTCCAATACATTTTGTAATGTATACATGTTTGTGTGTGTTTACATACTGTATCTGAGGTTGTATATTTAATTTAATTAAATTTGACAGAATAATATATAGATATACTTACATACCAACTTACTCTATCTTACTTTACGTAGCTTAATTCTATCGTTTACACTCACCCACTCGCTTGCTTTCTCACTTGCTCACCTAACTTATTTAATTACTCAATTGCTTTACTTATGTACCATCTTACTTTGTCTGCTTACTTGACTTACTTACCATAGTTACTATCTTAATGTTGTTTGCTCACTCACTCACTCACTTACTCACTCACTCACTCACTCACTCACTCACTCTCTTTACAAATCTAACTCACTTACTCACTTTATGCACTCTACTTACTCATTTAACTCACTCACTCACTTGCTCGCTCGCTCACCTAATTTAATTGAATACTTAATTACTTTACTTGTGTACCATCTTACTTTGTCTGCTTACTTGACTTACTCACCCTAGTTAGGGGCCGGTCACACAGCCGTTTGCGGCTGAATCACGGCTAAAATTTAGCGTTTTTTTTTTGCCCGTGGTTGCCCGCGATGGAAAATGCGCAAAATTGGCCAACCCGCTGTTCATCGGTGGTATGCCCGCAAAACAGACGCCGGCGACTGTTCCGCTTCCTCATCGCGTCATTTCTGCGTCATTTTCTCGTGTGGACCACGGGTATAAAAGCTCCCGAGCCGGTGTTGTGCCCAAATCCGACTCCTACCACCCACGATTACCCGCTGAAATTTCCCGTCCTACCCATGTGTAACCACGCCCTGGCCGCGGCCAGAGCACGTCGTTCCGCGTCATTTCCGCGTCATTACCTCGTGTGCCGCCCGCGGTTAACACGTGCTCAAAGTTTTGAGCAGCTCAAAACTTTTTCGCGCGGCCAACCGCGTGTAAATTTCCGACCGCGAGTAAAGCACTGCTGTATCTCGTCTATATGGCGGTCTCAAAGCATCCTGCAGCGCCCCACAGCGTCTGCTTCACGGCCAGAAATTTCTAGCCGTGGTTCAGCCTCGATACGCCCGTGAAAGGCTGTGTACCCGCGCTCTAAAGAATTGAGCAGCGCAAAACTTTTTCGCGCTGCCACCCGCGCGCGATTTTCCGACCGCGTGTTAAGCACTGTTGTATCTCGTCTGTATGGCGATCTCAAAGCGTCCAATAGCGTCCGCCTCACAGGCAGAAATTTCTGGCCGTGATTCAGCCGTAAACGGCTGTGTGACCGGCCCTTACTATCTTAATGTTGTTTGCTCACTCACTCACTCACTTTAGACACTCTACTCACTAATTAACTTAATCACTCTACTCACACAGTCACTTAGTCACTTTACTCAGTCAATTCACTTTACTCACTACTCACTCATTTTACTAACTTACTCACTCACTTTATGCACTCTACTCACCACTCTACTCATCTTACCCACTCACTCACTCACTCACTCATCTTATTCACTTTATGCACTCTACTCACTTACTCACTTAGCTGCTTTACTCACTCAACTTACTTTACTCATTACTCCCTCATTTAACTAACTCACCCACTTTATGCACTTTAGTCACTCACTCATTTAACCTCACTCACTCAATCAATCAATCACTTTACTTACTTTACTCTCTCACTCAACCCACTCTACTCACTCTGCTCACTTTACGCACCTTACTTATTTTATTTACTTCACTAATTTATTTCGACAGGAAGTAATTGAGGCCATTGCTGAGTGCGCCTTCAAGACATCACCTTTCCCAGTCATCCTGTCTTTCGAGAATCACGTTGACTCGTGAGTCACTTTTCGAAACCTTTTTGATTCATTGCAACTTTCTGCAGATTTTGGCTGTAGCATAATTTGTCTTGTACTTCCTCATTCTCATACAAAAAAAATGTTCTGTCAGTTTGAAGCAGCAGGCTAAAATGGCGGAATACTGTCGCTGCATCTTCGGGGATGCGTTACTGATCGACCCGCTGGACAAATACCCGGTAAACACTTAACAAAACAATATAGAGATAAATTGTGGTAACTTATTTGTCATGGTTGTCTACCAGTTGGAGGCGGGAATACCGCTGCCCAGTCCTCAGGAGCTGATGGGCAAAATTCTCATCAAGAACAAGAAATCTCATAGAGCCTCTGGTGAGGTCAAGAAGTTGACAGAACAGCCGCTCAATCAGGAGCCAGAACCTGTGTCACCTAGCAACAACACAACAGGTACAGAATGTCACAGGATGAGGGGGTTGCGCCAAGTCCAGGTAATAAAGTAGTTTTTCAAGAAAGTTGGTGTCTTGCAGGGGTGGGCAAACTAAGGCCTAGGTTGACAAATGGGCCATCAGGTCTTTTAATCTGGCCTGCTGAACAAAAAGTCAGAAAAAAATTCTAGTACAAATAAAAAAAAATACTGTTGTTTTGCCCCCAGTGTCATTTAGTTGCCCCTTTCCTAATAAAAATATTTTTTTCATAGAACTTTGCGCGCGTTCAAAAATGTATTTATTTGTGCTGTATTTGTAAAATCACGTATATTCTATTTATCACGCTAATTAATAAATGTCATGGAAAAGAGAAAACCTTTTGCATTTTGAGTTTTTTCACGCATGTGATGCAATGCGTAGTGTACTAAGTAATACTCAAAATTTTCGGAACAAAATAATTTTTTCCCAGTGATTTAGTGCCAGGGCAGCACAGCGCCACAGTGGTTAGCGCATGTGCGGCACAGTTCATGTCATGGGAACCTCCTGCGTGGGTTCAAATCCAGCTCCAGACTTCCTGTGCGGAGTTTGTATGTTCTCCCCGTGCTTGCGTGGGTTTCCTCCGGGCACTCCGGTTTCCTCCCACATTCCAAAAACATGCATCAGGTGAACAGGTCCGTCACGCCATCGACCCACTGCAAATTGTCCCTAGGTGCGAATGAGCGAGTGGGTTGTCTGTCCCCGTGTGCCCTGCGATTGGCTGGCAGTTCAGGGTGTCCCCTGCCCACTGCCCGATGATTGCTGGGATGGGCTCCAGCACCCCGCGACCCTACTGAGGGTAAGCGGTGCAGCTAATGAGATGAGATTTAGGGCCAAGCCTTTCAATGTTGAAGACCATGTCATCTCTGACGAGCGGAATGACGCTCTACACCGAAAAACAACAGCGACCTGATGAAAGTGCTGTATACGAGTCAGATCACGAAGCTTCTCCTGGTAACCATAGAAGGGAGACAAACTCTACCCAAAAAAAACGGCCTAGAAAGAGATGGGCACCCCCAGGCTGTACTTGCCCAAGACACACTGTCACGACCGGAACAAGCAGTGGACCCAAATGCGTAACGTTTTACACAATGCTTTATCAAAGAATTGGGGAAGTCAGGGCGAGAGGAAAAGACAGCGATCTGGAACTCGCTGGGCAGGAGGAGCATGAAGCCCTCGCGGCCGGTGACAGGTGGCAAGTTGGGAAGCCGGGACAGGAGAACAAAGCGTGGTCGGGGATAGGAAGCAAGTCTGGTAACCAGAGGTGATCGGGAAGCCAGGGACAGAAAATCGATACAGGAAACAGGGGACAGAATCAGGCAGAATGCAGGAACAGGTCAGAGTCAAAAAGTGCTTGCCTTGCATGTGCGGAGGTTTGCCGGCAGGCTGACAAAGAGTTACCAAAATGAAGTGCTTGAATAGGGAGAGGGATAATAAGGAAACAAAGACAGCTGGGGCTGAAAGAGTGAGCGCAGGTGAGGGCAATTAGCGGGTAAATTACAGAATAGTGACACACACTACAGGAAGTGGTGTCCCAATGAAACTAGAAATCTGTGAACCGTGATTATCAAATTTAGTGCTCAAAGAGAGTCATGATATATGATTTTCCTTTATTTCTGGCTATTCTAAAACCGATCTGACAAAACGGTATTTTAATGAAATATATGACAGGAATTAGAACATGTACATATAAATGTCTGCATGTGTATATACTCATTAATGCATTTTAGACAAATAGTATATCTTTTTCCTCTTATATTGCCAAGGTATCAAATCGAGACTGTTTCGATAAATGCATCAAATCAAGTCTTTTGTACCTCCATTTTTTTTTCACTTTTTAACCGAATGCACCCCAGACTTTTTATCAGTCTGCCCACCTTTGGTGCATGGATTCTTTTTAGGAGGCCCCATCGCACACAAAATATTCCACAGTTGATTATTTGATGAAAATGCAAAGATGCTGTGCCAGCAAAATGAACTTTTTTTAATATTACCAGCAGAGATGGAAGCTGAGAGTGAGGAAGAAGACGATGATGATGACGATGATGGTAAAAAGGTCAGTCGTCCGCCTTTTTGCCTTTTTTTGGATGAAGTCTCATATCATGCAGAAGAAAATCCTAGAATAAATCCCAGGTATTTAACTAATATTACAGGCTAGTAGGAAGTACTTGCGTAAACCATATCATAAATAATCGCGAAAATATTTAATAAATAATCAACACATTGATTAGTTTTACTCTTTTTTTTTTATATTGGATACCAGCAAAGAGGATCGTATAGGGTGCCAGTTTGTTATTTTGACTATTATGCCTCACACCAGGGGTGGCCAAGTTACGACCCGCGGGCAACGTATGACCCGACAGGCTTTTAAATCTGCCCCCCCCCCCCCGAAAGAAAATGTTAAAGATATGACAAAATAAATAATAGTACATAAAGTAATACTGAAAATATAGGGTTTTTTGGGGGGGTCCCAGCTTTGTCCCAATCGTCTCTTTGCGTGTCTACTACCAAAATATTTCAACAAAAATACTACAAAAATACTACAAGTCTCAATATCAAAATTAGTGTTAAAACAGGGACCTACTATCTTATTTTGTTTTCATTTTGAAAAGACAAAAATACTACAGAGGTCCTATCAAAATACTACTACGGTAATATCAAAAATGCATACAGTGCTAAACCACTGCCTGCCCTTGGAAAAGGAGACCACAACCTCATTCTGCTTAAACCACAGTACAAACCAAAAGTGAGGAGGCTACCAACAACCACACGCTCTTTTAGAAAATGGTCCACCGAGGCAGAGCAGGCTCTGAGAGACTGCTTCGGACGTACGGACTGGGATGTCCTGCTAGGGTCCAGCAGTGGGGACATTGAGGAGACGGCAAACTGCACTACTGACTACATTATCTTCTGCATGGACAATGTTGTTCCTATAAAGACTGTACGCTGCTATGCCAACAACAAGCCCTGGATCACGAGCGACATTAAGTGCCTTCTGAACCAAAAGAAGTGGGCCTTTAAAAATGGTGATCAGCAGGAGCTAAAACGAGTACAGAAGGAGCTCAAAGTCCAGCTCCGGAAAGGGAAGGAGCAGTACAGGAGGAAGTTGGAGAAAAAGCTGCAGAACAACAACATGAAGGAGGTGTGGGAAGGGATGAAAACAATTACTGGCTGCAGCACCAAGCAGGGTGTGGCTGTGGATATAGATGTGGGGCGAGTCAACCAGTTGAACAACTTTTTCAACAGGTTTGACCACTCCGCCTCATCCTCACCCCTGAGTACTGCAGCTGTCCTTCCCCCTCCCCCTCTGGACACTAGCATTGAAGACATCCCCCCACTAAAAATAACTGCAGCCCAGGTGTGTGGAGAGCTGAGAAGACTGCGAACCAGCAAGGCAGCTGCTCCAGATGTAGTATCCCCCCGACTGCTGAAAGCCTGTGCGACTGAGCTGGGAGACCCTCTACAGCGCATCTTCAACCTGAGCCTTGAACAGGGGAGGGTCCCTCAGCTGTGGAAAACATTCTGCATCATCCCAGTCCCAAAGAAATCAAGACCTGAGGAACTCAACGACTTCAGGCCGGTCGCCCTGACATCACTTGTGATGAAGACCATGGAGCGGCTGCTGCTGCACCACCTGAGGCTACAGGTCCGTCACGCCATCGACCCACTGCAATTTGCTTACCAGGAGAAGGTGGGAGTGGAGGATGCTATAGTATACATGTTACACCGATCCCTCTCTCACCTGGATAGGGCTAAGGGGGCTGTGGGGATTACATTTTTGGACTTCTCCAGTGCCTTCAATACCATACAACCTCTGCTACTGAGTAGGAAACTGACAGAGATGGGAGTTAGCTCGCACCTTATAGAATGGATTACTGACTACCTGACAGGCAGACCCCAGTATGTGAAACAGGGGGGCTGTACATCAGACACTGTGGTTAGCAGCACAGGATCTCCGCAGGGGACCGTGCTCTCTCCGTTCCTATTCACTCTATATACATCGGACTTTAAGTACAACTCTGAGTCCTGCCATGTGCAAAAGTTTGCAGACGACACTGCGATCGTGGGATGTATCAGAAATGGGCAGGAGGAGTACAGGAAATTGATTCAGGACTTTGTCCAATGGAGCGACGCAAACCACCTGCACCTGAACACCACCAAGACCAGGGAGATGGTGGTGGACTTCAGGAGAACCAGAACTCACCCGGTTCCTGTAACCATCAAAGGAGAATGTGTAGAATTTGTCCAGACCTACAAATACCTGGGTGTGCAGCTGGACAACAAACTGGACTGGACTGCCAACACAGAAGCTCTATGTAGGAAAGGGCAAAGCCGACTTTACTTCCTCAGAAGGCTGGCCTCCTTCAAAATCTGCAAAAAGCTCCTGAAAATATTCTATGAGACAGTAGTGGCAAGCGACCTCTTCTATGCGACAGCGTGTTGGGGAGGCAGTGTCAAGAAGAAGGATGCCTCTCGTCTCAATAAACTGGCTAGGAAAGCGAGCTCTGTTGTGGGCAAAGAGCTGGACAGCCTAACAACAGTAGCTGAGAGACGGGCACTGGAAAAGCTGCGGTCAATCATGGACAATCCATCACATCCACTACACAGCATTATCTCCAGACAGAAGTGCAGTTTCAGCGACAGACTGCTGTCACTGTCTTGTACTACGGACAGACTGAAGAGATCTTTTCTTCCTCATGCCATGAGGCTCTTTAACTCTACCCGGCAGAGTAAAAGCCCACAGTAAACCACACCTCCTACATTGCATATTAACGAATCTTATTGCAATATGTATTCTGTGTAGCACTATTTAGTTATTCTATATAACACGCTACAGTGGGCATTTGCACGTCACACTGGGTATTTGTATATTGTATTCTTTTTGCTTTATTATTGTATTGTTCTTAGCTGAGGGATGCTGCTGGAAATGTGAATTTCCCTTCGGGGATGAATAAAGTATCTATCTATCTATCTATCTATGATACAGAAATCCTACTAAAGAAAATCTCTCAAATTTCTGCAGAAATACTATATAAATACTACTACAGCAATACAAAATGCATCTACAGAAATTCAACAAAAACACTTCTACAGTAATATTATTACACAGAAATACAATTAAAGAGATACTACAGACATACTATACATACAGAAATACTACTCCAGAAATACTACAAAGATACAGAAACGCAACAAAAATACTACGAAAATGCCACAAAAATACGATCAAAAGGCTACAAAATACTACAGAAATACTGCAAAAATACATCTACAGTAAAACTAAAAAAAATACTACAACAAAAATATTACTAAAGCACAACTACAAATCTGAATATCAGGTTTAGTGCTTAAAACGGGGACCTAACATCTTGCTTTAATTCTGAGCTTTTAAAAAACAATTTGATGGGAATAATTTTATTTAGAACAAATATAAAAGGAAATAAATATATATATTTTTTATAAAAGGTACAAAAATGGAAAACAGCCATTTTTTTAACCCAATTAATCCTGCAACTCAAAAGGTTAGCTGACCCTTTTTTTACATTGTTGTATTGATCGGCCAAAGATGTTGGAGTTCTTCGAATAACCACACCCTTTAGTGTGGATATACTTTTTTGTAACTGTTGAGATGTAATAAAAAGAAAGGGGTCAGGGGAGGGCTTTTAGAACAGATTTGGAATTTGGTATTGTGAGGTTTTTGTGTACACTCCTGTTATCCTTGCAAGTTCACAATCTGTTGATCTTTTCACCCCTTATTTTGGGTGTGTAAAATGCTGTAGCGTAGTTTGGCTGGCATATTATTTTAATCAATACTTTATTGACCAATTAAATTAAAGAGTTTATTCTTTTCAAATCTCGTCTTGTCTTTTTAGAGCACCACATACGTTTTTAGATCATTGTATCAGCGAAAAACCTTTTTTCCCTTTAGTTATTCTAAAAGCTGGCTAACCACAATTTTAAGTGAATTCTTTTTACAGTTTTTGATTGTTCAATATACTTCAATCAAGACACACACACACGCTTGGATTTATGGAGTTTTCTTTCAATAGTCATCTACAGAAGAAACATAAACAAAACAAAAAACAAAACAAAAATAAGAAAATAAAACAAAGAACAATTGAAGTTGGAATCTTAACTGGCTCAATTTAGATAGAAAACAACAATGGCTTACTTATTACCTTATTGCATTTGCTCAAATTCCCCCTAAATGAAACACTAATACCAATACTTAGCACCATAAGATTCAGGTTGTAGTTCGATGAAGGTGACGACCCAGTCTTGAGGTCCTCGACGGGAGATCGGTGAGGAATCCCGAAGCCTGGAGATCTGATTGGAATTAGGACCACGAAATGCCGTTTGTTGAAACTATCGGTGGCTGTGGCTGGCTGGAGGCTTTCTCTGAGGTCCCTGGCTCCATCAGGCTTGGGCGCTGGCTCAGCAAAGTTCTCTGGTTACTTGTTAAGCTGGGACTGGGTCATTGCTTTTTTGGTCACATGTGGGCCAGAATTGGTCCTGTACTGCTTGTTTAGCTGGCTCCAGAGTACTCTTTTCTGCTTCTTGTCAGCTCGCTGGCCTCTTTCAAAGTGAATTGCAGTTTCTCGAGCACCATGTCTCGCAGCTCTGGTCTGGCTGGCATCCCGTTGGGGAGTTGTCACGGCGACCATTGATGTTCACATGCAAGATAACACCCCTCCAACCCACATTCACCCAGTATCTACCAGATAGTTGAATCAATGTAATTGAATTAAAACACAGTATTCAAGTCACATGTTTTGACATTGTTTGTTTTCTCACATTGCAAAACGGAATCCTCACCCAACATTGAATGCGCTACAAAACTATAAACTTCAACTCTAAAATATTGTTTTTCTGTTGCTCCCTCCCCATTTGAGCACAAAACAAAAATGGATTATGAGAGGGATAATAAAAGTTGTTTTTTTTAGGGCTCAGCAGAGCGTGAGGCCGTGGCTACAGAAGAGATGTCAACGCTGGTCAACTATGTGCAGCCGACCAAGTTTAATTCTTTCGAAGCTTCTAAGAGTAAGACCATCACAAATTGAGCGGAGGTTCGTTGTCGTGGATGTTAATGAGCGAGAAATGTACTCAAGTGTGTGTCCTGTTGTCACTTGTGTGTGGGTAGAGGCCGCCCGCTGTTACCACATGTCGTCATTTGTGGAGACCAAAGCTTTGGAGCACCTCACCAAGTCACCGGTGGAGTTTGTGGAGTATCCTTAGCAACGGTTGCCATGGGCGACTGTTCACATCCTGGCGGCTTCTTTCTCTTTCGATAGGGGTGATGCCTTTTGAAAATGAGCATTCGCTGATAACTGATGCTGCGGGAATGCATTTGATCATCTTTTGAATATGAAAGCGCAGTACACCAAGATGGAGGACAAAATATTAGGTATAACTGGACAAATCAATTCCACGTCAAAATTGTACAATGATTTTCTAAGTCTCCAAGGTTTTTATTAAGACGTAAAGAGCCACAGTTGTAATTTCTTAGCACATTTATAATGATATCGGGTATCGGTGTAATATCAGCCCCAAAAGCAGTATTTGTCAAGAACCCACTTGTGGTGGTGCAGAAGCACAGTGCAGAAACACAGATAAGCACAGTAAACGAGGGACTATTATCCAGGCAGGGTTCGGTAAAAGGAGAGTCAGGTAGCGAGGCAACATTATCTAGAACACCAGATGCGACAATAATGATCCAAGTGGCAGACAAGAGGTCGGTGTACCAGTAAACCCGAACAGAGAAGGCGAAGATCCAAGAGTTCATCGGGCAGAACTCGTGATCCAGAAGAGCAGGCAGGGATTCATTACACAAAAAGACCAAGGAGCTGAGAAAAGTGTGCTAGGGACGTGACGAGAAAGACAGAAAACTGCCAAGTGATAAAAAGAAAAGGACAAGTTGTGACAAGAGGAAAATCTGTAGGGAAACCAAGATAAGTGACCACTGTTGTGAGAAGGTAATTTGAACCTGGAAGAGAGATAGTGAGAGAGAGAAAGAGAGAGAGAGAGAGACGTAGACAGAGAAAGTGACAGAGAAAGACTGAGAGAGATATAAAGACACAGATATAAAGACACAGAGAGAGAGAGAGAGAGAGAGAGAGAGAGACAGAGAGAGAGAGAGAGAGACAGAGAGAGACGTAGACAGAGAAAGTGACAGAGAAAGACTGAGAGAGATAAAGACACAGAGAGAGAGAGAGGGAGAGAGAGAGAGAGACAAAGAGAGGGAGAGAGAGAGAGAGAGAGAGAGAGAGAGGGACAGACAGAGAAATACAGAGACGTAGACAGAGAGAGACAGAAACAGACAGAGAGAGCGAGAGATCGACACAGTGACAGAGACAGAAGAACCAAAGGGCAGGATTGTGACAGTATTGGATGACATGAAAAATCTCCAATACTTTGTCCAATATTGTCGTATACAAGCATTACATTCAAGACTTAGCCACTTTAAATACATTTTAGCGTATGTGATGATGAGAATGAAAGTAATAAGAATAAGAATAAACACAGACACAATACATGATGCTGTGAAAAAGTAAAAAAGTCTCGTCCTGGTTTATTTTCTTCATTTAGAAATTATATTGTGAGTTTAATGATATATGGTCTGTTAGAAAAAAAAAGTTAACAGTAAAATTGGATTATTATTTTTTTTAATGATTCAATTTTAAAAATTAGGTGTATATCGTTTATTTTGCTCACCTACTTCCTCCCACAAAACAAAGCGGTTAGTTCACTAATCGGAAACAAGAAAACTTTGGTTTCATGTTTAATATGAAGTCTGTGTAATATTTGACAACTAGATGTCGCTGTATTGAGGAGTGGAACCGAAACCAATTTCAAACTACGGCGACTCAAAATGACCAAACTGCACCTTTTTTTCTTCTCTTTTTTTGCCCAATATTTCGCAAGATCAGATTTTACTGAATTTATACCACGATGTGCGCAATTTGAGAGGTAAGATCGGGCCTCAAAATTTCAGCCCAACCTGAGTCGCAGGTCTATAAACCCGACGGATTAACTTGAAATAAACCCGTAGCTTTAATTCAGCGCCTAATTAAACAGGAAAGCTTTACTTCAGCTGTGCGCACTTCAACGCCGAACTGTGCATTTCAGCTAAATCAAGTGAGCACTCCAAGTGCAGCGCCAAAATGAACGGGTTGGCGCCGAGGTGCGCATTTCTGAACTCAACGAAATGGCAACGAAAAGAATATCATATTCTGCAGATCACAAGCTGCAAATAAGGAAATATTTGTACGAAAGGCAAAAAGAAAGTTTGTAAAGCTTGTTAGCTTTTGACGAGAAGTGAAAATTACTTCTGACGTGAGGGAGGTGGAAGAAGGAAGTTGCGCGTCTTTCACCCAACACCGTGGATGAAAATTTCTTTGGATTTAGTGATTTGGGATTAAACTGATAATTTAGTATGCATGTTCTTCATTTAAATAATTACTAGAGGGAAAGTAAGTGCATGCTCTGCAGATCCTTCATGAAAGGAAGAAGAAAAAAACAACAACAACGACAAAAGAGAGAAGCCCGGCTGGCCCGACTTAATGATTGACATTTCAAGAGCTTACCCGTAGTTCTTGGGGGTACACTTAGTAGCAAGATGGGAGACAATAATGTCAGCTCCCTGTAGGTGAGCCTCATATTATGTAAAATAAATAAAAAAAATTTGATCCACATTATTTATGAAAATGCACCTTTCTATTGGTTTTTTTCATCCGTTGTTTTAAATAAATATATTATTTTATTTTTTTTTTTTCACCGTTAAGATTGGCCAAATAATGCACAATGTTACTTTGAGACTAAAAAAATCATTATGTTAGCCAGTGGCGACTCCAGGAAACAGATTTTGCCAAAATCATACCACGATATGCGTAATTCATTTCAGAAAAAGAATCCATCCATCCATCCACCCGTCCATTATCTACACCGCTTATCCTCAGTAGGGTCACGGGGGTGCTGGAGCCCATCCCAGCTCTCTTCGGGCAGTGGGCAGGGGACACCGTGAACTGGTTGCCAGCCAGTCATAGAGCACTCAGAGAGAACCCATTTGCTCATTCTCACCTAGGGAATTGGACCGGATAATTAAACTGACATGAGTGTTTTCGGGAATGTGGGTGGAAACCGGATTGCCCGGGGGAAACCCATGCAGGCACGGGGAGAACATGCAAACTCCACACGGGGAGGTTGCGGTAGCCGCTGTGAAAAAGAATCGTGGAAAGAAAAAACAAAACACCACAGCATGTACGATTCCTGCTGCTCAGATATTGTAAAATAATCGCATATGCAATATCGGTAATGGATCAGAATGAAAATAGTTAATCGGAACATCCCTGGTAATAGCTGCATTGGGAAATTGAACCCTAGTAATAACCACATTAGGGAATTGCTGCTCCTGGCCGGGTAGTCACCTTTCAATGCACAAAATTCATCTTGAATTTCATTGAATAATGTTCCCAATGTTGTTTGTTGTTGTCCAACCTCAATCTTAGAAACGTCAAATGTAAAGTTTCTTAACCCAACGTCCACCAGATACAATAAATCCCAGTTGAGCCGCATCTACCCCAAAGGAACCAGAGTGGACTCGTCCAATTTCATGCCGCAGCTCTTCTGGAATGCCGGCTGTCAACTGGTGGCCCTCAATTATCAAACAATAGGTGAACCGTCAAGCATTCCTCAGATGTGTCTGCACTATCCCTTCTTTTCTTTACGAATGAATGAAGTCCAATTGATATCAATCCATCCCCAAAACATAGAACAATCCTTAAAAACAAACGAAAAATACATAGTCTGAGCTATTACTTATTTTCACTTACCCTTTTTGAAAGCTCTAACCTTTTCAAAAACTCACATCACATCATCAATGTTACTCAAATAATTATTCAATTTTCATTTACACTTTTTTAATAACTTGGCTTCAAACCAATCTTGAAACTTAGTGATTATCTATTACCCTGTCAAGTCTTGTTTCACAGACCATTCGATAGTTTTAATCCACTTGTTGTGTTTTTTTACATTGTTTATTAAACATGTCATTTATACATCGATGAATTTACTTAAAAATGCTTCTTTAATCTAAGTGTCACAAACAGTGGACCCAAATGCATAACGTCTTACACACTTTATCAAGGGATCGGGGGGATCAGGGAGAGAGAAAAAAAATAGCGATCTGGTACTCGCTGGGTGACAGGAAGCCCGCGGCGCCGGTGACAGGTGGCGAGGCGGACAGCCGGGGCCGGAGAGAAGAGCGTGATCGTGGATCGGAACAAGTCATGTAGCCGGGATAGGAGAACGGAGCGTGGTTGTGGATTGGAACGAGTCAGGTAGCCGGGACAGGAGAACAGAGTGTGGTCCAGGATCGGAACAAGTCGTGTAGCCAGGACAGGAGAACAGAGCATGGTCGTAGATCGGAACAAGTCAGGTAGCCAGAACAGGAGAACGGAGCGTGGTCGTGAATCGGAACAAGTCGGGTAGCCGGGACAGGAGAACGAAGTGTGGTCCAGGATCGGAACAAGTTGGGTAGCCGGAACAGGAGAACGAAGTGTGGTCCAGGATTGGAACAAGTTGGGTAGCCGGAGACGATCGGGAAGCCAGGATCAAAAGTGAATGAGCTGAAGTACGCTGGGCGGGTGACAGGTGACAGGTGACAGGTGACGAGGCGGACAGTTCACTGACGGACTGACGAAGAGTGACCGGAGATGAAGCACTTAAATAGGGAGAGGGGTAATTAGGACACGAGTGGCAGCTGGGGCTGAAGGAGTGAGCACAGGTGAAGGTAATCAGAAGGCAATTGACAGGATCGTGACACTAAGATTGTAGGCAGACTTTTTACATTGTTCCGGGCATGGCTTTTTTATTTCTTTATTTCCTTATTTTTTACCATGAGTCTCCTCATAAAAGATCTGTCCAACAAATATGAACATAGGAAACTTGTTTCAGAAGCTGTTTTTTTAACTTGAGTTATTGGTTTCTCAAGAACCAATGCAAATGTCCAAAATCAGATCCCCTTTATATGAGAAATGGAAATATTCCTATGTATTATTTTTATAGCAATATTTTGTATTTGTGCATAAACTTGTGATAGATGTATGAAGATAATGTTATGATCCACATTAAAACACACTTCAGAGGCTAAACTGCTTTTATTCTTACATGGATCAACTTGATGATGTATATTTTGGAATTGAAGAGAAAATACTTTCCTACCTGTTTATTTAACATCCTGGTTGTGAGATAGGTAAAACAAAAACTGGAGTTGAGCAGTTCCGTTGAGGTTTTTATAAAACATATTATTCCGGGCAATGCGAGTACAGAACAAGGCTGTATAGTTTCACAAATGCACAGTCAAAATGGCTGACTCTCCCTTTTATACTAGGAGGAAGGGTTATGACAAAAATGAAACTTTAGAGATAGTGGAAGACCCCTAATTTACATGAGCACGAGTCCATGAAGTACTGATAAAACCGCAGGCCTTTTCCTAACCGCAAACTAGAGACTAAATAACAACTGTATGAATATATATGTTGAGAAGTCAAGTGATTGTATCAAGGAGTAAATAATTACTCTCATATATATGAATAAATATGAAGTGCTTTAATCGTGACAAAATGAGTTAAGAAGATATAAACGTATAAAATGATAAAAGGTTAAAAATAAAGGACTATGTCTATGGTAGAAGAACAATCATTTAAAACAAGAGGAAGAAGGCAAAAATAATTCTTTGTTTCAGATCTGTCCATGCAGCTAAACCTCTTCATGTTTGAATACAACGGTCGCAGTGGCTACAGGCTGAAGCCCGAGTTCATGCGACGGCCAGACAAACACTTTGACCCTTTCACGGAGAACACAGTGGACGGTATCGTTGCTAACACACTATCTGTCAAGGTGTGCCCCGTGGAAGAAAATTTAGCTTTGCTTACATGTTTAGCAGTGTTTCAGCTTGTTCTCACACTATGTTTTCCAGGTGATCTCGGGGCAATTCCTCACTGAGCGCAGGGTGGGGGTCTATGTGGAAGTGGAGATGTTTGGCCTTCCTGTTGACACCAGGAGGAAAGCTTTGAAGACTAAAACGTCACAAAACAACAATGCCGTCAACCCGGTGTGGGATGAGGAACCTGTCGTATTTAAGAAGGTGCACAACATTAGAGAGGTTGAAAGCAGAAGTATTAATTCATTTCCATCCATTATGCACCACTTCTCCTCATTAGGGTCGCGGGGATGCTGGGGCCCATCCCAGCTATCTTCGGGCAGTGGGCAGGGGACACCCTGAACTGGTTGCCAGCCAGTCGCAGGGCACACAGAGACAAACAACTCGCTCGCTCATTCACACCTAGGGACAATTTCGACCGGCCAATTAACCTCACATGCATGTTTTTGGAATGTGGGAGGAAACCGGAGGATTTCATCTCATCTCATCTCATCTCATTAGCCGTACCGCTTATCCTCAGTAGGGTCGCGGGGGGGGCTGGAGCCCATCCCAGCAATCATTGGGCAGTGGGCAGGGGACACCCTGAACTGGTTGCCAGCCAATCGCAGGGCACACAGGGACAGACAACTCATTCGCTCATTCACACCTAGGGACAATTTGGACCGGCCAATTCACCTGAAATGCATGTCTTTGGAATGTGGGAGGAAACCGGAGGATTTCATTTATTTATTTACCATGATTTTGCAGAACCACTTTAATACTCCTGGCAATGGATTTCACCAGAGCCTCACAAATTGCCTCTGGAATACTCTTTCACTCCTCCATGACAACATGACTGAGCTGGGGAATATTCAAGATGTTGTGCTTCTCCACCTTCCACTTGAGGATGCCCCATAGATGTTCTATTGGATCTGGAAGTGTAGACAGGCTAAGGCAGTCCATCACCTTTACCATTAGCCCCTTGGTGATCTTAGAAGTGTATTTGGGTTAATTTTCAGGCTGGAACATTGCCCTGCCGACCAGTTTCTCGAGGGAGGGGATCATTCTCTTCTCCAGTATTTCACAGCACATGGTTGAATATTTGCTTCCCTTAATGAAATGCAACTCCCCAATTCCATTTGCACTCATGTAGCCCCAAACCATGACATTCCCAACACCATGCTCGACCTGAGGCCCAACACAAACATGTTTGTACTCCTCACCTGGTTGCCGCCACACATGCTTCACACCGTCTGAGCCAAATAGATAAATCTGTCTCATCGACCAGAGGATATCTTTTCAGTAAGATATGGCCTTTGTTTACATACTTCTTGTCATTGAGTCAAAGTGATGTTTCTTCAGTGATGTTCTATTAAACGTTATAACGAGATCCCTGCAGAAATGTGAGGGGTGTACTCACTTTTTGTGACATAATGTACCTACCTACCTACCGACCAAATTTTCTACCGACTAAGCTACCTACCTACCTACTTGCCCACTGACCTACAAACTGATCTACTTACTACCTACTTTCTGCCAACCTTCCCACCGACCAACCTACCTAGCTGCCTTTCTACCCATCTACCTATCTATCTTCTTAAAGACCCAAAATTTAGATGAAAAAGCGGAATTCCCCCTCTGGCGGAATAGTTTATGCAACTATTCTGAAGGTCAAGGCATGATAATCCTCCACACAAAAATGCCTTATTGTTCCTAAATCAAATAGTAAATGCTGCTAGAAATACAAAAAAATAAGTTTATTTCAAAGAAAGATGGGAAATGATCAAAATGGCTGATTTTATAGGGACTTTTTAGGGACTTTTTGACTGTTCCTTTTAAGGATTCCTTAAGGTGACTTCTCATGGACAGAATGTCCCCCAATTTTTTTATCAAACCCTGCAAATATTACCATTTGACTTCCTTCTAGGTTATCCTTCCAACACTAGCCTCATTGAGAATTGCCGCATTTGAGGAAGGAGGGAAATTCATCGGCCATCGCATAATTCCAGTGTCTGCCATCCGACCCGGTACCGGCCCTCACCTAAATCTACTCCGGCGTTAAGATCGCAGGAGTCTGTTCTGAGTCTTTTGTTTTACTCTTGCCAGGGTATCGTTATATCGGTCTGAGGAACGAGAAGAACCAGTCTCTTATCCTGCCTGCTGTTTTTGTCTACATTGAAGTCAAAGATTACGTCCCTGACACTTTTGCTGGTACACATTTAAAATTCTTATTTTTAAACGAGCACAAGGCCATAAAACTTACTGATCTTTAACAGTGGGTCTTTTGCCAATTATCTAACCTTTTTGTGGCTCAATGCATTCTAATGCGTTCTCAAAATATTTTACACTGTTTCTGAATAAATGAAATCCTATCTGATTGCACAATAAAAAGATGTTTTAAAGACATACTTGATTCATTTCGATTTAAAGTGAACAAAAAATCTTCCATTTGCATTTTTAAAGATTTGAATGTAAGTTTCCTGATGTAAGTTTATCTGCTATTGTTCTATTTGTGTTTCCTTGTAGACGTGATAGAGGCTCTGTCAAACCCGATTCGATACGTCAACCTGCTGGAGCAGCGTTCCAAGCAACTGGCCGCTCTGACGCTGGAAGATGGAGATGACGAAACGCAAACGGAGGTAAGAACAATTGAAAATACAACGCAGTTAGTTAGAATTCTTAAACAGGCAGTGTTTACGAATTCCAAATGTAAAATTCAAATCATGATATTTTTCAAAGAGGGATGTAACTCAAAACAACTACATTAATGAACTTGTGTGCCTGTTGTCATTTAAACCTCGATCGTGTCACCCATTTCATATCCACAGAATTTGAAAGTCAATTCACCTCATTTCTATTTTTATTTGGCACGTTTTAGAATGAAGTGGACAGTTTGGCCGACCCCAAATCAACATCGGTGGAGAACGGACTGAGCCCGGGCCCTGGACCCGTTTCGGGCCAGGCTCCGGTTGCAACCACGCCCAAATCTTCTACAACCAATCAGCAAGCAGCTTCGACAGGTAGAGACAGTGGAACCACTGTAAACCAGGGATGTGCAGACCTTTGTGTTTCAAAAACACAATTATCATTTTTAGACGTGTCTTTTATTGTCTTACCTTAACTTACTATCATTAATTTTATTGTTTAGGGATAAGTTGTGTGCTAAATCAGAATCCTTAGTCTCACTATCGCCTTCTGCCTTGAGGCAATAAAAATGCGTGCCTCATTTTGCATCTGCATATATTCACCACAGTAGTACGCTATATAATAATTGTATTAATAATATTCATAACATAATAGGGAAATTTAGCAATTTTGAAAAAGAAAATTCAGAAATCATGAATTTAAATAAGAAAAATAGTTATTTATTGATATATACTGTATATTTTTTATTTTAATTTTTCATAACCAGCCTTACCCGCCTCCCCTGACTGCTCGTCACTGCTATTCATGATGTAGGTAAATGATGATGACAATTTTCTACAAACGTTTCTTTTCTTGTGCTTTCCTTTAGATGCCTCTAAAGCCACAACAAAGACTGAAGATTTGGTGTTGATTGTTTTTATAGGTCAGTCCCACCCTCTTCCAGTACATTTATTAGGCTTTGTTAGAATATTAAAATTTGTCACTGCATATACTGTATAATTATATTTTATGAGTTTCCATTTGATTATTTCAATCATCACATTATCATTTTGATATTTTTGTTTGTTTAGTTGTAAATAATTTACCTCATGATTGTCCATATTAACTTATTGTTGTGTTTATTTCATTCAGTTTTTACATTGTTCTAGCGAGGTGCAGGCATGTGCCCACCAGGTTTGTTCTTCTTAGAGCCAGCACCTCGCTTTCTGATATATAAACTATAGCCAGCCATGTTGTCCCTTGTTACCCGCACAGACAGCTCATTCTTTAATACACAGAGCCATAGGATATTTTTTGTTTTGGATGACTTAGCTTAAAAAAATGTCAGGACCAGAACGAACACAGGAGAAAAGAGTGTTACGTTTCTCACAAGTTTTATTAAAGGAAAGAGGAAGGGCTGCGCCCACGATCCGGCGTTCGCTAGGCACGAGAAGCAAGTCGCTTTTGTACTTGGATTGTGATCCAAACACGGAAGTGGATCTTCCATAACGAGCGATGGCAGTGTCAAGGACAAAAAAACAGGTCAAAAACCGAGACAGGAGAGCAAAAACGTGGTCGGGGTCAGAAACGGGTCGTAAGCCGGAACGTTAGAGCAGACGTGGTCGGGATCAAAAACGGGTCGTAACCGGAGACAGACGGAAGCAAAAACGGGACAGGTGGGAGTCAGGATAAAAAAAGGCTTGCCTAGTATACAATGTGGTTCGCAGACGGACTGACAAAAGGGGACAGACAGGACTCGGTACAAGTACTGATCGGGAGCCAATCAGAGTCCGAGGCAGTTGGCGCCAATGGAGCGGGCACAGCTGAGTCACATCAGTAATCATGACATAAAACTTAACTGAAGCTCTCCGTTCCAGCTCTTGTTTCCCTTGTTGAAATCTTGCAGATCCAGGATGTTGTTTTGAGATGAGAGATAAAGCTTTCTTAAGTTAACATTGTGTACTTAAAATATGTATTTGGTTAAGTTAGTCAACTATAGGATTACAAGGCAAAGATGTGGCTACAGTATGCAAATATAAGCCATCTTGGATGGAAGTAGAGGTAAGAGCTTAAGTCCAAGCATGAATCCGGCCCAAATTTCAGGGAATTTAGGGCCTAAAATGTCTATCATTACGTCGGGTTTGGGCCAGGCCGGGCTTCTCTCTAGCTTACTTTTTTTTTCAATTGTCCACCTATCATTTGTTTTATGTTTGTTTTTCTTTGTGGAGGATGTGCACAGGGCAGCATGCACGCTTGTCGGCGCTGTCGGACACAGAGAAGAGGGGACGTGTTGGGGGGCAGAGTCGGCCCAAATCACCCTTACTTCCTCCTCCAAATCCTCACAAATAAAATATTCAGGCTCAGCCCTTCAAATCAGGTTGATTGGTCAGGCTTTGGTTGGTTCAGGCTATTATACCCACAAACCGGGTCAGGTCATGCTGGATTTTTTTAAGCCCAATCTTACCTCCAGTTTGAAGGCAATGGAACTCGAGGGCCTTGAGTGGGCCATCAAAGCCGCTTGCTGGTAATCATCCATTATGCCGTCTGCAGAAATGCCTGAGTACACGCTGGCCTGCCTGCAGCAGTCCAAAGTGTACCAGAAAGAGCAGCGACGTCAGTTCAAGGAGCTGAAGGAGCTGGTGAGGCGGCACCAGAAGAAGACTTCAGAGCTTTTGCGCGACATCAACAACAAGTACAAGAAGACTTCCAGACAGTGCAGCAAGAACGGGTGGGAAGGGAACATTTTGACCTCACCGAAATGCGGGTATTCATTACTGAAGGATGTGCGGATTTTTTTCAGGAACTCATCTTCTGAGGAGTCAGACGAGCGTCTCCAGACGTTGCGGTGTGAGCTGCAAAAGCAGCTGCTGGCGCTCAGGCAGGAGCAATACTACAGCCAAAAGTATCTGCAGAGGGAGCACATCAAAGCGGTGAGGTCCTCACTCGTCATGGCCGTGATGATGTATACCACATTCTGATTAATTCTGGATTCAACTTGAGCCAGGATACATCAGTGCCATTTACACAAGTGGAAGGATACAGAATCACTTCCATATTATTAAAATGCTTTTATTAAATGAACCAGCTTATTTTGTATTTGAAAACAACATATATTACACACTGCAGAAAAAAAGGATTCCATTGACAAAGAGTTTTGAGTGTCACTTTTCATATTTTTAGACATTTTAACCTGTTATTCAAGTCATATTAAACAAAGCTAATACGGTACTTATCACTAGTTATCCAATACAGTAATCCCTAATTTATCGCAGGGGTTAGTTTCCAAAAAGAACCCCTGATAGGCAAAATCTGTGAAGTAGAAACCTTTGTTTCTTTACAATTACTGAAACCAAAGCCCAAACCCTTTTCACGTGCTCAGGCACATTTGTTAAACAAAAACAGTACTGTATAAACTACTGTACTGTATTTTTCCCTCAAATAATAATAAGCAGGGAGACTGTTTAGCCGATCAGAATGAAGAACACTATACACAATGTAAAACCGTGAAGTAGCGAAATAGTGTAAGCAAACCACGTTAGAGTGAGGGATTACTGTATTGCAGATGTTTTAGCTAATTTCAAATTAGTTTTTATTCTTGAAGAGAAAAATATCTTCCTTCAACTGTGCCATAAAATCGCTATATTTGAGGACAATGAAGATTTTACTGGAGAAACAAGTTGAACATGCCTTAAAATAAAAGAATAATAACTAACAAAAATGGTCACTCAAAAGAAATAAGAATCCATTTTTTCACAAAAGTTGAAATTTTATGTTTACAATGAAATACTTATTACAAATAATCTTACAATATTTTATTTTATAAAAATGGCTGTTTTAGTGTGCCATTTATAAACATGATATTTCTTTTTTTTAATTCTCTATTATCTATTTCTTTGTGTTCACTTTTATTTGTGACGTTTTTTCACTTTTAAAGATTATTTCTTACTTTTTGCTGGTTAAAGGAAGGCATTTTTTCTTACAAATGCATGGCTGACACAGCTACCGGTGTATAAGTGTGTGTATGAATGGGTCAGTGTAAAGCACTTTGTAAAGCACTTTAGGAGGTTTCAGGTGACTTTAAAAGCGCTATATAAATGCAGACTGTTTACCATTTTAACTGTAAAAAAATCAAAAACTTTGCCCTTCTGATTTTTCTAAATACAACTTCTTATACTTTTACGCTAATCTAGAAGGAAGTAGCCATATATGTTTGTACAAGCTACTTCATGCAGTCCTTAATGCTTCTGGACCGATGTTTTGTGCTAGGTTGTTTATATGACAGTAAACATGTATTTTATCTACAACAGGCAAACATATTCCAAAAACAAGGTAGTGAAAGATCTATTCTCTCAGTTCCTGTCAAAAGTCATCTTTTTGGGTGGTTTTGAAGCTCATTACCAAATTTTATTGCCTCTCCTAGTTGAACGAACGACTCATAAGCCTGGCTGAGGAGGGCCACAGCTCTCAAATGAAGAAGCTCAAAGATGTGTGCAACAAGTAAGTGTAAAACCTGGATCTTGTTTTGGATTTCTTGAGATTGTGTTGGATTCGAGGGCGTAGTTTTTGCATGGACAGGGGGTGCGGGGGGATGGGGCGTGGTCCAACCAATATCGAGCAATTATGTTTTTTTTCTCCCACCAATATTATATGATCGCTTTAAATAAATGTACTATGTCCCCACCAATGCCAAGACCAACCCTACGCTCTTAGTTTGATGAATTTGTTTTGTTTTTTTGTCCAGTTCGCAGTGAAGCAGTTGTGTGAAATGTTTGTAGTGAGGGGAAGAGAGGTGTATTGAGCATTAGGGATAATAGATAAAGCTTATAACAGGACAGATAGGGATGCATTGTGGCCAGTGTTGAGGATATAAGGGTTGGGTGGCCTGGTTGCTGCGTCCTGTGCAAAGCTTGTTTAAGAATAGTAGAACTTGTCCGAGAGTCGGAAGTGAAGTAAGCAGATGATTTCCGGTAAGAGTGGGTTTGAGGTAAGGGTGTGTCATGTCACTTTGGCTGTTCAATTTATATATGGATAGAAACGCCTAGAGTCCAGGCCCTAGACATACCATTTGGAAATCGTGTAAAATACAATGTTTAGTTTTTCAGATTGTGATCAAATTTGCTGAGGTACCAGCAAGCTCACCTGTTTTCCAGCTAAGATGCTTATGCTACACTCATCTGCGGGAATTTTATTTAAAAAAATCAGACCACAATTTTAGTAGCACTTGCAGTGATTCTTTCAGTATGGAACAAAATGTTACTTTTCAAGATGGACCTAAACAGTCCGTACGGTTCAAAAAGCTCGCTCAATTTACTTTAAGTACTTCCTGGATTGGGATTTTGGGCGAATTTTACAGGAACACTAAGGGGTTATGGTAAATGCAGACATAAGTAAGGTAATTAGGTGTTTGAGAGGTGGTGAGGTAGGTAGATTGGAGGTTTTGTTGAATAGCTTAAGATTGCAGGAGCTAGATGGCTTTAAGTTTTTTTGGTTTGTATGTGGCAGCAGGTAGTGGGTTGGAGTAGGATCTGAAGAAGAGGGCAGGCAAAGGGTGCAAGGCAATGGGTGTGCTGAACAGCTTGTTGAAATAAAAAGATCTGAAAATGGATTCAAAGTAAGTATTGTGTGAAGGTGTGGTGGTACCAACACTGATGTATGGCTCAGATGCATGGGGTTTGAGAATAGATGTGTCAGGTTGGTAAAGGCGAAGTGGAATGAAAGAATATTTGGTGAATCTGATTGTGTTCTTGACCCTATCCTCTAGGGAAATATGGCTTCAGTATATAGATAGGTATATAGATAGACACTTTCTTCTTCTCAGTTGACTTACCCCTTTCATACATTGTCATGACAGATAACATTGAAACAAAGTTTTGTCTGCCAACACAGGGAGAAAAAGGAGTTGAAGAAGCTGATGGACCGGAGAAGAACCGAGAAAATCAACTTGGCCAAGACTAAAGAGAAACATCTAGCAGAAGAGTACGATTTCTCATAAATTAGGGCGATCGTCAAGCGCCGCTGTCTTCTATATATCGGAGTTTCAACTCACGCTTGATGTGTTGCTTTGAGAAGCTTTCACTGCATATGTGCTGGTTTTTGCATGTGTGTTCCAGAGAGAAGATGGAGATCAATAAGTCGTACGTCAATGAAGTGGTGCAGAACATCAAACGGGTGAGGCATGCGCAGGTCGAGTTGCACAATTTTGGTTTTATCAGCAATAGGAAGGAATGTGTGCGTATGTGCACTTTTGTGATCATAGCTGGAGGAAAAACAAGCCAAGCGTCAAGAGCAACTAGTGGAACAACACAATCATCTGCTGCAGGAAATCAATGAGCAAAAACCCAAGGTACCCACACACACACACAAGCACTTTAAAAACTTTTTAAATCAATTAGATTGACAAATATTATCGTCCGTATAAAACATTTAAAGGTGGTCTTTCATATAATCTACTGAAAAAAGGGAAATTATATGTTAGCCATTCATTAAAGGGACAGTGTTTAATATTTGACCGCTAGATGTTGTTAAACTGTGTAGTGAGACCAAAAACGAATGGTAAAAAGCACACGGAAGAATAAAAACTAAGAAGAATCAATGATACCAAACTGCACCATTTTTTTAAATTTTTTGCCAAGCTTTTTGCAAGCTTTTTTGGTTTCTTTAGGTACTCGTAGCAGCAAGATGGCGGGTAATAATGTCAGCTTATTCTAGGTGAGCCTTAAGACGTGTTATGCAAAAATACACTGTTACAATGTTACTTTTTATAAATATTAATAGATCCATACATTTGGATTTCTTTTACATAGAGGAATCCCTACCAAGTAGTCACTGCGATGTTTGTCTGGCATCTTGCTGCTACGCTGTGCTAATGTGGGACTGGTTTTTGTTCATATTAGGCAATGCATCAAATGAAATATTTCCCAATGCCCCTTAAAAGTCAAAACATTACATGCACGGTTTTGTGACAATATTGAAGAAAATATACAAAACTATGTTTTTCAAAAATTGCCAATTCTTTGAAAGCATTTTATCAACATTTGGCAAATTATTCATGAAAACGTGAAGAAAAAAAACATATATCAAATAATTTGATTTGACACCATTCATTCATTTTGAAATATTTGACAAAATGCAAAAAGCCACAAATGTTACATTGGGGGAAAAAAATCAATGATTTAAATGCTATATCATAAATATTTTCATATTGGAAAATACAAATACTACAAGAAATATATGAATTATTATTTAAGAAACGGGCTAATTGGATATGAGACTAAGCATGTAGAAATAGAATTTTTCAAATATTGAATAATTATAAATTGATAACATAACATTGTTTGACGGACAAACTTGTCAGACAAACTGTTATTATATATTACTACACATTGTATATATTTTTATTTAATTACATATACATTACTACTACACTTTCATTATACATTATGTTTATTTGTTCAAATGAATCAACTAATGAATCAATTCTGAAGTACTCAACTATGTTACTTGACATACAAATGTATTAAATAGAAATGCTATCCAAATTGTTCCAATATACCTCATTAAGGTCCACAAATAGGAAATTTGATATTCCCACATAGAATTTGAAATGGTATTACCCAAAAATAAATAGCTCCTTAGGATGATACCTGATGAGTTTATTCTGTTTTTAATATTTGATAAAGGAGATTATATAGGATGCCAGTTCGTGATGTTGACTATTATTACTCACTGTTGTCTGTTATTTAGACCATAAAGCACTGTTTACATCCTTGTCACAATTGGCCAATAATGTTGCTGTTCTTTGAATTCCACACCCTTTAGGGCGAATCTGCTTTTGTAACGTAAGCTATTTGATATAAAGAAAGGGCTCTTTTTTACGGCTTTTTAGGAGCAGATTTGGAATTAGGCAGTGTGAGTGTTTTTGTACAGTTCTCTCCTGTTTGTGTTCCAAGTTCAAGAATTAATTGATGTCTTCTCTCCTTATTTTGACAGCCTATTGAACTATGAACTTATCAACACCTTACTTTTTTCAAATTTTTCTTCACTTCTTATGTGATTCAGCTACAAAGTGCAATCGAGGCCGAGTTCCAAGAGAAATTTGACCGTTTGCCTGGTGAGATTCAAGACTTCCTGCAGGACAGGAGGCCGGAGGTCAGGGGGCAAAGCAGGTCCCGACCATCCACTCCCAACGAGATCCTCTCCGAGGACGACTGAAAATCATGTTCAGGAAAGGAAACGGATGAAGGCAGCTATCTGCAGACTGTTAGTTTGTGTACAATGAAGACTTTCATCATTATTTCCGAACAGGCATGCACTTATATTTCTCTGGTCTTTTAATATTTGCGGTCTTTTGTGTCCGCCTGATTTTACCTACCAACTAAACTGCAAACTTATTTCCTGCTTGCACAACTTTTATTCTGCCAAGCCACTTTTCAGTAAGGCCTGCCCATTGACCAATTTTAATCTGTCAATCAATCAAAATGTATTTGTGTAGTACTTTTCACGCAGCTAATTGCAACTCAAAGTGCTGTGTTAACACAATCAACATACAATAGGAAAAAGAAGGTCTCATCCACACTGATAGGATAGCAACAGGCAGCGCAAGAAGGATCTTAAGCCGGCTAACCATACCCTAGCAGTTAAACTGGTAAAAGCACCTTAAAATCAATCCTGAAACACAAGAGGAGCCAAATCAGTCATTTTTAAAACAGTATAATGTGATCTCCAGCCCACGTTCCACGAAATTTCGCAATAGCTGCAGGGTGGCAATATTCTTTCTGGGGAGACCAGAGAGCAGGGCATTACAATAATTTAAAGGGGAGGATATAAAAGCATGCGTCAGCACCTCCGTGTTTGCCTGAGAGGGAAATCTACCAGCTAAGAACAACCAGCCCAAGGAGCAACTGGTATACTTTACCTAGTGCCCATTCTAATTCACCTACCTACCTACCCACCTACCCACCTACCTACCTACCCACATACCTTATTTCTAACCTGCCTCTTATAACAAATCTGTTTTTGTTGCTAAATAAAGTACTTACAGGCCGAATTTGTATCTATCCCTGACCTATGAACCTATCTACCAATGTACCTGCCAGCCAATTGAAAAACTAACCAGCAGCTTTTAAGCCAACCAACCAACTTACCTACTAACCAACCTTTTTTGACAGACGCTAAGCCATTTCTGCTATGATGATCCTTTGTCTTTATTTACAAACTTTTATTTTGTTGGTTTGTTTGTGCATGCTTTAATTATTTGTTTGTTTATTATTATTATTGGGGTGGGGAGTTAAAGATCATAATATCACACTAGTGACGTGTGTTGAGGTTCGTGTCTGGTAAGGCACAGTCGTATTTTCAGATAAAGGAACTTACCGGTACATCTTTGATTGGCAGCGAAAGAAAGCAATATATAAACTGTAGCATAGTAGTAACTTAGTCTACGTAAGTCTGTGTACTGCACCTTTTGAATGAAAGCATCAATAGTAATCCTTCATGATGAAAATATGCCAGGCAACGAGGAAAATCTGCTGGATGACTTGACTTGCTGTTAGCTAGCTAATACTACCACTTACTCTACTACCGCTTACTTTGTTTGTGGGTAAGGTGTGCACCAAATCAGAATCCTTGGTCTCACTATCACTCTCTGCCATGAAGCAAGAGAATTGCATGCCACACTCTGCATCTGCAGACACTCAGCACAGTAATATCTTACATACTAATTGCATTAGTAATATTGATAATATAGTGTAAAAAATCAGAAATGTTGGGAAAGAAAATCCAAAAACTGTGAAGTTAATTGAGAAAGAACTAAATAAATATCGCTATTTAACTTAATTTGGATTTTATATTTCGCTATATCGCCCATGACTCCACGTCACTCCATCACACTAATTAAATCCTCAGACTCGAATCTTCCTATATGCATGGATTATGTTTTTCATTCAAGTGAATAGCGCCGCAGTGGTTGGCGCGTTTGCAGCACAGTTCTGAAGTCATAAGACTTGAAATGAAATGATCGAACCTTCCTGTGCGGAGTTTGCATGTTCTCCCCATGCTTCCGTGGGTTTTCTCCGGGCACTCCGGTTTCCTCCCACATTTCCAAAAACATGCATGCCAGGTTAATTGGCTGGTCCAAATTGTCCCGAGGTGGAAATAAGCGAGTGAGGTGTCTGTCTCTGTGTGCCCTGTGACTGGCTGGCAACCAGTTCAGGGTGTCCCCTCCCCACTGCCGGAAGATAGCTGAGATGGGCTTTGGCACCCCTGCAACCCCCTACTGAGGATAAGTGGTGCAGATAATAGGTGGATGGATGGATTGATGGATGGATGAATCAAATCAAAGGCGGTAGAAACACTTTGGAGGTTTACATATTTTTGAAACATGTCATGTTTGGAAAAGGTTTAGGTTTAAACTAATGTTATTATAATAGTCCCCCAATATTACCCAGCCCCCATCACCCACCCCCTTTGCACATTGCATGAAATTAATATTGCGTTTACTGTATTTACACGTCACATGGTGGAAACTTACTAATGCTGTCTTTGTTGCACTGACTGTTAGCCATTTTCATCACGTTGCTGCTTACATAACAAAACGAGAGACACTGAATAATGATGTCATTTCCCTGGTAAAATGTTTGAATTTTCCCTTTCTCTATGGTAGCAGCGGCATCCATGTGGACTTTGTTGCTGCCTCTGCATGATGTTTTCGTCTCGATGTTAAATTATATTTTCCGACGAAAGCAATCAATCAAAAAGTGAGAATAACGATAACAAAATTTTTCATGATTGTCTTTTTTGTAAGGATGTGAAAAATGAGGTCTTTGTACAATGGTTTAACTTTCCACTGCAACGTTTGCATGGAATATTTTTGATCAGCGCGTGTCCGACCTCAAAAATATTTTCCCCGCGATAAAATCGTCCGGGCATGTCCAAGTAATGAAGTGTATTATTTTATTTAATATTATCTTTACGATCAAAATCCTTGTTTGTACCGCAAAGGCGATTCTCATGAGCATGCTTTTGCTTTTTCATAGTTCATTGTTCTGACTGTATTTCAAAACAGCTTTGATTAAAAGGTTTAAACAAAAGTTATCCTCTTAAAATTATTTTAAGTCATAGGCAACTATGTTGGCAATTCCATTGCATGTGTTTGGATATACAAAATTGAAATCCAGTTCTTCATTTCGAAGTGTTGGCAGACATCAACAACAACGACGAAAACTACTAAAACAAAAGTAAACAAATATTAAAGGGCTAGTGTGTATTATTTAAAGATCAGATATTGCTTGATTGTGTCGTCCCACCGAAAACGAGTAGGGAAAAAAAGCACAAGGGAGAATCGAAACTATGGGGACTCAAAGCGACCAAACCGCACCATTCTTCTTCTCATTTTTCGCGAGGTTTTTGGTTTTTATATTAGCTTCCTGTAGTTGTTATTAAAAATAAATGCACATTTTTCGACCTACAAGTTTAGTAAAAAATGCATGTTTTAATAATTGTTCATGTTGTTTTGAGTATACCGGTAGTTTGATTCACTATTGTGTTATCTTCCAATAAATAAAGTTTTTTACGAGTAGGAGGCATTAAATTATACACACAATCCCTTTAATATACAGGGAAGGCTTTAAGTGGAAAGAGTAACTTATATGCAACCAGTTGAGGGTGTCCCCTGCCCACTGCCTGAAGATGGCTGGGATGGGCTCCAGCACCCCCGCGACCTCACTGAGGATAAGCTGCGCAGATAATCGATGGATGGATGGTGAGACTCATGGTGTATGTGATTGTGAACATTCATTTTAAAGTGCCTGATGGTGGGCTGTGACTCAATAAATTACCCTTAAAATAAAAAATGTAGGCGACATGGCGGCTGGGTGGTTAGCGCGGAACCCCACGGTGTGGAGGTTCACAGTTCAAGTCCATCTAATGCTGCCTCCCTGTCTGGAGTTTGCATGTTCTCCCTGTGCTTGCGTGGGTTTCCTCCGGGCACTGCGCTTTCCTCCCACGTTCTAAAAACATGCATATCAGGTTAATTGGCCGGTCCAAATTGGCCCTGGGTGTGAATGAGCAAGTGAGTTGTCTGTCCCTGTGTGCCCTGCACAACCAGTTCAGGGTGTCCCTTGCCCACCGCCCGAAGATAGCTGGGATGGGCTCCAGCACCCCTGCGACCCTACTGAGGATAAGCGGTGCAAATCGTGGATGAATAGATGGATGAAAAATGTTTAGCATCGGTAGGAAATGGAATTCCATCAGGTGCACAATTGTTATATTTTTGTAATATTAGCCGGCTCTTTGAAGTGAACAACAGGGGCCAACTCTCCACCAATCAGGAGCAGGCTCCTTTTCATGTCTTTCTTGTTTTTTCTTTTTTTCTTTCCTCTGTATTTTTTCCATTTATTTTTTCCTGTCTTTTTCCTGTCCGTTTGATTTTATTCACTTATTTTTTGTACTTCTTCCTTCTTTTTATTTCTTGTCCTGATTTTTTTCTCTCTTTTTTACTTTTTCCTTCCTTTTCTTTTCTTTTTCTCCTTTAAGCTCCAAATTCTATATATTTTTTATTTTCTCTGTTTTTATCTTTTATATTTCCTTTTATTTTATTTTTTCATTGCAGAGGGCTGAGAAAAAGACAAAAATAAATATTGTGTGTTTTGGTTACTTTGAGTCTCCGTGGTTATGTATTATTATTATGTGCTGTATAGCACTCATTTCTGGTTGCACAACCCAATACAGCGACATCTAGTGCTGAGTTCATACACACTGTACCTTTACAACAAGAACAATAAAAATCGGAAGAACCGTTTGGTAGTCGTGGCCTGAGCCAAAATAGCTTATCCTCTAAATATAGACGGAATTGCCTGGAGTGTTTCTACTTTTTCATTTTGACCAGCTGGTGGCGATAGTGAGCCACTCCTGTCATGTTTTTCACCCCAGAAGAAAAACACTGCCTCCCTAGCTCAGCTTCAGCACCAGTCGCTGTTCCTTCCTCCTCCCCACCTCCCGCCTTGGCTCTTCCGTCTTCCTGCCGTCGCCCCCCGCCTTCGCCTCCACTGCGGTACATCGGGCCGTTATTTTGCGGCGTCACCCCGCTTTCACCTTCACCTTCGCTGGCAAACGCACAAGCAACCACCGGACAACAACATGGACAACAGCGGCAAAGAGAAGGAAGCCATGCAGCTCATGGCCGAAGCTGACAAGAAGGTCAAAGCGTCCGGTTCGTTTCTAGGAGGAATGTTCGGGTAAATAAATGGCCGTTTTCCTCGCGTGTTTAGGCTCGTGGAAGGAAACGTCCGTCGAGTTCATCATTTATTGACATTCACCGACGTCCTCATTTAATGGCGTTTGTTAGGCTTTGATGTGTTATGCTTGTCAGTCACAACATGGTTGATCCCGCGGGGGGCGTTTGATTCCTCCTTCTCCGTCACTCTTACGTGGTTTGGGCCTGTCACGCACCACGTAAGGGTGGAAATGCGTGGGTTCCCCCCACCCGCATTCATTCGCTTCTGCGGGTTGCGTGTGCATCAAGTGGATTTGTTAGCCAAGCAGCGACGCTTCTGTAATGGATCATAAACGCGCGATTCAGAAAACAAGGAAGATGATGTTTCCCTGTTTAATCAAAACCATGGGCGTAACCAGCAATCTTTTAAGGGGGTGAAAGGGGTTATGCTCACCCCCCAAATTAAACCCAAGCACCCCCCAAAAGGATTGCATTTTAAAAACTTTTCTCTAATGAAGGACAGAAAATATGCAAAAACGTTAGTTAAATAATAAAAAAAGTAAAATGTGAACTGCTTTGAAATGGTTCAGTCCGTTTTATTCCGAGCACCGGCTCCGCTTCCGCTCGGATAGTGTCACTTGCTGCATAGCGGCAGAGTCTGTTGAGGCTCCTGCATATTACGGTGAGAATGTGTTATTATGGAAGCCCAAAAGGGCCATTATTAAATTTAAAAAAAATACATGCAATTATTAAAAACGGCCTTAAAACGAACATTCAATTGATTAAAACGGCCTTTTAACATACAAAAGACCTTAACTCAAGTGATGCCATGTTTATTTGTATAGCTTTGAATCACAATAAGTCTCAAAAAAACTCTAAACAATGGAAAAAAAGAAAGACAAATAACAAAAGAAGAAAAAGAAAGCCAAAAAATAGACATAGAAATAAAGAAAAAGAGTGAGAAAAGTAAAGAAACTGAGTGATAGAGAAAAATAATCACAAAAGAGAAAAAGAAAGGCAAAAGGAGAGCAAGAAAGAGAGAGATGAAAGCAAACGAAAAAAGAATGAAAAAAAGAACAAAAAGAAAATGAAGAAAAAGAAAGAAAGAAATGGTAAAGAAAGAGACAAGAAAGAAAAAGGAAAGAAAAAAACAAAAGGAAGAAAGAAAGAGAGGAAGAGAGAAACAATTCGCGAAATATTTCATTCAAAATGTCATCGTAATGGAATTTTACATGTCAGGTTAATTAACTGATCCAAATTGTCCTTAGGTGTGAATGAGAATAGAATAGAATAGAATATACCTTTATTGTCATTGTTACAAAATGGGTTAACATATTGTGACAACGAAATTGGGCAAGAAAGAGAGAGATGAAAGAGGGTTTTCTGTCCCTGTGTGCCCTGCGACTGGCTGGCAACCAGTTCAGGGTGTCTCCTGCCCACTGCCTGATGATAGCCCGGATGGGCTCCAGCACCCCCAAAGTAAAATATAAACAATAGCACACAAAAAAAGTTTTATTGTCTTACTTTTACTGTTTTAGAAATGAAGTCCTCACACAGTTCCTTTTGAATAAACGCATCAATCGATCCACCGATATAAAAAAAAGTCCTAGCCAACACCATGACTAAAATTGTTTGGGCTTAAATGTGCGCCATATCAGACTCATTGGTCTCAATAATGCCCTCTACCATGAGGCAAGAGAATTGCGTGCCTCACTCTGAATCTGTAGACGTTCAGCACAGTAATTGTATTAATAATCTTCATGATATACTGTAATCCCTCGCTATAACGTGGTTCACCTTGCTCTGTCATGCTGCTTTTCATCATTCATTGTGTTTTGCATTCTGATTGGCTAAACAGCCCGAGAAAAGTAGGAGAGTAGAAAAAAAATTAAAAAAGCATATTTACAGGTATGGTTAAAGTACTTGTATTTGTTAAAGTAATGCTTGGGCCTGTAAAAAAGGTTTATTCTTTGGTTTCAATGTAAAATAGAGTGTGTAATTATATAACAATTGGAAAAAGGTTTTTGCCCATCACGGGTTCGTTTTGGAACCTATCCCCCACGATTAATGAGGGTTCACTGCATTGTTAACATTCAATCCCAAAGATATTCAAAAATGGTGACATTAGATGAGGAAGAGCTTTAAAACTGATTAAATATAGCCATTTGAAATAATTCAATTTTATATTTCCACGATGGCAAGTGAGGTATAGCCTCCTGTGATTGCATGTAACTGTCACGTGGCGTGGTGGAGTGGAAGGGGTGACCGGACCAGAACGGAGGCAGGAAGGGAGAACTCATATGCGTTGACGATCATAAGTTTTATTTAACAAAATAAAAGTCGCCCAATACTCCGGGACCAAAACAGAACAATACAGAGTTCCTCCGGCACGAACTCAACAGGACAAGGCATAACAGACGGAAAATGTTTAAACCTAAAACAGGACAAGGCATAACAGACCTGGGATTGTGTAATGAGCCAGCGCCCGCCAAACCCAAAATCCAGCCTTAAATAGCAGACCAGCAATCAGCTGATCTGCTGCAGCTGAGTTCGGGGGCGCGGCAGACTGGTAGCCATGGCGACCGTGACAGTAACAGCCCCAATTACACAACAGAACAGAAATGTTTTTGGGGTTTCAATTATTTATAATTGACTGGTGATTTTCATTCAAGTATCTATTCTTCCTAATCAGTGACAGTGATAACCGAAGATGCTTCCATACATGTTTTGAGAATTAGGGAGAAAACGACAGTACCCAGAGAAGGACATGAATATGCCCCGAATAAAAGGTGGTGCGTGGAAATTAACAGCGAACACTTAAACTTGACAACCATGTCAAACATTCATCCACTATGCCACCTCATGTAGTATTCACACTCAGTTTACTCCCACGAGAACACTGTGACGTTTACAGGATCTGTAATTAGACACTGGCCTCAAAACAGTTTAGAGAAATGGGTCGTACTGTTTTTCAATCCCAGTTATTTGTTTGTAGGAATCTCATCTCGTTTCCTCCACACATGTCAATGGAAGGTGAAAATCACTATATTTGTGCAAACTATGACTATGCGTTTTGTGTGTGTGCTTGTACACGTTACAGTGGAAACCACAAGGTGGAGGATGCCTGTGAGATGTACGCTCGAGCAGCCAACATGTTCAAAATGGCAAAAAACTGGAGTGGTAAGAAAATGCTTGCACAAAAACAAACAAACAAACAAACACACGCTCACACACAATTCCCGGGTGGCCATTGGATTGATGTTTACGGTAATGTGCTGATTGTGTTAAAAGACAAAATACATGCAATGATTATGTTGTACAAGGTCTTTTGAGGTGAAGCTCGGAAATTGATTTGAATGGTCTTATCAGCGGCACTGCTTATTGAGAGTGAGATTAATGAGCTAACCAGCCCTCATTATTTGTGTCCTCATTATGTTAGCTGCTGGCAATGCCTTCTGCCAGGCGGCCCGGCTCCACATGCAACTTCAAAACAAACTGGACTCGGCCACCAGCTTTGTGGACGCGGGGAACGCATACAAAAAGGCCGACCCACAGGGTGAGAAGCGCCACCTTGACAGTTTTCTGGTGGAAACGTGTGTAAATGTACGTCGTTGCATTCCCTGCAGAGGCCATCAACTGTCTCAATCAAGCCATCGACATCTACACCGACATGGTGAGTGTTTATCTGATTGGTGTAATGTGATCTTGCCCCCCTGGACTCTCTCAGCGTACATTTTTTTTAAATTCTGCAACAGATGCAAGCTTTTGATATTTTTGGGGGGGAGTCTGGCGAGCAGGGAATTATGATAAACTAAACAATTATGAGATAAAAGCAAGCATCAGTACTTCTGTGTTAGGTTGAGAAAAAAAATGACTCTTACTGTATTATCCAGCCATCCATCCATTATCCGCACCGCTTATCCTCAGTAGGGTCGCGAGGGTGCTTAAGCCCATCCCAGTCATCTTCAGGCATTGGGTAGGGGACACCCTGAACTGGTCGCAGGATACACAGAGACAGACAACATGCTTGCTCATTCACACCTAGGGACAATTTGGACCGGACAATTAACCTGAAATGCATGTTTTTGGAATGTGGGAGGAAACCGGAGTGCCCGGAGGAAACCCACGCAAGCACGGGGAGAACATGCAAACTTCACACAGGAAGGTTTTATGTCACGACCTCAGAACTGTGCCGCACACACGCTAACTATTGCGCCGCCGTGCTGCCTCCTTTTATATATCTATTTTTTTCCCCTTTTTTTTGTTTGTTTTGTCTTTGTTTTTGTTTGCTTTTAGTTTTTGTGATTTAGATTTTCAGAGGTTTGTATGTTTGGGGTGGTTGCCTCTTTTTGAATATTAAGTATATTGTATAATTGAGAATATTGAATATCACGAGTTTTTATTATCTATCTTTTCTTTGCAATGAGGAAAAAAAACATGTACGATAGCCTGTTATGTTGAACGATTGTGTCCATCAATAAAAAAAAATAAAAAAAAGATTGATTGGAATGATAAGCAAAAATACATGAACCTTCTCATGAACGTGCATCTGTTATTACATACTTGTAAATCTAGAAATGTGCATTTATTTCACATAACAAGAGCCTCATCTAGAGGGTGATGACCCATCTTACTGCTACGGGTACCCAAAAACAAAAACCCAGCAAAAGGCTGGGCAAAAAATAAAACAAAAATGATGGGGTTTGATCACTTGAGTCTCCGTTGTTTGTATTCTTCCTACTGCTTTGTAGCAATTGTTTTCGGTTAAACTGCAATACAGCGACATATTTTGAGATACTCTCTCTACAGTTGTCGTTGCTTTCAATAACATTTTGAACGTTTTGATGTGTCTCCTGCAGGGTCGCTTCACTATTGCAGCCAAACATCACATCACCATCGCAGAAGTCTACGAGTCTGAGCTAGTTGACATTGAGAAGGTCAGACCACCGCAACACATTATCAATGGTTTTTGCATAATTTGCAACGTTTGCACCCTACAGGCCATCGCCCACTACGAGCAGGCAGCAGACTACTACAAAGGCGAAGAGTCAAACAGGTTCGTTTCCCAGGCACAACGGAAACACACAAGCTCTTCCGTTTGATTCTTTCTTTTCAGCTCGGCCAACAAGTGTCTGCTGAAGGTGGGGCACTACAGCGCCCAGCTGGAGCAGTACCAGAAGGCCATTGAGATCTACGAACAGGTAGAGAAAAAAACAATGTCACATTGAAAAAAAGCCACTTCGGTTCATCGTTTGTGCTCGTGTGTGCTTGCCCAGGTGGCCACGAGCACCATGGACAATCCTCTGTTGAAGTACAACGCCAAAGAATATTTCTTCAAGGCTTCGTTGTGTCACTTCATTGTGGATGAGCTCAACGCTAAGGTTACATGTCAACCACTGCACACAAACACAACTATCTGCATAATTGTAGTATTTACGCACAGATGTTCATGTGTGTGCAGCTGGCCATTGAGAAGTATGAGGAGATGTTCCCAGCGTTTTCTGATTCAAGAGAGCTGAAGCTCTTAAAGGTAAAACAGATTTATGTGGTGTAGTTTTTTGTATTTGTTATAAACAAAGACCTAGACTTATCGTGGTCATATTTCAGGATAAATAGGAAACTAAACGTGTGAATGCAATGATTACCATTACTTTTTAAATAACTGTAGTTTAAGATAGCTGGGATGGGCTCCAGGACCAAGGCCAAAATTGTGTTCTTGGATTGCTAGGAAATAATCCCACAGACTGAAGCGTGAGCCTCTTTCTTACACCTTTTCCTAGATTTCTGATTGGAGGATAGAATGAAACACGTGCATGTAAGCGCATTCTGATTGTTTAGCCAGGATTCACATATTTAAATGCAGTGTATAATCACTAGATGGTGTGCAAGTATAACAAATGATACATCACAGCAATTTATTGTTTGAAAATAGATAGGAGTCTTGAGAAAATTTCCAGTGGCCTCCAAATTTTAGAGACAAAGATCCTTTGGCTTGGGAAGCTTATGCTCCTGTCCTTAGATTGTATGGGTTAGCCGAAAGGAGTTCCGTGCACCTGTTTAGTAACAGATAGGGAGCCCACCAGTGGCCTCCAGGCTGTAGAGACAAAGTTCCTTTGGCTTGAGAAGCCTACTCTCCTGACCCTAAAGGCGTTTGTGAAATCGTAAAACCACACACTTTTTGAGCACCATAGAAATATAAACGTAAAAGTATATCTTGGATAGAATATAGTATAAAAGGCACATTTAGACCATAATTTCCCTTACAGTCAAACATCCTTTTGAATCATGCACCCATAATGTCTAGCATTTATTTCCGTGTTGCTACACGAGGGGATATAAAATGAAAACAAGGCTCTGTGCCTGAGGATTGTAATGACCTTGCCTTGTTGTGTTTTTTTTATTCACAGAAATTACTGGAGGCGCACGAGGAGCAGAACAGCGAGGCGTTCACCGAGGCGGTCAAAGAATTTGACTCGGTGTCGCGATTGGACCAATGGCTGACTACCATGCTTCTGCGCATCAAGAAGACCATCCAGGGTGATGCTGGAGACCTTAAATAGAGCACAGGATATAGAGATTAAATGAGGGCGGTACGGAGCGAGGCTGGGGTCCTCTATGGTCACGAGCTGAACTTGTACATATCAGGCTGCATGTGATCTCCAACAAGCTAAGCTTCACTCGTAGAACATCCTTGTGTTTCCTTACTCACATATGCACACACACACAGCATTGTATCACTGAGAAAGTATGAAGGGAATCGCGTGAAACTGTGTGCTGCTTATTTGATGGGGGAAGTAAAATGATCTAAACAATATACAGTAAATGTTTGAGGATATTCAAGTGTCTATTCATATTTTTTTTATATTGTGCTGTGTGTTTGTATTTTAACTTTGTTCCGCTACTACATGTGCTTCCTTTTTGTTTGTGTCAACTCCTCAGTTCCATCTGGCATAGCAACAACCGTTTTGAATTCTGGTTTGTGCATGTCTGTGCTCATGTTGATGTTGTCGTGCAAACGTGAGGAAAAAGCACACGTGCCTGTAGTCCGGTATCATTTATGTGCAATTGGTCAAGACGTATCTTCAAATAAAAATATCAACAGGCATGAGAACGTGTTTTGGATTTGTTTTCACTCCATGAATTATATTTACGAGAATAAATATGAATTATCTTTGAATATAACTGTCATGACCAGAACGGAATCAGGACCCAAATGCGTAGCGTTAACCACAAGTTTATTAATAGAAAGAGGAAGGGCAGCGCCCGCGATCCGGTGCTCGCTGGACGCGGGAAGCAAGCCGCTCACACAAACGGATCGTGATCCGAATACGGAAGTGGATCTTACGGAGCGGGAGATGGCGTGTCAAGGACGGAAAAAAACAGGTCGATAGCTAGGACAGGAGAGCAAAAACGTGGTCGCGATCAAAAACGGGTCGAAAGCCGGGACGGGAGAGCAAACGTGGTTGTGGTCAAAAACAGGTCGGAGCCGGGGACAAACGGGGAGATCAGGAACGGACAGGTGGAAAAACGTGTGCAAAAGCTGCCAACTGATCACGTTTATAAGGCTTGTGAATAAACTGCTTTCGCCTATGCAATTCAGCTATATCCCGGTTGACGTGAGGTGTAACAGCAACTGAGGGTACGTATACAGATATCAAAGTGTAAACGACAGATTTAAATATTGCCCACATTTCTTCAATATTCCCACAATTATCAAATAAGAGATACCAGTTGACACTGGACAGAAAGTATCTCATGCCATGTAGATCACAGTCTTTAAAATTTATGTAATTCTGAGCAGTGGTGTCTTTTTTAAGAGCCAGGTTAAGTTGGAAAGTAACAGAATCGTGATCACTGGTAAAGAAACTCGGCCCAACGTCAATGTTTTTAATCAGATATCTGTCAGTAGAAAACACAAGGTCTAGTACATTGGACCCCCTGGTTGGTTTATCGACATGCTGAAAGAAACCTGCATTTGAAGCCAACTTTTTGAACATTGAAGTTAGATTAGTATCAGAATTTTGAAGAAAACTGTGGTGAAGGTCAGGAAAGTTAAAATCACCCATAAGTAGAATTTGCAATTTAGTATCAAAAATAGAATTCAGATGTTCGAACATAGCGACGTTGGCCTGAAAAGAGCTCAGACCAGAGCGATATACAAGCACTATTCTCAGCTTCACCCCAGAAATAAGAATATCACAACTCAATAACTCAATTCTATCGAATTGATAATTAGCGACAGAAAACACAGATATACCATGAGAAATCATGAGCAAAACTCCTCCATGTTGAGTATGTTTTCGGTCAGTTCTAATGGTATGATATTTCGCTATAGTTGGCCCTGTGTCACCAGCGGAGTACCAAGTTTCTGTAATTGCCAAAATATCAGGGGTGTAGAAATTGATGTACGAGACCAAGTCATCTGCCTTCGAAGTCAAACATTGGGCATTAATGAGATGAATCAAGGGGCTGTTCGATAAAGGCGAAGGCGACCTTAGGCATTTCCCGGCTTGACAATAACCAATGTAACCGCGGTGTACGTGTCCCATCAAAGATCCACATTCACGCTGGACTGGATGATGAGGTTTTTATTATTACAGTTTCTGCAAATGGATGATTCAGATTCAGATTCAGATTCAGATCTACTTTATTGTCATTCTAGTACACGTGTATACAGAACGAAATGTCGATACATCTGACCCGCACAGTTTCCTCGAATGTACAGATATAAGTAAAAGTTGTATTGTATTATGGCTACGTATAGTATTTTACCATACCATAGTGCCGATAGTGCAAGAGGAGTAGCTAACCAGATGTGCAAAATGGGCATTCAGGTTAACAAGTCAGGTAAACAGTAACATTAACACTGTAACAGTAACGCTGTAAGTACAATAGTGCAGAGAGCAAATGTGCAAGGAGTGGCAAGCTATAAAGAACTGCCAGTAGTGCAAAAAGTCAGATTAGCAGCCGTTAAGATTTAGGTTAACTATATGTTAGATTGACCATTTAACAGTCTAATGGCCAGGGGGACTAGACTACTGCGGAACCTGGTGGTCCTGCACCGCACACTGCAGTACCTCTTCCCAGAGGCTAGCAGAGTGAACAGTCCATGATGGGGGTGAGAGGGGTCCCCGATAATGTTTTTAGCATGGGATAGGCAGCGCTTCTGGCCAATGTCCTGAATGGAGGGAAGTGTAGTCCCGATTATTTTCTCTGCTGTCCTCGTTACCCTCCTCACACTACCCCAGTCGGTAGCGCTGCAGCCTCCACACCACACAGAGATACAGCTGGTCAGGCTACTTTCTATGGTGCCCCTGTAGAATGTGATGAGGGAGGGTGGGGGCAGGTGGGCTCTCCTCATCCTCCGCAGGAAGTACAGGCGCTGCTGTGCCCTCTTAACCAGTGATGCAGTGTTCACGGACCAGGTGAGTTTGTTTGTAATGTGCACCCCTAGGAACTTGATACTGCTGACAACCTCCACAGCCTTGTTGTTGATGCAAAGTGGGG
Organism: Urocampus carinirostris; assembly: GCF_059441175.1. Taxonomy (NCBI): domain Eukaryota; kingdom Metazoa; phylum Chordata; class Actinopteri; order Syngnathiformes; family Syngnathidae; genus Urocampus; species Urocampus carinirostris. Next base: position 16,948,360 of record NC_142361.1, read on the forward strand.
CATGGTTGGGCTGGTTTTTCCTAAAGTCGACTATGATCTCTTTAGTTTTGTCAACATTCAGGACCAGGCTGTTGTCCCTGCACCAGGCCACCAACTGCTCCACCTCCTCTCTGTAGGCCAGGTCGTTGTCGTCCCTGATGAGGCCCACCACTGTTGTGTCGTCAGCATACTTCACGATGTGGTTTGTGGCGGACCTAGGGACGCAGTCGTGTGTCATCAAGGTGAACAGCAAGGGGCTCAGGACACAGCCTTGGGGGGAGCCCGTGCTGAGGTAGATGACATCTGAGATGTTCTGAGTCACAACATTAGCTTTTCTGCTGGCTTTGATCTCTTTGATCTCATTGCAGTTCTCTCTGGTAAGACTGCCAACAAACCCCGCCTCCCGGTCACATGTCAGAAGCCAAAACCAAACCCCACCCCATACCAGCAGATGGCACTGTTGGACTCATCATTGCAGGACATTTACCAAAAACTATACACATATTTCAGCAGGATTTTTAATAAAATAAAAGTTATTATTACACCCGTTACATACACCCCCCTGAAATTCTGCTAAATATGGGAGTGCTACACTAAACGGAAAAAAAATCACATGTCAAAAAGGCAAATACTGATGAAAAAAAGGACACGAAAACTGGTACAGTATTAAAAGGAACAAACTGAAGTGCATGTCAGTTCTGAAACTCTCCCAAAAAGGAGAGTGAAAAGAAAGGAGGCAATCAAACTCCTAATTAAGCACAGTCTCAAAGATGCCTGTTACATCTCTGAAATATCAAACATTGTTCCTGTAGTTTTAAGTGCTCACATAGGCACAATTCGTGTTTCTTGCTCAAGCTTTGTTACTCAAACTGAAAGTGCATCTCTAAAGATCTTAAACAAGGAACTAACAGATATTGCGGACACAGAATTGTCACCTACAAATTGGTCATTCAGCTGACAAATAAGACGACTCGGAGGCCTGATGGACTGGCGGACCCTAAGATCATAACGGCTAGGTTGATTACAAATAACCTGAGCTTGAGGGTCTGGGACAGTCAAGTCTAAACAGTCAGTATCAGGGGAGACAGTGTCCGGATGGTCAGTGTTCAATGGGGTCTCGTCTGGGAGGACAGTGTCTGGTGGGCCCATACCCAGAGGGATCATGTTTTCAGAGCACCGTGATGGGCTTTCCGTATTTTCACTTGCAGTATGGTCAACATCTTGTTCGGGGATGTGCTGACTTCCTTGACTGGATGTATCGACTGTGAGAGAGTCAGACTGGACATCAGATCTGCTGTCTAGTGAGTTATCCTCCACCTCTGAATAAACTTGCTCTTCACCTGACTGTATCACCCAGTTTACTGTACGGACATCACTGCCTTCGACTGCGTCAGGTAAATCAGGACATACATCACTTCCGTGCATAGCAGTATCACACCCTAAGTGTTCAGATTCGCTGGCCAGATCTCCCTCACAGGGCAAGCATATCAAAGAGCTTTTCTTTTCACTTTACATTGACTGGGCTTAAAAAGGACAGGGCAACAAAAAAAAATTGAATGAGTAAGTGAGTTGTCTGTCTCTGTGTGCCCTGCGACTGGCTGGAAACCAGTTGAGGGTGTCCCCTGCCCACTGCCCACTGCCCAAGGATAGCTGAGATGGGCTCCCTACTGAGGATAAGCGGTGCAGATAATAGATGGATAGATGGATGTTCCTGTTCTCTTTTTCATGATACTCAATTTGATAATTTTACTCCAAATTATTGAACATAGATTTACCATTCAAACCGATATCAACCTTAGCTTCACTTTTCCCAACAATTATGCATGCTCGTTCTGTACGAGAGAAGACCAGGAAACCAATCAACCGAATCACCCGAGATTTTAATCCTAACAGCAAAAAATTGTAAAATGGTAAATGGTCTACATTTATATAACGCTTTTCAAGCCAATGAAGTCCTACCAAAGCGCTTTACAATGTGCTTCACACTTACCCATTCACACACACACACTCACACACCAATAGGGAGTCTGCCTTGCAAGGCGCCTGCCTGCCTATTGGGGGCATTAGGGATTCAGTGTCTTGCCAAAGGACACTTCGACATATAACACGGAGGAACCTGCGACCTCTTGATCCCAAGACGAGCCTTCTACCTCCTGAGCTAATGCCGCTGAGACAGTATCAGGGGCTCGGGTCCCTCTCAATACAAACTGTGCTTCCCTGTGGCCATCAGGGAGAGACACTTTTTCCCGAGGAACCTCAAAGAGTTATCTGTACAATATTCAAATCAAGTCAGCAAAACACAACCCACTCCCATTTTATTGGTTACATGACATCTGCAGTCTGTTTCTTAAGATGCTTATTGGCTCTTCTCCGGCAGTCTCAGATGATGCCCTTTCTTGCGTACGTGACTGGCTGGGGTACAGTTCCGTAAACACCACACCATCTGGCTTTTCAGGAGCGGGGGATTCTTCGCTCGATCTTGGGCCCCAACATCGTCAGTTTTTGTTTTGTCTGTCTAAGCCTCAGAAATAACTTTAAAACAGCACTATTCGACTTATTTGCAATACAGCTTTGAAATATTAAATAACAGTTAGCATAACACTACATGTCTGCACAAAATAATAAAACCCTTCACTGTCTCTCGTTGTATTTACCACTTGAAGAAGTACACATAACACACTTATACACCTAACAATGGAACTGAAGGCCACTTCTCACTATAAAGTAAAACACAACTGAAGCCACATTAATTAGGACAAAATAAATTAAGAAATTCTATAATTATGCCTCAAGTGGGAAGTGGCATATTTGAATATTGCAACAATAGTTTGGTTTGTATGAAAATAAATTAACTTACAAAACTTGTTATTAATACAATATGAAATACATTTCTTTCTGTATTTTTCATTCTTCTTTGAACTCTTCACCCCTTGCAAAACCTCTGCACAAAAATATTGTGTCATTCTTATTTAGTCCTGTTGGAGGCAGTAGCGCCCGTAAGAAAGCGTCTTAATATTTTTAGGACGCCAAAGAAGATCGTGGCTGCTTTCCAGTTCTTCACGAGCTGTCGTTTCGGTTTCCTAGCACCTACTTTTTTGGCTTGGTGCTTTTATTTCCTGATATTTTTGCTTTCCAACTTGTTTTATTTTCTCGTGGAAGAAGGAAAGACAACAACCAAAAAGGAAAGATGCCGCGAATCATGATAAAAGGAGGCGTTTGGCGCAACACGGAGGTACGTGGATTGGGATAGCATTGTGCAAACTCGGCTAGCTCCAAAAGAGTATGCACGGAAGCGCAACCTAGCTGAAAGCTAGCTATAAATATAAAGAGACCAATGTCCTATAACATGCTTAAATTCTTTTTTATTCGGGAATGAAAAATACTTCTGATATAATGTTTTAATTTGAAATTCGATAACGTTAAGAATTTATGTAGAATACAGTAAAACATCCTGCATGCTTTTGTAAAAGAAGCCTGAGCAAACTGTCGAGATGGTTATAATAAATCGATGTATTTAAATAATAATTTACACATAAGTTTTCAATTTCCAGGATGAAATCCTCAAAGCAGCTGTGATGAAATATGGCAAAAATCAATGGTCCCGGATTGCCTCTTTACTTCACCGTAAATCAGCCAAGCAGTGCAAAGCCCGATGGTAAGTGTTCCCTTTCTTACACATTTTGGTATACATTGCAGTCTGGTTTAAAATGAGGCACAAGTGGTACCATTGGATTAGTCCTCTGGTCCTCACTCGATCAGTGGCAATACACTTGCTAATAGACAGTGTCTCCCATTTCTCCTCAGGTATGAGTGGCTGGATCCCAGTATCAAGAAAACGGAATGGTCCAGAGAAGAGGAGGAGAAACTTCTCCATCTTGCCAAGCTGATGCCTACACAGTGGAGAACCATCGCACCCATCATAGGACGCACTGCCGCTCAGTGTCTGGAGCACTACGAATTCCTTCTGTATGTTTGCAATCCACCCGTCACGCCACATGATGGTAACCCCCTCTCACATCCTCAGGTTTTTTCATGTTTTATTTTAGTGACAAGGCAGCACAGCGAGACAATGAGGAAGAAGTGGGAGAGGACCCCAGAAAGTTGAAACCAGGAGAGATAGACCCAAACCCTGAGACCAAACCAGCCAGACCAGACCCTGTGGACATGGACGAAGGTACACAAACCTGGCTGAGGACAGTTGTCTAACTATTTTTCTATGTGCCCAGTTTGAGACTAGTGCAATTCATGCCACGTTGCAGAAGGAAGTATAATAAGAGCTATTGACAGACTTTAAGCGTTATTTTAAAATCCTTCCCCAACTCGAAGCACTTCCTTATTTTCACAACTATGAAGCCCACCTAAAAGCTTTTTTTTTTTATTTTCTTTTTTTCCAAAAGCTGACCATGCGCCTTAGGTTACAGTGCGCCTTATTGGATTATTATTGAGTCGCAAGCTCTCGCAACTAAGGCAAGCAGCCGCAGACTAGATTTTCCCCGGTAGGCGAAGTGGTCCGCGGTGTATGCTCGGATATATATACCAGCGTTTAATTTCCTAACCAATGTGTCAATCATCATTTGAATCGTTCACTAATGGCTAAAGTTATTCGGAGGTAAAGGAGGCGGGTCCTTTTTAACAATTACAGGCTCGCATAGGCGAAAGCGGGGCAAAACAAAGCCTGCAATTGGCCGAAAAAGATAGAAAGAAAGAAAACATTTTTTCACTAATGTAGTCTGTATTTGTAAACAGGGATTTTTGGGCTAAACAGACAGCTAGCAACATGCCAGCAAAAAAAGAAATTAGAAACTAAGAAATTGTTGGCATTTCTTGAATCCCAAGAGTTTAACCATCCTAATGACACGTGGAATGACGCATTTGTGTGATTGGTGACATTGTACAGACACCGTGTTCGTACGTGTCTGAGACACATATTTGCTTGTTTGCGCGTCGTCGGAATGTTAAGGAGTTAATAAATTTGACTGAACTATCTGACTGTTTTGTTGACGTTCCCATTGTAACGCCTTATAGTCTGGTGCGGCTTATGTATGGAAAATAAAGGACAAAATACTATTTTTGGGGGGTGCGCGTTATAACCTGGTGCGCCTTATTGTGGTGAAAATATGGTATTTGGAATTCTGACCGTCTAACAAACTGTCCTTCATAACCCTTGTGGGAATCCCACCCCCGCTGCTAATCCCAAATTACACATGAACAAAAATTCAGTTTTATTCTGAAGGCCAAACTCTGCCTTTACACCCTCTTTAAAAATTTTAAACTCATATTTGAATACAAATAACTACTTTCAGACATTAAATAATGCATGAAGCTGTACAGTGAAAACCCTGGCAATTTTTTAAAAATTCTGCTTTTAAAAAGTCTCATCTTTTAAAATTTGGGCTGAAAAGCCATAACTCTGCTTTAAAATTATTTTAAATCCCTAATCTATCTTTTTAACCCTAACCTCCCATTAAGGTGTAGATTTTGACCGCCGAAACGTATTATAAAACCCAACTCTGGCTTTAAACATTACTTTTAAAGCCTTCCTCTTGCTTAAAGCCCTCATTTGAAAACAGTTTTTTATGTTTAACTAAATGTTTATACACACACACTATAGATGTGCAAATGTGTTTATGCCCACATCGACTATACAATTTCATATATGATGCGGCTGACAAACTCACTTGATTTTATCTTACCACAAACTTTTTTTCTTCCTTTGTTTTCATTAACCTATATTACTTAACTAAAATGTTTCCAGATGAACTGGAGATGTTGTCCGAGGCCAGAGCTCGACTGGCCAACACGCAGGGCAAGAAGGCCAAGAGGAAGGCCAGAGAGAAGCAGCTTGAAGAAGCCAGGTCCAGTTGTTTTTTGTTTTAGCTTTTGGTTTTTCCTTTCAACTGTTCATGTTAACTGACGGATTCTGTTTTTGTTCATTTGCAGACGTTTGGCGGCACTGCAGAAGCGTAGAGAGCTGAGAGCAGCAGGCATCCGCATTGGGAAAAAGAGGAGGAAGAAGCGCGGTGTGGACTACAATGAAGAAATCCCCTTTGAGAAGAAACCTGCTTCTGTAATCCAACATTAACTTGAATTTTTTTCTCCACTGAACATTTCTGATTTGATAGGACCGATTATTGATGTGCAACTGTCCATTTATGCTTTAATGGAATCATTAAAATTATTTAAATTTGCTGTAATTTGAAGTGTAAAAATATAATGCAAGCATTCAAACTCCTAAACTTTGGGGGATATTTGTAATGTATGTTATGCATCGACAGGAACAGGATGTTATAGAAGCAATTCTCTGTGCTTTCAGGGATTCTACGACACCAGCATGGAAATTTACGATCCACTGGCACCCAACTTTAAGCGTCTCCGCCAGCAGCACCTGGATGGAGAGTTGCGCAAGTGAGTTAGCATAGCTTGCATTATCCTACATCTGTGTTTTAATTAGTAAATTGGCCTCAAGCTTTATTTTTGTCTTACGAAAACAGCGAGCGAGAGGACCGGGACCGAAAGAAGGATAAGCAGAAGATCAAGAAGAAGAAAGAGAGCGACCTGCCATCTGCCATCCTGCAGACCAGCGGTGTGGCCGAGTTCACTAAGAAGCGTTCTAAACTTGTTCTGCCTGCGCCACAGGTAAAAACGTGCTGACATCATCATTTGAGGCAGATCTGGCAGCTCAGCAATGGGTTTCATGAGAGGGAATCTTTTAGGGACAGACAAAGCAATTAGAAAAAAATACAATAACCAAAACGGTTTATTTATTAGTATTGGGGGGCTGCAAACTGATTTCATCCTGACCAGATAATGATGGTTTCGTCTCCTTCTGGCAGATCAGCGATGCTGAACTGGAGGAGGTGGTTAAGATGGGCGTGGCCAGCGAGGTGGCCCGCCAGGCGGCAGAAGAGAGTGAGGGTGCGAATGGCGCCTCGTCAACCCTGCTGTCTGAGTACAGCATCACCAACAACATGAACACTGGGCTGCGAACACCACGCACGCCTGCTGCCCAGGACAGGATAATGCAGGTGAGCTTGTCTCTCAATAAACTACAGCTCTGATTTGAAGCCTAAACACAAACTTCAACCTTTCTCCTAAATACTTCGATCACCAGAACCAGCTTTAACACTGTCTTGGAACACTTATTCAACAGTGTTGGGCTCATTTATGAAAAAAAGTAATAAGTTATAGTTACTATATTTATAAAGTAATTCAGCCATGACCTACATTACTGACTCCAAAATGTAGCTCATTATTCTGAAGTATTTTGTCACAAATCCTCGTATATACTCACATAGAAGCCAACCCCCTTTATACTGCTTTCAAATAGTCCTATAATAATTCAAGTCATGTTTATTTATATAGCCCTTAATCACTAAAAACAACAAAAGGCTGTACAGACTACTATTACACCATCCCTTGATCTGAAACCTACGTTGAGGGCAAGGAAAAATTCATAAACCTGGGATCACTGGTAGACCAGTGTTTTTAAAAGAAATAGAAGAAAATGTGTACACGACCCAGGGAAGTAGTGAACCCTTTTCTTAGCTTCTGCAATCCTGTAAGCTTGCAAACAAACACACAGCCAATACACTCCATATCCATTTTTTCTCGCCTTAATCTATTCAAAGATCTTTCTGCTTTTCTGGGTAAGACATTCTTGATTGTCAATGCCTGGTGTAAAGCAATATTAGCTTTACAAATAAAACGGCTATAATCAGCACACCTTGGCCCTATTTATTTTTCCGCTAGTTTGTTGTTTTAGTAAAAGCCAAGCCACTTCCCCACGCGCTGCCTACCCTTTGCTACTGGTGACACACAACGCAAAATAATCTGACTCCCCGATTTATTCTTTTATTTTATGATTGTAAATTTGGCTTAATTGTGAGTATATATGGCAGGGAGAGTAACTGCCTGCGGCAAAATTCAGCCCTCCACCTGCTTGAGACAGCGCCATAAAAGCTGTATTCAGTTGTGTTTTGTATGTTTGTTATAAACACCCTTCAATAATTGCCCCTATGCATCAAATTGTGTATATGTTAACACTAAGTGAAGCAATACTACTTGAAAATCAGAGGACACTACGATTAATGATTTGCATTTATATGGTAGTTCAGTACAATAGTAACACACCAAGTACTAAAGACAGAATCACAAGATTTTATTAATAATGCGTTACTCTCTACAGGGTTATATAATTGCGTTCCAGGAACATGTTCATTTTTAGCGCGCTAGTCTCAACACTGTTGTTCCATAACATAATTACAGAGCACCTTTTTTAGACCCTAACATATTTTTCATTTTGATTTGTTCAGGAAGCTCAGAACCTGATGGCGTTGACCAACATTGACACACCGCTGAAGGGCGGCCTGAACACACCGTTGCACGAGAGCGACTTCACTGGCGTGACACCACAGCGGCAGCAGGTGCAGACCCCTAATACCGTGCTCAGCACCCCTTTCAGGTAACTGCTGAACAGCGCCCCTTTGCCATCCAAGTGCCCCGCCCCAGGAATAAACGACACGTTGCCATTTGCAGAACTCCGGGCCAGGGACAGGGGTCGGAGGGCATGACTCCACAAGGGGCCGGGGCGTTGACTCCACGTGGGCCAGCCGTGCCCGGTCTGACCCCAGGGCGCACGCCGCTGAGGGACAAACTAAACATCAACAGCGAGGAGCAGCTGGCTGACCCGTCCTTTGCTAAACATCTGGTGAGTGGCAACATATTTAAAGTTGTCTGTTTTGGACTTTTTAAAAAAGTTTTGAATAATGTGTGAAGGATATTTTTCTCAGAGTTTGAATTTACTAGCCAAAAATATTTTTGGGCAAACCCTTATTTCGGCTAATGTTGTCATTTAAATGACATGGTGTGATTGTGAATGAAATATTACGCCACAAAAAAGGATATCCTTTTTGTAGTTTTTAATGAACTATGGGTCCACAATCAATGCTATATATTTGAATCGAATTGTTAAACGGTATTTTCTACAAGTTGAAGGTTAAACCTGTGCATTCAATCTGCACGAAATTGCAACATCTTATTGTTCCATTTGACATTTGTTTTTACTGCTGGAACCAAACTATTCTAGACACAATTTTAATGGGCACAAGCTTGGAGAGTGGTGCCAAACCTAGTGTAACTTTTTATGTTGAAATTGCAATTGCTTCATCCTCAAAACATTGTTAAAAATCGCTCCTTACAGTGGAAACAAAAAAGTTTTTTTATTTTGGGAGGACTTAAATTTCAGTTTACAGCTTTTGCAAAGGTGGAAAGACTTAAATGTTTTTTTCCCATGAAAGAAAAAAGGCTGTATTTGTATTGAAACTATTACAAGTGATTTGAGGTTCCTCCTAAGTGACTTGTCACATTTCTCTCCAGCAACGAGAAAGTCTGCAACAGCTGAAGCAGGGCCTGATGTCACTTCCTGTGCCCAAAAACGACTTTGAGATCGTTCTGCCAGAAAACGCAGAGAAAGAGCTGGAAGAAACTGATATCGAGGTCGGATATGTGGAGGACGCCGCTGACGTGGAGTCACGCAAGCAGGTTAGCACTTTTGCTCAAACTGTGTGTTACATCCAAGTAATACAAGTGCCATGATTCAATTTATTTTTTGTTCTGTCTGATGATCAAAAGAGGTGTTGATTTGTGACTTTGAGTTTGTGAATTTAAGGCCCAACGCGATGCAGAGAGGGAGAAGGAGCTCAAGCTGCGACATGTTGCTGTGCAGAGGGACCTGCCCAGACCCACTGAGGTAAACCACACATTACATTATTTTGATTGATACTATCCTTTGGCGCTGGCATCCATCCCATGGTGTTCCCCAGTCAATGTGGCTAAGCGATTATAAGGGGATGTCATCAAGAAAATGAGACCTTTCACTGTTGCTACTATCATGTTCAGGTGAACGAGTCAGTGCTGCGTCCACCCATGGAGACACTGAACGACCTGCAAACAGCCGACGAGCTTGTCAAGCGAGAGATGATCACCATGATGCACTACGACTGCCTCCACTATCCTACGGCTTTAGGACAGTTGCAGCGTGCCAAGGCCCGCGGGCCCGCTTCAACCTCTAATAATGCCCTGCACATTGCCTACCTGGATGCACACCCCTACAGCAACGTTAGCACCGATGACATGGAAAAGGTGAAGTCTCTCCACTCTGCTCTATAAATGTGCATTGCTTTTTACATTTGGAATAGCTTAATTGAATTGCTTGATTGTACGACATATTTTTAGTAGAGCTTCAACTAACAACTTTATTGTCGACTAGTTACCAAAATTAATATAATTAGTCAAATAATCTGATTGTCATTTTCTGCTTAAATTTTGCATGAAATTGATGTGGAAATTTTTTAGTTGAAGATTGGTCTAAAATTACATGAAAATCTAAAACTAATTAGTTGCAGTGCTTTGTCAGAAGAGACATAAATTCATAAATATACCACTGTCCATTTTTTAGGGACAGGCAACTAAATGATAAATTCAAGTAAAAAATGTTATCCCTTTAAACCAAGAACAGGCTTATTAGCAGTTGGAGAACAGTAAATACAAAACTCAATTCCAATGAAGTTGGGAAAGTGTGTTAATTGCAAATAAAAATTGATCCAAGTAAATTGCAAATTCTTTTCAACCCATATTTAAATGAATGCACAGCAAAGACAACATATTTATTGTCTTCACTCATAAACTTTATTGTTTTGGGAGAAAATCATCAACTCTGTAATTTGATGACAGCAACACGTGCCAAAATAGTTGGGACAGGTGTCAATAACTACTCAGAAAGTGGATGAATGGAAATCAACCAACTATTTGCAGGTGAACAGATGAATTAGCAACAGGTGAGAGTTGTTACTGGGTATAAAAAAGGGAGACCCGAACAAGCTAAGTCATTCACATGCAAGGATGGGGCGAGGTTCACCTCTTTGTGAACAACTGCGTGAGCAAATTGTTGAACAGTTTAAAAACAACATTCCTCAAAGTACAATTGCAAGGAATTTAGGGATATCATCATCTACAGTCCATAATATTGTGAAAAGGTTCAGGGAATCTGGAGAAATCACTGTGCGTAAACGGCATGGCCGTAAACCATTATTGAATGCCCGTGACCTCCGAGCCCTCAAGCGGTACTGCATTAAGAACCGACATCAATGTGTAAAGGACATCACCACATGGGCTCAGGAACACTTTGGAAAACCACTGTCAGTCAATACAGTTCGACGCTATATCCGTAAGTGTGGGTTAAAACTTTATGTTGCAAAGCGTAAGCCATTCATCAACAACATCCAGAAACGCCGCAGGGTTCTCTGGGCCCGAGCCCATCTAAAATGGACTGATACAAAGTGGAAAAGTGTTCTGTGGTCTGATGAGTCAGTTTTCCAAATTGTGTTTGGAAATTGTGGACGTCGTGTCCTCCGGTCCAAAGAAGAACAGAACCACCCAGACTGTTATGCACGCAAAGTGCAAAAGCCAGCATCTGTGATGGTATGGGGGTGCATGAGTGGCCAAGGAATGGGTAACCTGCACATCTGTGAAGGCACCATTAATGCAGAAAAGTACATTCAGGTTTTGGAACAAAGTATGTTGCCATCCAAACAGAATCTTTACCATGGGCGCCCTTGCTTCTTCCAGCAGGATAATGCCAAGCCACACACTGCACGTCTCACGACAGCGTGGCTTCGTAGTAAGAGGGTGCGGGTGCTTGACTGGCCTGCCTGCAGTCCTGACCTGTCTCCCATTGAAAATGTGTGGCGCATTATAAAGCGCAGAATAAGACAAAGGAGACCCCGGACTGTTGAACAGCTGAAGCTGTACATAAAGCAAGAATGGGAAAGGATTCCACTATCAACGATTCAACAACTAGTCTCCTCACTTCCTAAACGTTTATTGAGTGTTATTAAAAGGAAAGGTGATGTAACACAATGGTGAAGAAGCCCCTTTCCCAACTACTTTGGCACTTGTTGCAATTATAAAATTCTAAGTTTATCATTATTTGCTTATGGAAATAAAGTTTATGAGTTTGAACATGTATAATCTTGTCTTTGTGGTGTATTCATTTAAATATGGGTTAGAAAAGGTTTGCAAGTCATTCTATTCTAATTTTACTGACATTTTAAACTTTTTCCCAACTTCAATGGAATTGACTTTTGTAAAATGAATATGGCTGTCTTGTGAAGAACATTTAGTGGTCAACTACAAACTCTGTAACAAATGAATTTAACAATTCTCAACAGTTTGACCAGTTTTGACAACGGATGTATGTTCTTCGGACTGGATGTATTCAATTTCAAATACATTTGTCAGGCACAGCCTGGCATAAAACTCAAGCTCTCTTTTCAAGCAAAACACATTTGTAAAAATGTATAATGCATGTCATCAGAAATGTATTGGCTTGAATGCTACTTGAATCTTACCAAGGCAAGTCAGACTTTGTTTAGTTCGTCTTTAAATGTTCATGCATCACAGAGATACTGCTATGATACGCAAGGTCTACTTTGTAATTACCTGTAGTCTTGCTATTTGCCATTTCTATGCTGAAATGCTCCCAAATTTTAGACCAGAGGTCTCCCAGGTGGTTCTCCCATAAGAACAGCTGAGTTGCCCCTGGACCTGTTCTGAAAATGGCTCAGCAGTACTGAATCATGATTTTCTATTAAAAACTATTTGTGGTTGACTGGGTCCATATAACCCCAATTCCAACAATTAACCCAGTAATAACATGACAAGTTATTTCAGAAGTTCTTATAAAACTCTAGTGCCCTTTCCACTAATTAGTAACAAAACGTAGCTCTCGACTTAAAGGGTTGGAGACCCCTGATTTAGCCGTTTTGGTAGGTGTATTTGATGTTGACACCGTGATGTCTGTATGTTAGCGCTCTATTGCGTATGAGCGACACTCATCAGATGATAATCATGTAAGCTCCAATACGTGTCTGGCAACAACTGTCAATAGTGGAATTCATTGTCTACGATTTATATTATTTTTGTCCACAAAGTTGCAGCCCTCATTGTTAAATGAATTTAAAGTCAACCTCAAGCACAGAAGTACAAAAAAGGGGAAATGCTATAAAGCTTGTTAAATTCTCGCCTAGTTAAATTGGATCGTTGACATCTGGAATTGTTAATGGCGGCAAATTATATTTAAATAACGGTTGAGTAAAAACCAACCTTGTGCATTTGTGTGGTCAGGCTAAAGCCATCCTGGCTGCAGAGATGGAGGTAGTGAAGGCAGGCATGGGGCACGGAGACCTCGGCATGGAGGCCTACAGCCAAGTGTGGGAAGAATGCTACAGCCAGGTGGGTTACCAAACCCCTCTTTTTACATTCTTGTTTTTTTTTCCCTAACAACCTTAAAGACGCCATCTGTGTGTGCACGCACTCTAGGTTTTGTACTTGCCAGGACAGAACAGATACACCCGATATAATATGGCTAACAAGAAGGAACGTGTTGAGAGCATGGAGAAGAAACTCGAAGTAAGTCAGCATATGCACACTCTCACACGACATAAATTAATTGGTCAAAAAAAAAAAACTGTGCAGACGCGAATTTTCATTTTGTTTCTACTTTCTTTTGTGCGGCGTGCAGGTGAACCGCGGTCACATGACAGCAGAGGCGAGAAAAGCTGCCAAATTGGAGAAGAAGTTGAAGATCCTCCTGGGGGGCTTCCAGTCCAGAGCTCTGGGCCTCCTCAAGCAGCACAATGAACTTTGGGAGCAGGTCAGCTGTTGAAAGCTTAGGTCGATGTCAGGGGTGGGCAAACCTTTTTTGAGTTCAAACTTTTGGCCAATGGGCCAGTCCTGGGAACCTATCCAGTTTTTCTCATTTATGAAGAGATATCAGGCAGACGACAAGATGTTAATTTCTTTTTGTATTTGTTTTTAATAAGATTTGTCTTTTCAATTTGGTTTTGAAACGCTCATAAAGCAAATATATTCGGTCCCTTTTTTGAGCACTAATTTGACATTTACGTTGGTTTTTTTTTGTATTTTTGTAGTATTTAAATAGACGTATTTTTCTACTCTTTCTGTAGTAAATTCAGACACCCAGAGAACTAAAATACCTGAGTAAGTACGTAAACAAAAGTAAAATTATAATAACAGGTAGATTAAGTAACCGTATTAATCAATTGATGTAGTACTGATAAGAATTAGAAAAAAGAAAACAAATGAAATTAAAAAAGGGGGGGGGCAGCTCAGAGCTAATGATTATCTATCTAAAGTACTTCTTTCTTTTCAGAATAAAAGCGTAATGGAATACATTACATATACAATGTTATCCTTTTTCAAGCAATACAATTGATTTTTAATTTTGTATTCATCTGTTAGTATTTTTGTTGTATTTTGTTGTAGACACACAAAGGGACACACGCTGGCACCAAAACCCATCATTTTTAAGCACTTTATTTACTATTTTATAGTCATTATACTTTGACCATTTTCATTTGGCAGGCCGCATCAAAAAGCCCTCAGGCTGTGGTTTGCCCACCCCTGGTCTATGTGGTTCACCCAAATCAGCTTTTGTTAAGTTGCAGTATATTCTGACAAATGAAAACAAACATTTCTGTAAAAAGAAGAATCCCAAGGTTGTTTTTGCCTTATGGTCGACATCCTTTGGTGATCCTTATCCTGAATGCATTGAAACCATTATCTTTTCCACTTTAGTTTAATACTAATTTCCCTCACTAGGTGGAGCAAGCGGCCACGGAACTGGAAACTTTCAGTCAGCTAAAAAAACAAGAAGACTTAGCCATTCCCAGAAGACTAGAGGTCCATCACAGACACTCAGTATTACAAAAAAAATGAACCTTTTATCAACTGAATTGTTATGTATGTGTTCAGGCGTTGCGTGAGGACGTGGGGCGCCAGATGGACCGAGAGCGCGAACTCCAGCAGCGTTTCGGCGAACTTGTGATGGAGAGGGATAGTCTGGTTACCGGCACTGAGAAGTCATGAGCAGTCAACTTATTTTTATAGTGTATAAAAAAAAACAAAGCCATCAGAGTAAGTGTCTTTCACGCAAAATCTGTGTTCTTGGGTTCTGTGCCAGTGAGTAATAAAGCTTAATTCATCAACTCCACATTACATACTCAGTGGCTTTTGTTTATTGAATGTAAGAACTGAAGGTAGAAAAAAAAATCAGGGTTTTGGTCAGCAGACAAGGTAAGACATCCCATTCCTTCTGTAGGCGCTCTGATGGAAACGAAACGTGAATCCGTTAAAATCAATTCCATTGAAAACTAGGGTGTTAATCCGTAATTAACACTACATACCGTGTGTCTGTAATTGTATCTTCTGATGGCCTCTCGGATGTGACAAACTTGGATGGCCCCGCTGGGAGGTTCTGCGGTTGCAGGAGAGCTCTGGAGAACAATCAACTAAATCAGGGGTCTTAAACTCAGTTTTATAGGGAGCGATCAGAGATGGGGTCTGGGGGAGTTAGGGCCAAGAAAATCTTGTAAAAAACATTCTACTGTTCTCAAATGTTTTTTTTCTTCCTACATAAAACAAGTTATAAAAATTTAGTAAATGATAAGTCAGATTTTTCAGCCAATCAGAACGCAAGGCAGACGACAGCCCAGCCCCTTTTGTATCTCAAAGCATGACATGCTAGCAGGTTCACGATCAACTCAATGCGCATAGGATCGATGGAAAATGAACCAAAATTATTTATTCTAAGTGTTTTATTTTTATCATGCTGAGGTTCGATCAGTTAGTTCTCAGTGAGAGAAGTTTGTAGGTTACTGTGGCCAATTTATTTCCACTTTGAGTATATCACCGCGCCCTCGTTTGCATGTTACAAATACAAGCGAAGGTGGCATTTCGTAATTAAAGTAAAAGGTGTGAATTATGGGAAAAATAGGATTCAATTTGTGATCCAGGATATCAAATTTGATGGAACCCGTGATAAGTTCCTCGCCGAAAACTCGGCAAAAAATGGAAATGACACCACTTGCTTCATAAATTTGATTTACTGGATCACTCATTGTATATCCTCTATATGCCATTATCTCGCAAAAATTTGAATTAGTTTCTATGTTTAGTTGGTACGGGGCAGACATGGGACCAAGTCACACATGTGCAAGTCTCAAGTAAGTCTCAAGTCTTCACCTTCAAGTCCCAAGTAAGTCCCAAGTATTTTTTTCTTGGGCAAGTCAAGTCACAAGTCAAGTCCCGAGTCTTAGATTGCCAAGTCCAAGTCAAGTCACAAGTCATAAAAACAGCGACTCGAGTCCAAGTCACTAAGTCTCAAGTCCCCATGTCTGGTACGGGGGTTCTGACTTCCCCTTAGATCGCCAACATTTTAGATCCACCCTTACTAGGTGAGCGTCTTTGCACACCTTGATGTCAAGAATATAACTGTAAATAATGATTGAGTCCCTTTTCTACTGTCTATTGGGCTACGTTTGCATAATCCAGAAGAAATGATCCCAGGAATAGCGACGTCGCTGCTGTTTCAGCCGCCCTATTTGCTCCCTGTGTGATACATGGATACCGTAACTATGGTGTGCATGGCTCAGCACGCGCTGTCGGATCCATTTTTGTCCCCCGGGACGCAAGTCTGGTCACATTTCTGTAGACATTAGCAGTTAGTGTTGTGGTGCCTGAACTACGGCCTGCGTGCTACATGCAACTCGTCATGCTATTTAATCAGGCTCGCAAAACGAAAAGGGTAAATATAAAATTGTATTACTAATGAGAAATTGTTTTGATGCAACGCCTTTCCCCAGTGTTTGTGTAATCATACTAGTTATTCTTTGAGAAGTAAAATAAAGGTACCTTGAACCTCTATTTGGATTTACAAACTGCAATTCCCTAGTTATCCCTTGCTGTATCAGTTGACTTATCACGGTTTTGCTACTTTGCATATTTTCATTGTGCAATGTGTTCTGCATTCTGATTGGCCAAACGGGAAGGTGCATTTATCACCAACAAAAGTGGACTTGTCCAATTGCTAAACTTGCTATGGGACCACATGCAGTTGTGTGGCACTCTCTAGTGGCCCCCATGCACTTTTTGAAAAATCTTTGATAATAGAAAAATATATGGTTTATGTAGGACACAACCGAAAGGTTAATGACGTTCACATGATGGCGGCACAGTATTCTGTAAAGTGGATTGGCTCCTTAATCCATACAGTTGTACCATAAAACAGCAAAATTCATTATAAAAAGAATTTGACAGTACAGAAGTTAATTATATAAAACAATAGAAATAACTTATGAATACTTGATTATTGCGGGACATTTTCAAAAACAACCCCTGCGAAAAACGTAAGATTACTGTATCCTTCATATTTGATATACTTTGTTTTCACCTTTTTGCGTTTCCTCTGCCGGGCCCGTCCATCCAGGCTTCCGTTGCCTTGTAGTAGGGGCTTGGATGAGTGGGAGGAGCTAGGAGTAGAAGGAGGTGTGGCCTCAGGGGAGTCCGATTCTTTCTTGACCTGTTGGGCAGGTAATGTGGATGTCAATCCAAATAAATAAAAACAAGCTTTTTGTTATAGAATGTGCTTTCGATGTGTGCTTGAGAACCTCAGCATGTGTGTTGTAGTGTATGTGACTCGCTGAGATCACGTGATTGACAGCACTGGTCTTTGCCACCATTTCCTGCTTGACCAGAAGAGACAGGTCCACAATCTGCAAACATGTTTTAGGAAACATTTTAAGGGTTGGACGAATAGTTGGACCAGAGGACAAACCGAACAGACTTATACACCTGTGCGACAGTCTCGTAAGCCAGGTAGGACAGGATCTCCATGGCGACCACATTTGGTTTGAGCTCCAGACTGCTGCAGTCCAGCCACTCCCGGAATTTGGATGCTTTCTTGGCTGCTGACAAATTGGAAAATGTGTAAAATATCAAAGATATAGAGCAAAATCCGGATTACGGGGCACACCTGCCTAATAGCTCCATGCGCCAATTTAAGGAGCAAACTCAACAATTTATTTTTTAACAAGCTGCACTGGATTTTAAACTGCGAGCTTAAACGGTCACAAAAATGAAGTCATTCAATTTTTTTGAAAAATCACGAGGGAAATGTCTAGTACAGAAAAATCACACACACTTTGTCGCAATTGAGACACTCATTTGTGGACTCTGAATCCTAATCAATTAGCGCAGCAGTCAATACTAATTAAATTGATTCACGCAGGGGGGTTGTTAACAAAAATATTCTCAAAACAAAACTGTGGTGTGTAATGACAAAAATTCAGAAGCCTGTTCAATCACAACAGCTTGTACCCATGCTAGGCCCTGTGACTGATCTTAAGCTCTACCATTGCCTCCTTGCGCACATGACAAACTGATAGAAAGGAGACCAAGTATTGCTACTAGTTCATGAAATATACATGCCAAAACTGGTTACTAAGGAGGGGCACACACTGATTATCGGGGTCACAGGATTTGGACCGATAAAGACCTAATATTAAGTCACTTCTCGGCCCGGTCACCTGCTGCCAAACTAAAATATTCAATCAGTCAACACTTCTCGTTAGAAAGATTCCAAGCATTTATCGATAATGTTTTTTTTTTTTTAAGAGATTTAAATTAGAGAACTTATAAAAAATGAATTTTCTTTACTGCTCAACGGTTTAAGAACATTTTGTTGTGTTTATAGTCAAGTCATTTTTATTTGTATAGCCCTTAATCACAGAGAGTCTCAAAGGGCTACACAGGTTATTGCACAGACTATTATTTCAGACTATTATTACACAATCCCCTGATCTGGCACCAACATGAGGCCAAGGAAAAACTCAAAAACCTCAACATGAGGAAAATGAAGAAACCTTGAGAAGGGACCGCACATGTGGTATCCCCCTTTCAGGATTACCAGACAGCAAAGGATGTTGCAATTACAAATAATACAGAGATATTGTCCACAAAAAGTATAGGTTATTCATATGCTATAGAGTAGAAGTGTTAAGCTTAGATTTAAACATTTCCACTGAGGTTGCAGATCGGATCTCAGGGGGAAGAGCATTCCACAGCACCGGTGCCTGGATGGAGAATGCTCTCGAACCTGCGGAAAACTTCTTGGCTCTTGGAATCACCAGTAGACCGGCGCTTTCAGAACGAAGGCTTCGGACCGGAACATAGGGGGAAATCAGATCTTCATGCTACTACAACACTTTTTCACAATGACAAATAATATATATTTTTCAGAAAACACACTTATCAAATTTAGAGATCAACAATTGCTTTGGCATAGAAAAAAATCTAAAGGTTACAACTGTCAGCCATGAGTAAAAAGCGTAGAGGAATTATTTCAGCACATCGGCGGCCACCGGTGGCATTAGTCTATCACACTGCTCTGGTGTGATTTTGGTCCATTCTTCTTCCAGCCTCCTCCACAATTCTATGGTTTCTTTGTCACCAAGGATTTTCCAGAGGTTCTCAATTAGGTTGAGATCAGGACAGTGGGGAGGCAATGCCATTAATTCAGTGTTTTCACATTCTTGCGAAATCTATACCCGTTGTGCTGTGTGACATGGTGCATTGTCCTGCGTGAAGACTACAAGCTGATTGAGCGATGAACGCAAGTAAGAACCATATAATAATAATAATAATAATAATAATAATAATTTCCTTGTATTGTCATTCTGTGTAACAATGTACACAGAACGAAATGTCGATTGCACCTGACCCGTTGTAGCGAGCCGATGCAGCCGCAGCCAACAGAGGGCGCCGCCGACCACTTTTTAAGTCTTAGGAATGACTCATATGCTGTTGAAGAAGGTTCTGATTAACATTTGCATTCACCCGGCCATGTAGCTGTACAAGAGGCACAACTCCTGTTGCAGAACACATGCCCCAAACCATGACACTTCCTCCTCCACCTTTCACTGACTTCATTTTACACACATTGGGTTTAGTCTTTCTCCATTCTGTTGCCGAACATAATGCTTCCATCAGACTCAAGTAAATAGAAATTGTTTTCATCACTGAAGTGAACTCTGGACCAGTTCACCTGTGTCCACACAACATGCTCCTCAGCAAAGCTCAGTCTAGCTTTTAATTTTTTTTTTTAGATTAGCACCATTAGGAGGGAGACCCCCTTAAAGTGTTGTTTATTTTTTATCAGTGCATTTTAGGCAAAATACAGTTTTTTTTGGTTGTTATGCTTTATCCATTTTGTGAAAAAGTGTTATAGCATGGTATAGCAGCTAAATTATTATTATTATAGTACTGTTCTCAGCGAAGGGATGCTGCTGGAAATGTGAATTTCCCTTAGGGGATGAATAAAGTATCTATCTATCTATCTAAAGTATTTATTTTTTTACAAGTTGTTATAGCAATACTTGATCTATCAGTTTGTCATGTGCACAAAGGATGGGAGAGCTTAAGATCAATTGCATGTCTCTGCATGTGTACAGGATGTTGTGATTGTAGGGCCTTCTGAATTTTAGTCAGCACAGTACATTGAGTTTTATTTTGAGGATGTTTTGGTCGCATTTGTGCATATATGTTAACGCCAATTTTATCAACATTTACGGCTGTGCTGGTTGATTAAGATTGACAGCCTAGCAAACCAGTGTCTTAATGGCGGCACCATTTTTTGTTTTTTCTTTCACGAGTTATTAGGAGACTTAATCCCCCGATTACAACCCATAATGCTAAGCAGGGAATCAATAGTGACCAATTTTCTAAATCTGAGGTATGAGTCGCCAGGGATCGAACCTGTGACCTTCGAGTCTCAGGGGAAGCACTCTACCACAAAGCCACCAAGCTGTATTTTCAAAGGGTTTCGCATAAAGCCAAAATTCTATTTACCAAAGCTAAGTTGTCGACTCTCACAGTATTCCGCGTATTGCGTCTGGTCCATGGCTCTGGTAGCACGTTCCTGCCGCTGCAATCCCATAATAACCCCAATTAGAATCCAAACCCCGAACATGTAAGGGCTTGTCGCCATAGCAACCACCTCCATCCTCTCTTGCTTGACAGTGTCCATCTCCTGCCGCTCGGCCAGTGAAACCAACTCGCCTGTGTGGTCCAGCCACTGAAGGTAATCCTGAGCCAGACGTTGACGGCGCTGGTTCCCCCCGGCAACCGTACCCACTGAACCTGAAGAGGAGTCCCAGTTCGTGAGAATTGGTACTTTCAGACTTGATAGGTACCATATTTTCCGGACTATAACGCTCACTGAAACACCCGATATTGGCCAGAAATTTGAAAGTGCACCTTATACAACGGACAAGATTGGAAACATGCAGTATTTCAACATTCTGTTTTCTCTATTCTCCAACAGTCGTTTCTAGCACCGTACAAATGTGATAATGACATAAAATGCAATACATTTTCATATGTCTTCTGTATCACTTGCGGTTTAGTGGTTAGGTTTCAGTGGTCTTACCGCTGCCACCCTGGTGTAATTCTTGTTGCATATAATGCTTTGCGATTGGGGTCAGCGTCATTTTCTGACTGTTCAATCATTGCACTTGTATATATCGTAAGTGTATAAAGTGTGCAACTGTTATGCATTAATAAATAGCATTCACTGTAGTTTCAATCTCATGCGCCTTATAATCAGGTTGGCCTTATAGTGCGGAAATTATGGTAAGTGGAAAAAGACGCCAGAGGCCCACCTGGCTCCTGCTGCCCTTCGTCGTCATCCAGGCCCTTCAGAAGCTTCGATTTGTAATCTCGAAACTGGAGATATTTCAGCAGCCTCGAAACCTTCGTCTGCACACAGAGTGCATTATTTGACCACAAGATGCCACTGTATTGTGTTGTGCCGCTGAAAACGAGTGATCAAAAGTAGAAAGAAAAATACAAACTGGAGACTCAAAGTGACCTACCGCACTATTTTTCTGCTATTTGTAGACATGCCCTTTACGAGTTCATATAATTTAGCATACTGTTAAAACAAATATATTTCTTTCCTTAATTAAATGAAGGTTTTGTTTTACCACTGGAGGGCGCTAACACACACAAACTGTCCTTTTACATCTGGAAAGCATGTTGGGAAAGCATTTTAACATTTGTAATCAGGAAAAATACACAAAAAGACTTTGAAAATAGACATTGTTTTTTAAATTACATTTTCTTAAACTAATTCACAAGACCTATTTTTTTAAATATATTTAATAATTTATCTCATGAAGAGTACTTTTAATTTCCAATTCACTCAGAGCAGAGAATTAGTTCTCCAACAATTTTATCTTTTACTTATTTCAATTTTTCTATATTTACCCGACCCTTTAAAGTGTTCACAAGACTTTTCCCCATGATAACGTAAAATGTAAAAAAATAAGGATATTATCTGCTGGAGTAAACATTTACCAGTGATCCACAATATTATTCCTTTTTTTACCATTAATAATTATTTTAACCTAAATCTCCAAAAGGTATTTTTTTCAGTTTACTTTTTACTTGTTTTTTTACAATCTTTTTCTCCTTAAATTGTTAGCAAGACATTTTCCCAAGATATAGTAAAATGTAAAAAAGAAAATAAAAACTGCTTTTGCCAGAAAAAACATTTAAAAGTCAAGTCAAGTCAAGTCATTTTTATTTGTATAGCCCTAAATCACGAAGAGTCTCAAAGGGCTTCACAGATTGTTACACTATATTACACAAACTATTTTCAACCGACAAGAGGAGTAGGTTATTCGTATGCAATGGAGTAGAAGTGAGTTTTAAGTTTAGATTTAAACATTTCCACTGAGGTTGCAGATCGAATCTCAGGGGGAAGAGCATTCCACAGCACCGGTGCCCGGATGGAGAACGCTCTTGAACCAGCAGAAGACTTCTTTGCTCTCGGGATCATCAGAAGACCAGCACTCTCAGATCGTAGGCTTCGGACCGGGACATAGTGGCAGATCAGATCTGAAAGATAAGAGGGAGCAAGTCCATGTATGATTTTGTACAATACTAAGAGAACTTTGAAGTCACATCTTTGGCTAACTGGGAGCCAATGCAGGTTAGCCAAAATCGGTGTTATGTGATCGTACTTTTTTGTCCTGGTTAAGAGCCTCGCTGCGGCATTTTGTACTAGCTGAAGAGACTTGATTCTGGACTTCGGGAGACCGGAGAGTAGTGCATTGCAGTAATCGAGACGGGAGGTAACAAATGCATGAATTATTGTTTCCGCATCAGACTGAGACAGTATTGAACGGATTTTAGCAATGTTGCGAAGATGGAAGAAGGCAGTTCTAGTAATTTGCTTTACATGCATCTCAAAGGATAGATCAGGGTCAAATATGACACCTAAATTTTTAACTGAGTCACTCTGTGTGATGTGACATTTGTCAATGTTCACAGCAGTTTTTGAGAATAAGTCCCGGCATTTAGAAGGACCAATGACTAACATTTCAGTCTTTTCAGAGTTAAGACGCAAGAAATTGAGTGACATCCACTCTTTTATCTCAGTGAGACAGGCCTCCAAATTTCCACAGTTTAGTGTGGAAGATTCCTCCAACGGAAGATATAGTTGAGTGTCGTCTGCATAGCAATGGAAGCTGATATTGTACTTGCGAATAATATCACCTAATGGAAGCATGTAAATGTTGAAAAGTAGGGGGCCGAGCACTGAACCCTGCGGAACACCGCAGGTAACATTAAAGGGCTCAGATGTCGTTTCACCATATTTAACACAGTGCGTCCTATCTGAGAGGTAGGATTTGAACCACGAGAGGACAGCTCCTGAGAGACCAATCCATTTTTCCAACCGTTCTAGTAGGATATTGTGGCGCACTGTGTCAAAAGCAGCACTAAGATCCAGCAGCAGCAAAAGTGATGAAGCGCCAGAATCCATTGACATTAGGAGATCATTTGTTACCTTGATCAGAGCTGTCTCAGTAGAGTGGTTAGCCCTGAATCCTGATTGCATGGATTCAAAAAGGTTATTCTCCGATATGAAAGCATTCAGCTGCTGTGCCACTACTCTTTCGAGTACTTTAGAGAGGAAAGGTAGGTTTGACACAGGTCTGTAATTACTTAATATTTCTGGATCAAGGTTGGGTCGTTTCAGTGTGGGTTTAATAACGGCGGACTTAAAAGCTGCTGGAACTACACCTGAGGAGAGTGATGTATTTATAATATTTAGAACTGAAGGCCCAAGGACGCTAAAAAGACTTTTAATAAGTGAACCTGGGAGCGGGTCGAACTGGCAAGTCGTCGGTTTGGCCGCATTCACCACTTGTTTGAGATCATCAAGTGACAGTTCACTAAAACCGGCCATTTTCCCAGGGCAGCCACCCTGTCGTGCATCTGTAAATTTCAGTCCTTTAATACGTGTGGTACTAACAATATCTTTTGCAATTTCTTCCTGTATGCATTGAATCTTCTTAGTGAAGAAGACCATTAACTCCTGAGCAGAGTGTGTCGAACTGTCTGCGATAGGCTGTTGCCTTGTAAGCGATGCTACAGTGTCAAAAAGGGCTTTGGAGTTGTTCTTTTGAGACGCAATCACCTTCGAAAGGTAGGCCGATTTTGCAGAGGCAAGGGCCGCTTTATACTTTAACAAGCTGTCACACCAGGTTTGATGGAAAACCTCAAGCTTGGTAGCGCGCCATTTTCTCTCCCATTTCCTGCATTCTTTTTTAAGGGTTCTAGTTTCATCAGTAAACCAAGGTGTGCGTCTTTTAGGACGTGATTTTAGTTTTATGGGCGCTATTGAATCCAGCACACTAGTCAGGGTGGTATTGAACTCATTCATGAGTGAGTCAATCGAGCCATTGTATTTAGGAAAGGACGCAACTGCTCCAGGAAGGAGTTCCAAGAGCTCAGAAACTGTGCCAGTGCTTATATTGCGTCCGCTAAATCCCTCAGCTTTATTAACTCTACATTTAGTTAGCACCTCAAATGTCACTAAATAATGATCAGAGATAACAGTAGTACACGGTAGCACCATAATGTTTGAGGTTAAAACTCCTCGAGTCAGAATCAAGTCTAGCGTGTTCCCATTTTTATGGGTTGGCAAGTCAACCAGTTGAGTAAAACCAAATGCATCAATTAGAGAACTAAACGCAATAGTAAGTGAACTGTGTGGGGAGTTCATATGAATGTTAAAGTCTCCCATAATTATAATTTTGTCTGCATAGGTTACTAGTTCAGACAAAAGTTCAGCAAATTCGTCTAAGAAAGTTGTGTATGGCCCAGGTGCACGATAGATAGTTATTACATCAATTGACAATTGAGGGGACCGCATCACAAGAGCCTCAAACGTTTTGTAATTATTAGAGGTACGTGTATTAAATTTGAGCGATTTTTCAGAGATTAGCGCAACACCACCACCCCTTTTCAGCGTGCGTGCTATATGACTACTCTCGTAGTCTGGGGGAGAGGCATAATTTAGCGCTAAGTGCTCATCCGGGCGTAACCACGTTTCACAAAGACCCATACAGTTAAGTTTATAATCACGAATAATGTTATCAACAAGTAAAGCTTTTGGAGCAAGCGATCTAATATTTAACAGACCAAATTTCAGCTTTGCTGAATCATTTGACTTAGCTGAACTCTTTGTAGTCTTTGTCGAGATCTTCAAAAGCTCCCGGCGTTGTGGCCGTTCGTGAGCGCTGAGTTTAAAGCGTCGGTTGTCCGGCGAGGAATGAATGGTGGAATTAGTTACATCCTCGCGTCCATCCTCGCGTCCATCTTGCTGCTTGGACTTCACACGCTTCACACATCTACCTGCACGGCAACCACGTTTCTGTTTCCTTTCTTTACGGGGCCGCCGCCGTCGTTTATTAAGAGGAATAGCTGTCCACAAGGATGCCGGGTCTCTTTGAAGTTCGCTCGGTATATCATAGGCGTTATAAAAAGTGCCCGAAAAGTCGAAATTTAGACGCCCACCCAACCGAATAAGTTCGTCCCTACTGTAAGTGTTTTTGGCCACACATGTGTCCAAAAGTGAAAGCAAAAAAGACAAGAGAACGGCAATAAATAGAAGATTAGCTGGACAACGAGCCGCAAGCATGTATCCATGCGCCGCCATGTTGGATGAACAAACCCGATGACACCTGGATTATGAACCGTCTCATCAAACAGCTAACTGACATGGGTTTTCCGAGAGATCCTGCTGAGGAGGCATTGAAGAGCAACAACATGAATCTTGACCAGGCCATGAGTGCTCTGCTGGAGAAGAAAACTGACCTAGACAAGCGTGGCATGGGCATCTCTGATTACAGCAACGGCCTGAACAAGCCACTGATGTGTCGGCAAGGCCCTGAGCATGATGTGGGCCTGTGAAAGGGTCCAGGAAATATCTTACCCAAAATATATCCTTTTTAACCCCAAATAATTATTTAAACTTAATTCTCCTCCGCTATTTTTTAAAAGACTTTTTGAATTTACTTTTTATTTATTTTTCCAAACCTTTCCCCCCTTGTAAATTGTGACTTTTGCCCATGATAAGGTAAAAATTATATTAAAAAATGAGGATGTTTCCACGTTTTTTTGCCAGAGAAAACGTGTTTCTATTTTTTTTTTCAACAAATGTTTTCTTTTTAATCCTAAATGATTATCTTAACTTTAATCTCCCAAGCTATATTTTTCCATTATTCCTTCTACATTTGACCTTTCCCAAGCCTTATTTTCCCCATGTAAATTGTTAGCCATATTTTTTAAACATGATGAAGTCAACAGTTAAAAAAAACTTTAAGAAAATATTTTCCCAATTTATTTCCACATTATTTTCCCAAAGAAATACATATTTTCACCAGATGTATTTTTAATCAGAGAAAGATTTTGTATTTGTCTAAAAAAGTTTGAACCCAAGAAAAACCTCAATTTTTTGCATTTCACTAGACTTGCGTTTGCTGTGCTGACCTTGTCTCTCCGCATCAGGAACAGGATGTCTTCCGCGGCAATGACCCTTGACCCCCGAAGTGTGGCGCCTTCGCTGGCCTGATGGAGCTAAATTGATGGTTAAAAGTCACAAGCTATTACCCCCCAAAAAAGGACACGTGCAAATTAAAAACTGCAAATAAAACTGTCAATCTTTTAGTACCACTCCCCTTCTCCTGGGGCAACAGTGAGTCCACATATCGGATGATGTCAAAGTGCATCATCTCTAAATCTCACTTTTCTTAGAGATTTTTCAAGAGCTTTTACAAACAGTTCCATGAAAAAAATTACCAGTAATCAAGTAAGTATATTTTCATAGAACACATCATTTTTTTCTGTGTTGTTACCATGGTGATGAGCTGAGTGTGCACAATGTTCTCCACCAACGCTGCAGTCTCGTGCATCGCCTTGCGAGTGTCTCCCAAGGCAAACCTGCCACAAAGGTGAGTCACACACAATCAGAAAAAACTCCCATTTGCATGTATAGAAAGCAGTTCAAGGACAAGCCACAAAAGTGGAAACCACATCCTTAACATCCACTCTCCCCTTTCCCCGGCCCGCCTCCTCTGTACCGCAGTTGGCCGTTGCCAATCGCGAAGCCCGATTGGCTTTGAGGTTGAAAGGTTTGTACTGAGGCTTGGGGTTCGGTTTTGGGGTTTATTCGGTTGCAAGAATCTCCGACCACCAACAACCATCCAGGTGAGGATCACACACATACACAAGCTAGCTGGGTATAGCAGAATGTTAACCTTTTTGCTAAGTAAAAAATGTATATACTAGATACATTGAAAATGGGTTAATGTACTGTTTACGTCTGTGAGAATACAATGGGATCTGGTTCATAAATTTTGAATTAAAATCAAAACACGTAAAATCACCTTGTTTTACAGAGGTATAGGTTAAATCTATAAATCTTTACATTTTCCTTGCCTTTTGAGCCATCAGACCGGCACCTGGACCTAAAACTTGCCATCACCTCGAACAGGGATGGTCAAACCACAGCCTGGGGGCCAAATATGGCCCATCGGGCTTTTTAATCCGGCATTCCAAATAAAAATAATCCAAACATAATGATAATATATATGACAGGAAATAATTCACACTAATGACATTTTTTTGTCTTTTTGGAGCCACCCTTGTCCCAGATGTACCTACATTTCTTTTGTACGTGATGTTAATTTAGTTATCCTATTCATCAAAATATTTATCAGATTTTGTGCCAAAAACACACACAAAAGCTACCCCCATTTAAATTTTATTATTATACATTAAAATATGGTGCTTAAAAAGGCATATGATACAGTTCCTTTGCGTTAATTCTGAGAGCTACAAAAACAAATTGATTAACCAGTCTATCATTAGAGCAAATATAACATCAGCATATATATGTATGAATTAATTCATGAGATAAATTGAGTAAGCCTACATTATCAATCAATAATTTTTTCCCAATTCTTTTAACCGAATGCGGCCTGCAGCTCAAAAAAATTGCACACCCCTTATTTAGAGCCTGGTGCGTTGGCCATGATTTTAAAAAGGGAAGCTTGTCGTTGCTGTCAATTGGACTTTTTGGATCATGTCATCCATCCATCCATTATCTGCACCGCTTATCCTCAGTAGGGTCACAGGGGTGCGAGAGCCCATCACAGCCATCCTCGGGCAGTGGGCAGGGGACACCCTGGACTGGTTGCACACAGGGACTGACAACTCACTCGATCATTCACACCTACGGACAATTTGGACCGGCCAATTAACCTGACATGCATTTTTTTGGGAATGTGGGAGGAAACCGGAGTGCCCGGAGGAAACCCATGCAAGCACGGGAGAACATGCAAACTCCACACAGGAGGTTCGATCTCATGACCTCAGAACTGCATACGCGCTAACCACTGCGCCGCCGTGCTGTCCTGCATCATTTCAGTTATTACTTATGTTTATTGTTGATGTTGAATATTGTCTGGTAATGCTCTCGCAACATCCATTGCAGCCTAGTCATCATGTGCATCCCCTTCATGAGCTCTTAATTCATCTTATGCTAAGGTCTTTTTTTAGTCTTTCCTTGCAAGTTTCAGATCAGGGGATGTTATAATGATGGTCTGTGTAGCCCTTTGAGACTTTTCTTAGTAATTAAGGGATATTCAGATAAATGTAAGTGGATTTTTTTAATTAGGTTTTTCAAATCATTAGCATAGAGTGAGTTTGATTAACAGGTTGCCAAGATGACACATTCTAAGGTTGATAGCTTAAAATAAAGAGAGAATAGTAAGACACGTGACATATCTGGTAGAAAGCCATCCTACATAGTATGATGAATTTGTGTTTTGTGATCATGTGCTCATAAACAGGCTGAAATGGCTTCAAATGGTCTTTACAGTGGCACCAGCCCCATACTCTTCCCAGGTCAGTGATAATCAGAATTTGTTAAATCAAACCATTTGCGTCAGGTCTCCAACCAAGATTACATGTATGTTTTGGCATGTGCATGTCATACATACATCATGCCCTGTATCTCTGGGATGAAACTGGTTTTCGATGCAGCAGGACGTTCTCGGGAGCTGGCGTTGGTAGATCCAGACATGATAACTCTTCTCGACCAATCAGAAACTGTGATTTCCTATAAATACATATGAAGACATTTTAGGGTATAACAACAAAATCATTTTTATCGTTTTCTGAAATTGCAAGCACTTAGTTTTTTTTTCCATTTACCTCAGTTGACCTACATAACTGTAAATCACGTTTGTGGTTTGTTTTGTGTTCACAAATAGATCACACTTCATCTTTAAACACTCAAATCAACAACATAGCTCAGCAGTATTACAGACACACACACACACATTGACAGGTGTTTTGACCGCACTGCTTCCCCTCCGGTTGTGAAATCTGAATAATAAAAAGGACGCCGTTCCTCTTCATTCAAAAACTGCGGTTTAGTTGAATTAAGCCTCCATATAGAGGAAGAAAACACCAGGCAATGACAAAAACACAAGGCAAGGTATCAAAGAACAAAAAATGTAGGAAGAGGTTAGTCTAAAGGTATAAAAAAACAAAAATGTAGGAAGAAGTTAGTCTAACTCACTAAAAGTAAAGCTGTCCGACACTTAAGCGCTATAAATGCAGACCATTTTCGTCTGCGGTTGTCGACTTTCTGTACGTCTGAATGGAATTTCGGCGCGTGTCGATGACGTCAAAATACAGTTTTAAAGAGACAAATAGATCAAAAATACTTTTATATTGAAAATTGTTTTACAACAATATTATTTAATTTAACAAATTCAGGGGTGTTTCTGCACAAAAAGAAAAAAAAATGAGTCCCAGAGAATTGGAATAGACTTGCGTTTGAAAAGCCAACTTAGATGTGACATTTCCCTTAAAATACCACTGAGATGTCATGTTGGAAAAAAAATAATTATTTATTTTCATCGTTGGCCTTTTGTGTTGACAATCAGATATGAAAGTGAAGCATCGAGGTGCTGCGTCTCCATCGAACCTTCACTTGGACATGGACGAAACCGGAGCATGGTGCCGCTATGAGCGCAGCATAGCGCCACCGAGAGGCCTGGTCGTCACCGACAGCCCCAACTTTTTATGCAGCAGCCTGCCACACCACTGGAGGTGCAACAAGACCTTGCCTCGACCTTTTACAGTGAGTCTATATATATTCATGTATATATATATATGAATATCTATGTCAAGATGTTGTAAGCCCAGCAGCTTTTAGTATTAACAACACCAGAAAAACCTTTATCACGTCTTTGGGAACGTCAAGAAAGCATTTGACATGGAAAGCTAACCTATGGCCCACAAAGCAGAAGTACATCATGAGCCAGAAACTAGTTCAGACCATCGAACAGCTGTACAACAATACCAACAGTGCAGTAGTGATCAATGGTACCATTGGAGAGTGGTTTCAAACCACAGTTGGTGTGAGACTAAGCTGAACACTCTCTCCAACTTTATTCAACAGAGGAGAGGATCATGACCAAAACCAAAAACCAACATAAAGGTAAAGTCAGCATTGGGGGATACAACTTCACAAACATCTGTTTTGCTGACTATATTGCTGCACTGTTATGAAAAGAACAGGATCTCAGAGACCTGGTCAATTGCCTGGTCAAAGCAATAACCTGGTGTGGGATGGGAATCAGCACAAAAAAAACAACAAAATAATAACCAACATCCGAAAGGCATCGCCACTAACATCAGAATCAACTACCAAAAGCTTGAACATGTTTGAGAATTTACATATGTTGTAGCTGTCAAATCTGAAGAGGGATCAGAACCAGAAGTCATGGCCAGGATAACTCTAACCACAGCAGCACTTGCCAGACATAAACCCATCTGGAGGGACAAGAACATAGCAGTGAGACCAATGAATCATCTGCTACATTGCCTATGTGACAATGAAATGGTGCGCAACATCATCAGAAGGCGCATTGAACCCTATGAAGAAGTGTTTTTAACTGTGACGAAAACTGCAATGTCAGGGTTTCGTCACAAGATCATCGCGATCTCCCAAGACCATACTCCAGGGTGCAGTCCAAGAGGGCAGGAGAGGAAGAGAGAAAAATAACTCATCCGACAACATCGAGGAAACAACTGGTGCCAATTTTTCCACAACCCAAATCTTAGGCCAGGGAGAAGGAGGAACCTGTCAAGAGTTGCTTCCTTAGAGGTGTTCCAAAGACCCAGGCGGTTAACAGATCCGTGAGCAGTGATTGATCTGTTCATGACCAACATTAGTAACAATGTCACCATTTCTCTCCATCCGGCAGGTAGTTTCACTGGCCAATGATGTTCCGGATGGCACAGTTGTGACGCTAATGGCAGGAAACGACGACAATAGCAGCGCCGATTTACGCAATGCCACGACCATCATGAGGCAGGGACACGCCCATTTCAACGACCTCCGCTTCATCGGCCGCAGCGGTAGAGGTGGAAGGAAAATTCAATGAAGCTCCATTTTGATTGAAATAAAAATGCCACTGGATTTAGAGAATGATACTTTGTGAAGTTTCACTATGCTGAAATGAATATCGTCACCCGTTCACCCATTTATTCCTTCAGGTAAAAGTTTCATCCTGACTATCAATGTTCTGAGCATGCCCCCCCAGGTGGCCACTCTCCACAGGGCTATCAAAGTGACCGTGGATGGACCGCGCACGCCCAGGCGTCAGTTTAATTATTAAAATATAAATTCATAATTTATGTAATTATCAGTGATGTGCATCAGTGTATGTAGTTTTTTTACCTCGGTAGTACGGAATTACTGTCTCTTCTAGGACATCGTCAGAAAGAAGAGTCAGCACTTTTTAGATCCTCCAGTGGTACAACAACTTCAGGTAGAAATAACACTTTTTTAAAAAGTTATCTTTAAGAATTGACTTATTTTTTTTAACTTTCATTTCTATCAAATCTGGATTGATCAAACATCACTTTGGTTTATTGTGCACATTTAGTAACCTCGGTCCTTTCCTCCAGACCTTAGATCCTCTTCCACCTTATGGTCCAGAGAGACGTCCCTTTTGGGTCCGATGGCTACCCTGACGTCTCCCTTCCCTCGGTCTCCCATAATGCACCAGCAGCCTTATCGCCAGCGCCATCCCACCCTGTCATACTCAAACCCATCTTCATCCTACGCCTACCTCGGCTCAGCGGCTCCCCCGCCGCTCAGTCACGGAAGCCCCTTCTGTTTTGGACCCAACCAAGTCGTCCAATCCGCAGAAGATGATAACGGCATGGCGGTTGCGGCATCCCTGAGCGCTTACATAGAAGGAGCGTGTTTTACCCTCAAGGGGGAGGAGTCTGTGTGGAGACCTTATTGAAACATTCCTTGGAAATCAGCCAATAAGACATCGAGTTTTTGTCTGTGTTTTTATTTATACTGGAAAATCAACTTTGTTTTTTGTACAAGCCGCACTAGATTTTAGGCTACAGGCATAAATATGAACTCATTCACGTCTGTCATGATTGCTGATTCGGGGCACCTGCGACTGCCCCGTTGGCACCAGCAGCCCTAGTCGCTGATTGGTTCCCTGACCCTTTTTAAACCCCCGTCTTCCAAGAGGAAGCTGTCAGACCGTCTGCAAATATATGCTTTCAGCTAGGCAAGCTCTGTACCTTCCGAAATTCTCCTGCCCTGTCTTCCTCTGCCTGATACCTGTTGCCAACCTGTTTCTGGACCCATTTCTGCCCTGCTCTTCCGTCCCAGCCATCGACCTGTTTTGCCCTGTTTCCTGCCTGATACCTGTTGCCGACCTCTTTTCTGGACTCATTACCGCCCTTGCTTCCCCGTCCCAGCTATCGACTAGTTTTCCCACTGCCTTCAACTATCCTTGCTCGACACGGAAGTGCCACTTCCCCGTTCCTGCCATCAGCTACCCGACGATCATCGTGGAAGCAAGCACTGTTCTCTTTCTCAATAAAACTGAGTAAAAACGATCGCTAATGGGTCCTGTCTCCGTTTCTGGTCTGTGACACACGTCCATTTTTAACATTTAAAAAAAAACAGCGGGGAAATGTTTAGTAGAGAGGAGTAACACATTGTGCCGCGATTAAGACACACGTTTGTGGACTGTGTCCACAGCTGTCAATCTAAAACAACTAGCACAGCAGTGAATATTGATTAAATTCGCATTAATATATACACAGAAAAAGCCAAATCGCATTGTAAGCAGCAGTTTTAAAAACATAGAAAAAAAAGTAGCTGCATATAGACTGGAATTTCCTTTGTATAAGTATCTCTTTTACAATATTTAGGCGCAGTACTACAGAATAGATACTCTACAGCAGAGGTCACCCATGTGCTGCCCATAGAAGACCCAGGGGGTATGCATATCTCCGACTGAATCCGAAAATAGTTCATTGTGATTTTCTAGGAAATTCAAAAATGTTAACAATGGAAAAAGTTATAGAAAGTGTCTTTTTTCTAACAAATAAGTCACCTTTAACAATTACTGTCTTTTTGTACAACATTTATTCTTAAAGCAACAGTATGTATGATTTGACCACTAGATGCCACTGTATGGTGTAATGCAACTGAAAATGAGTGCTACAAAACACAATGAATAATACAAATATGGAGACTCGAAGTGACCAAACTGCACCATTCTTCTTCTCATTTTTTTGCTCGGCTTTTCACAAAGTTCTTGATTTTCTGGGCTACACTTAGCAGCAAGATGGCGGACAATCATGTCAGCTCCCTCTTAGTGAGCCTCAGGTTATGTCAAATAAATACATATTCTTGACCAACGAGTATTAAAAAGAAATACACGTTTATATGACAGTTCATTTGTTTATTATTTAAATATAATTTTTTTATGGAATAGTGGTTTTCTTTACCATTTGGAGGTGCTAAATAATAAACGCTGTCCCTTTAATAATGATTCTCGATATATATTCTGAATTAGGGAATCTGTTATATGTTTTTATGGTTCACAGAGCCTGTATTGGCCCCAGTCCTAATAATTACAGGAGAGAAATAATGTAGTATAATAATAACAATAACAAATTAGCATTAACATAACAGTTGTTATTTCAGAGAAGCAAAAAAAAACTGGTTGCCCTTTTAATGACAAAGAAGTAGATACTGATTAAGTCTGTATTGGTCCCATTACTGATAATAACAACTTAGCAAAAACATAGTAATGAGATAGTAATAAAATAGTAATGACAGTTATTACAAAAAAGCATATCAAAGTGGTAACCTTTTGCACTCATTGGTAACAAAGTAGTAGCTCTTGCTCCACAGCAAAGCACCAAATACATTTTTATACATGAACATTTTGGCATGTGAGAGCTGTGCACACCCAATTTCCACACGCGCACACACACTTGTTGCACCCTGTCCTGGTTTCAGCGCCATCAGCCACCACCTCGTCTTCCAACGTGCACTCTGCAATCACAATTGGCAAGATAAGAACATGGCACTTCAAGGATTGCTAAAGGACACAATGGACATACAAACTACGATGTCTATATGAAAAGAAAACGTTCAAAATTGGACTTAATTTGCATTTCAGAAAAAGACATTTAAAGGGGCACTGTGTAATATTTACCCAATAGAGGAGTCTGTATCAATCTAGGTCACCAACCCTTTTGAAGCCAGAAGATACTTTTTTTGTTACTGAGTAGCACGAAGGACTACGAGTTGGATATGCATTTCTAAGATAAAAGGTTATCGTGTTATTACTATGTTGTTATTGTGTTTCTATTATGTTATTACCAGGTTTATGAGAATTAATAAAATAATTGACTAGAAGGAGGGTTAGAATAGGTTGGAAATCAAGTTTCCTAAAAATCCCATTGATCCATCACTGGTGAGTTATTTTCAGAACCAATCTGCGGGCTACTCAACTTTTTTAGGTGGCTACTTAGTGTTCGCCTGAACCACGTAGGAGACCCTTGATGTAATGTGTAGTGCAACCAAAAACTAGTGTTTTAAAGCACTAGGAAGAATGCAAAGTAGGGACACTCAAGGTGAATGGCACTATTTTTTGTCCAGTCTTTCACAAGGTTTTAGTTTTTTGGGAGTACCCTCAACAGCAAGATGACAGACAATTATGTCAGCTCCCCGTGGGTGAGCTTCATGCTATGTCAAATGAATAGAATTTCTAAAGTAAATTTTTTTTTATATGATAGTAAATTTCTTTTTGCTTATTATTCAAATTAATATTATTTTTGTCTAAACAATGAAGTTTTCTTTACCACTAAGAGGCGCCAAATAAGACGCAATGTCCCTTTAAGTTCTATAAATAGAATGAATGTGTGCAAGTGTTGCAGGTTTACTTCTTTCTGTCGGGCGAAAGCTTGGTGTCAAACAGTTGATGAACTCCGACAAACTCAGCTTCCAATCTGCGTTTTCGTCGGACAGCTGGATCAATGCGTCCACACACAGAGACCCGCTAAACAGAAAACTTTAAGATATTCATCTTCGGACAGCGTCCGACTTTTGCAAATTGCTTTAACCTGAGAAGCAGGTCGGTCCTGGAACTGTCGGAGGACGTGAGATTGAGGGTCGTTCCATTATGTTCCAGGAAACTCAGGAACTCCACGGAATCAAGCTGTGAATCTCCGTTGTCGTACATCTGGAGCGAGTTAATGACAAAACAAATAACACAATTGGTCAAATTGCTCCATTGAAATACTGTAAGAAAGTGAACAAGAACACGTAAAAAATTGACACCTGAAAGTAAATTTGCATGAGGTCTGTGACAGTCGTAGCGTAAATAGTCTTGTTGTCGGAGGCAACCTCCGACTGGATCCACTGGATCACTCGATCCCTCAGCCAATCTCGATCAGAAGAAAAACAAACCGCTGCAAGTACGTAACAGGGATGTCAACAAAAAACTCTCCAAGAGGAAATGAGCATTTGAAGTTGCTCTTACTTGGACTCAGATCAGGCTTTGATGTGTTTTCTGTGAAAAGAAACAAAGTCAAGTCAAGTTTATTTGTATAGACCTTAATCACAAAGAGTCTCAAAGGGCTGCACAGACCGCAGATTATTGAAACCACAGACTATTATGACAGCATCCCCTGATCTAAAACCTACATGTGGGCAAATAATACACAGATATTGTCAACATGAAATATAGGTTATTCATATGCTATAGAATAGAAGTGTGTTTTAAGCTTAGATTTAAACACTTCCACTGAGGTTGCAGATCGAATCTCTGGGGGAAGAGCATTCCACAGCACCGGGGCCCGAATGGAGAACGCTCCCGAACCTGCGGATCTCTTCTTGGCTCTTGGGATCACTAGTAGACCAGCATTTTCAGAGCGAAGGCTCCGGACCAGAACAAAGGGCAAAATTATATCTGAAAGATATGAGGGAGTAAGTCCATGCATGATTTTGTATTCTACCAACATAACCTTAAAATCACATCTTAAGCCAACAGGGAGCCAATGCAGGTTAGTTAAAATCGGGATAATGTACCAGCTGAAGGCTGAAAGCTCTTGATTTTGAACTTCGGGAGACTGGAGAGTAGTGCATTACAGTAATCGAGACGAAAGTTAACAAATGCGTGAATTATAATCTCCGCATCCGACTGAGACAGCATAGGACGAATTTTAGCAATGTTGAAGGCAGGCTGTGAATGTTTCAATTGGTAAACATAACATCTCATTGACACGGAGAAACCCATCACCCCCTGGTCTTATACCCAAAGTAGATGTTTTTTTTTTTTAAATCCCACTCTGGTAAATTAGATCATTGTTTTTAAACGAGTGTCTCAGGGCACACTAGTGAGACCCTCTTTTGCGTGCCACAGGAAATTGTCAGATTTTATCTGTGCAAAAAAGCATGCCACTGTTCAGTAACTATGCTTTGTTCCAGTGATCAGCAGAGTAACTTGTATTTATCCATATCAGTCAATGGCAGAAAATTACTAATAATTTGCTAATGATGTAGTACAGGGAAATATATTTAAAAAGAAAATACAATTCTTGAATAAGAAATGTATGATTTTAATTATTTACGTAGCAAAATCTTTTGTTCTAGGAGATAATTTTCACTCATGACATGGTAAAACATGATAAAACTATAGGAAAACTTGAAAATCTAGTTATAATATAGTACAAATATAGTAAAATCCAACATTACAGCGAAATTATTACCCCAAATTATTCACTTTTACTTCCTGATATCAACACTTATGATGGAGATGGGGTAAATCAGTGTATGTTGTCGGCCCTCTCTGCTGATGAAAGGTTGCACGACACAGCAATTCACACCTTTTTGTGCTTTGGGCCCTATTGTTCGGTGTCAGGTTGGGAAGAGCGAAGGGGAATGGATGTTTTGTGAATATGAGTGTGTTTTGGAGTCAAGCCACCACCCACTAGGGGGATATGGCTTCTGTATATAGTTACGCAGATGCATAGATACAGGCATAAGCGAATGAAGCGGCTGCTTAGGGGCGCCGCAACTGCTAGTGGGGCCATTAAGAGTGGTCAACTATTTTGGGCCAACATTGTCCCCATTGACACTATGTGTGTCCACTCAAAAATACAGAAATACAACAAAAACACTACACAATAACTACAAAACTAAATATCAAATATAGTTTTTAAAAACAGGGACCTCATATATTATTTTTCTTTAATTCTGAAAATAAAAAATAGTATAGCATTACTACAAAATACTACTACAGTAATACCATATTACAAAATACTACAACAGAACTATTTACTCAGAAAATGATACTATTCAAATACTACCAAATAATCTTAAAAAATTCTACTAAAATACAGCTTTGGAAATACATCAATTATAGTTCTCCTGAAATACTAAAAAAATACCAATACATAATACTATAATATAAAAAACTACTAGTGAAATATTACTACCAAAATACTACTACAAGAGGTTTACAACAGAAATACTGCAAATTACACCTATATAAATACTACAAAAATAAAACTATAGTAAAACTACTCTACATAAGTAATATAGAAACACCACAGATATACAACAAACATCATTATATAGAAATACTACAAAATACAACAGAGATAGTATAAAAATCCCAAAAAAATAATATATTACTACAGTAATACTACAAAAATACTGTCAACAAAAAACTGTGATAATACAAAAATACTATGAAAATACTACAGATATACAACAAAATAATCTACTTACGAAATACAACAAAAGTACGACAGAAATACTAAAAAATACTACTATGAAAATACGACATAAACTTACTCCAGAAATACGACAAAAGTAAAACTACAGTAACACTAGAAAAAACGACAGAACTTTGATAAAAATCCGACTACAGAAATACTAAAAAGAAACTGAAAAAAACCCACAGCAATATTTCAAAACTAAATAACAAATGAAGTGATTTAAACAGGGACCTAATATACTATTTTGCTCTAATTGTGGTCATTTCAAAACCATTTTGATGAAACTTATTTGCTTAAAAAGAAGTATAACATGTGTCACATGCGGCCCACGACTCCAAATAATTGCACACACACACACACAAAACATCAAACAAGTATAGGTATTGAGTTTTAAACATTTTCAACAAACTGTGAGCCTCAACAGTTTTTCAATTCTAATTTAACATATACTGTATTCACTTGATTTTTTTATGTTGCCACTTGATCATCCCAAGACTAAACATCGTCAAAACTGCAATTCAGAGATTGTCGAGAAAAAATCCGGACAAACGTGTAGGATTTGGCAAATGTTTTGATTTGTGTTACGTTTTGCAATAAACCTAATTTCAATCTTTCCATTTTTTTTCAGGCATTAAAGATAGGTGCAAGAAAGAACACATAATATGAGTATCCAATATATTCCAACGACAAATCCTTAATTATGTCACCGAAGATGTAAAAAAAAATACCCCCACAGTTGTCAGAAAAACACTGATTTGTCCTAGTAAATCACCACAATCCAACTTTTTTGCCTTTTAACTTTATATGCAGTCATAAATCCACTGTTATAAAAAGTAAAAGACCCCATTTGGTTGTGCTGTAATCTAAAGATGTCAGGAACCTTTAAGCCATCACAGCTGAACAATTTTGTGATTAATTCATGGTGGGGACTGACTAACTAAGAGGACTAACTCAGAGCTAAAAATAAATAAATAAATAAATACATCAGCATTGCGAAGTTGAAGAAGTTTTGCATACCCTTACAAAGTCCCACATGCTCCACGTGCATCTTGGTCTTTGTGATGCATGCGTCTCTGTGCAACTCGCAGTGGTTCTGGTAGCTCTTGCTGTTGCTGCCGCACACCCAGTGTTCCCGGCTTTCGCATTGCTGCAACCCAAGCAGAAGCCCATTTTGTTAAATGGTGCAACAAAAAAATGCACAAATATAATGAAATCCATCATTATTGTGTTAGCGACTTGCAGTGAGGTTCGTGTCTGGTGAGGCACAGCCAGATCTACAAAAGAATGGACCTACATTTTATCCATCATTTGATTTGCAAGACAAGAAAGCAATTTCAGACAATCAGCACCGTAACACTTAAGATAGCAATCGTATTAATTTTACCATTGAGAAAATTCGGTGATTTTGAAAAAGTGAATCAAAACATTGTGAAGTCAAATGAGAAATAATTTTAACACGGAATAGACATAACGACTAGTATTATGTTTTTGTTTTTATATTTCAATGATAACAGGTGGGGCGCAGCCTCCCTTGCCTCCCCTAACTGCACATCACTGTGTAAGTGTTTTTTTGTTCCAACCTGCAAACAGCGACAGACCGCCTCGCCTCTGTCGGTGGAAACGCACTCTCGCCCGGCGCCGCAGAAAGTTCTAGCACAGATGGACTCATCCTGAAATCAGATTTATTGCCATCACTTTTGTTTGCTCAGTGTTGCAAGAATGCGTGTGAGAGCCAGAGTGGGGACGTTGAACTTTGAACTCCCGATGGGAGCCTATTTTTAATGACAAAGAGTGTGCAGCTGGAAAGTCTGAACACCTAAAGGAGGGATGCAACATTCACACAAAGACATGCACACCACACCCCCCGTCCCCACACACTAATAGTCGCAATCATGGTGAGGAAAACCTTAAATATAAATCTCTTTCTGTACTCATTGAGAGAAATCCTCACAAAAGTAATGTAAATTATTGTAGTTATTATAGCACACTTCTAATTTCATCAGTACAACTGTGATATATCTCTTATTTCCAAGTTATTAAAGCAGGTGTAACCTACTATATTATATTTTCATCCTTAATGAAATTCTACAGACGGTGTATGCTTGGGTTTCTTCTAATTGCGGTTAATTTATTTCTATGCAACTTTAAAAGATCTAAACACATTTATAATCACCAGAAAAGCACAAAATCGCCAAGAACACGTCTAAAAAAGTCTTAACTGTCATACAAAACAGTTGTCATTAACCATGTAATATGTATTTAATCATTGAGTGTTTGAGATAGCGGTTACCTTGCTAACAGGTGAGGCACGGAGAGCACGTGAGGCAAGAAGTTGCAACAGGAAAGCTATGGCCAACATCTGCAAGAGAGTCAAACCTATTTGAAAACGTTTATCATTAACAATGAACTTCTGAGGACGTAACATATGGAAGTCCCGAAACCCTTAATACATGTGAAAAGATCATTTGCAGAAAGACCGAATTATTCATAAAGGCATTTTTCATAAAGGTAACAGTAAAAACATATGAATGTACTTTTTCTATGCTTCTATTTTTTAGTTTTTGTTCATAAAATGGTCACAGGATATATTAGCTTGATATTGGTACTTGTCCTCTTCTGTATGTAGCATTGTAATCTGATTTTCTTCTTTTTTTTTAATTTAGTGCGTCTCCCTTATTGTTGATTGAAAACGAAAATTGACACAGTGCTACAATAAGGTTCTCCATGCATACGGATTACAAATAAAATAAATGAAACATAAGTTTCAATAAATGTATGTGCGATGGTCAACTAAATAAAAAGCCTTCTCAGTGTTATGCAATTATGTTTTTCAATGCACAATTGTTTTGATGCACTTACAACTTAGGCCAATCTCCACGCATTACCTCGTAAATATTTTTGCCTATTGATCCTTCAACATTCTTTTTTAAAATCTTATTTTTCTCTTTTCTTTATTACATTTATTATCCTAGAGTGCCATGTTTAATCCTGCTGCAAACATAGTTGACTACTTTGTTCTCAATGACAATACAGACTATTTTGATTCTAGATGCCAATGGCAAAAGACTTACCTAGAAATCTCCTTCCAGTAATATTCCAAGATGAATACAATGAAACGTTTTACAATCCAAAGTTTTAGACGTTTCTTCTCACGCCACTACTTCTACTCACCAGCACCTGCTTCCCCAAGATGCTGCATCATAATAAAAAAATGACGACAGAAAGGAGAAGAGATGCAGCCACGGACACCAGACACACCAGCTGTCAGCAACACCCCCATTGCACCTCTCATCCCCCCACTCCACAATCCCACCTATTATTATGATGATTTTCCCATGATTTTTCAACACTCACTGTCTCTCCAACTCCTTAATCAGAAGCAATATTTATAAAAGCAAACCTGAACAAGTAGAGCACACATGAAACAATTGTTCCTATTAAAGTACCAATTGCAGGTATTGGTATTGGTGCCCAAATGTTTTTTAGAAAACATATATTCCAACTAGTGGGCGGCACGACAGCTGAGTGGTTAGCACGTTTGCCACAGTTCTGAGGTCATGGGTTCAAATCTAGCTATCAGCCTTCCTGTGTGGAGTTTGCATGCTCTTCCCGTGCCTGTGTGGGTTTCCTGACATTCTAAAAAATGCATGTCAGGTTAATTGGCCGGTCCAAATTGTCCCTAGGTGTGATCAAGCGAGTGAGTTGTGTTTCTTTGTGTTCCTTGCAACTGACTGGCGACAAGGTTAGGGTGTCCCCTGCCCACAGCCCGAAATGGCTGGCATGGGCTCCAGCGCCCCCGCGACCCTACTAAGGATAAGCGGTGCAGATGATGGATGGATATTCCAACTATAGTTAGTAGTCGATGTCAGTAGCAATACCACTATTCAGTGCCAATCCAACATTTTAAAATGGTTAATTGCCATTAAATGAATACAAATTATGGTTGTTGCTTAATGGTTTGTGTTAAGAAATATAGCCTTTTGACTAAAGATTGAAGGGTAGTTTATCTTCTAATGGTATGAGTATGTGGCATCAGTAATCAGCAGTGATGTGAGGAAAGGTTTGTGTCTGGAGAGGCGCAGTCAAATTTTCAAGTGAATAAACCTACATATTATTCATCGTTTAAATGCCAGAGTATGAAAGGAATCTATAAACTGTGGCAAAATAACATTTTATTGTCTTACCTTGGCTAATAAAAGAAGTCTAAGCACAGCTTCTTTTGAATTAAATCCTTAATAAATAGGTAATCCTGCATTATGATAAAGACTATGCAATGTGAAAAAAAAACTTGATGTCTTAATTTCGTGTTAGCTTGCTAATACTATCACTGATTCTATTGTTATGGGCTGGGGAGTGTGCTAAATCCTAATCTTTGGTCTCACAATCGCCCTCTGCCATGAGACAAGATAATTGCATGTCTCACTCTGCATCTGCAGACGCTTAGCGCAGTAATTAATACGTTACATAATTGTATTTATAATAGTCATGTTTTTTGTATAGCCCCTAATTACAGGGAGTCTCAAAGGACTGCAAAGACCACAGATTAGTGCAAAGTACAGACTATTATTACACCATTCCCTGATCTAAAACCTACATGAGTGCAAGGAAAAACTCAAAAACCTCAACATAAGGGAAATGAAGAAACCTTGAGAAGGGACCACACATGAGGTCATCCCCTTTCCATGATGACCAGGCTGCAACGGATGTTGCAATAACAAATAATACAGATATTGTCAAGGTGAAATATAGGTCATTCATACGCTATGGAATAGAAGTGTGTTTTAAGCCTAGATTTAAACAGTTCCACTGAGGTTGCAGACCGAATCTCAGGGGGAAGAGCACTCCACAACAATATAATGCGAAAATTCTGTGATTTTGAAAAAGAAAACCTAATAATTGAGAAGTTCAATTCGGAAGAAATCTAACTTTGAAAAATATCTAAATACTTAATATATTTCAAATTTTATATTTACATTATGACAGGTGAGGCAGAGCCTCCCCTGCCTCATCTGACTTGTAACAATCAAGACGTTGTAATGAGTATTAGTATTAGAAATCTCTAGTCAAATCAAATATTTGCCGGTGCAAAAGTGACTGTAAATTGTTTATGATTGGCATTCTACCAAAAATAATTCAGTACTAAAAGTTGACTGAGGCTCACAGCAGCTTTAGGAGTAACCACGGAAAAATGTATAGGAATCGATTAACTGGCCCCTTCTGCTGTTCACATTCTATTTGTACGTGCATGTGAGTGCAAGTACATATTTCACACGTCTATTGTCACGTAATGCAAAAAGGGCTCCACTTAGTTTACTCAATTTTTATTTTTAGGGGGCGCTTCATCTGTGTCACTGCTGACACCAGCCAGGCGTGGGCTTATCTGCTTTGCCTCACCTCATGCCCTCGCACACATGCAACACATGCAAGAGTATGGACTGCCGTCCAGGCCATAATACAGCATTGTCTCTCACAACTGCAGCTGAAATGCTCTCATAAATAAGATTAAAATGTTTTGATCATATGATAGGGCAAACACATTCACGAAAAGTACTGAAATCGTCTCGAAAGGTTGGATATTTACTGGTCAAACACTTGTATTCATAAATATCGGTAAAACACACTAAGACAAATTATTTTGATGTTTTCATAAAAACTAGTTTTGTTACATAAACATAGGTGAAAGACATTCCTAAACAAGAATGCTTTCACACACCCTGGAAAATTTCTCTCATAATCACATTTACATCTACAGGAGGGCTGCAACTAACGTTTGTTTTCACAATCGATGAATCGGTCGATTATTTTCTAATTGATGAATCGGATTTCTCATTTCCTTCCTGTTCATTTAAATATTAAAGTTGAGGACAGATAGACGATAGTGCACAAAACAAAATATTCTAAAAAATGCATATAAATCTATGCTATACACCTGCAAAAATGTAATATACTCTCTTTTTACCGCCTTATCCACAGATCACATTAAATTTGGACTTATCATACAAAACAAAAAGAGAAAAAGCAATACATTTCAATTTGTGTAGATTTGTTTTATCCACAAAAAATAGATAATCAAAAACCCTCTTTTGAAGATGTCAACAAATTTGTTTTAGGGTTGAATTTTAAAATATTATAAAACTTGCCGATATGAAAATGATATATGCTCAAGAATTTGCCTCTTAGGCTATGTGCCCTCTAAGCTGCGTGTGTGCGCAATTGCGCACTGCCCAGAGCTTTTCTGCGCACAAGAAAATCTAGCCAGCTCACAAAAATCAGGGCTCGAAATTGCTAATGAAGAAGCGAATTAAGTCAAAGTTACGGTGCATGAAGGTAAAAATACACGGGTTACCCTGACGCTGTGTTATAAATGCAGTCTTTTGAAGTTAATGTGGAAGTAGAACGAAGTTGAGTAAAGCTAGTAGAGTTTTTCGAGAACAGGCTTCTTCGGCTCGACTCACTAAAAGGAACCGGCTCTTTCGGGTCCT
The DNA here is from genome assembly GCF_059441175.1 of Urocampus carinirostris. Taxonomy (NCBI): domain Eukaryota; kingdom Metazoa; phylum Chordata; class Actinopteri; order Syngnathiformes; family Syngnathidae; genus Urocampus; species Urocampus carinirostris. The sequence continues at coordinate 16,993,224 of NC_142361.1, forward strand.
AAACGGCTCTTCAGGTTGTTTTTGCTTCTTTAATCCCAACATGACCAAATATTATGTAGAATTAAAAAGTAACAGCTCGGAAAAAAATAAACACAATGAGACTTTTTTTAAGAAATTTTTAAAAAAAACTAGAAAAAAACAGGGAAAAAGAAGAAAACATTTGTGTTGCATTAAAATAATTTCCAATTATATCAAGTCAATCTTGTTGCCAACATTGTACTTCCCCTAAAAAAATGTAATTATATACAGTTGTGTATCGTGCAACGGACTAAATGAGCCCCCAAAAATGTTAGTATTATGCGACAAAAGATACCAGGAAAAAAAAAAATGGAAATCTTGTGAAAGAATTGTAAAAACAAATGACCGAACAACCTTTGCAATAGTACATTATTCAATTAATTCAAAAGTGAAAAATATTTTTGCATTGCCGGAAACTCCGCAAAATGTCAAGTTTTGGACATGTTTGATAATGATTTAGTTGCCACACTTTGGATTGCTGTTGCTCACTGTTGTTTCAAGCGTTGCTCACCGACTTTGTGTGAACGCTCAGACCAGTGGAAGATCAGAGGGAAGATTGCTCTTGGGTAGAGTCAAACATGTCATTTTTATGATTTTCTTTTTACTTTATTTCTTTTATACTTATTTTCTGATTGTTTTTCTCTATGTTTTTGTCCGTTCCCTTGAAAATTGTTTACTTTGTTTCGTGATTAAACAGTCAAACATTAAAAAGTTAAACTTTCATGTCAATTTTGTTTGTAAATGATGCGATGTTTAAAATGTAGTACATTATAAAAAATTGAACACGACTTTTTTTATAAAAACTGTCTGACCAAAGCAGTACTAAAATTCCCAACGTCACAAGAAAATGGTGTGCACTCTAATTTGCATTGATTTAACGTTATTGATGGCTCATAAATCACGTGATAGAAAGAATCAATGGTATAATTAGTTGCCGACACTTTTAATCATCGATTTTAATCGATTTTGTCGGTTCATTGCTGCAACCGAATCTAAAGTACTGAAATGCTCTCATAAACACATATCAAATTGCTTACACACGAATGTGTGAAGAGTTGGTCACCCACTTGTATGAAAGCCTTTATGAGAATGATTCATTACAGTTAGCGAGCGTATTTGACCTATCTTTACGAAACCCTTATATTTCACTCTTATGTATAAAACCATTTCAGGTGCAAGTTTGAGAGCTAATCCTGAATAATGGCCCAGACGGACCTTATACACGGGTGTGACCCACTCTGGCCCTGTACTTTGTTTTGTTGGTTTCATCTTTATCGTTAAGGGTTCTCTTTTTCCTCACGCTGAGGTTTTGAGTTGTTCCTTGCCCGCATGTTGGTTTAAGATCAGGTAATTGTGTTATTGTAATCCTGTGCAGTCCTTTGAGACATTTTTGTGATTAAGGGCTATATAAATAAATTTGACTTGACTTGACTTGGTTATTTTAGTTCAACTCGTTTTTCCCCATCCTTCTCTCGGTTGTGGTTGTTGTGTATTGTTGAACTGATCATCAAGAAAGACATGCTTGAAGTTCTGACAAGAACATGAGTTTGAGCATGTTTTTTTCACGTGAACTAAACAATTTACAACATTGCCTATGAAGTTGGAGCCTGAAGCAGGGTATTTCTACAACCCTATAATACCAGACTGAAGGATTCTTTAAGTTGCTTTTTTTGGCCACATCATTCTAGAATTTAGTCTTATGATTGAATAGCAGATTTCCCAAAGCTAAGGGAGAAAACAGCACAAAGACCAAGACAGTGGTCTACCATCCGAAAATTCAGCTTTGGTACAGCTCATGCTGAATTCAATTCAACTCGCTAACTATTTTCAGCTGTTTGGTAAATAGGCATCAGTTCGGCAAAATTGAGACATGAAGCTATTTTACTCAGAAACTAAATCGAGACCACATCAAAATGCTCCTTGTGTAACAAAAAAAAGCCAACTTTTTCCTTAGAACAGCTAAATGCGGACTGGATATGAAAAGGTCATGCCTTATAACATATTCCCTTTTACACAAAAGTATATTGTAGCACAACAAAAGTAGATAATAACCTTATTTTGTTCATTCAATTTTGGCATTGAATAATATACTATTGATTTTCTTTTATTATTCACCCGTTTACCTTCTAGTTTTAAACTTGAAGTATCAGAAAGAAAACACTGAAATTAAATAATCATACACAGCAAGTCATTTGACATTTTTTTCATTTCTCAACTTTGAATTGACGTGGCTAAAGGGATTTTAGCGAATTGTGTTGTAATTCATTATTTTTAGCATAAGAAAAATATTGTCAAATACAATGCTGACCAGAAAAAAAAGAATACATTTACCAATGTCGATGTATGATAAAACAAGTAAATGTATAAAAAATGTCAAAAGTTTTGAGGAAAACACAGTGATTCAATTAATTCAGGGACATTTGTGTGATTTTATGAACATTGAATATTACTTAAGGACTCCTAGTGGTGGAAAAAAAATACCATTTGTTAAAAAAGACCACATTAACTTGAATAATAAGCATAAATACATGAACTATCGGGGGAAAAAATCAGCATTTCTTTTAAATACTCCTAGGTCAAAATGAGGCTCACATAGAGGGAGCTAACATGATTGTTTGACATCTTGCTGCTAAGGGTAAAAAAAAATCAAAAACCTTGTGAAAGGCTTAACAAAAAAAATGGTGCGGTTTGGTCACTTTGACTAACAAAACATTTTCAGTTGCACTACATAAAAAAAGTGATTTTTAGTGGTCGAGTATCATACAGAGTCCCTTTAAAAAACGTTTGAATGTACTGTATTTAAAAAAATAACATTTTTCTAAAGGTGGATTACCTCATGTGCAGTCCCTTCTCAAGGTATCTTCATTTTCCTCATGTTGAGGTTCTTGAGTTTTTCCTTGCCCTCATGTAGGTTTTAGATCAGGGGATGGCGTAATAATAGTCTGTCGTTTGCAATGATCTGTAGTCTGTGCAGCCCTTTGAAACTCCTTGTGATTCAGGGCTATACAAATAAACGTGACTTGACTTGACTTCCCTTAATTTTTTCACATTGTATTTGAAGGAAGAGTGAGTTGAAAATAATTTTACTAGCACTGTAACACATAAAAATGACAAGAATTGGAAGATTTCCTGAATGCGTTTTAGAGGATCTAGGGTTAAGGATGTCCTTTTTAGAATGAAGCTGTCTGTTGTGTACCGAAATGTACATCTTATGGATTTGCTGCAACCGTGTCATTAGTGTTGATATTTTCTTTAGGCAGAAAATCATTTCAATACAGTATAACCACGAGCCCCCAAATGTGGAAAATAGGCACCCTGAATATTTTTCCAGATGCGTAAAATGTGACGAATGTTGTCAACTTAAGAGCAATGTACCTTAGCTTTATCTGCTTATCAGCAAAACATATAATTTTAAAAAGCTCTTTGATGGAGTGCAGCATTCAAAGACACACATCGCAAATACAAAACAATGCCGCTTCTGTCACTTGACTTACAAGACTGGCGGCCATGTTCCCAAACTTACTTTTGTAGTCACATGGCGCGACCACTGCGGAAATCAATTCAGCAGGGACGGGTTCGGCAAACTGCTCCAGCCCACAGCGATGAAGTGGCCCTTCGGTTCTGTCACAAGTTTAGTTAAGAAAAAGTTCTTCAGTTTTTGTGGTGATTGAGAGCGAAGATTGGAATATTTGATTCGTCCCACTTTATTGATGTGAGATGTGGTCATTATCAAACCGAACTAAAAAAGTAAACAGTACAGCTGTCTCCAAATAGAAAGGCAAACCACCCTACACCCTGGGTTTTTGATATTGGATTTGGGCTAACTCTGGTGTGGTCTGTTATAGACTTTACTTCTCAAAAATAGATGTAAAACAATGGTTATGTTTAGACCATCCAATGTAATCCAAATGTAGTACCAAAATTTTTTTTTACAGGCAGATGGGCTGGTGTTGCTGGGCTGTTGTAAGATCAGATTTGGCTGCTTAGGGTGGTCAGTGGTCGGGAGCTACGGTACCCAGAGACCCCGCAAAAGCACACCACACAAAAGCAGATATTTATCGATTTCACATACAAACACACACACGCACTCACACACGAATCAATTTAGGTTTACTAGAATATGCGTCATTAAATTTTCTATCATTGATTCAAACCAACCGAAAATGTGCCTTAATGACGTCTTTTAAACATTAAAACATTGAAAAATTAACATTTCATTTCTCAAACAGACATCTATTGGATGGAACCTTTGAATTTTATTTTTTTAGTTTTAGTCTGTTTGAGTAAATGTTATCCAAACTCTAACCTTCAAACCACAACTCTATCAATAAACCCTACCAAAACTTGGCACTGAAATCTGAAATAAGCTTATAGAAAGGAATTTAGATCCCAAAAAATCTTAAAGGGACATTGTGTTCTATTAAGCATCTCCTAGTTGTAAAAAAAAAAAGGCAATAAAGGCAAAAAGTCATAGTCAGAAGTTTAAATGTAGTGCGGTTGTGAAACTGCAAAGCACTGTGTTTTGTTGTGAGTGATGGAGTTTTGCCCAACCACAATTGTTACTGTTCATGTTTTAAAAGTGCCGACCAATCAGAAACAAGTTTTAATAAAAGCCAATAAACGCGATTCAAAGTTAGCAAGCACAACACTATGCCACACCCACCATGTGAGCTCATTGAGTGTCATGGCGGGCTATGTAAACATAGTCCCAGAGTCAACAAATGACAAAGAAACGAAGCTTGCAATGAAGAAGGGCGGTCCATATCTTGTTTTGACCTATTTTGGTTTTGACGAAGCGGACGTGGAACAGAAGAATACGCCTGTTGCAGAATTAACTTTTGCGTAGTCACTAGGTCCAGAGGAAACACAAGTGATTTGTGCCAGCAGCTTAAAAATTATCATGGCATGTAAATAGGATTACAAGACAAAAGATTAAGACGAAGAAGGTGCATCTAGAATTGTACTGGGAGGTAACAAACCTCCATCAAAGCGGCTTTTGCGCCCTTCATGCTGTACGAAAAAGTTCGCAAAGGCACAAAGAAATAACCAATGCTGTGACTCTAGATGAAAATGTCTAATAGTGTCCAACCCCAAAACTGCGTTATAGATTAGAGGTAACACTTCTTATTTATGCAAGTTAATAAGTGAAATGTTATAATAAGAGTAATAAATAGTTGTAGCAGTAGTGTTAATAAGTTAGCAGGAATGGTGGGCTAGAAATACACTGGGGAACCAAGGGGGCGCCAGCCTGTAATAGTTTGGGAACCATTGCACTACACCAAACAGTGACATTGAGTGGTCAAATAATACCCTTTAAAACCATATTTTTATCATGAGGTTCTACCCTAAGCTTGTCACCAAAATCTGCCTGTAAAAGGGAATTTAAATCCAAAATGATCTTAATAACTCAATGCTCTCGGCACCTGCAACAATCCGAACACCATATTTAGATCAAAATGATGAAGGATGTTACCTGTCAATTTTTTCGTTTTCCCCATAATTCATTCATTTTTTTAACCATTTCAAATTGTCTATGCCATGTAGCAATTTTGTACAGGAAAAAAGAGGACCAAACTCATCTAGCCCATTTCATTCGTTATCTGGATGGTCTCGGTCACTGTTAGCAGATGACAACATCATAGTAGAAATGCGAAATCCTAAATAACACAAAAATGTATGCAAGTGGGCAAAGAACTAAGAAGGATGCTGAAAGAAATGTTGGTGTTGTTTATGTGGTACATAAATTAAACTTGTTAAAACAAATTATCTTTGTTCTTATTCTACAGTTTCTCTTCTTGTGAGTAAATAGGTGCTGCGTTGTGTTCATTATCGTGGAACTGCAATCATCAATAAGGGGATCAATTGGCTAAGGTTGAAGGGTATGTGTTTTGGTGGTTTTGAGTATTAATGGTAATGATAATTTAAAATCAATTAAATAGTATTATTTGTAAAGTTAAACTTGAATGATCAATCATTCCAATTAATCTCAATGAGATTGATTATTCTAAGATATATAGAAGATGGCCGCTCTTTGAAAAGGCAAAAAACCAACTTAATGTCTCAAGCGGCATTCAAAACCAGGTCCAGCTTCTCGTTCACTGAGGTTTTAACACACAAATGAATCCTCTTGATGTTCGCACAATAGCTCTTAGATAGCTAATCAAAATGACCTTCAGGTTGCATTCACGCATTGAAACAACGGCACTGGTTTCACTGAGGACTTCCCCATTACTCACATACAGTCACATTGCACTCACACACAATAAAGTGACAGCTTGTAGCCAAATAATACACGCTGTCCCTTTAAAACCAAAACTCTATCTTGTAAACCTACCTAGGGCATGACAAGGAAATCTGAAATCTGCCTGTAAAAGGGAATTTAAATCCCAAATAATATTAACAATTCAATGTTCACTGCATCCACACCAATCCAAAACCATATTCAGGTTAGAATGATGGTGGATGTTAAGTCATGTCAAGTCACACTTATTTGTATAGCCCTTAATCACGAGAGGTCTGAAAGGACTGCACAGGCTACAATTACAATGACACCATTTCCTGATCTTAAACAAACATGTGGGCAAGGAAAAACTCAAAATCTCAGCACGAGAAAAATAAGACGCCTTAAAAAGGGAAGGAACAATGGTAATCCCCCTTCTAGGATAATCATGTTGCGATAGATTTAGAATTGGGTAACAGTACACAAAACATAGTAAACATCGATAAAAGGTACTATGTTGAAATTTGTCCGGAAAGTGCATGACAGCAACAACATCTCGAGCCTGTAAAATAGTCCCCAAAAATAGAGTAAATCAGGGCAACACTTACTGTTAATTGTAAACTTAATGTTCAGTGGTTTTGAGTTTTAACTCTCAATCGCCAACATTTTAATGCACAAATGAATCCTCTTGATGTTTTGCACAATAGTTCTTAGATAGCCAATCAAAATGACCTTCGGGTAGCATTGACCTATTGAAATAACAGCACCGGTTTCAATGAGGACTTCCCAATTACTCACATGCAGGCACTCACATACACACACATTAAGGCTAGCGTGCCGGCGACCAGTGGCAAGATAAGAAATGGGCGACAAGGAGGGAATGTTGGGCCTGGATCCGAAACCATTGTGTCCTCATACAATATATGACTTCCTCTGCGCGACACGAGACGTACACTCACCACTACACAATAACTCACTCTCTGATATACACAAATGCTTAAGCAAGCATCCAAGCACACATGTATGTTAGCAGCAGCATGGCACCAGGACAACTTCCTTCGGAGACACGGCCCAGGGCAAGTAAAGTAGGGAAAGACCCACTGTGAGAGAAAGAGAGCGAGCGAGAGAGGGAGAGATAGTGCTCTACTAAAGCATCTCGCCAACGTCCCCTCTTACACACATAGTGTGTTCTCATCCAACAACTCACTTCGGACCGAAAACGACTTTTTAACTTTATTCCGTGACAGTAGGTGTGCGCGTTTAACTTTTCCAATCCAAGAGGTGTTTAGAATTTCTTCAGGTGTCCCAACTACATCACCAACACATATCTGCCGCAAGTTGTCCAAGTTTCACTTGGAGACCACAAGTTGAATTCCATTATCATCGACATCATCCAGAAGCTCAGGTAGGTGAGGTGTATCTACAACACCTGCACACAAGCTTGCATGCACATCCTTTAGGCCTTGTTCTCATGGCACTTCCTTAACTGTTATTCGGGTGCACAGCAAAAACTATACTTGGAAAAACAAGGTAACATGCAATTAAACAGGTCAGCAAAAAACACAACTTTGTTTAGGATACGTAAACACACCACAAGGAGGACTGTTCAATAAAACCTTTGAATGGTAGACATATACACCCTTTAAATCACATACATCAAATGGACGGCCCGTTGGCCACTGTGAAGGGTTTTTTCGGCCCATTTGATGATCTTGATCCATTTTGTATCATAAAACAGGAATCAGTGTGTATTTGTCATCATTATGCGTTACTTCTCCTTGCACTTTAGTTTAATTGAAGTTTAGTAAATATATAAAATGTCTTTGAAGTAATTTTAGCACACCTTTGCTAAAACATCAAATATAGGTAGGCTTCTGATGGTGCCTGTATAATACCAGTTTGTTTCATGAAATATGTATGTAATGGGGACTTTATATCAAGTTAATTTGTCTTTTGTGCCTGTTGAAAATTAATGGTTACTGTTAGACCAAAAAGATAATATTTCTTTATTTATTTCATCATATGGAAATATTTGTTAGCTTTTTGGTAGGTCCAATTAGGTTTACTAGAATATGCGTCATTAAATTTTCTATCATTTGATCTGTCTGGCCCTTTGTGTCTGTCCCTTCCATCCGTTTGACTTCAACACCCCTGCTTTAAATAATGTACAATAATTGTGAGCATTTTGGCAATAAACGTAAAAGTATTGACCGCATTCTGAATGAAAAGACAAAATCTACAAAAAAGAATATTCTTTGAAACAAGCCACATTTACAATATGTGTATGTATGAATCCAACTCAATCCTAATCCTACCACATTGCATTGGTCCATTGAAAACATGCATTAAACCGTCTCTTTAAGGAAGAATAAACATGTGTAGTACTGGTTTCTAGTTTGACTGGAGATTTGTTGTAAGGTGGAAAGATGATTTCATTGTGCATGAAATGAGGCATTCAATTTAATACGACAAAATCAAATAAATAATAAATGTAAATAGTCTGCATTTATATAGCGCTTTTCAAGTCACTAAAGACCTTGCAAAGCGCTTTACAGTGTGCTTCACACTTAAACATTAATACACACTCACACAAATTAAAATATTGTTTGTTGAGTGCACCTATGTTGAAGCTCCAAATGAGAATAAAAACATGAATATGAAGCAAAAAAAATGAATAATTAAAATGGAATGTCCTTATCGAAATGGATAAATATGAGCAATTTTTTGCATATTCAAACAAATTTTACACCAGATCTCTTTTTAAACTGGTAATTTCCACAGAGCAAGAACATTCATCAATATCCCATATGATCAGTTCCTTTTTTAATGAGCTGATTTTTGAATAGGAAAACAAAAAGATCACACTGTACACAACAAACACAGGAACACACTTGAAAAAGTTGCAGAAATAAAGAGTGGATTTGTTCTAGTTGCATTTTCTTCAAGTTTCTTACAGAGTGTTTCTGTATTTTGGATTTCTCAATAACTGAATAGCTCGTAAATAGGTTACGCCCAGTTAATTCCTAACAGAAAACATACACTATTACTAAGGTAAAAGAGAGTGAAACAGAGAATAATTGTAGCAGGATGGAGAACAATGCTGAGTGCTATGAACATACACACACACGCACATGCACATTTAGAGGTCAAGCAATAGTCTATACTAGGAAGTAATATTGTTATCAAGTATCTCGGGACCACTTCTGAAAACCTTGAACATATGCACATAAGTATAAACATGCAAACCCACCGACAAACACACCTATCTACAGTAGGTATACGTGGAGATCTGGATCAGAGCTTTAAGGTATCCCCAAAACAGGAACTGAGGGGCATTAAAATAATATTCAAGTGTTGTCATGTTTATTTGTATAGGCCTTAATCACAGAGTCTCAAAGGGCTGCACAGACCACAGATTATTGCAAACCACATACTATTATTACACCATCCCCTGATCTAAAACCTACACGAGGGCAAGGAAAAGCTAAAAAAACCTCAATATAAGGAAAATGAAGAAGCTTTGAGAAGGGACGGCACATGAGGTAATCCCCTTCCAGGATGACCAGGCTGCAATGGATGTTGCAATAACAAATAATACACAGATATTGTCAACATAAAATATACGTTATTCATATGCTATGCAATAGAAGTGTGTTTTAAGCCTAGATTTAAATAGATAGACTGAGGTTGCAGATCTAATCTTAGGGGGAAGAGCATTCCACAGCACTGGGACCCGAACGGAGAATGCTCTCGAACCTGCGGATCTCTTCTTGGCTCTTGGGATCACTAGTAGACCAGCATTTTCAGAGCGAAGGCTCTGGACAGAACATAGGGCAAAATTAAATCTGAAAGATATGAGGGAGCAAGTCCATGCATGATTTTGTATTCTACCAACAGAACCTTAAAATCACATCTTGAGCCAACAGGGAGCCAATGCAGGTTAGCTAAAATCGGGGTAATGTGATCAAACTTTCTTGTCTTAGTTGAAAGCCTCGCTGCAGCATTTTGTACCAGCTGAAGGCTCTTGATTTTGGACTTTGGGAGACCGGAGAGTAGTGCATTACAGTAATTGAGACGGGAGGTAACGAACCCATGAATCATAATCTCCGCATCCGACTGAGACAGCATCAAGTAAAAATATATTGGACTAGTTTGCTGTCCATGTACTGTTTACTGTTTTTTTTAACCTCAAAACAATAAAAAATCTCAAATGAAGCTTATTTCAGGGCGATAAAAAATGACAAGGAGAATGATATATCAACTACATTCTTCCAAAGTTGAATTAATTTAACAAATGTCTTTACACAAATGCCTTTGTGAAAAAATAAATAAGAAAAACAATAAGATACAAAAACTGCCATTGTCTATCAAGCATTTGAAGTCATGCTCTCTACATTAATGCTAAAGAAACATATAATATGGACCGTGTGCTCCTTCTAAACCCTTTCACAATGATCAAACATGAGCAGCTGTTATGTTATCAAATGAAAACGTTTTCATAGATGAGTGGGTTGAGCTGGTACACAAATAGCAGCAAATTGAGTTGTGTATGTGTGTGTTTGTATGTGGGAGTGTATGTGGGAGTGAATGCTTCCCTTCCCAAGAGAGCATCGGGGATGAGTGTGGGAACCGAAAGTCGAGTCATACAAATATGGGGAAAAACACAAAATGTATATTTTTAAAACGGGTCAAACTAAGGGTTTCCCGAGTCTATGCAGACGAGGGCATCAAATTATTCAAACTCTTCCTTGTAATCACGATAAAAGATTAAAACAGCAACTTTAAAAATGATAAAAACTAAAAACTGCACAATTCTTATTAATGTATTTCCAAAATTTGGCCAATTTAAATTTTGAAATTTTCAGCCATGATGACAGCTAGACGAGTTTCTTTGTTCTTGGAGGTATTGCACCATCAGTGTGCAAAAAAGGCAAGTAATCATAAAATTGCTCTCAGCAACTTTATTCACTGGTGGAGGCAGTACTTCATACATTTCTCAATTAGCATAACAACATTACGCAGCTGCCTATTGGACAAGCACAACACAGCAGCAATTCTCATCTTTATTCTCATCCCAGCTAAGTTTGTGGTTTCATTCACCTGAAGGTCTGGCTCTTAACCCGGCCTACTTCACCAGCCATTGGCAGAGGCTTATTATGTAAATGAATCATGATATTAATATGGAGAAGCTAGTTCTGAAGAAGGACGGAGCTATTCTTACATTGTGTGATCGAATCAACATCTAGATCGCGAGATGAGACGGGTGAAAACATGTGCTGGGGTCAGCAGTTCCGTTGAGGTTTCATTAAAATATAACAGAATAGATACAGCTTAATATTCTGAGGTTGTGAGTACAGAACAAGGCTGTGTGGTTTCACAAGAGTGCTTTAAAAATGGCTGACAATCATTTATATACCTAATGGGTGGACACACTTAAGTCAGTGGAAGATTCCCAATGCACCAGCTTTAACCCAGTCCTTTGTCCAGACTGAATCCTCCTGGTGGTTTGATAAATTCAAGTCCTCCCTCCCAACTCTAAATCAGAACACCACTTAGAACAACGTAGACTGTGTAACAACTAAAAAGATTGATATGTTGAGACCGAGTGAATAAGAACATTAAAATACATGGATACTCATAGAGTGCATTAATTACCACCAAACGATTAACTTGATTAAAATATTGATGTGCGAATTTGAAACAAGTTGCAACTGCTTTGTACTCGAAGGTAAAAAGTGAGTTTGGCTGAAGGTTTGCCAGTATCCAAACAGCCAGCGAGGAAATCCATGGCAGACTGGAGTCTACTTGGAAACTTCCTGGAGGAAGTTCAGGAACACTCCACCTCTATTGGCAAGGTGTGCACACATACACACACACATACAGTATTTGAAATTCTTGACTCAAGTTTGAAGAATGTCTGCTGACTATTGTAAGTCAATTGCTCCCATTTTGTGTCTGTATCAATCTTGTCTTGAGATAAATACATTATGTTAAAAGGAGCCACATCTAGCCAAATCTACCTTTTGGCAATTTTAGAAATGCTAATTCCTCACTAAAAACCCAGTCGAGGATTTTCTTCTTTTCTTTTTTTTTTCGGTCCCAATCATCCATCTGAGAAAATTCCAGCACAACAAGAGTAAAACTAAAAATAAGCCCCAGACATTTGCCTTAGGAAGATATATTTTTGGCCAAGTGAGCGCCTTACTTCTGGATGACCACCTGAAAAAATTGAAATCTTTTGGTAGGAGAAAATTAATACCATTGCATCAAAGGTAATACATAACCATGTTACGGTGGTTCAACGCCTTGAGTTATTCTTTAAAAGAGCTTAAAATGAGAGGATATTTTCCCTTTAAAATGACTGAAAAAAAGACAAATTTAAACATGTATACATGGCATTTGAAAAAAACCTGAAGGGAAGGTGTACAGCACAATCATCGTCATAATGCATATAAACAATGTCTTTACATTACAATTTTTAGATGACTTTATTCATGTCCCTCACCACAATCGAAGTACTGTAGTCGGTTAGCCCTTGCTCCAAAAGCGTGGTTCCTTCCTGTGTTGCCTTTGTGTACACCAGAACCACTATTTTTATGCTTACACTATAAATGCATAAATGCAAATGAGGCTTTTTTTTGCCAACGTTATGATTTTTCATTTTTAGAATGAAATGTTCAAGTGAATTCAATATATTCACATCAAATTCGTTTTGCAGGTTAGCCAGTTACCTGTATACTTGATTTATATGAATATTAGCTCACACTTCATTTGATTTTTTTTCTTTTTCTCTTATAGATTTTGCATTTTCTTTTTATTAGAATTACAATTGTTTTTGGTTACAACAATATTAGACATGGAACTTAGGAATATTTATAAGGTAGTGCTTGGAGACTGGTCTAACTTGTAGGTGCAACAGAACAATAGTGCAATGAAAAAGTAGTGCAATGGTATTTACCAACAAAATAATTCCAAAATAAGTTGAAATATAAGATATGAATACCCATTTTTCTGCACATTGGACAAGATTTTTAGTTTTTCACGGTCCTGTGTGCCTGCTAGTCCTTGTTTCAAGGTAACGGTGGTGCCTACATGAGGGCACTGGGATAAAGAGTTGGTATATGTTCAATAAGTCTATCAATCAATCAAGAAGAAAATATCCCAAGAGAAAAATGAGCATACGCATAAAGCCTCAGATAAAAAATAACAGGTTTACATCAATGTTAATTTGTTTTGAAAAGGAGCAAATCAAATCTATTAATCAGACTATGGAGCAGTTTCACGTTTGCATACAATTGTGAAGTCACGTGATAGATATCCAATGGTGAGGCAAATCACCTGTTAACACAATTAAAACCTGTTGCTAATGAAATGGCCATTTTCAGTTCCTGCAAAGTCTTAGGATGTTTACGTGTGACAGGGACAACCAAGAAGACCATTGAATCAACTAGTATAGCCACAGAGAAAGCCAATAGGCGGTTATAGCTCTAATGGGCAGATCCATGGACTGCAACTGGAACGCAAGCCGAGGCTTGATCAACCTCGGCTGATGTTGTGTCTGATGTTGCGAGACCCTAAACACCCGATGAACCTGGCAAACATCACTGATGGTGTGTCGCAGTTGCATCCAGGATATCTTTCCTTCAAGTCGAGTGATCATTTACATGGCTTTATTAAACAGTACTATTGGCAATATCCTGTTCTTAATGTTCCTTAGCTGTCAACGTACTGATTCAAAAACAGTTGTATGGTCATAAAGAAACAAACCGGAGATTTGTGCTCGAACGGTTGCAGGTGTGGTTAACCATCCTGTTCATCTTCCGCATCCTGGTCCTGGGGACTGCGGCCGAGTCTTCTTGGGGTGACGAGCAGGAAGACTTCAACTGTGACACGGAGCAACCAGGCTGCGAGAACGTTTGTTACGACAGAGCCTTTCCCATCGCACACATACGATACTGGGTATGAGTTTGGCTTGCCGGTTAGCAGAAATCTAGAACAAAACGTCGTTTTCCCTAAACTAAGAGAGATACATTGTAAATTTTTGGACATGTCGTATGGCAATTTGTGTCAAAAATTAACTTGTACGATGTACAAACATTAAACAGTGTACAAAAATGAATTACTTCAACAACAACAGCTGTTTCAAAACAAAAGTGAAGAAAGTAAAACCAAAAAAGCAGCAATGTAACAAAACCACAATTACAGTGAAACAATGTCACAAGACAACTAAAATGCTGTATTTTCAGGACTATAGTGTGCATCCAAAACCCCCAAATTTGCCAGAGATTTAAAAGTGCGCATTTTAATCTAGTACGCCTTTTATATATTCGTAAATACGGTAAATATATTTGCCAGGTCGTTGTCGTCCCTGATGAGGCCCACCCCGGTTGTGTCGTCCGCAAACTTCACGATGTGGTTTGTGGCTGATCGAGGGAAGCAGTTGTGTGTCATCAGGGTGAACAGCAGGGGGCTCAGGGCACAGCCTTGGGGGGAGCCCGTGCTGAGGGTGATGACATCAGAGATGTTCTGACCAAGCCGCATTGACTGGGGTCTGTCAGTGAGGAAGTCCAGCAGCCAGTTCGGCAGGGGGGTGTCGAAGCCCAGGAGTCTCAGTTTGTCTACCAAGGGTTGTGGGATGATGGTGTTGAATGCTGAACTGAAGTCCCAGAATAGAATCTGCACATGGGTGTTCTTCTCCTCTAAGTGTGTAAGGCTCAGGTGAAGAGCAGAGGAGATGGCATCCCCGGTGGAGCAGTTTGTCCGGTAGGCAAACTAAACGGGGTCCAGTGAGGAGGGGAGACTGGAGGTGATGTGCTCTTTAGCCAGTCTCTCAAAGCACTTCATTATGATAGGAGTCAGTGCAACGGGCCGGTAGTCGTTCAGTGATGAGATCTGGGGATTCCTTGGCACTGGGATGATGGTGGCAATCTTGAAGCATGATGGTACCATGGTTTGGTCTAGCGAGGTGTTGAAAATGTCTGTTAGGACACAAGCCAGATGATCGGCGCACTCCCTAAGGACCCGCCCTGGAATTTTGTCAGGGCCTGGAGCCTTGCGTGTGTTGACCCTTTCAAGGTCTTCCTCACGTCAGTTGAGTCCAGGAGGAGTGCTGTTTCGTCCTGATGTGGAACCGCTTTCACTGCATGGGTGCCATTTTGTGCCTCAAACCTCCCAAATAAGTTGTTGAGGTCATTCAGGAAGTCCATGCTAGTGTCCCCCACTGGGGTGGTTGTTGGCTTGTAGCTGGTGATGGCCTGAATGCCTTTCCACATATTGTGCAAATGAGTGAAATCAATTGGATCAAATGTAAAGGTATAATGTGTGTATGATCTTATGACAACATTATTATTGTGATAGTAAGATGGAAGGCAGTATCGATATAAGGAGGATAGTATGGATCAGATCCAGGTACTTGCTCAATGTTGAGAATATTGATTTGGATCGATCCGCCCACCCTTAGTTGTAGTACATGTTGTTGTCAAGTGTCAATACTGTCAAATGTTGAGCATTCAGAAGCTTTTGAACTTGTCCCTCCAGGTGCTGCAGATCGTCTTTGTGTCCACGCCCAGCCTGGTTTACATGGGCCACGCAATGCACACCGTGCGCCGGGAAGAGAAACGGCGCAGCCGAGAGGAAGACGACCCGGGCGAGGAGGACGACACAGATGACCCAGGGGGAGGCGAGGAGGATGAGGAGCAGGGAAACAAAGACTGCAAGGAATCGGAAAAGGCCAAGAAATTGCGGCCCTCTGGAAAGGTGCGCCTGAAGGGGGCACTGTTGCAGACGTACGTGCTGAGCATCCTTATCAGGAGCATCATGGAGGTAGGTGAATAGTTACTCTGTTTGCAGCTTATTGTAGGCCGCTGCATCTTGCTGGTATCAGTTGTTCTTTTTTTCAAAGTAAAGTTTCCAGACCAAGATGGTAGCAAAATCGATACCAAAATGGATACAATGGCCCCTTTTACAAACGAGATTAATATGTCCCCGGATGGAGCATATATCTCGAATTTCTTTTATTTTATATGTCCCCATAAGAAATAATTGAAAATCAATTGATCCATTCCCAGCCATTCAAAATCACCCAAATTAACCCTAAAAAAGCTGTAAGCATATCCCTGATTACTAAAAAGCCAATTAAACAGTAATTTGTACATAAACACACAATGATAAGATAAATAAGATAATATTAACAAAATAAAATGCAATATTATCATGAGCACTTACCGTGGAAGAAGTCGGCAGTTGATAACTGTATGAGAATTGAATGCGCGTGGATTCTCTGTATGATACAACAGCAGCTATATTGTAAGTGCATTGTGACAATAGTGGAATCGGCCAAGCATCTCTGGCTACGGTGCCCTGCACTCCAGTCTGCCCGATACCACCGCCAGCTGGGATTCTCCTTCGGAGAACTACGGAGCCTCCCACAAGCGAGTCTAGCTACTAAGGATTATCCTTAGGCGCCTTGAGTGACTCAACAACAACAACAACAACAACAACAACAACAACAGCAGTGGCTTTACTTTGTAGTCACTGCTGGCATTAGCACACAATGCTAATGTTAGAAAATCTTGCATGGGCTTGTTGCCAGGAAGCTTTTTCTCCTCAGCAGTGATGAATTCCCTCTTTTAGAAAAAAAGGCCCTTCTCAAGGCAGTCTAACACTTTCTAGAGGATGTAAACTTGTTCTAAAATTAAGGAAGCAAAACACTGCATGAACCCTTTCCCGGCTTTTGTATCTGCGCTCACTGCTTAATGCAGTACCACAGAGTGTATACTTGTCCATATCGAGCACTCGGCCTTATAATTGTACCGTCTGGAAATTATCGTAATTTCGATTTGCTCTTGAATGCCGGGCAAAATCTTAACCCTAGGTCTCACTATCACCCTCTGCTATGAGGCAAGAGAATTGCTTGCCTTAGACTGCATCTGCAGACGCTCAGCTCAGTAATATGTTGCATACTACCGGTAATAGTAATAATAATAACAATTATCTTATCATTTTAAAAAATCAGCAATTTTGAAAACGAAAGTCCAAAAATTGTGGAGTTGAATGAAAAAGAACTTCAACACTGAATACATACAGTATAAACATTTAATATATCTTAATAAATTCAATGTGCTAATCCCCCTGACTACACCTCACTCTGTAAAGAACCTTACTTTAGTGTATTCTCACATGCAGGTGGTGTTTCTCTGCCTTCAGTACTTTCTGTACGGAATCTTCCTCCACCCTCTCTATGTGTGCAAGGTAAAAACAAACAAAACAGCTTGATAGTGATTATAGTGTAATTTCTCAGCCATTAAGTACTAACACTGGTTTGTGTGTGTGTGTGTGTGTGTGTGTGTGTGTGTGAATGGTTAGGCATGGCCATGTCCACACTTGGTCAACTGTTACGTGTCGCGGCCCACAGAGAAGAACGTCTTCATTGTTTTCATGTTGGCCGTTTCAGGTGTGTCCCTTGTCCTCAGCGTGCTGGAGCTCCATCACTTGGCCTGGAGGCACTGCTGCAGGTGCACAGAGAAAACAATATTTTTTTTTCCTTTTGTTTTTTTTCCCAAACTTGCACAGATTTCGAATTATTCACCCCTACACAACATAAAAGTATTTTCAATTAAATGTCTTGTTTTTTTTCAGTTGAATATCTGGACCGATATCAGTGTTCTCGTTTGCCCACGTCCCTGCGTCCTAGATGCATCATTTTTGCTGGGGACGCATAGAGTCAAGTCGACGTGCGTCCCCGGGACGCAACTTTTTTGACACAAAATTGTCATTTTTACTCGATTACATTTTTTTTTAAACAAAGATTTACCGCACTCCAAACTTTTCATCAGGCAGATCCGCCATTGTTGTTTTGGTCTCACGGTTCGAGTTTTCGTCTGCACGCAGATCTCGGAAAACGGGATCTCGTTGTTTCGAGATTACGTCATTGTTGTGGTGGTTGTCATCGAGGGAAAGTGAAGGCTAAGTATGCCTCCGAAAAAAGTTAGTATTAGGTGAAAATCAACACAAAATTGGTCATTTCTTCAGTGTCAGTAATAAGTCGAAACTTAATGCAGAAAATGATAACAACAGCAATAATTCCGGCACGAAAAAGCGGCGGAGAAATTCTTTGGAAGATCGCGAAGGCAAGGAAAACACGTGTGTTGAAGCCAACGATTCGACGGAGAAAACAAACAAAAGAATAGTCCTAGCAAGGACTTTTCTGCCAAAATGGACTCAATTATATTCCTGGTTACGCTACGAGGAGGATGATAATGGATTGGACCTTGAGAAGGCATTACAACTGTGGCGGGACAGCAAACCACGAGGAATATATGAATTGGAAAATCTGAAGTGATAACTTGCTTTGTATTACCAATTAACCGTGATGATTAAAACTGCACGAATATATAGACTAATATTTCAGCAATACTATTTTGTATAATGTACATTATTTTTGTGAAGTGAGAAATCTGAAGTGATAACTGCTTTGTATTATCAATTAACTGTGATGATTAAAACTGAATGAATATTCGCGCCTCGGCCGAGTCATACCTAAGACTTATAACATTGGTAAAATGGCGGCGCCCTCTGTTGGCTGCGGCTGCATCGGCTCGCTACAACGGGTCAGGTGTATCGACATTTCGTTCTGTGTACATTGTTACAAAGAATGACAATACAAAGGAAATTATTATTATTATTATTATTATTATATTATATATTTGTCGCCAATTTACAATGTCAACCTCGATAACACTAAATTTTGGGGACCCATACATCTCTGTTGGGACCCACAGACTTTTGAGCATGCGAGTCCCCTGGAACCATCACTTTTCACAGATAAAATGAACACTGCGGTATCCTTGTTATACAATGTTTTCCCGCAAATTCTACATTTTCAGGGACTAAAATGCGCACTGAAGTATAAAGCAAACCCCCCAAACACAGTATTTTTTATATTTTTCATATATAAGGCACACTGGACTATAAGGTGCGTGGAATTAGAATTATACTAAGAGCTGGGGTTGCACAAAAATAATCAGGCTTCCAACTTAGATTATGGCAGGTTGCACACCCAGTTCTACTGGACCACTAAGGATACAATGTAGCTGACTCTTGAAAAGGCTTTAGATTTTATCTCATCATCACTTATTTTTAGTCATTGTACCAAATTGTTGGTGGTATTATTGGACCGGGACGCAAGAATGTTGTGAGACATTAAACTGGTCCGTGGTACAGAAAATGCTGGAGACTTGTACGGCTTAGTCCCCCATACAGCCCTTGTTGTGAAATTATGGTCAGTGATAACATTTATCGATTGATCAAGACTTGCAATAATTGTAACACATTTTGTCCGCATATAAGGCACACCAGCTTATAAGGCTCATGTTTCTAGCCAATTTGGGGGTTTTGGGCAGACCTTACAGTCTGGCAAATACAGTATAATGTTTTCTGACAAACATATCCAACAAAGCATATTCTCTGACTTTGCAGACGCTTTTTTACATCAAAGAAGTCGGAGATCTCCAAGGAGTCTCTTCAACCCAAACAGGTCTTGTCTCCATCTCCAACGTCGCCGCCCTCCACCCCGCCACCCGATTTCAGCCAGTGTGTGATTGGATCCTCGCACTTCCTAGCCCTGCCCTTCCCAAACCACCGGCTGGCTCATCAGCAAAACTCTGTGAACATGGCAGCCGAACAGCACAAGATGGCAGCGAGCGCTGATGGAAACCTGCTGCAACTTGACTGCTACTCGGCTGCTTGGCATGGCGCTGCAGATGTGGCCTGCTACGACGCCGCCAACTGCTTGGGGATCCAGAATAGTACGGGCACCGAGCGGCTGCTGCAGGGTGCAGCCGATGCCGTTGCATGCCCAAAGGATAAACGTAGACTAAGCAAAACTAGCGGCGCGAGCAGCCGAACGCGAGCCGACGATCTCGCCATCTGACAACGCGGTTGATTCCGCTGCCGGCTTGAACTTGTGATGCGCCTTATCAACACTGAGGCCCTTCATGCAGAAGCCTTGGAGCGGAATTCCACTCTTTGGGCCTGACCCTCTTGTCATAAAACTGACTAAGCCATTTTTTTAAGTTTTAAAAAGACAAAAAAAGCATGGTTGTCTGGAAGTCATCAACACAGTTATGACCATGAGAAGCATTACAAATCACCGTCCCTAATACCTCTAACACGCCGCAAACAATATCAAAGCCGAAGAACTTCACAACACTTGGACCACTTCGCAGTAAATAATTATTTTCTTTTTTGACATTGATAACAAGTAGTGAACATTGTTAACAATATTTGAAATGCTACTCTGAGATAAATACGTAATAAAAGAGAAAAAAGAGAAAAATGTCAGGAAAATAGAAAAAATCCTCACATGTTTGCGCTTTGAGACTAGCCTATATTGTAAGTGCATTGTAACAATAGTGGAATAAAATATTTCAATTAAATTTAGCATCAACAAAATTTCAGAATAAGTAGAGAAATAAGATATAAATACCCATTGCTCCAGGGACAATTCTAGGTTCAGAGCTGAGCACTCAGAGTGTCGAATGCAACTTGCACTCGATTCAATGCAGCTAATATCTGTTGATAAAAAAGTCATGGTATTGGTTGGTAAAATAGCTGTTCAGCATAACCACTGTATAACGTACTCTCACTGTAATACCCCGGAATCTCCACAGACCATGCCGCAAGTGACACTGGCCGAGCAGAAGAGAATCGGGGAGGGGGGCAGGAGCGGTGCTAGGAATCAAATGGACTGAACCATTTTATTTTAGTGGAGTTTTTCTGATGCAACGTTGTTTACCTTTATTATTATTATTATTTTTTTACTTTTTTAAAATCCATTTTTATCCAGCCTTTTCAATCACATGCAAGCCCATTCTGTCCTTTATTAAAGAAAAGAGAGTTTTATAAAAAGCAACAGGCTGGTTAAGCGCATACATTGGTCTATATATAGGCAAGCTATATCTTATTCATAGTCTTGTGCACTTTTTTATTAGAATTAGAATTTGAACTGCCTTTGTTATCATTGATAACAACACAGTGAACAATGTTTACGAGATTAGACATGGCACTCCAGGATAAGCACGTATTATAGACTTAAAAGAGAGACTAAGGTGAAAAGAATGAAAGGATAATTAGGCAAACGTTTACAAGGTAGTGGTTGGAGACTGGATATGTTGTAGGTGCATTGAAATAATAGTGCAAAGAAAAATAGTGCAATTACATTTATTAGCAACAAAATTCCAAAATCATTTGATAAATAAAATAAGAACAACTATTTCCTCAACATAAGCAAGATATATATTTTTCACAAGTGGAAATGTTTAAATCTAAGCTTAAAACTCACTTCTGTTATTTATGAGTGTGTCAAATGTATATATTTTGTGTTGATGTAAGATGGTGGAATCAAACCTCTGTCAAAATTGGTGTGAGAAATAAAAAGTTAAAAAAAAAAACCTCACTTCTACTCTATAGCATATGTATAACCTAAACTGCTTATGTGTAATAACCTGTGATGCCCTTTAAAACTCTTTGTGATTAAGGGCTATACAAATAAAAATGACTTGACTTGACTTGACAATCTGATGTGCTTGGAAGAAAACTGTCTCTGACCCTTTTAGTCCTTGTTTTAAGGGACCTGTAGCACCTGAGAGGAAATCAGGTCGAAGAGGTGGTAGCCAGATGAGTCCTTTATAACAATGTTGGCCCTTCTGCCGTACCGCAAGCCGGCAATGTCCTCGAGACTAGGCAGAGAGAAACCAATCATTTTCTGGGTTGTGTCAATGACTCTCTATATGGTTTTCCTGTCTGCTGCCATGCATCCCCCCAAAAAACACCTATGCTGTAGGAAAAACACACAGGATTTAACAAAACGCATCTCAGTAATATTCAGGATGGTGTTTTCCCCAATGGAATCAAAAGTTCTCCCGCCAGTTACAACAAATGCTGCATTTGGCTTTAAAAATTCAATTAGCAGTTATTTTACACGCTTGATTATGAAGCCCATCTGGACCAACAAAATAAACAAGATGGAGAGTGTGTATTATCCCTTTTATGGCATGTCGTATGGGCTTTTATCATGGAAAATCTGGAAAATGAGCCTCAGCTTTGCTGGGGAGAAAAAAAAGAATTCCCTTGACCCACCTGGGAATTTGAAATTACTACAATGAGAAACTTGACAACATCTGGAAATTGGCCGCAGAGGATCAAACTTGAATGAATGTTGATTTTCCACTTTTTTTACCTTTTCATCATATTAATATTATTACTATTATTATAAATGTCTGCTTTTTTGTACAGTTAAACGTTAAAAAATTGTGACACATTTGCTACTTAAGTGTATCCATCAATCACAACTGTTATCAAAATAATTTTGTTTAATAAACTTTTTTTCTCGTTTTTTTTTAATAAACAAATCATTTCTACCAGTTAATTATCGTGTTAATATGACTGTGTTATTTTAAATGATATTGTATTTGAAAAGTATACATCAAATAAAAGAAAAAAATTGTGACTTATTTGTCTTTTTTAGAAGCAAGGTCAAAGAGAACGTATGACTGAATTCCTGTCAATTGTAAGTTGAAATATGATAAAGTTTATAAATATTATGCTTGCTTTTTGACTCTCTTCGGCTGCCATATTTCGAAGTCTCCAAAATACATTGCGCATGCCTGAAAAAAGCCGTAACCCCCAAACTACAAAGATCGTATTTAATGAAATGCCTTTTAATTAGTTTTAGTATTTTATATATGTATAGTAACTTTTTAGTTTAACCATGTGTATCGTTTAAGGAAGCGCGTATTTTTTTGTTCTGCGGGGTTGGTTTCTCGTGTATTTTATATTAAAACAGAAAGTTCATAACTAAGCGCTACAGTAAGGAGAAAAATATTTTTGCTAAATGAATTTTAAAACTAACTTAGCGTGTTGTTCAGGCAAACTTTGCTCTAAATGCTCACAAATAACGTGTGGATTATAAGCTTTTTATTATAGATTGTTTTACAATGTATTAGCGATCGATTGAATACTTAATCAATATATTGAAATAATGCTCAACGGCCATGAGTGGATGTGGACGAGCAGCAAGAAAAAGGAAGAAAAAACGTTGCTACGTGGCCCAATCAGGTATATTACGAAATTCTGTAACAGTACAGAGCTATATTGCAAAAATTGTAGTAAATGGTCTGCATTTATATTCACATCGGATATGCTCTTTTGTCAGTTTCTCTAAAAGACCAGCTTGAATACGTGGACCTGCTCAGGTTTCTCCATCAGCGAGGATTCACATCAACGCTGCTGCAGCCAGCACTCTTTCAAGGTTTGCACACATTTGCATTTAATCTGAAACATACTGAAGGACAAGTTTTTGTTTTTCTGTTGGATGCCCTTACAGATACAGGGCGAGGTCTGCAGGCTGTCAAGAGCATCAAGGTAAGAAAAGGTGGCACTGTAGTCAGGTTTCTCATGTAGAGCCCAAGGAACTGAAATTGATAAAAGCACATCTTTGTGTTCGAAGGCCAACCAACTATTGATTTCTCTGCCGGAGTCTTGTTTGCTTACCACTTCCACTGTCCTGAACAGCTACGTTGGACATTACATCAAGAGGTAAATACCACATGTGTCCTTAGACCCCGCATTGATGTACAGCAGGGGTCTCTAGCTTGGTGTGCGAGGGCACCAGGTAGCCCCCTAAGAGCACCCGAGTAGCCTGCATACTCGCTCTTAAAATAGCTCACCAGTGATGGGTCATATCGTTCTTAAAATGGCTCACCAGTGATGGGTCATATCGTGAGTTTCCAGGAAATTCGCTTTCTTATTGGCGTGATAAATCATTTACATGATCAGTGTCTTTGAAAACGATTTAGTGTTTGACTATGCTTATTTTAACCCTACTCCTAATAATTACAACCTGGTAATAACCTGATGTAACCCCTGTTGAAAAGTGAGTTGTAAGAGACGAGTTATAAATGAATAAATAGAAGGATAATTTGACATTTAAATAGAATATTTAAATTTTATAGGAAATACATTGTAGTAAATATTTAAACATTTTAGATTGAATGGAAAGTTTTGATTGAAAAGGGAGAGATTCGGTTTTCTAAGCACGGTCTTTCTAATGATTGCAATTGATAATCGCAGGTCCTCTCTGCTGTCTTCGCTGGCGTGCACGTTCTGCCCGCAGTGAGCAATCAATGATGCTAATATGTCAATTGTGTATGATTTACAAAACTTTATTGAAACAGGGAGCAACAAATCGTTGTTTGTTAATTGAAATAATTTGATTTATTCAATAACTTCGTTATACGATCAAACCTCTGTGGCATCCGAGTGGCGAGCTTCATAGACCAGAAATCCAACAAGGATCTGATTTATCAAGAATCCACATCAAGGTCACAATTGCATTTTTCCTTTTGAAACGATTAAGGTTGGTACTAAAATCTTGTTGGTACCCATAAAAGTAAATTTTGCGATAAGTAATAGGTTTATAAACTGAAGAGTAGATGACAGGCATTAAACTGGAATAGAAATAAAGGAGGGTTATAACAAAGATTAATCAAATTTAGAAGTTCTCATCTAATACCTTATGTATTTTACTATAATTAATTTTAAATGTTGTCTATTGTCTTGTCCATTGCTCATTTAATTGCCGCTTTTGTTCAAATTAATGTTGACTCTGCTGTCAAAGAGTGGAGAGGTGTTGTAGAAGGATAGTGGGATGTTTAGATGCATTCTAAGGGATGGGCAGGGCACCTGTATGAAGCGGCAGGGGTAAATCAGTGAAAGCTGTTGGGCCCTGCCGTTGAACAGAAGAGTGTGTTGTTTCACCCTGACCCGAGTGACATGGCCACTTTCTTGTGTGCCGTTTCATCTGGAGGGACGAAAGCATGACCAACTTGGATGCCGAGGTGCTTAACTCGTTTGGGTGTTTGGGCATTTGGGTTGGCCATGGTTCAAAAATGTTTTTGTGTGGATCCTCGCATTTCCTAGCCCTGCCCTTTCCAAACCACCGGCTGGCTCACCAGCAAAACTGTGAACATGGCAGCCAAACAGCACAAGATGGCAGCAAGCGGTGATTGAAACCTGCTGCAGATGGATAATGTTGACTCTGGTGTTTCCTTTATTAATTTTACCACTCAACAAGCCTAGACCTAGCCTAGTAGGTTCTACAATAATGATAACATTGTAACACCATAGTAATAACATTAGTTATCTTTTAGAAGTGCAATTCGAACTGGTAACTGTTCGTGCTAATCACTAACAAAAAAGTAGCTCTCAGGTTCTAGAAGGTTGGCGACTCTGACGTACAGTGTACAGAGAAGCTAGAAGATGCTTACTTCAATGTCAGGTCAAATTAACAAGTCTAATTAGGACAGCATAGAAAATGTGTCAATATTTTGTCTGCTCAGCTGGAAGCCGCGACCATCGCCTCTGTTGTCTCTCTGCATCTTCCTGGTGTGCGAGCGGCACAGAGGAGTAAATGCCGAGTGGTCACCTTACATCCGAGTCCTACCCTCCTCCTACACGTGCCCCTCCTATTTTGATGACGATGTGGTGGCACTTCTGCCCATCGGACTTCGTCGCCGAGCTCATGCGCAGAAGGATGCTGTCAGGAGAATGCACGCATCTAATCAGGAATTTTTTCGGTACGTGCATTCTACAAATGAACACCAGATAGGGCGGTCATTTCTGATAAGATGTTTCAATTCAGGACTTTGCAGCCAATCCTCAGTCAACCTGTAGAGGACGTGTTCACGTTTGAAGCGCTGAGGTCTGGAAAACTGCACTGAAGTACAAGACTCCACTGACTACATTAATCCTGTCTACAAGGCTACATTGAAATATCACTGTGCACTCCAGGTGGGCGTGGTGCACCGTAAACACCCGTTCTGTCTTCATGGATCACCCGGCCAACCCATTTTTGTGTGGGCAAGATGACTATGCTCTGGCTCCCTTTTTGGATCTGCTCAACCACCGGCCTGACGTACAGGTAGACATGCTGTCCAAAAGGCATTCGTTGAATGTCTTGATTGTTGCCTATTCAACAGGTCAAAGCAGGATTCAATCATCAGACTAAAAATTACGAGATTAGGAGCGTGTGCGGGACGCTGCGTTTCAAGGAGGCGTTCATCAACTACGGTTCCCATGACAATCGGAGCCTGCTGCTGGAGTATGGTTTCATTGCGCCCAATAACCTGCACAGTGTAGTCTATGTAGACACAGGTGGGTCACAATCATAGCATGGTAGTCGTTGGGATGGGAAAATAATTGAAAACGAGTTTTTGTAGTTGTACATGCGGAATGAGTTGCACATCAGTAATATTAGTAGTTTTAATGGTAGTGTTAGTGCCCAAACCCACCACAAACAAGCACGTTCGCACTGAACGAGTGGACCATCTACCCGACAGCTCCCTCCTCAATATCCGAGGAATTGGCAGTTAAAAATGCGTTAATTAAGCATCTTAATTTACAAAAAATTATACCTTTATGCTGCTATTAAAAACTGTGGAAATGTATTGATTACTTTCAAAATGCATTATGATTATGGGTATAATATTTGCAGTTTTCTTTTGAATAGGATATTAACTATTGATTTGCTAAAAAACTTCCAAAGCTTGCCCTGCGATTGGCTGGCAACCAGTTCAGGGTGTCCCCTGCCCACTGCCCGATGATTGCTGGGATGGGCTCCAGCACCCCCGCGACCCTACTGAGGATAAGCGGTGCAGCTGATGAGATGAGATGAGACTTCCAAAGCTGTGTTGAAAACAAATAAATCAAATTAGTAGCTATTTGAGATTACTGAAATATTAAAGTGTTCTAAATGTGGATCTACTCATTCATCGCAGGTTTACATTCCAAAAAGAACCCGTTACAGGTGAAATCTGTGAAGTAGTATCCTTTATTTTTTTTAGGATTTAAGATGGTCTTTATTGCCATTAATATAAAATTGATTTTTTTTCTGCAACCACTCTGTTCATTGTTGATGAAGTTTGAAACTAGAATACAATTACAGTGGCTTGCAAAACTATTTGGCCCCCTTGAACTTTGTGACCTTTTGCCACATTTCAGACTTCAAACATCAAGATATAAAACAGAAATTTCTTGTGAAGCATCAACAATAAATGGGACACAATCATAAAGTGGAATACACTTTATTGGATATTTTATCAAATAAAAAAAACAAAAAGTGGGTGTGCAAAATTATTCAGCCCCCCTGAGTTGATACTTTGCAGCGCCACATTTTGCTGCGATTACAGCTGCAAGTCGCTCGGGGTATGTCTCTATCAGTTTTGCACATAGAGAAACTGATATTTTTGCACATTCCTCCTTGCAAAACAGCTCGAGCTCAGTGAGGGTGGATGGAAAGCGTTTGTAAACAGCAGCTTTCAGTTCTTTCCACAGATTCTCAATTTGATTGAGGTCTGGACTTTGACTTGGCCATTTTAACACCTTGATATGTTTTTTAGCTGAACCATTCCATCGTAGCTTTTGCTTTTTGTTTTGGATCATTGTCTTGTTGGAAGACAAATCTCTCCGTCCCAGTCTTAGGTCTTTTGCGGACTCCCATCAGGTTTTCTTCCAGAATGGTCCTGTATTTGGCTCCATCCATCTTCCCATCAATTTTGACCATCTTCACCATCTTCCTTGTCCCTGCTGAAGAAAAGCAGGCCCCAAACCATGATGCTGCCACCACCATGTGTGACTGTGGGGATGGTGTGTTGAGGGTGATGAACTGTGCTGCTTTTACGCCAAACATAACGTCTTGCATTGTTGCCAAAAAGTTCGATTTTGGTCTTATCTGAGAAGATCACCTTCTTCCACATGTTTGGTGTGTCTCCTAGGTGGCTTGTGGCAAACCTTAAACGACACTTTTTATGGATAGCCAGATTTGTGGAGTATACGACTGATTGTTGTCCGATGGACAGATTCTCCCACCTCAGCTGTAGACCTCTGCAGTTCATCCAGAGTGATCATGGGCCTCTTGGCTGCATCTCTGATCAGTTTTCTTCTTGTATGAGCTGAAAGTTTAGGGGGACGGCCCGATCTTGGTAGATTTGCAGTGGTCTGATACTCCTTCCATTTCAATATCATTGCTTGCACAGTGCTCCTTGGGATGTTTACAGCTTTGGAAATCTTTTTGTATCCAAATCCAGCTTTAAACTTCTCCACAACAATATCTCTGACCTACCTGGTGTGTTCCCCGTTCTTCATGATACTCTCTGCGCTTTAAACAGACTAGAGACTATCACTGTGCAGGTGCATTTATACAGAGACTTGATTACACACAGGTGGATTCCATTTATCATTGTTAGTCATTTAGATCAACATTGAATCATTCAGAGATTCTCACTGAACTTTTGAACAGAACTTGCTCCACTGAAAGTAAAGGGGCTGAATAATTTTGCACACCCATTTTTTCGTCTATTATGTACTAAAAAAGTTTAAAATATCCAATAAAGTGTGTTCTGCTTCATGATTGTGTCCCACTTGTTGTTGATGCTTCACAAGTTATTTACAGTTTTATATCTTGATGTTTGAAGTCTGAAATGTGGCAAAAGGTCACAAAGTTCAAGGGGGCCAAATAGTATGTATAATATGTATATACAAAAAGGAAAACACTATTTACATAGATTCTGTATTGTCTATTTACAATTGTTATACAAATAGATACATGATTACTAGTATACACTGACACCAAACATTTTTACAGGCTCAACATTTGTTTAACAAATTAAAGAAGTGTAAACATTTTTAGTCTTTTTCTTTCCCTTACAAATGGGGTTTTGGGGTTTTTAAGGGTTATTGATCTATCTCCGTTATTCATTATCCATTATCCGTTATCGGTCAGTTCATAATACGCTACAAAGCCTAGGAGTCGGGACACTTACTCTCAGCCAAAAGGCCAAGCTAAGGTCCTAGCCCTAAAGCCTTGCTGCGATCATTGCGAATGCACCGTTCCCGGAGGTACTGCAATACCGGGCCGATGCGTGGAGTGGACAGAGCAAGCTCATATTCCATCTCCGAAATGCAAAAATCAAAGATTGTAACTAAATAAATAGTAGACAATCTCTTTGCTACCACATAGATAGTACACAATTCTAGAACCATAGTTGGCATACTACACTTGATCTTAGCCAAAAGGCCGAGAAGCGATGACCACTGTACTGTCAAATTATATTTAGTAGGGAGCCAGTTTAGCCAATCAGAACTCAGAACACAATGCACGATGCAACTTTGTGAAGTCGCGAAACCGTAAAAAGTAAACTGCGTTGAAGCCAGCGATTACTGTATCATTATTTTTGTTGTAATATTGAGTGTCAACGTGAGCACTGATATTGTTTTACAGAAATGCTGTTGGAGGCAATGAAAGGATGCACAGGTTTGGAGTACAAAATCAAGTTCCTTGAAGAGAACAACTTCCTTAAGTCAGACATTTTACTCTTAGCTTTCTTTAAGCAATACTTAATGTCAGTGCTGAATCTATTACCTCTGTCCTCCTTGTCCTTCCAGTAATTTGAGTGTGAGCGGTGAAGGTCTAGGCTGGAGGCTGATGACTGTCCTCAGACTGATGTCAATACCTCAAACTCTCTAGTAAGAAATGCCGTCCATTAAACTCGTGGTTCATGTTAAAGGTCTTAATCTGGTGTGCTTGTCCGTCAGTCATCAGTGGAAGGCAGTGTTGCGCGGGCAAATGGTCGGCGAGGAGGCAGAGCGCTGGTGTGTCAAGATGGCCAAAATGTTGTGCCAGAGAATAATGCAAGATACACTAGCGGTTCTGAATAAGGTTTGTGATGACTCTTAAGTAAAAGCTTAGCATTAAATCCTTTACACAAAATAAAGCAAGCACTCACTTGAGTTTTTTTGTTCTGATAATGTAATAAAAACCAAGTACCACGACAAAAAACACAACTTATTAATCATGATGTTTTTTTCCTCTCATTTGTATTTACTTTCAAGCAAGTGGTCATGTGTACTTTTCCCACGCAGATTTCTAAACTTCTCCAAGAGGCAGAGCCCTCACTCAAAGAACAGTTGCGTTTAGTCCAATCACTTCGACTGGAGGAGGAATGCATTCTGGGAAGATGCCTTGATTCACTGAAAGACTCCTGAAAACCACATCATCAAGAAACTGAGGGGGGAAAACTTTTATTGGGTAGATTTCACTGATTATTTAATACCACATAAACACAATGAAAAAGTGAGAATCCTACAGAAAAAGAGACATTGTGTTCCTTTGAACTGTTTGTGAACAAGTATTTACTGATTTAACGTAAACAACTGCAGGAAGGAAAGTGGACTGCATATCTTTAAATAATTAAACGGGATATTATTGGTCTTGCTTTCATTTTGCCAGTCTGAAATAGTCCTTGTGTGTCAAATGTCCATTTTGACCGAGTCATCTTCACATTTCAACCACTTTTTTCTTGTGCTGAAGCTGCACGTCCTCCATGGTTGTGGCTGCTTCATGGAGGGGAACTGCCTCCTCAGGCTGAGGTCTGCAGGCACAACACATGAAAACCAATTAGTACTCGAGACAAGTTTTGGTGAAATAGAATTGGCTCACACTGATATCTTTGTGGCATGAACCCATTATAATGAGGTAGTCCCTTACATTAAATAAACTAGAGTTTATTATTTGACATTAACTTGTCTGCCTTGTGTACCTGAGTACTCCAGATGACATCTTCTCCATAATGTCTCTGAGAATATCTGATAGCAGGTAGTTAAGTTAGCACATTTAGTAAATGAGAGTGCTGCATTAAATCAGGGATGTCTGTCCAAGGATACGAAGGTATCGTCCCTGCTTGGATGAAGAAGCCAACCACACTTGCGGATTGAGGAACGACATAGAAGCAGACCTCAAGAACATTAACCTGCTGTCTGGAGGATCAAGCTGTAATAAAACAACAGATTGTATGAATATATTTTCATTGCCCTTAAAACAACAATTGCGTGCTGCAGGGAAAGAGCCACACGATTACTAACTTGCAGGTCTTGTTGAGAAGTAACCCAGTGGCCACCTACTGCCATTGCACTGATGAGGTCATGCTTGTGAGGGAGGAACCTCACCATCTCCTCTTCTGGCAGCTCTGTTTCTTGAACTTGAGCCAAGTAGTACAATCTTAATGCACACATACAAACTTGTTCTTATTCTAACTCTAAATACCTCCTTGATCGACAACAATGTCAACTCCCAGACCCCCAGTTTCCTCCATGATCGCCGGAACCATCTCTGATGGGTTTTTGTAGAGGGGAATCACTCTCACTGCAGCGATAAAAACATTTACCGGTAGTCACTTCCAGATACAATACAAGAATCCTATTTATTCAACAGTAGCATTTTTTGCTTTAAATAACGGATTTTCTTGATCTAGTTACCAGTCATCATTTTAATACCAAAGAATAACAACATTGTTTTGAAGTTTTGGGGTCGACCGGAGTTGGGGAGTTATGGAATACATGTAACGGCGTTACACAATTAGGTTAAAAAAAAATGAATTGTATTGTTAACGTTTCAGAGAAAAAAGAAGTAGTTATAGGTACATTTAGTTAAAATAGGGATTACTTTGCAGGATTACAGTTTGTTTTAAATTATGTATTGAATACATAATGCACCGATAGACGAAATGTGTCATAATTCAAATCACTGACATGAGGGAGACAGAGAGAGATTAGGTTTACACACGCGCAGAAGCTCTTTGCTGCGAAGATTGTACAGACCAATGCATGTTTGTCAGACTGTTGAAGGTAAAAGCACTTTATTTCTCCTTCAAAGTAGAACTCATTTGGAAGAATTTGCGTGAGCCTGCCCTGCATTTTTGTGAGGCTGCTAATGTGTGCGTATTGGGCACATGGCATTAAAATTGCTCGCTAGTGATATGTTCAGGGACATTTAGTAAATTTGAACACCTTCTTTTTGTAATTTGTAGTTAATGGTTGTTCAGAATCCACTACTTGATCACTGTAATGTCGTAAGAGTAATTTACTTACCCTAGTAAATCTGAATACTGTACTTTCAAGAGGCTTGGCCTCACAACTTCAAACACGTAGAAAAGTTTGTTGGAAATTTAGTGAAAAATTGGTGGGTTTAAAACAATATTGGTTCTTAATGTCTTCTTAATCAGGGTTGGGTAGGGTCACTTTAACTGGATTACTTTCAATTACTTTTGGATTACTCCAATACCGGGCAGCACGGCGGCGCAGAGGTTAGCGTGTGTGCGGCACAGTTCTGAGGTCGTGGGAACCTCCTGCATGGGTTCAAATCCAGCTACCGGCCTTCCTGTGTGGAGTTTGTATGTTCTCCCCGTGCTTGCGTGGGTTTCCTCCGGGCACTCCGGTTTCCTCCCACATCCCAAAAACACGCATTTCAGGTGAATTGGCCGGTCCAAATTGTCCCTAGGTGTGAATGAGCGAGCGAGTTGTCTGTCCCTGTGTGCCCTGCGATTGGCTGGCAACCAGTTCAGGGTTTCCCCTGCCCACTGCCCGGAGATGGATGGGATGGGCTCCAGCACCCCCGCGACCCTACTGAGGATAAGCGGTGCAGCTAATGGATGGATGGATACTCCAATACCAAATACGCTAATCAAAGTCAAAAGAAGCTAAATATGAATAAAATTATGACTCACAACACGTGGTAAGCTTTCTCTCCTGGCTTTGATCTCTCCGACAAAACTAACATAAAATGCGACAGAAACAAAATGAAAATAAATCCAAACAGCTTGCCAACATCATTTGTGCCGTTCCATGTATTCCATTACTCCCCAAGCCTTCACAAAATTTAGTAATTTTATTCATATTTCGTTTATTTTATCTTTTATTAGCATATTTGGTATTGGAGTAATCCAAAAGTAATTGAAAGTAATCCAGTTAAAGTAACCCTACCCAACCCTGCTTCTTATTGTAAACTCAAACAGCATATCTTGTCTGCCACATGATAGAGAAAATGTTATTTTGCTTAATAAACTATACTAGGTGTTTAAAATTTGAGCACTTTTTTGTAGGACTACAAGCAACTCCCAGATAGAGCGGGTGTTGACAGTGCGCGACGCCCACCTGGAGTACACAGTGATATAAATGTAGTCAGTGGAGTCTTTGCTCATTTGTGCTTAGCACAATTTAGTTAATTTGTTTTTTTATTGTTTTTGTCTTTTATAAGCATTGGAGTTTTACAAAGTATTCCAGTAAAATTACTTATTTATTATAGTATTTACTAATTACATTTTACGACAGGTAACTAGCAATTGTATTGGATTACATTTGTAAAGTAACCCTCCCAACACTTGGGCAGACATTGCACGATTTCACAATTTTGAGATGAAAAAATGTTCAACTTTATTAAGGATTAAGCAGAGGAACTTTAGTCAGAGTTATTCTTAGAAGTTTATTAAAAGAGGGCATGCACACTGAAGCAAATACCACAAATATTTATGCCTGCCACAAACAAAATGATAAAAAACATCACATAGAATTAAAAAAGGGTTTTGAATTACTCTTTTTTGGTTTGATTATTTCTATCCTTAAAATGTGTTTTCAAGCCACGCTTGTTTATGTAATGCAAATGGGTACCATAAAGTTTGCATAAACACTGACATTTGATCATTTTTCATATCTTCAGCTAGATTCACTCAACAGAGGGGAAAATATTCCAACAAGGGAATAAAAAGCCCCAGAATGGATTTTTGTTTACTTGAGAAAAGGAGAAGAAAAAGAAATAAGAAAATAAAAACTTTTTAAATGGTTTCAAAACCATTTAAAAAGCTCTCAATGGTGAGTTTCTGTTATATGACACATTTTTGAAAAATATAAAGGGAACTGATACAAAACAAAACAGTGGTGAGCCAGATTAGATCCATAAAAAATGTCATTGTGAATATATGATTTTTTGAAAAACAGATTGGTTTTCTTATGGGTGCGAGAACAGACCTACTCTCGGTCGTAGCTCCTCCAAAAAGGCATGCTGCTCCTCAGAGTGAGACGTGGTCAGAACCCTCAAGCCATGGTAAGACGCTAATTGAATGCACATCAGGCCTAAAGGCTGAGGAGGCGAAATCAGACACTCAGGTCACAGGGAAAGTGCCTTTTTCCCCTTCATTACAGCGAAAAATTTGCACGTACGCTGGCCCCGTCCACCACCAGGACCGTCTGACCGGCTGCCATGCGAGCATGAGTGTGGAGGGCGCTGTATGCCCGCAGGCCATCCTCGAGCGCTGCGGCCACGCTCGTGCAGCTCAGCTTCTGCGGCTTTGGAACTGCACAACAAACGCTCATGCTTCAGTTACATTTGGATTTTTAAGGTTGAAATTCTGTTCCGACAGGGATGTGCCAGGACTGAAATCAGTATTGGACCTAGGCTTTATTTGAGGTATTGGTACCTGGCAAAGTAGTCAGATTGGCAGGATCATGACTGGAATGCAAATACTTTTCTCGGTAACAAGTACTGTAATGCATTATTAATAACATTTTGTAACGCTACTGTTACTACTTGGTGCTTATAACGTTACTCCGCTACCTCATAATGACAGAAAATTACTTATTGTGCTCTTTTACGGTGTTTTTGTCACATACATTCCTAATTTGGTGAAAGTAACTCCTGAATGGTGTTTATATCTACCTGAGAAATACAACTAAAATACAACAGTTATGGTGCAGCCACTTTAAGCACAGAGTACGAGAATGTTAATTTTCTCCTCATGTAGATATTTTCCGTCATGTATACTCGCATCTGAGCCGAATCTGCAACAATGAAAATAAATACTGAACTCATTGAGTCAGCTTATGTGCGGATATTCAGTTGCGTATCACCATTAGCGAATGGGAGATGGGCGTGGGCTTATACAGGAACAACAAACTCATGAGAAATAAATGGGGCGTATATGAACAAATAATTTACAGTAAAAGTGTGCTGAATTAAAGGTATTTTTATTTGTAAAAATATATTTTACAATACACTATGCCTGGAGAAAAAAAGAATCTTGGCCAAAACCTAGAAATGGATTAGGAGAGTGGTTTGAAGCCCAAAGACAAAATTGATGTGGAGTGTCTTAGCTAAGTGTTCGTTTTCTTTTAATTCTTTTATCATGTGGGTATTCTAAAGCAGTTTTATGGAGTCAGCTTTTATGCGAGCATATACGGTAATTTGTGACTAACCGTAAAATTCGGACTATAGAGCGCAACTGATTATAAACCGCAACCAGTACATTTTTAAAGAAAAACCATTTTCTACATACATGAGCCACACCTTACTATAAGCCGCATGTACCCACATTGTAACATAAGATATTTACACAGAAATTGTTTTAATAATACAGTTCATGCATTAATTCACTGCATCATTGCATAAGCTTCAGAATTAAAGAATGGGAAAAAAGTTGCGGCTTATAGTCCAGATTTTACGTGCTACTTTTTGGTGTCAGTAATATCAGAGATAATGTAATTCCATTTTAAAATAGGTAACTGCAACCTTTTTTTCCTGAAACTTAAAGTTAGAAAGCTTTCATTTTTTATTTATTTTTATTGGTTAAACCAGGGGTAGGGAACCTATGGCTCGGGAGCCATATATGGCTCTTTTCATGAGTACATATGGCTCTGAAATAAAATGTATCTATTGCACATCTCTCTGTGGCGTTCCAAAGTCAAGTGATTTCATCCCGATTTTGGTCAATATAAAGCCGAAGCAACTTAATGCAGAAGTTGGATAAGAAACCATTTAAACTGATAAATAAAAACGCAGACAAACGACTTTGATTGGGTGAGCAGTACAGGTGGGCGGATCCGTGCACACAGCGCAAGGCAGTTCCTTCTCTCTCGCTCAGTGCAGTCTACACCGAAAGTGAATATGACAATATGCTTATCGTTTGCAGTCATTTGTGATATTTTTACAAAGGAATCTTGCTTGCGCATTGTTTTGAAACCGTTATTAAGGACAAATTTCATGGAAAAAAATTGCCTCAACACTCTTAACCTAATGTGGAAGACAAATTGTAAATGGCATATTGAAATTGATTTGGGACACAGGATTTGGCATTATTATTATCATTTCATACATTTGATTAAATCATCAAATGACACACAGTGAAATAAAATTTGCTGAAGAATTAGCTTTTGTCTAGAGAGCGTATTTGGCAGTTTTTTCACTTTTGTCTGAAAATATATGATGTGGCTCTCTCAATTTCTTTTTAAAACATTTTTTGCTTTTATGGCTCTTTGGGTCGAAAAGGTTCCTGACCCCTGGGTTAAACCATTGTCTGCTATTGAATCTCCATATTGGATTAAAAAAAGCTTGTGTGTCACTTCAGGGCATGTTTGGCACATTATGAACTGAATGTAAAGAACAGTCCATATTTACCTAAATACTGCTCATTTACGTCAATGACATCACTAAGTCCCGAGCACACAGAGTCCAGAGGTAGAATACCTGTCAAAAAGTTCATATTAGGTCACTCATACATGTTATGCACACATCAAGCATTGTGGGTAACCTACCAACAACTTCATCATCGGGTTGAAAGAAGGTGACTTTTGGACCGACTGGAAGTAACACAGGGAAATAAAAATGTGAGTAAGCATTCTTCATTTCAGCACTTTTACCACAAGGTTAAAATATTACAATTAAAAGAAAGGGTGTTTCAAGGGCAGCACCGCGGATGAGTGGTTAGCGCGTGTGTGGCACAGTTCCGAGGTTATGTGATCAAACCTTCCTGTGTGGAGTTTGAATGTTCTCCCCATGCTTGTGTGGGTTTCCTCCAAGAACTCCGGTTTCCTCCCACATTCCAAAAACATGCATTTCAGGTTAATTGGCCAGTCCAAATTGTCGCTAGGTGTGAATAAGCGAGTGAGTTGTCTGTCTCTGTGTGCCCTGCGACTGGCTGGCAACCAGTTCTGGGTGTTCCATTGCCCACTGCCTGAAGATAGCTGGGATGGGCTCCGGCACCCCCACGACCCAACTGAGGATAAGCGGTGCAGCTAATGGATGGATGGATGGAGGGTGTTTCAAAATCATTTGTATCCGTTGAGATGTAAATATCAGAGAAAGTATTTGATCAGGTAAATTAAATTAAAAATATTAATGTTGACGATTATCACATTTATTTTTGCAAACCTGAATTAGAAAGTAAAAGAAAAATGGGATTGTGTAAAAAAGCGCACCGCCTGAGAAATGGTTTACATCAAGTCGTAATCCAGCTACTGCCAGACACGCAGAAGCATATTTTGGGTTACAGTGTCCAGCAGATTCCCTTTTTCCCTTTTTATATACAAATTTATCTGTTTGTGAGTTAATACTATATTTATGAACCCTTTTAAAAAATACTGTAATTTATTTAGTGTTTAAAAATGTTCATTTAACTTTTTTTTCTCATTATATTAAGAATAGTATTCATCTCATCTCATTAGCCGTACCGCTTATCCTCATTAGGGTCGCGGGGGGGCTGGAGCCCATCCCAGCCATCTCCGGGCAGTGGGCAGGGGACACCCTGAACTGGTTGCCAGCCAATCGCAGGGCACACAGGGACAGACAACTAATTCACTCATTCACACCTATGGACAATTTGGACCGGCCAATTCACCTGAAATGCATGTTTTTGGAACGTGGGAGGAAACCGGAGTGCCCGGAGGAAACCCACGTAAGCACGGGGAGAACATACAAACTCCGCACCGGAAGTCTGGAGCTGGATTTGAACCCATGACAGGTTCCCATGACATGAACTGTGCCGCACAAGCGCTAACCACTGCGCCGCCATGCTGCCCTAAGAATAGTATTATTAAAATAAAAATGTAATGCATTACTGTGCTGAGCGTCTGTAAATGCAAAGTGAGGCTTGCAATTCTGTTGCCCCTTGACAGAGAGCGATGGTGAGATGAGGGATTTTGATTTGACACACAACTCTGGCCCAAACAGTAGAATTAGTGATTAACTATCATCAAGCCAAGCCATCTAGTATTTTTCTCTCGTTGCAGGGATGTTTTTTCTTAATTACTTATATTTTATCGCGTTTATTCAAAATGTGCAGCACATAAGTTAAGTAAGACAATTAATGAATTAATTAATTGATCTTATTTGATTGATAAAACTTTTTCTTCCATGTTACAGTTTATATATTGCTTTCTTGCACAGCCAATCAAATGTCTAATGAGATGTTGGCCAATCTTTTTTTTAATCTGACTGTCTGCACACCATCCCAAATACAACTGTAGATGGATTTTCCCCTCTCCTTTCTTTCTTTCTCTCTCTTTGCCACTCTTTCTTGCTCTCAGCCATTTGAATATTTCAATCTCTTTTTTCGCTCTTTCTCCCTATTTTTTCTCTCTTTCTAAATTTGTCTCTTTCTCTCTCTTTATTTTTTCCTTTCTCTTGCTTTCTTTCTTTCAGTCTCCCTTTTTTCTCTCTCCATTTCTCTGACTTGTTTGCTTATTCCTCAAATTTTTCTTTTGTTTTTCTTCTCCTTTTCATACTATATGTCTCTCTCTCTGTCTGTCTTTCTTTTACCTCTCTTCCTTCTCTCTTTTTCTCTTCTCTTTCTCTCTTTGTATTTCTTTATTTTTCTCTCTCTTCTCTCTTTGTCTTCCTCCCTCACATTTATTCTTTCTTTTCCCTTTCCCCTGTCTTTCTTTTCACTCCGTCTTTCTCTTTTTTGTCTATCTCTCCCGTTCACTCCATCTCTTTCTTTCATTCTTTTTCTTACTCTTTCACTGTCTTTCTTTTTCATTAATCTATTTGTCCTGCCCCGTGAGTTTATTTGTACGAAGTGGCCCGTGAGTTTTTTTTCTACTATGTGGCACAAGCTAAAAATGAGTTTAAAACCTTTAACACCTTATATATTTAGATTTGGGTCGCACAGATTATTTTTATGAACTATATACAAATTAAATGCAAATGAACCATAAAAGACAAATTATTATGCTTTCTATTGGGACAAACTCACAAAAACACTAAATCAATGCAATGTTAATTCATTTCTTACTAAATCATGCAGTCGTACAAACACATACTAGGCTATTTCATGTCAAATTTCAAGTTTAAACATTGATATCTTCATTTATGAAATGAAATGATCTGCATTTATATAGCGCTTTTCAAGTCAAGACTTCCCAAAGCACTTTACAGTGTGCTTCACATTTCCCAATAGCGGCCGTGCAGCCATGTAAGGCGCTAACCTGCTTATTGGGGGCATTAGGGGTTCAGTGTCTTACCCAAGGACACTTCGACATGTAACACGGAGGAGCCGGGATTCGAACTGCGATCTCTTGATCCCAAGACAAGCGCTCTACCTCCTGAGCCAAGTGTACAATGTAAAATTGTATTCATGCCTATGCCCACTTTGCACAATGTTGCCTATTTTGCACTACCGCATATTGCACTAATACGATCCCACTGTATGTACCATCCTACATGCCCACACTTTCTTGTGTAAATGTTGTGTAAATTATAACCTTTATCTTCTTTGTTCCTTTATCTTCTTTGGTTTTTTTTTATGCTCACTGTTAAATGTGATACTGGAGTGCCACGTCCAATTTCGTTGTCACAATATGTTCAACCCATTTTGTAACAATGACAATAAAGGTATATTCTATTCTATTCTAGTCTAGTTGAATGTTGAGGATTATAAAAAAAATAGTACAACATCAAAGTAGAGGTACGAACTTTAGAACTCACTGTAGTCTGTACAGCCCTTTGACGCTTCTAGTGATTAAGGGCTATACAAGTAAACATGACATGTGTTGACCTGGCTTAGAGAATAGTCATGGAGCTTCTCACCTCGTTGAACAACACCAGCCACTTCTTTGCCAATGGGAATCACATTCCTCTGCAGCCCAATGTCTCCAAGAAACTGTAACATGCAACAGAAGGAGACCATAAGGTCTGTGAGCATTAAAAACATAGTGGGATTATTGACAATTTCCCTTTTTGTCAGGGCTACTAGTTAACATTATTATTACCTTGATGTCCACTGGGCTGAGGCCACACGCCTTCACGTGAATCCTGACGTCGTGGCTGTCTAAGACCTCGGGAAGTGTCTAGAGAGGAGATCATCACAAAGCCTTGACATGTGTTACATACAATAACAGCCCTCGTCAGGAGATATTTTCATTCTTATGTATCTGACATCAAAGTAACAACAATAACCTCTGGAATATGATATAATGAAATTGTGAATGTATTCAATTGCTGTTAAAAGTGTCGAGAAAAACTCATATTGTTGGGATATGATATAATGAAATTGTGAATGTGTTTAATTGCTGTTAAAAGTGTCGAGAAAAAATGTTCAAACCTCACATTGTTAATTTTCTGTTAATAGTGTCGATAAAATTGTTCAAACCAAAAAAAAATCTCACCGTTTCTTGAGTGAAAAATTTGAGCTCGCTGCCAGTAACTTGACAAAATAACCCCTTCATGTTTTGTATTCGCCTATACAATTACCGATGATTTTTAATAAGAAGAATCATAATCTAAACAACTATTTGACGTTTCTGTTTACGCTCCTGTGTCATGTGACTACGTGTCTTTTCTTCGTTCATTCTTGGGCAGCAGACTCGTGATTATTTACACTCTAGCGCCATCTGTTGATAGCTCATCTACACTGCAAGTTGTTAATCGCTGTTGCGGAAATAATTTGGAATCAATTAATACTATTATTGTTGTTGTAAATACTTTAAATCGGATACGAAATAATTAATACAAAATTAACCACCCATTGATAATGCTAACAGTCTCTGTTGTCCAATTTTTCGAGTGTTCCTTGACAATTCGCGTAATAATTTTCGTGTTGCCAAGACAGTCAGTATTATTAGTGGTATTAATAATACCGTGGAATTTACACCTAGGCCTTCAGCGCCAGTCTAAATAGCAATGTATCGTTCGTGAACGAACTGGTTCCAAGAGCCGGCTCTCTGTAGTGACATTTTCTATTTTATTTGCGAAGACTCTGGTGGCCCTGCAACACTAGGAGGATAAGCGGTGTAGAAGACGGGCGGATAGATGGACTCTTGTGGAAGAGAGGTAATATCGGCCACTGCTTGGTCGCCAAGCTCAGTCTGCTCGGCAACGTGAACTGCGCAAAAGGGTAAGGAGGGATGCAAGTGTAACCGCGGTGCATGGATGCGCGACATGTAAAGCCTGTCTTTTGTGAAGAAAAGGCCCTTGCAGGCCCTCCTGGCTCCCTACTGGTAGATAGTAAAATATTGTTTATTATTAGTTGCTTGTTCAGGGTGGTGGTAGTAGTAGTAGTAGTAGTAGTAGTAGTAGTAGTAGTAGTAGTAGTAGTAGTAGTAGTAGTAGTAGTAGTAGTAGTAGTAGTAGTAGTAGTAGTAGTAGTAGTAGTAGTAGTAGTAGTAGTAGTAGTTTTTAACAATCAAATCCAAATTGTCTTTATTGTCATTGGTAACAAAAAAGTTAACATAGTTTACAAAAAAAATTAAATGACACTCCAGGATAAACGCGTAATAATCACCGAAAAGGGAAAATTAGAAAAAAAAGTCAAGATAAAGAGGCAACGAAATTTACAAGGCACAACAAAAATCTCCTGAAAGGAGGTGGGTGCTGTCAGGTTGTACTTGCCCAAGACACACCACAGGAACTGGTGCCCCTACGACCCTGGCAGTGAAGGGATCCGTGAGCTGTAAGCTTGGAGACTGGCCTAAGTTGTAAGTGCATTGTAATAATAGTGCAATGAAAAACAGTGTGATGACATTTAGCAGCTACAAAAATTTCCAATAAATAAGATAAGATACCCTTTTTTTGCATACAATACAATTTTTTCTATACAACTGGCCCAGTCTTGTATGCTTGTTTAGGGTGATGAATAGTAGTAGTAGTAGTAGTAGTAGTAGTAGTAGTAGTAGTAGTAGTAGTAGTTGTAGTAATAGTAGCATACCTGTCAACCTGTACGGTTTTGCCGTACAAAGTACGTTTATTATGCATTTTAAGACGTGTACGACATACGAGAAAATCTGTACGGAAAAACGCAAATTTGTCAATTATGGGTACCATCGACCTTCACGAAACGGCAAATCAATCAAGTTAAACGAATTCGCTGCGGAAGCCTCTATCTCGGTATCATTTTTTCGTTGCAAACTAAGCGAGTGGTTTGATGTAGTGAAAGGAAGTTCGTCTCTTTTTAGAGAACCGGCTTTTCCGGCTCAACTCATTAAAGAGAGCCGGCTCTCAAACGGCTTACTTGCTTTGATGCATTATATTACGAATTATTATGTTGTATAAAGAAGTTAAGAAAAAAGGAAGTATAAAATGACAAAATGAAAAAAGACAGGTTTGAGGTTATCCCTTTACAGTGGGACCTCGCTACTTCGCGGTTCGACGTTCGCGGCTTCAGAGCTTCACGGTCTGGAATGGTTAATATCAGACATGGGACCAAGTCACACATGTGCAAGTCTCAAGTAAGTCTCAAGTCTTCACCTTCAAGTCCCAAGTAAGTCCCAAGTATTTTTTTCTTGGGCAAGTCAAGTCACAAGTCAAGTCCCGAGTCTTAGATTGCCAAGTCCAAGTCAAGTCACAAGTCATAAAAACAGCGACTCGAGTCGACTCGAGTCCAAGTCACTAAGTCTCAAGTCCCCATGTCTGGTTAATATATATATATATATATATATATATATATATATATATAGAATAGAATAGAATAGAATAGAATAGAATATACCTTTATTGTCATTGCTACAAATGGGCTAACATATTGTGACAACGAAATTGGGCATGACACTCCAGTTTTACACATTCATAGTGAGGTATGAGCAAGAAGATAAAGGAACAGAGAAGATAATGTTATAAGACAAGGGGGATAAGGCTATAGTTATAATTTACATGGTATTTACACAAGAAATGTCGGCATGTGGGATGTTACATACAGGGTTGTCGTGATAACGTTGGTATCGTAACGGTTGTGCAATATTGCATTTGGTGCAAAGTCATCATAGTGCAAAAATAGTCAGCATATGCATTGGTGCAAACATAGACATCATAGTGCAGAAACAGGAAATGGTCAGACATTGTGCAATTTGAGCATTAAATGTAGTGCAGTCGGCATGTGCAAGAATAAGACATGAGTAACATTATATTCGTATGAGGTAGTGTTGGCATGAGTTTTCAGTTTTTTTTTTTTTTTTTTTTTGTGCGGTGTCTGTTTGAGCAGTGAACAAGCATAGTGCAGACAGCATGTACGTGAGTACCATTTACATACGTGTGAGGTAGTTTTTTGCAACAGTTTTCAGTTTTTTGTGCGGTGTCTGTTTAGGGTGGTAATGGCTGTGGGGAAGAAACTGTCTCTGAGTCTGTTCGTTTTTGCTTTGTGTGACCTGTAGCGCTTGCCGGAAGGCAGCAGGTCGAAGAGATGGTGGCCGGGGTGAGAAAAGTCCTTGATGATGTTTCCTGCTCTGCTAAGGTAGCGAGAGCAGGCAATGTCCTCCAGACTGGGCAGAGAGCAGCCGATGATTCTCTGGGCTGTTTTGATGATCCTCTGGAGCTTTTTCCT
This sequence comes from Urocampus carinirostris, assembly GCF_059441175.1. Lineage (NCBI taxonomy): Eukaryota > Metazoa > Chordata > Actinopteri > Syngnathiformes > Syngnathidae > Urocampus > Urocampus carinirostris. The sequence goes on from NC_142361.1 coordinate 17,036,928, forward strand.
GTCTGCTGCTGTGCACCCAGCATACCACACCGTGATGCAGTATGTTAGGATGCTCTCCACTGTGGCTTTGTAGAAGGACACCTGCAGCTGCTGTTTTAGGTTATTTTTCCTGAGCAATCTCAGGAAGTGCATATATATATATATATATATATATATATTTGTATATATTTATTTATTTATTTATTTTAGGGGCGTTGCAAAAAGATTTTCACTTTTTGCAGGAATCCCCCTAGGCCGATGACCCCTAGCACGGCACGCCGTTCTCGTTTCCCGGCGCGCGGTTTCGGTGTGGCTTCCGCTTCACCGCCCCCCCTAACCCCACAGGTCCCCCCAGCTACCCCTTTCCCCCGCGGCCGCCCGTCCGTCGGCCGGAGCCATCGAGGGCCGTGTAGCGCCATGTAGAGCCATCGCCGGCCTCCGCGCCGAGCGCCCGACCCGCTCGGCTTGTCGCGGTGTCGTGTGTATCGCGCCCGAAAGTACCCGCGCCGCAGGTTAGGGGCTCGCTCGCGGGAGCGACCGAACGGCACCCGCGGTGCGGCGCAAGTTTAGACCCTGTCGTGAATTTGTCTCCGATTGTCCCGGGCGGACATAAAATTGCCCAGCTGTCCGACTCTTAACGGTGGATCACTCGGCTCGTGCGTCGATGAAGAACGCAGCTAGCTGCGAGAACTAATGTAATTTGCAGCTGCAATTGGCTGGCAACCAGTTCAGGGTGTCCCCTGTCCACTGCCCGGAGATGGCTGGGATGGGCTCCAGCCCCCCCGCGACCCTAATAAGGACAAGCTGTGCATATAATGAGATGAGATGAGATTTATTTTTTTTCGTAGATTTTCACTTTTTGCGGGTGGTTTTGGTCCCCATTAACCGGGTCTAAAAAAATAATTGTTAAAAAAAAAAAAAAAAAATTAATGGTTTTTTTTTTTTGGAAGGTGCGCCGCTACTTCGCGGATTTTCACTTATCGCGGGTGGTTTTGGGTCCCCATTAACCGCGATAATCGAGGTCCCACTGTAATCAGTATATTACCAACAATAATCTAAAAATGAATTCATAATTTGAATAAGAAAATGTATTATTCTACTAAATTATATTTGCATGTATTTTTTCCTTCTACAGTGAACGTCCAAGCTACTTAATTTTTGAACTTTTTTTATAATAAACCTCATTCACGTTGAGCAACTCAGGATCTCACAACAAAATGTTAATTAATTATATACATCATATAGTTAAATACATGTAAACTATAACACGTTAAACTACATAAATAAACACGTTTGAAAAAAAAATATGGTGCAATGTTATTTGGTATTTTTTAAGGGAAAATATGACAGTTTGTAAGGGCATGGAGCCGTGGAGGTTGACAGGTATGTAGTAGTAGTAGTAGGAGTAGTACTAGTTGTAGTAGTAGTTGTTGTTGTTGTAGCAGCAACAATAGGACAGTCATGTCTGTGTTGAAAACAACTAATGCCAAATATTAAAACAAAACAAAAATCAAAACCTTCTCAATTTGGGGGTGGCAACGCCTCCCTGTTTTATATGACCGTGGGGGTAACTGCCAAATCCACCACGCCGTGCAATTCTGTCGCGAGATTACAACGCCTTGTGATACCCTCAAAACCTCGCGATAGAAAACGGACGTCACCCCCATTTTCCCAACTCTCCCTGCTTGCACTTTAAGGATTTCGGAACCAGCAGCAGCAGAGGAGAAATACAGGAGGCAAAAAGGGGCGTTTTGGGAAATAAAATAGCACGCTTTGGGGGCGTCTAAGCCATCAAACTGACTACCCTGTGCAGCATTTCAGCATGGAAACGTTACCATGAGGTAAATGTTGTTGTTTTGGATGTGATGGGCAAGAACGTCCCCCAACCGGACTGACGTTAGCTTAATGTTAGCCTAGATGCTAACTATTTTGATGTCTTTTACACTGCACGTTTGGCTTGGTCTTCATGGATAAAGTGTAACATTACCGGTGTGTTATTAAACTCATTGCGATGGCAGGATGCCAAATGTAGGGAAGTCTGTCCCAGGCTAGCAGCCATACGTTAGCCTCTGCTATGCTAACGTGAAATCACTGCATCTTGCAACGCCTCTCGTTGACCTCGAACTCCCATCAACTCCAAAATGTCTTCTATGATCATACCAAGCCGCTTAATACTGATAACTGATTTACTGGAACCAAGCCTTAGCTTGATGCTACCGCAGGCGGACCAATGCCCACCCCTTTAAATCGTTGCGTAGGAAAATGCACTTGGTTCTGAAATGTCACGCTGAATGTAAAGCACATTTCCGTATGCTGTCACGAAACGTGTCTGTATTGAGGTGAGAAACACTTTTAGCCTTCTTGGTTCCAAATACTGTGAAAACGTTGGCGTGAAGCAGTTTCTATGGTAACGATATACGCGCACAGAATTTGTATATGGTCACTAGCTTGCAGACTGGGCTTATTCAAAATAGAAGTCATTCTTTGGGTGTGGTAATAAAAATCAATGCATATGTGCAAATAATAACTTCATAAAAAGAATCTTAAATATGAATTATGAACAGTATGCATTCAAGTTAGACCTTTTAAAATTATGATTTTAAACTGCATACATGTTTAAGTAAAAACCCTAAGGTAAGTAGATCTGTAGCCTTATTGCACACTTTTTCCGAGGGTGTTGGGATTTTTTTTCAAGAATCTGGGACCCTTGTGCTACATTGCTTTATTATATATTATATACAGTGTCTGAAACTCGTGACGAAAAGTTACCGGACACCAGCGTGTTAACTTGCTGTGTTAACTTTTCAGAGTTGTCTGCCCAGCCATAAAATTGCCTGCCCCATTTTTCACAACTTGAAATGCAATAAGACAACTAATCGAGAAAAAAAACAAAACATTGTTGCAAAGTATTAAGCATTGATAATCAGAATATATATAACAGAACAACACTTTAACTTTAAGCTCATTATAAATCTACTTATAACATTCATTTCATGTACAGTATATTACATCGCTGTTTTCCATCTGCCATCAGTATGTACCTGTATTTACTCATATTCATTCATGCAATGTTTGCGTTGCGTCGTCTTCTACAAGCCACGTGAACTCTTCTTTTCATGATGCTTTTAATGTACGTTTACGTTTTGTAGCGTCATAAATTTTGTTAGCTTCATTTGAATCTTTCTTCTGGGACTGAGGTTTTGGCTTGATTCCTAACCACTTATCCATTTTTCTTATGTTCTCTATGCGTCTACTATGCAAAATGATATGCAAATGCAAAACGTTATAACGCTCGGGAATGTCTGGAAGCACGAAGTTATTCGATGCAGGCCTCTGATTGGCTGCTGAGTATGCAAATTGCCAAACAAACCAAAATTCCGAAATTTCCACTCCGAACGAAGATTTCGAAATCAGAATAAAGCTAACGTTCGATTTGAAAAAAAATAAAACAAAAGATTTTTTTTTTCTTAAAAGACAGACAGACGTTGTGTAAGTTGTACGCCCGATGTAATAGATGCATGCCCCGGGCGTCCGAGCAGACGTCAGTTCAGACACTGTTGTATACTATATTATATAATTGGTATTTACATGTTTTAGTTGGTGATGTAATTGAATCTTGCTATGTGTTTGCTGTGTATGCAATTGTGTTAGAGGTGCATCCCAATGCTGTGTTAGCTTTTTAAGCATTTTAGTTGTTCATTTAAGGCTCACCGAATGTTTTGTTTTATGACAACAGACAGACTGGTGAAGAGATAAATATTCTCTTTGACCACAAACATGTTTTTATGCTGCTTATTTTTTTCTTATTAGCAATCGATCATGGGTTGTTTTTTTCTGTTTCCACATTTAAATCAAAAGTTTTACAAGTGTTTTGTGTTAAGCATAATTTACTATAACACTAATGTTTTTGTTAGTAATACTTCAGGCAAGGCCTTGAACATCGGAACAGTCCTAATTCAACCATCAACAATGAAAATATGATATTGATGTAAAAATGACATTTTTTAAAGAATCTTCCAAAATAATCTTTGACCATCATTAACAACTACCGTATTTTCCGCACTATAAGGCGCACCTAAAAGTCTAAATTTTTTTTTAAAGCTGACCATGCGCCTTATAATACAGTGCGCCTTATATATGGATCAATATTAAGTCGCAAGGTCTCGCAACTTACGCAACAGCCGCCGACTCGATTTTCCCCCGAACGTGGAGTAGTCCGCGGTGTATGCTGGGATTTATATACCCGCGTTTCATTGGCTAACCGATGTGTCAATCATCATTTGAATCGATCGCTATTGGCTGAAGTTATTCGGAGCCTCGGATACGCTAGAGGGCCAAAACAAACCCTGCAATTGGCCGAAAAAGATGTGTCAATCATCAGTTAAATCGATCACTATTGGCTGAAGTTATTCGGAGCCTCGGATAGGCTAGAGGGCCAAAACAAACCCTGCAATTGGCTGAAAAAGATGACTCTGAGTAGCAAGCTTGCTAAAGTACGCCATAAAGAAACATGTTTCATTAGTCTGTACTTGTAAATATTTTACTCTCCTGGATTTACTTCACTCACGGTCGTAAGAAAACCATGGTTGCGTATCATTATTGAACGTGAGAACTTAGGTGAGCTATGCCCCTTTATATTTTCCCGGTATCTTGTTTTAGAACGATCTTGATGTTGCTGTGATGAGTTGAGTGAATTAAACTCATTTTCAAGTGTTTATTGTCATATGCACAGTAAAGTTGCGAGCGAAAAATAAAATCGAAACTAAGGAATGGTTGGCATTTCTTGAATCCCAAGACTTTAACCTTCCGAATGATATTTGAAATGATGCATTTGAGTGACATCGTACGGACACCGCATCCGCACGTGTCTAAGACACGTATTTGCTTCTTTGCAAGCTTTGGGAATGTTAAGGGGGTAAGAAGTTGGACTGAATCATCTGACTGTTTTGTCGACGTTCCCATTGTAGCGCCTTATAATCCGGTGCGCCTTATCTATGGAAGATATAGGACCAAAAACTATTTTTTGGGGGTGCGCCCTATAACCCGGTGCGCCCTATAGTGCGGAAAATACGGAACTTTTTCTCTACCCCAATGTTCGGGAGGTTTAATAAGAACTGTGTTAACTTGCATTAAATTGTTATCTGTGTTAAGGTTCTTCATCTCTTATATATGAAGTTTGATAAATGAAATGGAGGAGGGTGTGGTTGGGTTGATGTGCTACATATGACTTCACCACTTTACAGCAGTGTGATAAGAATGTGCTGCCATGTGTTACTGCGCTAGGGTTAGCAGAGTGAGAGGTGAGTGTGTTTTAAATAGCTTTGCGGTATGAGAGCTAATCTGCTAATGCTTTGGGAGACAGTTCACATAGGTGTAATTGACTTGTTCTAAAGGTACTGTTTCTTACCTGAAATAAATTAGTTTGTAAGTTATTGAAAATTTAAAAATCGAAAGACCATTGCATGTAGGTTACCATCGGGTCAGTTCTAGGGAAACTTTTTTCACTCTGTATGTTTCCCTGTTTTATCGGAATTACTCCAGAATGCCAGTATATACTATCCTTGTTATGCAAAAAGTGACCTTAGTGATTAAACCAAACAATTTATTTTCTGCAAAAAAATCCCTTTTGTCCTTTTTGCTACTGTTTTTAGTCAGACTTAGATAATTGTATTTGCTTGTATCCATTTGATGGAGTGTCATTTTAATCTTTTGAGCACAATCTGAGTTTTCAGTGCATCAGTATCACTAGCACTTAGATCTTTAAACATTCACATGTAAGCGGGGTCATCAGGGTAAGTAAGAGGGCAGAGTATGAGCCTCAACCTTAATCGGTATCACATTGAATGTGTGTGTGCTTTCATATTAGTGCGAGTGTCTGTGTGTGTCTCATTGAGTTAAACTGGCATCTGCCACAAGCCTTAACAGCATTCCGGTTTTCATCCCCATGCTCTAATTATCTGGACTAATCCCATCAAAACAAACTGCTACTCCTCACACACATAATAAATATGGCAGACACAAATGATTGATGGTATGATTGATCACATTTTCAGTGATTAGCCCTGATGAAACAATAGAAGCGTACTAAATGCAATTAGACACAGTACTGCAAGTGTATGTTTCATACATTGAAAGAGTAGGAGACAGGCAGTAACTTGGCTGAAAAGCAAGCCACTTTAAATCCTTTTCTCTTTTTTTATAGGTTGTGTTCCTGAAGGTCTATATGAACCATGGCACAGTTTCCCACCACATTCACAGGTCAGTAAATGCAACGCCTTGTCGTCCCTGCAATGTAATTCTTTACACAGGAAATGAAACTCATGACTAATGCATTCTCTTCATACCTTCCTTTTTTCCTTCCCCCATTCTTCTGTGTCTTGGCCCCCTTCTTTCTGTCCCTTTGGGTTGTGCGTATTTGTTGGGGTCTTAGGTCCGGATGTGTTTGTGATTTCAGTGGATGAGAGAGCCAAACATGACCAACAGTTTCATAGCCTCACTCCCACTCAAGGGGGTTACATTACAGGTAACCCTTTTTTAATGTTTTCCAGACCATATGCATCCAATTTAATATGGTTTTCAGGGTTATCCATTGTGTGGTTATGTGTCATCCCAATTGCTCAATTAATATTTGTGTTTGTGTATTGGTGTATGTGCTTTCATTGGCATTATAAGGAGACCAGGCCAGGAACTTCTTCCTGCAGTCTGGACTGCCTCCACCAATCCTCGCCCAAATCTGGTGAGTCAACTTGCAAGTTTTGAGGAAACCCTCAAGCGTTGCAACAGCAATGTATATCGAAAGAACACACTTTTTAAAACCTGGACGTATTTTTCTTTAGTCAAATAAGTCTTCAGTTAATTATAAATACAAATCTGTTTCAAAAAAAGTAGTCCTGTATTTCCCGCTGAGCCGTCACTCACATCGATTTTTTTGTTTTTCCAGGGCTTTGGCCGACATGAACAGTGATGGCCGCATGGACATCCACGAGTTCTCCATTGCAATGAAGCTAATTAAACTCAAACTCCAAGGCCACCCCCTTCCTCCTGCGTTACCTGCCAGTATGAAACAGCCCCCGCTGTCTCTTCCCCCACAGGCTGGCTTCGGTAAGGCATTTTTTTGCAAATGTACATCACATAGATTTGTTTATTCTATGGCTGCGCTTATGACATGCCTTGTGGAGTATATCAAGGGATTGAGTGACCATCAATCTTCATCACTTTTCAGAGTGCAATGTGGCTAATTTTGAAAAAGCTATTTTTTTCTGCTTGATATATGGACATCATTACAAAATGTACATAATCGGAATCGCACCAATCTACTGGATATTTGTACCAAGACTCTTTTTTTGTACCTCTAGGCATGCCACCTATGCCCACCATGGCACCGATGACAACTGCCCTTCCAGGTGTGCCGCCTCTCCCGCTCCCTCCCTTGTCAGTTGGGGTGTCACCGCCTATGGTTTCAGCGGCACCACCTCCCCTCCCACCACCAATGGCCAATGGAGCTCCTACCACCGGCTTAATGCAACCCATCTCAGGCTTTTCCCACCCAGGTAAGATGGTGCCTAAGGATATTCTATATGTCAGCTCGGTTCTTTGTGTGTGTTTACACAGTTTACACACATTCTGTTTCTGAATTTTTTTGAAGATGTCAACTAATCTCTCATCATTGTTTGTCTGACAAAAGCAAAACGGTAAATTAAAAAAGCAATGTCTTGGCAATGTGTGATGGTCTGGTGTGCCATTAAGCGCATATTGTGGTTTACTAATTCATAAATAGGATGGTGAGAACTGGCTTAATTTGGTGTCTTGTTGAAGTGCTGTCACCTTCAGGAAAAACATAGTTCTTGATTTTACGCTAGTGTACTCCCCAGTCTTTTAATCATAAAATCCTTTGTCTGACATGGTCACATGTATGGATAGATCTTACCTCTATCACCAAATTAAAGCTTGTGTTGAAGAAAATAAACAAGGCACTGTTTTGTTTTTCAAGTTTTTTCAACGTTTTTTTTTTTTTTTTAACTTTTATAGTAATGAAGTATTAACTCAATGTTGTCTGCCTAGAAACAGGCTAATTTCAGTTAGAGAAAAAGGGTTTTAATACCTTCCAATTGTTTCTCCTTCATAGCTTCTTCAATCAACAAGGGCTCCTTCAATCGTTCCAGCGTCAAATTGCAAAAAGGCCCATCATTTGATGCCACTGGGTAGGTCGCGGCACATTTCTGACCTGTTAATATTCGGGTATGTGTCAGGTGTATCGACATTTCGTTCTTACAAAAGAATGACAATACAAAGGAAATTATTATTATTATTATTATTATTTTTATAATAAAAACACTATTTGTTTTATCATGTGTATGGCAGTGGCCTGCCTCCTGTGGACTGGGCAGTCCCTCAGTCGTCAAGGCTCAAGTACAGGCAGCTTTTTAACTCTCATGACAAGATGATGAGCGGCCACCTGACTGGTACACTCTTCAACACCTACAAAACATGTTTTTTTATTGTACCTAGAGCGTGTCAGTTGACTGACATATTCTCTTTTTGTTTCGTCCAGGTCCCCAGGCGCGCACCATCCTCATGCAGTCTAGTCTTCCTCAAGGCCAGTTGGCCTCAATATGGTCAGTATTTGAAAAAAAAAAATATTCAAAAACGTATCCGATTAATAACTATGGTAAAACATGTCTTTTGTTGACAGGAGTCTGTCGGATATCGACCAGGATGGGAAATTGACCGCTGAGGAGTTCATCTTGGCTATGCATCTCATAGACATGGCTATGTCTGGTTTACCTCTTCCTCCTGTGCTGCCACCAGATTATATCCCTCCTACATTCAGGTACATCGATCATGAATCGCAAGGATTTTAAAAACATTTAAGGCCAAGGTTTACAGTATAGGTGTTGATTTATTTACTTTGAACCCTTCTTAATCCTGATTTCATTTAAACTTAACTACCATATGTACCTCATAGTGCAATTGAAGTTAAAAGCATATATTTTTTTATTGAAAGAGTAATATTTTTTTCTTCCCTCCATAATAAGAGAACTAGTATAACACTGTATGCTAATAAAAAACAAGAACCTAAATTGTTATTTTGTGTACACAAAACCCAACTACAAGACTGATATGCCATTTGTCTTGTTATACCTGTTCCAGGCGCGTGCGAAGTGACAGTGTGCAGTCAGACCAAAAAAGTGTCCCAGAAGAAGCTGAGGAAGATGCTGAGAGCAACCAGGACAAGAAACTCCCAGGTTCAGCAATATTTTTGACTCTCCTCCTAGTAATTGATTGTAGTTTTTTTGCGTAATACTACTGGGTAGATCCGAGTCACAATATTCATTGGTACACAGAGCCAGAAAATGGGAGAAAGATCATCGTGTACATATGCCCACAAATCAAATTCAGAGGTTTGGAATGGTGCAACATAAGTAGCTTTTTCAACTTCATATTTGTGTTCTAAGTTCTCCAAAAAATTACATGTTACATGTTGCATACTTCAAAGACAGGAGATACACATTTTCTTGATTATTTCTCAAGAGTGCATCTTTTGTAACTGTCTTTAAATTTTAATGTCTTAAAAATTGTTTTTAGGAGAGGAAAACACCAAAAAGTCCTCATTTTCACAAACGTTATTTGTATAATAGACACAAAAGTTGATTAATTAATATATTTGTAACTGGTCTGTGTTTGCTCCCCCACAGTCACATTTGAGGATAAGAAACGAGAAAATTTTGAGCGAGGAAACTTGGAGCTGGAAAAGCGACGCCAGGCCCTGCAGGAGCAGCAGAGGAAAGAACAGGAGAGGCTTGCGGCGCTGGAGAGAGAAGAGCAGGAGAGGAAGGTCTGTCACATAAAACATATAAACATAAGAACGAATGACACAAGGAAGATTTGGACTGGAATAAATGACAGCCGTTTTCTGTTTGTGTGTGATAGGAGCGGGAAAGGCTGGAGCAAGAGAGGAGGCGGCAGCAGGAGTTGGAGAAACAACTTGAGAAACAGAGGGAGCTGGAAAGGCAACGAGAAGAAGAGAGACGCAAAGAAATAGAGAGAAGAGAGGTTAGCTGGAAAAAAGACATACTGTGACTTTTATTGTGTAGATACTGATTTTTTACAACTGTTAGTTGAGCCAGAACACAAAAATATACTAAACCCAAGAGTATTTCAAAGTACTGCACGAGATAATATTAATCTACATTCCTGTGCCATTCTGTACCTCATAAGTCTTTAGGCTGGAAATTGCTGCTTTAATTAGTCTTTTTGTATAATAGGCTGCTAAACGTGAGCTAGAACGGCAGAGGCAGCTTGAATGGGAGCGGCAGCGTCGCCAGGAGCTTCTGACTCAAAGGAACCGAGAGCAGGAGAACATTGTCCTGCTCAAAGCCCGGAAGAAGACTCTAGAGTTTGAACTGGAAGCTCTGGTAAACCAAAACTACACAAACAAACAAAATAACTCAGCCTCAGTTTAATGACTTTTCAAACATATAATTGTAATTTCCTGTGCATTCTTTTTCAGAATGACAAGAAGAACCAGTTAGAGGGCAAACTAAAAGACGTTCGGTTCCGCCTGTCAGCTCAGCGAAGGGAAGTGGAGCAGACCAACCAGGCCAGAGAGACGCGCATCGCTGAAATCACATTGCTGCAACAGCAGCTTCAAGTATGCTTCAAATCTTCTCGTGCATCTTTGTCTTCTTTACAATGCATCATGTAATACTCATCCGCGTCACTGCAGGACTCCCAGCATTGGCTCGGGAGTCTCATTCCAGACAAGCAAAATCTCAACGATCAGCTGAAACAAGTTCAACAGAACAGCCTGCACCGTGAGTATTTTTTTTTTGTATTGTCGTTGTCCTTATAAATATATAAAAATAAATTAAAAGTAAAATACAATTTTCACCCAAACCCCTGTACTCCTAAATTTGGTATTCTAGCATTGTCAGGTGAATATGACATCTACTAACATTTGTTCATGTGTGCAGGCGACAGTCTTTCGTCGCTACAAAAGGCTGTGGACCAGAAGGAATCCAGCAGACAGCAGCTCAAGGAGCAGCTCGACATTGTGGAGAGGGAAACCAGGGCCAAGTTGCTAGAGATTGATGCTTTCAACACTCAGTTAAAGGTAAGTCGACGATTAGACAACTATTTTAATATAATCAATTCATGTGTCTGTGTTTACTTGTCTGTCTGCTAAAACACCTCAACATATTGCACTTCTTTGGATGGTCAAACCACTGGAAATTCATCTCACTTTTCCTTTTGATGTTTTCGAAAGATATTAGTTTTCGACATAAAACACTTCACTAAGTTAAGCGGTGGATTGGTCACTAGTTGACTCTCTCCATCATGTGCCAAGGCTAGTCCTTAACATCAGGACGCTGGGTTTAATTCTTTGCCTCTGTGTTTTTTTAAATTGCAATCATTCCTTCATTCTCCCATTTCTGATCACATTTCCAGTTGTCCTTAGGTATGAAAAGAAAATGACGTTAGATGATTATCGGGTACTTCCGCGTTAATTTTTTTAGGTAGTGATGAGGAAATGGAGCATCATTTTTAGAGTTTGGATAAACTTTGTGTTCCTGTTTTTGTATCAAGTTGTGTATTTATTCATTCAGCTTATTCATTTTAATACCCATCACCATGTTTTTTTTTTAGCATTTTAAGACATTTGTTGCTGCATACAAAGTGCTGTTAAAGTAATAACAACGACCAAACAGCTGCACAAACCTGATGATGTCCATTGTGTGGGTTGCAAATTGGAACATCCCTCAATTTTGCACTATTTTTTTACAATCTCTCAATGCTTCTTCCTTACTGCTTTTGTGAAACTTGTGTGGGAATAATTTAAAAAACTAATGGCCTTTTAAACATGCTTTGGAGTTTTCCTGCAATATATTCTCTGAATTATGAAAGCACTGACATTGTGCTATAATTGTCCAAATTTGTTGCTTCATATATGTTTGCTTTGTGTTGTGTTGTTCGATATTTATTTTGCTTATTTAACTAACTTATTTAACTATAACCCATTAACAAGTTTTAGGGTTTAGCATATCAAAACTTCTCTTGAAGCATTCTAGTGTCCGACTTTCTTCCGCTGACAGTGGAAATTAGGAGGATTTGGTATATTTACTGATGAATGACAATAGCGCAGGTTAAGTCAGAGAAATGTTTACACAAACGGAGCAAAGCATCTCACTAAACTGAGTAATTTAGCAATTATGGCTTATTAAATGTGGAGATAGATGTTGATTTTAGACCTTCACAGTAACACGTTGTCTACTGTGAAGTACAGGATGACATTTGTCCTGGAATTCCTCCTTCCTTTTGACTTCACTACATGGCTTTTTTTCTGGCCACATAACCCTTCCTTACTTCATCCACTGCCTTCTCTTTCCATGCCCTCTTTTTCAAACTTGTGTGAGTTTTTTTCCTATGAACTTTCCTTCTGTTTTCTGCTTGTTTAATTATTCCCCCGCCCTCTTTTCCACAATGTCTTTTTTTCACTCCATTGCCCATGCCAGTCTCTTTGTGAGTTCTATGCCAGCCACTGTGCCAGAATAGAAGCTCTGCGACGACGGCTTGACAACGAACAGAGAGGGAGACAGGTAGCGCACTCTGCTCCTGCTGGACTGGGGTGGTACTGTGACTGGGAAACGGCCTGATATGAACAAAACTATTAAAACATATAGTTAAAAGATATTGCCCAAGCATAACATATATTTCAAAAAAATTACTCACTCTAAAATCAGCCGCAAAATATAGTCAGGAGCATGAAATTTCCAGTTGTTTGGGGGATATTTTAAATGAGCTGTCCTGTCTAATGGCCTTCACCCCAATCCGCAACTCATGCCACTGCCTAACCAGTGTATTGCGGTCATGTATTGCAAGTTCAATGCAACTAGGAACTTCTACTTGCGGAAGCACAAGTTAAAGTGTGAAAAAACATGCAAGTAAAAGAAAGTTCACTGGTGGAGGCAACACTTTATGCAGGAAATGAGGTACACTTAACAAGTGAAACAATGCTAATACAGTTGAGCAGACATTTATATTAAAGCGAAATTTCCTCAACTTGTCCACTGCTTGGACAATTTCATAGATCAAGTGTGTGCTGCTGATCACAACTTAGTCCTCGTATTTGCAGAATAATTCAACGCAATATTCCATGAATTTTGGCTTAAACACGGTGTCTTGGATGTCATACATCTCTGACCAGGCTTGCTGCCAAATCATGCATATTATACTTGATAAACTTGTAGAAGGTTTCCTTCATAGCGTAATTTCACACTTGACAAATTGGAACTGGAGAAAGTGGTTAAATAATTTACTGTAACTAGAACCATATTTGAGTTCATTATTTTCCATACATATTTCAGATTATGTCCCTGTCAGTTCTTTGTTCAATAAACGTTCACAGGCTTGTAATATTCAATGATGTTCGTGTGCAGTGGAATGCAAAACACTTCATATTTTCATTTGTCCACACTGTAATAATTTAGGGAATTTGGACATTACTAATGAAGGGCAGAGTAATGCGTGATCACATACCGGCCCAGGTTGTTTTGGTTTTGTGGACTTTGCTGAGGCTTGACATGCATGCACTGACTTTTGTGTGTCGTGTCTTTTGGTAGTTGTGTGCTTCTAACCTTCCATCTGACGAAATCTGCTAATTAAAGGAAAACACATGATTCCAAAGATAAGAAATAGATTTTTGGGGGAAGGACAGCTCCGTTTTAATACCTATCACACCTATTTGCGCTTATTTAATTCTCTGTTACTCTCAGTACCATTTCATGTTAAATGTGATGCTATCAGCGATTAAGTGTTTGCTGATTAGATTTGAACTATTTTCCATATTATCAATGGTATTTTACCCCTGTAATCAACACAGGATGTTTAAATGAGCATTAGTGTTTGCTTGTCATATGTATGCTGGACTTCCGCTGGTTGCGGCTCATTGTAAATTGTTGTCTCAAAAGCGATTATGAAATTTAACCGTATTTCAAATTTTCGTAACATAAAAAAACATGGCCTTATCTTTACAAAGACATAGTCATTGAATTGAAACAGCTTTTAGCTAATAGGCAATGTCTGTACGAAGATTAGAATGGGATGGATAAAAAGTTTGTACAGAAACACTCACAGATGGTGCCAAGGCTCCCTTGTGGCACCCGCTGACGTAGCCATTAGCACTAAAATATTTATTTGTAAACGGAAACACAGCAACAATCTAAAAAATAATGTCTAAAAAGAGTAATTAAAGTAAATTTAATCTGCCTGAATAGCAGATTAGTTGGCACAGGTGGTTGTCATAATTACACATCAGTCTCTGAACTAATACAATTTGCTGTTGCTGCCGCTGCTCTTGTCACTGTTACCGCTGCTTTTGTGTTTAGTGTTAACCCATAGAAATCAGCCAATCCGACCACCCTTCCTCCTTACCATTCTGGGTTCCTGTATCTCCCGTGTTGCATTGCAGGAACTAAGGGAGATCCACAGCCGGCAGCAGATGCAGAAGCAGAAAGAGCTGGAAGGCGACTTACACTCAATGATGCATACACCCATTGACAGTAATTCTACCGAGTTGCAGGATAGCAGGTAGGACTCAAGTAAATAAAAACGATAATGAGAGAATAATCGAGTGTAATGGGAAACATTTTCGCTTAAAGTAGTTTATATCTTGCCCTAGAAATTGAACAACTAGGTGCATTAGGTTCTAGCTGTATTTTATATTAAAAAATATATCGAAAGCATATGATAATTTGTGAATATTGAAATTCAAATATGCCGATATTTGTACACAAGCCATTAAAAGTTGTATTTTACATTATAGTAAACTAAGGTTCACGTTGTGTTTAAGGCTGTCCTCAGACAAAACTCTTATTTGGAGAACTGAGAACGCAGGAAACTCTGCTCTCAAGGCGCCAAGCCCCGCTTCTACCTCGCATGCATGGCTCAACCGAGTGACCCTGGAGAAAGAGGAGAGAAAACGCAGAGGCTTGGAGGAGGATGCAGAGGGCCGCAAGATTGCCACATCTATGGAAGAGAAGGACCAGGACAACCGGGCTAAAAAAGACATGCAAGAAAAAGCTAATAAACTCTTCAACCAACCTGCCGACCCCTGGGCTTCGACAGGTTGGTTGTGATCTACATTACAATAGATTTGTAGGATTGCTGTCAATTACTTTAATTCCTTGCCTTCCAGTTTTCTTTTGAATCTAAGGTTGATCAATGTGAAAAACATTACGCTAATGACCAACACCATAAATGCATTTTTATTTTAAAAAAATAAACTGTTTACTTTTTAATGTGGATCGACGGCTTTTCTGTTTTTTTCAATGAAGAAAACAGGTTTAGAATTTTAAGCATGATTTTAAAAACAAACCGGCAAAACAAGATACCACTGTAAGTTTGTTGAATCTTCAAGACTTGATCAATTTTTGCCTGAAATTAATTGGAAAGTCTACTTCAATCTAATTTAGAATTTAAAAACCTTAATTTCACTTGCATAATTCTTGCCACGCTAGCTTGAACATTATATTACTCCAGCCCAACATGTTTTGTACTTATCTTTTGACTGCGGTTGCTACAATTATTTTTATTAACAGCAGAAAAGGCTCCAGTGGCTGGCTTGTTTGAGCAGAAGGCAACTGGCAGTGGCTTTGAGCAGCAGCAGGCGGTGAAGGTGGTTTACTACAGAGCACTCTACCCGTTTGATGCCCGGAGCCATGACGAGATCAGTATAACGCCCGGTGACGTCATCATGGTAAAAAGCTTTCCCAAAACCCAGATACTTCTGTGATAAAATGATCTATCACTAAATCATGATAAAATTAGGCACAGTTAATACTCAAAGAGCATTGTGATAACTTTCTTTTTAGTAGTTGGATTATTTTTGTAATAATAGTAAGATACTGATTATTATTATTAACGTTGCATAAAATAATTACAATACTACAGTCCTCTTTCCTAACTTAAAAAAAGTTAATTCTTCTCCAAATCAAATGCAGGGTGTTTTAAAACATTTTATATCCTTTGAGATATAAATATCACAGAAAGTACATGACTAAGGCAAATAAAATTAAAACTGAATAAGAAATTGACAAGCATGTGGATTATGTAAACGATTTTACAAATGTTCCATATACGCACTGCTTAAATCAAGGCGTACGTCTAGCCTGTAATCCAGTTCCTGCCAAACGTTTTTTGGGGTTGCAGTATCCAGCAGATTCATATTTTTTTCTTTTTATACACAAATCATCTGCTTGTGAGTTAGTCCAGGGAAATAAGTATATTATTCTAATTAATTATTTATATTCAAAGGATATCACATTTGTTCAAACACCCTCTTTATATCTGGTGTGCTTGTGTATGAGCGTGTAACCTTTTGCTTTCTTCTCTGCTGTGCAAACTGAAGGTGAAGGGGGAATGGGTAAGTGCACGGCCTCTTCCAGCTCGGTGTTGCGACCCTTGTGTCAACTCATTATTCTCACTCATGTTCATTCACCTGTCATTTTTATGTTTCACAAAGATTTTTAAGTTGTTGTATTAACTAAAACAAAATCGATGTTTGTAAATAAATAGTACAATGATTCATAAATTATCTGTTTATGATAAAATATGTTCCATTAGATTTTAATGATCTATCAATTGTAAATATTGTCATTGCACTCAAAGGTGCAGACAGTAAAATGCAGGTTACACCCAATCAAAAATCTCTAGCCATATGTTATGATTACAAATTTGTGTAAGGGAATTCATTTTTAGAAGTTAAGGGAAATTATAAATCATGATTGCATATATATTTACATACCATTCCACATCCTAGACATTATTTTATTCCGAAGCATGCACTTTGGCAAATATTCATGAACATGATGGTATGCTTTACTTTTGTCACCAGCACAATCTGCTGCACTTAAATGGCATTGTTGATTTAAAAAAGACCTTTAAAATTATTCTAGTGATTACATATCACGCATTGAAAATTGTACTATTAATCCAAGTGTACAAGCTTATACACAGTCACTGTACAGCTTTGCATTTCATGCACATTTAAGAGTCTCTTGTGTCTTTATAGGTGGATGAGTCTCAGACAGGAGAGCCTGGTTGGCTTGGCGGAGAACTCAGGGGTCGAACTGGGTGGTTTCCTGCCAATTACGCCGAGCGGATACCGGACAGCGAAGCACCCGTCAGCCTGCGGACAGCAGTTTCTTCCATGCCAACTTCTGTACATCAACCAGACAGCACGCCACCGCCTGCACCTGGGCAGGGCTCTTCATCAACGTCGTCTGGCAATAGTAACTGGGCCGACTTCAGCACCACGTGAGGATTACATTTTACGATTTGCTACCCATGCATTTATAGCCACAGAGTCTGGTATGAGACCCCACAGGGTTTCTCCAGCTTTAAGTTGAAGTCAAGCTACACGTTTTATTTTCAATCCGTTCTTTGTGCCCACACTAGTTTACTTGATTTCTGGGGGCGTTATAATGCATTTAAAGCATATCACTCCATTCAGGGGCCTTATATAGACTTTTAATGCCTTCTGCTGTCAACTCAGATTGATATGTAATGTGACTTGACTACCGTACTTAATATTCTGCTATCAATGATAAGTTCAAGTCTTCTCAAATGAATAGAAGTTGAGGTAAAATAAACAATGAAAAGGTTATTTAGAGATGGGTGTTTTCCTCTTTATTGGCATCAAAGATTTGTTTTTTCAATGGTCTGTTTGTACCATGGACCAGTTTGTCTGACAATATTTTTGAGACCCAGCCTAATAATATCAATATAAGAAAACAATAAGCCTTAATCCACTATGTAATCACTAGACCACTGGGGATGTAGATGACACAGGAAAATGCATTTGATTTTAGCTTATCACACTATTTTCACTCACAGTACTAGAGATGAATGTTATAGAATGAAGAAAACAGAAATAAATAAATAAACAAGCACGACGAGTGAAGCAACTTTTTGGTCTATCTGGTGATGAGCCCAACTTTGAAGTACATTAAATGAATAAATTGTAAATTTAATTTTCAATGTGGTACCAAGAGTAAAATTGTGGGATGATGAGATAAAATCTCATCCCTTGTCCTGTGTCATCCACAGCCCTAGTTTTCCAGTGTTTAGGAATCAGAGCTCTTACGGCTGCTATCCCGGTTCGGTTCCCTTTGCATCCAATGTTGTGCAAATGTGGTCAGGAATATTTTTCGACTTATCAATCTTTGCTCAAATATGGAATCATATTACGTGTAATGCGCTTGCAAACTTCGAGCTATTTTGGTGGCTAATAAAAATGTGCGTTATATATGGTATAAGCAACAAATAAGGCATTTTTTCCCCTAAAATAAGGTAACTTTTATATATTTCTATGCTGCCCGGTACTGGTCCGTGGCCTGGTTGTTGATTATCACTGGGTAAATGTAGATGTAAACTCTATGCACACTTTATCCAATGCATTGTATGGCAATGTTGATGTTTGTGGTGAACAATTGCAGCTGGCCATCAAACGCTAGCAGCCAGATGGACAACGAGGGTTGGGACGCATGGCCTACATCCTCGACCGCTCAGAATCCGTCCCTCAGTGTCCCGTCGGCTCAGCTGCGGCAGCGATCTGCATTCACACCTGCCACAATGACCACAGGCTCCTCGCCCTCTCCCGTACTAGGCCAGGGTGAAAAAGTTGAGGGTCTCCAAGCTCAGGCCTTGTACCCTTGGAGAGCCAAGAAGGACAACCACCTTAACTTTAACAAAAACGAGGTCATCATCCTAATTTTTCGTCATTTGACACATAGGATTTTCTAGATGGAATTATTTCCATATTATTCTTTTGTTGCATTAATTTTTCTTCTATTCCTCGTACACTTTAAATATATGTGTCGTTCCCACTCTTAGTAGTCACGTGCCATATCTGCAGTCAATTCTCCTTATTGTGTCACAGATTATAACAGTGCTGGAGCAGCAGGACATGTGGTGGCTGGGAGAGCTCCAGTCCGGACAAAGGGGATGGTTCCCCAAAAGCTACGTTAAACTCATCTCTGCCAATATGACACCGCCACTTGCGCTACCTGTGGTGGGTCCAATGGTTGCACCGGCCCAGGTCGTTTGCTCAGCACGAGGCAAGAACACAAGGTATAGTTCTTCTCTTTTGAAATGCGGTTTGCTTTAAACTATAAATGGGTTTACTCAATTGGAGTAGAACAGTTATGTTTCATTAGAGGTATCCATGGAGAACGCCACTCTTATTTTTTAGTGCCCATTTTATTTCGGGCTTCACACAAGAAAGCTGGATTTGGGATTCAAACACTTCATAATGAACATGTTCTCCACTTTTATCCCCTCCATATTTTAACTGTGACCTAGTTGATGATATAGAATAAGCATAACGAATGATTTTATATACTGCTTATCCCCTTTCTTTTTTTTTGTTTTTTTTTTTTGTTATGCCAGTATTGACTATGATGCACTGCATAACCATCACTTTGTATAGATTCAATTACAATTACAAACAAGTGGCACAAATGCGAGTGGCTTGCATACTGGATCTAAAAGCATAAAACACGTGCGGAACAAACCCTTACCAAATTTCAATATTGCAAAATGAAAATATTGACATTTGCCTTTCCAGGGACAAAACAATTTGTTAGTTTTACAAATAAAGTTTGTATCTCTTTCTTCACCCTCAAGTGAATGCGTGTTGTCAGAAAGCTCCCCCAATGGAAAACGCCCCTCACCCATCCCATGCAAGCCGTCAGAATCAGGAGATGGTAATCATCACACAAAACCTTTCCTTTTACTACATTCAGTAATTGTTCACGCATGCAACTCACAGATGCATCCTTTTTTATGTGTTTGCGCAGAGTATGTGGCCATGTACACCTACGAGAGCAGTGAGCAGGGCGACCTTAGCTTCCAGCAAGGAGACGTAGTAATGGTGACCAGGAAGGAGGGTGACTGGTGGACTGGCACTGTAGCAGGCAAGACCGGGGTCTTCCCCTCCAACTATGTCAAACCGCGAGATGCCTCATCGGAGGTGAGATTCCCCAGGAATAGGCTGCCGCATGGAATTCTATATATTTTTGATTCAGCATGTAGCTCAGTACTTTAATGATTTATCATTCTTCAGTCTTTAGGACCTGCAGGAAAAACTGGAAGCTTGGGAAAGAAACCAGGTATTTTATTCACCCTTGTTTTCTTGAACACTTGATGCAGTTTTCCAAGTATGAAAACTGGAATGATTCAACTTTCTTTCCTTGCTATTCATCAGAGATTGCACAAGTGATCGCCCCCTACAGCGCAACGGGAGCGGAGCAGCTGACATTAGCACCAGGGCAGTTGATCCTTATTAGGAAGAAGAACCCAGGTGGCTGGTGGGAAGGCGAGCTTCAGGTACTAAGACAACCATTATGAGATGAACTAGTAACAGTAAAACAGGCTAACATTTAGAGGACTTAACATGCTAGCTGCATGTCACTACACTCAAAGTCAGTCTTTTTTTGTTCCCACTGGAGCTCATGTATAATGAATTCGCATGGGTTATTTATTCCTATTTGCTGTGTTGTGAGTTTCATTTTCCAGTGTTGATGTGTTTCAGTAAATGGCACCCAAGCCTTGTGTTTGCGCAACCTTTCCAGTTAGGTTGTGTAGACGTGCATAATATTTGCTAGGCGTCAAACAACTCTGATGAAACAAAGTTATGAGATAAACATAGGTATTTGATTTTATGCCTCACGTATTGCGCTATGATTGGTCAAGGCCCGAGGTAAAAAGCGGCAAATCGGATGGTTTCCAGCCAATTACGTCAAGCTGCTCAGCCCCAGCACCAGCAAGACAACGCCAACTGATCCCATGCCACCAAAGCTTGTCCCTGCCAACTCGGGTAAACACTTTCAATCCACATTCTCTCATGAACATGGGAGGCAACTAATTAATGACAAAAAGTTTTTAAGAAATGTACATGCGACTTACTCTCACTTTTGGTGTTTGGGGCGTTAGCCGTGTGTCAGGTGATTGGCATGTACGACTACGTGGCGCAAAATGACGATGAGCTGGCCTTCCAGAAGGGCCAAGTGATCACCGTGCTTAACAAGGACGACTGTGATTGGTGGAAAGGCGAGCTAAACGGCCGAGAGGGTCTCTTTCCTAGCAATTATGTCAAGCTCACAACAGACACAGATCCCAGCACCCAGTGTGAGTACATACGCACGCACAAAAACGTACTGAATCAAAACATCCTTGCAGTGTGTCGTTTTAACACATGCACGTCCACTTACACGCACTATCTATGCCTCAAAAGCACACAAATATATACACACACACACACACACCTCAGATTGTGGTGTGGAGACGCTTTTCCTCCCAGTCACCGTGTCACTTTGGCGTCCTTTGGGCCTCTTTGGTAACCTCCCCAGTTTAGTCACACACCACCGCTGGATGGTGTTTGTGTGCCCATATGCCTTCATTTTATGTGTGTGTTTATGCATGTGAAAGCTTATTAGTGTTCGGTGATTGCTCTGTTCCCGCATGCCTCCCCCTTCCCTCACACACATATTGCCCAACCCACTTTCAGCATGATCCATCCTAGATGTAGAAGATAATAGACTGAACATGTGGCCTTCATGTGCACAAGAACATTTAAATGAATGTGCTTAAAAATAAAAATGTAGACATGTGAATAGTTATAGTTTGAAATTCATTGTGAAAGTAATTTAAACAATTGCCATGATTAAATCTTTTGTTAATTTGCAAAAGTTTTGCAACTGCCCTAAATGTTCCTTTTTAAGATTAATGGGAAAAGAAATCTATGTATATTAATTTGTGAACTCCGTTTTGGGAAAAAGACACGTTGACATTGCAAATAAAAAATAAAAATGTTGGTGGATCATGTTAAAGATTACAGATTAATTAAACTGAATAAACACAGGTACAAGTCAACATAGTCTTTGTGGTTTTCCACCAAAAAAGAACATCTTTGACGTGGTAAATCATGAAATGCAAAGTTATCCTATGGGTGTTATTCTCTTCTTCTCTTCTTTCAGTCTAAAACAAAATAATTCACTTTTATTCCAAAATTTCATTTTTAATAATAATCTATTGATTATTGATCCATGTTTTTAATACAAAGAAGTTTTTCTTAAAAGCTTAACATGTGTATTAATCATACAAAATAATACAAAGAATAATTCTACTTAAAATGTCTACATTTAAGAATGAATTTAAAAGTATTCAAATAAGAACGACCTAATTTTGTAAATTTTCAAAAACGTGTAACTGTGATCATAAATAATATATTGATAAATCCTGGTTAACATTCCAATTACTAAAGAAAAGGTATAATGTTAAAATTGCCAATCTTTAAATAAATTGTGAATTACAGATGTTGGTAATATGAAAACATGATCGCTTTTTTTAAAGTATTCAATATTAAGTCATTTGTATTTCACTACAATAGGGGTGTCTAAACCTTTCAGAATGGGGGCTAGATTTTGTAGGCTATTCAGTCTGGCATTATTTGATAAATTCACTCTCCTTAAAATGTTTGCAGTGTTTGGTGATCAGTGTCGCTACCTCGTAGCTTGTGTTTGTACCATTTTTATTTGACTCGCAGGGTCTTGTGAAAAAATCCCGGCTGTGCGGTTAAAACAGCTTAGAGTTGCATAACTCTTTCACAGCATTTTTTTCCAGTTTGCTTTTTGTAGTCCGCATGTGCCTCTGGCAGTGCCTCTTGATATTCTTTGAAAACAGCCACAGTCTCTTGGTAAATTAGGCAGACATAGTTGTTTTGGGACTTGGTGAAAAAAATCCTGGAAGAAGCGGCCCCAGCAGTCAACTTTTTTTATTTACATTTGCCTTGTCGGAAATGGGGTGGGATCAAATTGTCACAGAAAGCCAAGGGCAAGGTGGCTAGAGGGCTACTGCCATCTTTTTGATAATTTTTTTATTTATTTATTTTTGTCAGATTTATTTTATATTGCTCTCAACATTACTGGGTGGGCCACATATTATACATTTTTTGACAGAGCCCATGGGCCAGTAAAAATGTAATCATAGGCCAGACTATGGACATGGCCGGCACCAAACCAATAAAATGTATCGGTAATATGTTCTGCTACAAATACATGTTGTTAATTAAGATTAAAAAAAGTAAGAATTTTGACTGTATTCTTAATGACCAAAACACTCTGATGGTTGCTTTAAATCAGAAAGGGCCTGATGGGAAAAAAGAAGGAATTCATAAGGGGGTCTGGGTCAAAAATAAGTGTTCTTCTTGTGTGCTGTCGCCACATGTTCACCCACCTCGTAGCACCCAATTTGTCGTTGTTGTTGTTGTTTTTGTTTTTGTTATTTTCTGTTGATGTTGTTGTTGTCGTCCTCTCTCTAGGATCATATCATTCCCCAGATCCCCCCTCTCCTCAAAGCCCTCAAAGAGACCCACTAGGCCACGCCCACTAGGCCACTCAACCAATGGGACTGCAGCGAGCGGTCACATGACCCGGGAAATGGCGACCCTTCACCACCAATAGAAGCCTCACACAAGGACAGACAGATTGACTGACTGACAAACTGCATTGTTCAGCATCTGTCTGTCAGCGTGCGCGGGACTTGCTCGCCTCTCACCTTGTTTTTAGCGAGAGGAGAGGCGAGGCCTGCAGGAGAGAGGGAAATCAAGATGATTGGACTTGTTGACGTGTTTGGCCTGGACTGTATTCACACGCATGTGCGTGTTCGCCTCAGTTTTAGCGCGGTGGACAAGTGGATAGTGGGTCGTTTTGTGGCTTTACGGGAGATTTTGTCACTTTAGAAACACCTCAGCTCATCTCTCTCTGAAAGTATGAGAGCCACACTGAAATCAAATACAATGAGAGTTAAGTTGTATTTTGGAGGGAAAGTTCTTGAATAGTTGTTTCGGAAATCAATTTAAGTAAAATATCTTAAAACGTAAACATCAACGCACGCAATAGCTTATAAGAATATGTATTTGTTGCACCTTATATCAATACAAGAATATTTCTATTTATCTGAAATAGTTATGATGAAAAGTATGTCTTGCCCACAATGTCCCTTTAAATGCACTTACCGTAATTTTCCGGACTATAAGGTGCACCTAATAAACGCAAATTGGACAGATATCTGATATTGTTGCCTTTAATCCAGTTCTCCTTTGTATACGCATAAAATTGATATTGCATACTGGCAAAGTAACATATATGCGCTATTATTGATCAGTTGAAAGAGAATGCCAAATACTAAGCACTAGGCTGAACAGGCATTAGGCCTCTCATTATCACACTATTTTTAGTCACAGTACCATATACAAATGTCAGAAAATGGAGGGGGAAAAGTTATTTAAAATCAGTATGAAATTTTGATTCACTTTTTCCCAGCTCAAACAAAGCTTTGTAAGTGACAAACGTTGAATACATGCGGCCATGACTAAAATAATTTATTGACAATTTAAACATTAACACAATCCCAACATAAAATGTACAATATATTTTTGTCCTTCAAAGTATGATTCATCTTCAGATAAACCAAGGGGCTGTTTCCCCCTCGTGCTTTTTTGCATTAATTTACATCTTTTAGGATGACTTTCTGTTTTTTAACAAGGTACTATGACTAAAATTACTTTTATGATGAGATAAAAGCTTATGCCTGTTTTTCATCTCTAGTTGTCTAGTAAAAAAGGATAGGGCGCTCTCCCCGCCACCATCCAGGCTCGAATCCAATTGCATCCAATGTTTTGCAATTGACGTCAGTGACAAAATTTGACCGATCAATCAATGCACAAATACGGTACTTATTTGTTTTTTGTGAGACCATAGCCCTTACTTTAGTTCTACTTTCATGCGCCATATATATGAAAAATATGTCACAAATGTATTCGGTGTGCGCCTTATAATCCAGTGCAAAAAATACAGTACTCTAATGGTGTTCTCTAAATTCTAAACAACAACTTAAATCTCAATTTTTTTTCTCAGTGTGGTCCTAATCTTCATCCTGTCCATCCATGCTTTGGTACTTTTGCATTTTTTTTTCTACTTCTCCCCTCAGCAGTTCCCTTCACCTGTCAGTCAAACGTCTCCCAGACCACCCTCACTGCCAGCCCCCACGACTAACCCAAGCCCTCCCCACAGCTTCACAGAAAGACCCACTATCTGCTGGAAGATGCGTTCAATGTGTAACGTAACAGCCAAAGAGTCTTCCTCTTCTTTTTCCCCGCAAGAGGAAATAAAGTAGGGGAGGCAAGGAAAACACATGCACACACAAAAAGGACATGGTACAGAGTTGGGGGATTTTACCCTCACACACATCCAACAGGTTTTTCATGCATGGTCATTTTTAGCAATTTAATGATGTATTCTTATAGTTCTGTTCTTTTGTTTTCTGTTTACGTTTTTATTATGGGCTTCTCTGTTGCTATTACAATTAGACGGTTGGCAGTTCAATATGCATACACTTGCGCACACACGGTACTAATGAATCATTCCAGAAAGTTTTTTTTTCTTATTGCGTCATAATGAATACCAGGTATTTTCCATATAGTCTTTGCTGTACAGCAGGGGTGGTCAATTCGTATATTTTAATCAAAATTAGAAAAATCTGGCATCACAATAGCAATTAGAAATACAGCCACGCCCCTCAAAAACAATTACACAGATAATGGTTGTCATATCTACGTTTACTGAGTTTCAACTATGCAGTTTTATTCAGCTTATTTATTGACGCACACACACTAGTAGTAGCCTTTACAGCAGCACCACAAATTGGCCACTGACCTTTACTAAATTTTCTAGATTTTTGGTTTAGCTTTTATTCTAGATTTTCCGAATTTGATTCACGATTGAGACATGTTTTTAGTATCACTCTTTGAGTGAGAGACACTGTAATTTTACAAAACCTCTTAAAGCTCAAGACTTTAATTTGCACAGAAAACTCTTCTGCATGGCTAACATAGACATTAACAGAAAACACAACATGAAATTTAATTCTAAGAAAAGATGGCATTAGATTTTCAACTGTTCCTATAGCAACAGACTCGCTCTATAGTGTTTGCCATATTTTATTTGTAGTTGTTTATCCAGATGACAGTATTGTGATTTTTTTAAGTGTTTGCCCTCACACATGGAATTACTGATTTCTTAACCTTTTTAAAAAGATCCAAGACACACTTGGGTTGTTATTAGCCTGCCCGCATCCCACGTTGGCTCCCTATCTCATTGGTGACTCAAGATTTTATGAGCTATTTGAATGTCTTTAATCATGGCGTCTGAATTTTGAGGATCTTTAACGAGAAGAATGCAAGCAGGCTGCACTATTTGTGCACAAATGGAAATATGGCCTGAGTGAATGAATTAATTTTCTTTTTAATGCAAGAATGAAGTCGTGTGTAGAATGAATGTTAGCCTGACGCTAACTGTTCCTGCTTTGTGAGAGAGATGCTGAATCATATTGCATCCAGGAGATTAAATGCTCTGAGACACATGTACGTGCTTTTTACTTATACATACACAATCAACCATTTAACAGATTGTGAATTACATAGTCAAATGTCAATTTTTTTACCTGCACTAAATAGCAACAATTATTTTAAAATTGATAAGCTTGGTGTAATTTTAAAAAACGTCTTTGGGAGTCAGTAAAACCCATGTTTGTTTTTAAAAAAAAAAAAAATTTATAGCAACTGAAAAGACAACCTTTTCTTAGAAAAAAAAAATACAATTATTTCTTTAAATTAGAATGCAAATTCAATTGCATTCTGGTTAATGCACACATGATGTGTGTTCAGCCATCAGGTATGTATCCATCTTCTTATTTTTTTTTTTTATTTCTTGAGCTTTCAAATTTTTCTTGATTTGGTCTTTGTGTTTTTAGGGTGCGCTGACTTGCACCTGCTGGACATGCTGAGTCCCATGGAGAGAAAACGTCAAGGCTACATCCACGAGCTCATCGTTACCGAGGAAAATTACGTCAATGATCTGCAGCTCGTCACTGAGGTAGAGGAAAAAATGTTTTAAGTTTAACGTTCTCTCACTTGTTCTGAAGTTAATATTTTTCGGGGGAGGACTGCATCAAAAAAGAACAATCATGATTGACTAAGCAATTGAAAAACATTTTCTGTCCGTATATTTTCTTTAATATTTAGCGACATTTCTTTTTAAAAGAAATATTCTTAAGAAATGGGCTTTCTTGCAATATAGTTATCATAAAATTTGAAATACTACATAAGCACATTTCATAAACACTATAGTATATGGCAGCAATGAACTTCACAAGTATTTGTAATTGTCAGTTGTACCCATTTCCTGTTTCCTATTCACCTGAACTAACCCACAATCTACCGTAATTTCCTGACTTGAAGCGGTACCCAATACATTTTTTAAATGTGAAACAATTTTGTACAAACATAATGCGCACCTGACTATAAGCCACATGTTGCATAAGTTTTTCACGGCCAGAAGTTTCTGGCGCTTTGACGCTATGTCAGTCCTTAGCTTGGCCTTTGCCATGATCTTTGATTTTTGCAATCCGGAGATGGAATAAGAGCTTGCTCTGTCCACTCCACGCATCGGCCCGGTATTGCTGTACCTCCGGGAACGGTGCATTCGCAATGATCGCAGCAAGGCTTTAGGGCTAGGACCTTAGCTTGGCCTTTTGGCTGAGAGTAAGTGTCCCGGCTCCTAGGCTTTGTAGCGTATTATGAACTGACCGATAACGGATAATGGATAATGAATAACGAAGATAGAACAATAACCCTTAAAAAACCCCTTTCAAACTTTTAACAACAAACACACACAAGGAAAAGGCACCGAGACACAGCAACACGAGTAACACCGGAAAATCACAGCAGCAACACATGTAGCATGCAACTAACAGAGCTGGTTAAAAAACACTGGTTAAAGTCAATGATCTGCACAGTAGAAACACTTTGGCCATCTGCTCTGTGTGTTCACCCATCCTTCAAGGATGTGTTCCAAATGGGATCACCCGCTTTTGTCTTTCCTGAAAGTCAAGTCTTATTTATTTGTATAGCCCTTAATCACAAAAATGTCTCAAAGGACTGCACAGAATTACAATTACACCATCGCCTGATTTTAAACCAACCAAGCTTTTTTTTCTCTTCATATATTGCTCCAGTCCTTTATGATGACGTTTCGGGTGTTGTAAAACTGATTCCTCAAAGCAAAGCTGAGGTGCAGAAGCTTTGTTTCATTTTTCATTGGCCAGCTTGATTGTTTTCAACTTGAAAAGCTGTTTTTCCTTTAGTATTTTCCATGATGAGGGTCAGTTTATGCAAATTTTGTTCATGTAAAAAGCGGGTTAGAGTTCGATAAAATACTGGTGGTTATGACGTATTTTGCATGATGAGGGTCAGTTTATGCAAATTTTGTTCATGTAAAAAGCGGGTTAGAGTTCGATAAAATACTGGTGGTTGTGACGTATTTTGCTTTCTTTGACACCATCTGTCTCACTCTTACCTTTTCTGCTCGAGCGCCTAATGCATACTTTAGCTGCATCTCTGCATAGGCCACAGGATTTAAATTGTGTCACAAAGGGTAGGGTTTATAGTATTGAAATTATGGTATAAGATACCGTATTTTCCGCACTATAAGGCGCACCTAAAAGTCTTTTTTTTTTTCAAAAGCTGACCATGCGCCTTATAACACAGTGCGCCTTATATATGGCTCAATATTAAATTCGCAAGGTCTCGCAACTACGAGAAACAGCCGCCGACTCCATTTTTCGCGCTGTGCATACTGGGAAATATTAAACGATTGGTAGTTGCCGGGGCTCGTGTTGTATTTGTTTACTAAGTGGCAAAATGGCTACCCCATTAAACTGCTTAATTCATATTCAACAAATACAGTATTTGTCTGAATCCAGGGTTATGACTGGTGAAGATGTAAAGCACAATTTACCTTAAACAAACGCAGAATTATTCAGAATGTCACGTTTGAGAGAGCGAGAGAGAGAGAGCGAGAGAGCGAGCGAGATTCTCTTTCATACGTGCATTTGTATAAAAAATGGCTCCTGTTAAGAGACACGCGTACAACGCCGAGTTTAAACTCAAAGCGATCAGTCACGCAGCACAACACGGCAATAGAGCGGCAGCGAGAGAGTTAAACTTAAATGAATCGATGGTACGGAAGTGGAGAAAGGATGAAGATAAGCTCCGCCAAGTAAGGAAAACTCAACAAAGTTTCCGTGGCAATAAAGCAAGATAGCCAGAGTTAGAGGAGACACTTGAACAGTGGGTTGTTCAACAAAGAGCGGCAAGCAGAAGTGTCAGTACGATAACTATACGTATGAAGGCAACAGCGCTGGCACAAAAACACCGGACGTGTTGGATGGCCCATTCACTGAGATATGGTCAATTCGAACACAGCAGAAGAAGAATTCGAGGGATTCGTCGATGAGGAGCTTATAGAGTGATCTTTGTTTTTCTTTTGTGTGTTTACGTTTTACATTTTACAGTTATTATGTTATTGCTTTGCACTCGTTGTTTTTGCACATTACGAGTGTCACTTTATTGCGATTGCACTAACGTTTCATTTAAAATAACAGTATCAGACGTTTTTTTCTTTGCGTGTTGACTAAATGGACAAAAAATAAAATGATATGTCGATGTTGTTCAAAGATGTTAAAG
This sequence comes from Urocampus carinirostris, assembly GCF_059441175.1. NCBI lineage: Eukaryota > Metazoa > Chordata > Actinopteri > Syngnathiformes > Syngnathidae > Urocampus > Urocampus carinirostris. The sequence continues at coordinate 17,066,548 of NC_142361.1, forward strand.
ATGTGTCACGAAAATGCTTTACCTCAGAGAAAATAATAAAACGGCTGTTTATTTATTTTGGGAGTGAATGGAGTTGTGGAAAGCTTGTTTGTTAATAAAGTTTGACCTTTTTGAATGGTTTGTTGACATTCCCTTGAGCGTGGCAACATCTAGAGGTTGCATAAAGTAACTACATTCTCTACTGTAGTCAAGTCGTCACATTTATTTACCGTAAATAGCCCTTAATCCCCAAAATGTCTCGAAGGACTGCACAGGATTACAATTACAAAATTGCACAATTACCTGATCTTAAACCAGCATGCACTTATAGCGCCTTATAATGGGGTGCGTCTTATGTATGGCATAAGTTTTAAAATATATCATTCATTGAAGGTGCGCCTTATAACATGGTGCGCCATATAGTGCGGAAAATACGGTAATTGAAGAGAACGCAAAATTTGCATCAATGTCATGTTGCAGTTCAATAAAGGCAGTTCAGCAACACATGTCAACAGTCAATATTCCTCCATCCTCTGAAAGAATAGATTACATAATTGTATATACTCAAAATATGTGCCTGTTGATTTAGGTTTTCCACAAGCCTTTGCTGGAGTGCGAGTTACTGACTGAGAAAGAAGTGGCCATGATCTTTGTGAACTGGAAGGAACTCATCATGTGCAACATCAAGCTGCTCAAGTAAGATCACACACATGTCATCCGTACATCTACAGCAAGTTTGGCTTTTCGGGGGAAAAAATGATCCTCAAGAGCAACAACCAACAGGGCACTTAGGGTCAGAAAGAAGATGTCTGGCGACCGTATGCCAGTCAAGATGATCGGCGACATCTTGACCAATCAGCTTCCGCACATGCAGCCATACATCAGGTGATCATACTTACCTGTGGATCGATTGTGATATCCTGTGACTTTTTCTCATCCCCGATTGTGATCATACAGGTTTTGCTCTTGTCAACTGAATGGAGCCACGCTGATTCAACAAAAAACTGATGACAACCCTGAAATTAAAGACTTCCTAAAGGTAACATGAATTCATGAGTATTTCAGAGACAAAGACTAATATATTTTCTGTCTCAATCAAAAAATGCCAAGACGTTTTACCATTCTGTTTTATGTAAAATAGTATTGTGAGGGAAATTATTCTATATTTTACAATTGATTGAAGCAGTGTTTGTGTCTATCAGCGGTTAGCGATGGACCCTCGCTGCAAAGGGATGCCACTCTCCAGCTTTCTCCTCAAGCCCATGCAAAGAGTTACTCGCTACCCCCTCATTATCAAGAATGTACGTAGCATTTTTACACTTATCCATGTACATCCACGCACAGTGGCATCATTCAGTTCCTCTGCTTTCACGAACAGATCTTGGAAAACACACCAGAGTTACATCCGGACCACAACCACTTGAAAGCTGCAATTGAAAAAGCAGAGGAGTTGTGCTCGCAGGTTGTATAGATTCAGTGGGCAAATACATTGCATTGTCCCCTCAAAAGCTTTTAGAAGGACCTTTAAAAAGTATTATATTTTCACGACCATAAGGCGCACCGTGTTAAAAAGCACAGTCTCCATAACTGGTCCCATTTCTGTATTTGATACTACGCAGGGCGCACCACACTATAGGGCAAGGGAGCCTTCTGCTTGCGGCCGCGTTACAACAACACAGACAAGCATACAAGTGTGCGTATTTAAGAAAATAACAGCAGCAAAACGGAGTATTTTTGTCGTTTATTAAAGTATCGATTACAAAGTAAATTGTACGAATAAAATAACATTTTTTTAAAAAAGAGCGGGTGCGAAACAGTTTGGCACTCAATTTTTTTACTGGTAAACCGTAAAATTGCGGTCAAAATCCTCGTCCTCTGTTTCTGACTAGAACATCTTCGCTAAATCTCGATTTAAAGGTTCACTTTCTTCACTTTCAGAGTCACTTTCAGAAAGCTCGAGCAACGGTCCCGGCAGACACATTAGCCCAAGCGTCAGCAATCAATTATTTTCATTATAATTTGCTGGAAATTTCTGTGCCATTTTACTCTTGTCCGTTTGAAAAAATGACACTCTTATTTTGCTACATACGCTACTGTGTTAGCAGCTATCAGCATAGCGCTATATCTCCTGCCCGCTGCTAAACATCAGCTTGCACTACCCCAACGGAGCTTTATCGTCGACGGCGACTTTAATCGGGCATGTTTATTGACTGTACTCCCAAATCCTTTCAATTGTGGACTCCCAAATCTACTAATTGTGGACTGAGCAATTCGGAAAAACGCTGGACTGTGTAATGTAAGATCAAACATTCGGGAACTCTGTTTGACCCTCACAACCCCCCCCCACCCCCCACCCCTGCCGAGGACAACAAAGTCAGTTAGTACTTTGTTCCTTGTTTCTTTGTTTCCTTATCCTCACTGTAAATGTGGGACTGGAGTCGTCCAATTTCGTTGTCACAGCATATCCCATGTTGTAACAATGACAATAAAGGCATATTCTATTCTATTCTATTCTATGTGATGTCACGTGTCCTCTTGTGCTTGTGGGAAACTTGTGGCGAACATGGCAGAAGGCATAAAAGCCACTGGAGATTGCATACATGTTGCATTTAGTTGAAAATCTTAACTACCTCACGAAAATATTGTATTTCACCCATAAATGTTGTAAGTCTTGATTCAGCCAAGGCTCCAACGTGCGCCTTATGGTTATAAAAATACAGTACAAAAGAAAATATTGTGGGGGATTGTGTATAGTCCTGAAAAAAATCTGACCCTTTTTTTGTGTGTAAGGTGAACGAGGGCGTGAGAGAGAAAGAGAACTCAGATCGTCTGGAGTGGATCCAGGCACATGTTCAGTGTGAAGGCCTGTCCGAGGTACAACATAGCTTCTGAAGTTCTTAAAATGTTGGCTGTGAAAAATAAATAAACAGAATACACTTAGCAGTAGTGAAAAAACAACATTCATATTGTTGCAACAGCAATAAAAGTAACATCCGATTTACAACCCACTTACATCCACTCACACTTATGACCAAGATGCTCTTTTTTTTGTAATGATTTTTACATATCTGGCACCACAGTCCAGCTCCGCACAATTTTCGTACACAGCTGGCATCCCATCATCTCACTTCCACACAGCAGACTACCATAACACTCAGTCTAGATGAGTGTTTTTCAACCAGTGTGCCATGAGACCTTGTCTTGTGTACTGTAGAAAATTGCTCAATTTTATTTTGCAAAAAAGCATGCCATTGTTCTGTAGCTTTGCTTTCTACCACTGATCAGAAGGGTAACTAACATTCATCTTTATCAGTAGGTGGAATCAGATTACTAATTATCTGTTAATGAAGTAGTACAGGGAAACATTTTTTAACTTGTTTTGTAGGATGAAGCTAAGATTGCTCTGCAAAAAAACTAAAATTAAAGATCCTGCAACAACTTTTTCATTTTCTAGTAGGTCATTTTCACACATTTAAAGTCTAGTTTTTCTTCTTCTTCTTCTAGTTTTTGTTATTCCTGCAAAAAAAGCTGATTGAAACCTAGTAACACTTAAAAAAATCACGTTAAAACTGTAGTTAAATGGTAAATGGTCTGCATTTATATAGCGCTTTTCAAATCAATGAAGACCTCCCAAAGCGCTTTACAATGTGCTTCACACCCATTCACACACACACACTCACACACCAATAGGGAGTCAGCCATGCAAGGTGCCTACCTGCTTATTGGGGCGTTAGGGATTCAGTGTCTTGCCCAAGGACACTTCGACATATAACACGGAGGAGCCGGGAATCGACGTCTTGATCCCAAGACGAGCGCTCTACCTCCTGAGCTTATGCCGCCCAAGATTGCAGCACAATTATCAACCAAAATGAATAACCAGTATTACCTTCTGAGCCACATAGACCACAATGACTAAAAAACAGACTGACAATTTAGAAAACATGATTGTTTAAGCTTTAAAGCCCCAACGTGTAATGTTTGACCACTAGATGGCAGTGTGTTGTCTGTTACCAGCGAGGGCCAGTAATACACAGCACAGCGTGGCGAAAATATTCCAGACAAACACGGCGCCAAACCCAGTGGGTATCCACGGTGTAAAATAAATAAACAAGTCTCAACTTATATTTTTTATTTATAATAATTAACATTGGTATGACAGTTAATGTATTTTTGTCTGGTATTCAAATCAATATTTTTTTTAACTGGATGAAAGTTTTTTGTACCAATAGGAGGCACTAAATATTACACACTGTCCCTTTAAAAAAGGTGAAATTAGTGCAGGAATTAATTTTGAAATGTTTTCGACAGACCGTGTGCCTCGGTATTTTTCAACCAAAATAAAGGTGCCTTGGCCTATAAAAGGTTGAGAAACACTGGTCTGGATACAGACTCGACAACAGATGGCGCAATTGTAATGCATTTCGACTTGCGTCCAATCTAATTGACGACAGTTGGTCCCGGCCGTAAATCGGATGTTAGGCCTTGAAAATAGATTTAATGGTCCTTAAATAATAACCAAGACTTTTTAGAAATGAATGTGCACACACTGAAAATACCAAATTGAGGCAAATTTGCTCAAATGCCTTCTTACGGTGTTGCAGCAACTGGTATTCAACTCCGTCACCAATTGTTTGGGTCCTCGCAAGTTCCTCCACAGCGGCAAACTCTTCAAAGCCAAAAGCAGCAAAGAGCTCTTCGGCTTCCTTTTCAATGACTTTTTGCTGCTGACGCAGGTGATCCAACCTCGCAGAGGATTCCCACCACTGTCACCAGTTTACACGTCTCCCCCAAAATACTCGCGTGTCATCTGAAGACCACTTTCATGTTTGTCCCCCAGGTCACAAAACCTCTGGGCTCGTCTGGATCCGATAAAGTCTTCTCCTCCAAAACGCACCTGCAGTACCGCATGTACAAAACGGTGAGACCATATGTACACAGATCGTTACTTTTCAGTGTGTTGTTTAAATCAAAATCAATATTACAACATCAACTATTTGACAGAGATACATGTCTGTGTTTAGCATCAGTGAATGCCTAAAGCAGGCATGTTAAACTCACTTTGGCTCTGAGGCCAGATCCAGACTTTTTCAGGTGGGCTTAATCAGTAAAAAAATGTCAATGCTAAATATACAGGGATCAGAATTTTCCGCGGATCCGCTGTCGTTTGTGTTTTTTTTGTTTTACATACTGTTTTTTATGGATCCGGGCCGCGGGCCACATTTTTGACATGTCTGGCCTAAAGTATCTGTTCTCAGTCACATATTAAAGTAAATCACAAAAAAATCTGACGTGTTAGCAATGTGTTTGTTGAGAGGTTATGTATTTCAATTTGTTCTTTGTTAATGTTATGTTGTTTTTTTTAAATATTTTACTTTGGATCAACAAGGGGCACTGGGTAAACCTTTTTAATCTTTGACCACTTTGAATTAAAAACATTGACAGAACGGCTGGGCAAAGAATAAAAAAAAAAGATCTATTTCATTATGTATCCGATATCTCGACCATGCACTAGGAAAAAAGACATCCATTTTTTCACGTGTGTGAATAAATTTACATGCAGACATTTACAAAAACATGTTACGTTTAATTCAATATTTGTTATTTATTGACCATCTCTAATGTATTACACACTTTTCCAAGCACAACATTTGTTATGCACAAAAAATATGCAAAGGTGTTTTTTTCCATGATATATGATACATATCTTGATAACGTAAATGCATGATGAAAATCTAGCTAACACAGAAAAAGTACATTTAGAAAAATATTTATTTGAATGTTGGCGCAGAACACATTAATCCTTTTAAAACAACATGTTTTAACGGAGAGGGTAGCGGAATCGGACACACATTGGGATTCTTGTAGAACCAAAACAACAACATAATATTTGTAGTAGAGTGAACCCTCATTTATCTCAGGGGTTACGTTCCACAAAGTACCTGTGATAGGCGAAATCTGTGAAGTAGAAACCTTTAATGATTGTACTTCATTTACTTTTTAAAAAAAAATATATATATATACCGGCACTGCACTGTCAAATAATACTTTTAAACACCAATTTAAACTTTGAACAGAGACTGTTTAGCCAATCAGAATGCAGAACTAAAATAAAACCAGGTTTTCACATACTTTTTTGCTCTCTGTTTGGCGTGTCTGATTAAAAGGCTTGACAGGAAATATGTGGCCTGCTGGGTGTAGTTTGAAGCCAACATTGCCCTCTGGGGGCTAGGTGTTGCCATTGCATTCTTTCTTCCCTATGATTAACGGCAGCTGGCAATAGTTTGTAGGGCATTGTCCTATAAGGTGTCTTCGCCTCCTACAGGACGGGTGGATGCTACACTTAAACAGGCTACTATGAAATATTCATTAGCGCAAAGATTATCAATCAATCATGGGCATTTATTATGGGCCATGTCAAAAATTAAAGTAGCGTTTCCCAGTGGTCAATTGTAACAGGAAGAACTTAATGCGACTGGAAATTTATGCTACATATTATATTTACCCAATATCTTCATGGGGAGAGAGTTGTCTCAAAAATAATAACTCAATAGTGGTTCTGATTCAAAAATATTTTTTCGATTTGCTCAAGATTTATAAATCTTATGTCTTTATAAATGCACACGTACGATTGAAAATGTAATATGTAAATTGTGGAGCTGCAAAATACACGATTCACACTGGAGAAATTTAAAAATTGGCTTTAAAGTTCTTAAAAAGGCTTGAATTTGTCCATTTTAAAAACTGTTTGAATCCTGATATATGTGCGCTGCGCAGCCTATCTTCCTGAACGAAGTTCTGGTGAAACTGCCGACGGACCCATCGGGAGACGAACCCCTCTTCCACATCTCTCACATCGACAGAGTTTACACGCTCAGGGCCGAGAGCATCAACGAGCGGTAAATAATCACTAAACTTCGACTGGGTAGGCAGACCAAAAGTAAAGTCGATCTCATCATGTGTTTTTGTGTGTGTGCAGAACGGCGTGGGTCCAGAAAATCAAGGCGGCTTCTGAGCTCTTTATTGAAACGGAGAAGAAGAAGAGAGAAAAAGCTTATCTGGGTAGTTGTCATGGTTTGGAATGTAATGACGTCATAGTGCTTTCTTTTTACGTTGTGTGGTGATGCGCTTTTTTAGTGCGTTCACAGAGGGCGACGGGCATCGGCAGGTTGATGGTCAACATCGTGGAGGGAATCGAACTCAAGCCGTGCCGCTCACATGGTAATTAATTCATCAAATATTTTGTATTCTAATAAGCTTGCACGAGGAACACATTATAAAGCATTGACGGTTGAAACAATTTTAAAACGTTTTTCACCTTTTTAAACTCATTCAATGCCATACGTTTCTCTCAAATAGTGCAGGCCATTTTTTTCCATTATGACTAATTTTTGAAGGCCTACAGAAAATTTAGTTTTGTAGCTATATAGACATAAGACATATCAAAAGTTAGCTTCAACCCTCGACTTTTATTAGTTATTATATTTTTAACTGTAACCATTGTTTAGCAAACAACAGTTGAAGATTGCTGAGTTTCTTGAGAATACTCATTTTCAAGAAAACTTCTAAGAAAAGCAGCTTTTGTGAAAGGATGCATTTCAAGCAGAACTTTAAATTATGATATGTACCGTATTTTCCGCACTATAAGGCGCACCGGGTTATAGGGCGCACCCCGAAAAAATAGTTTTTGGTCCTATTTTTGACATACATAAGACGGACCGGATTATAAGGCGCTACAATGGGAACGTCGACAAAACAGTCAGATAGTTCAGTCCAACTTATTACCCCCTTAACATTCCCAAAGCTTGCAAAGACGCAAATACGTGTCGAGAACACGTGCGGATGCGGTGTCCGTAAGATGTCACTCAAATGCATCGTTCCATCATTCGGAAGGTTAAAGTCTTGGGATTCAATAAATGATAACCATTCCTTCGTATCTATTTTCTTTTTCGCTCACAACTTTACTGTGCATATGACAATAAACACTTGGAATTGAGTTGAATTTAAAAATAGACACTGCATTCCATCCATTATCTGCACCGCTTATCACAGAAACATCGAGTTCAGTCTGAAACAAGATACAGGGATAATATAGAAAGCCGGAGTAGCTCACCGAAGTCGTTGTGTTCATAATAATGTGCAGGCAATGTCCTTTTATATCCGTGAGGGTAGTAAATCCAGGAGAATACAATATTTACAAATACAGAATAGAAAAAAATGCTTTCTCTATGCCGTCAGCCACATGCTATACGCATACGTACGTTCGGCCAATTGCAGGCTTTGTTTCGCTGTTTAAGCCAATGGCAGCCTGTAAATTATAAAAAGGATCCGCCTCTTGACCTCCGAATAACTTTAGCCAATAGTGATCGTTTCAACTGATGATTGACACGTCTTTTTCGGCCAATTGCAGGCTTTGTTTGCCGTTTGAGCCAATGGCAGTCTGTAAATAATAAAAAGGATCCGCCTCTTGACCTCCGAATAACTTTAGCCAATAGTGATCGATTCAACTGATGATTGACACGTCTTTTTCGGCCAATTGCAGGCTTTGTTTGCCGTTTGAGCCAATGGCAGTCTGTAAATGATAAAAAGGATCCGCCTCTTGACCTCCGAATAACTTTAGCCAATAAAGATCAATTCAAATGATGATTGACACATTGGTTAGCCAATGAAACGCCGGTAAATAAATCCCAGCATCCACCGCGTACTACTTGGCGTTCGGGGGAAAATCGAGTCGGCGGCTGCAAGTTAGTTGGAAAACTTAATGTTGATCCATAAATAAGGCGCACTGTATTATAAGGCGCATGGTCAGCTTTTGAAAAAAATAAAGGCTTTTAGGTGCGCCTTATAGTGCGGAAAATACGGTACATTATAAAACAATGCTTCCCATAACAAAAGGGCACTTTGTTTGCAAAATAAGATGCATGAACTTTGCAGGAACATTTCAGCGTCAGTTTTTTCCAGTTATGTAATCACACGATTCTGGTCACCATGGCCATCGTGGACGTGTATGAACATCATGCTTCTCTGTCCAGAGGATGACGATAGGACTTGGTCATTTATTTTTTAAAAGAATAAGCTCTGTTGAGTAGTTAAGTACCTATTAGTATGTGTCTATATCTTGTGACTCTCAACACTGCTTCACTATGCCCATTCGCCATATGTGCTGCCTACACACTTATCTGCTGGAAAAAGTAAGCAACACTAGGAAGTTGGGTTTCCTTGACGTGTGGCCGAAGATCTGATCATAGCCCACCTTCTAATGCTGATTTATCATAATGAAATCATTTTCAGAGGCTTGACGATAACTAATAATCTGTGTCAAATCCTTTATAATATTTTTTTTAATTAAGAAACAACATATTTTTACGTTTTGGTACTTAGGGACAATGCTTCTGAAAACGGATTTATACATTGTCATTGAATGAGTTAAATTATTTCCTCAAGCTACCAAATACTACAAATCTTATCATGCCAGTCTAGTCAATTCATTTTTATGAGAACTACGAAAAGCACAATAAAATCGAGCAATGCCTACTTTTTGACGATGTTGATTGTTACTTATGGCGAATTAGTGCTATCTGCTGGACACTTTTAGTTACAGCAGGCTTAATGTGCGGTTTGTTCTTTAAGTGACATTGTCTAAAACCGTATGAAAATTCTCTTAATCCATTCTGAAAAATCATTTTCAATGTTTGTTTGCTCTGCATTTTCCTTATTTTTTAAATTGACTGCATTCAATATTTTCTTTTATTTGAATAATCTGTTTTAATTTGTTTTGATTCGTGGTCAAGAAAAATGGCGATTTCACATTTTAAAAGCAACTCCTTATACAAAATTTTTTTTCTTAAAATTGCATTTTAATGTTGATCGTATTCTTTTTGTAATGTGTTTTTAAATATTTTAAATCTGTATGCAAATGAACTTACGTGAAGAAATTCTATAGGCAGCAATACATTTTTTGATAAATCATTTTTATCTATTTTTGGGGTTTGTTTTTAAAAATTACATTCCAAATGTTGTTTGATTAAATTCCAATCTTTCATTCATTATTTTTATAATGTATTTTTGTTTGTCTTTAAAACGACATGATGTATTATGTATTAGAACCTCTTAGTGTCAATGAAAATAGGATTAATTTAAACAATAAGTAAAAATACATGACCTATCATGTAAACATGCATTTTTCAAACTACATGTCAGTAGAGAAACTTTCATTTGTTTTCATACCATGAGCCTCACCTAACGAGAACTAACATAACTGTCCGCCATCTTTCTGTTATGGGTATCCATAAAGCTCAAAAAGGCTCGGCAAAAAAGAAGTAAAATGCTTACTTTTGATCACTGTTATTTCTATTCTTCCTTGTGCTTTCTGCACTTGTTTTCTGTTGAATACATCATACGGTGACATCTAGTAGACAAATAATACACACTTTTCCTTGATTATTTTTTTTTTCATTAATTTTATCTTTTTTCATTTGTTGGTGCGATAGGTAAAAGCAATCCTTACTGTGAGGTCACCATGGGGTCGCAGTGCCACATCACCAAAACTCTGCAGGTAAGAAGATTATACTCTCATGTACATTGTCGGCAACTGTTCCGATCTTTTTTTTTTTTTTTTGCACCTTGATCCGCTTCTATTGTTTGTTTTCTGATTGCGATTATTGATTGACCTCAGGATACACTGAATCCCAAGTGGAACTCCAACTGCCAGTTTTTCATCAAGGACCTTGAGCAGGATGTCCTGTGTGTTACCGTTTTTGAAAGGGACCAGTTTTCACCAGACGGTCAGTCTTTTTATTTTCTTTCTTCAACAACACACAAGCAAAACTAAACTATGAACTTTAACTTTTTTTATGGAGCTTAACTCTTGTGGGCTTGTTGCATTGATTTTAGTCAAACTGCTGCATACAGTACCCTCCCCTGGCTGTGGAATAAGCTATTATAAGTGCATAAACTTTTGCTGAGAGTTCCACTGTCACTATGGAGTTCTGATCCTGCCATATGTAGAAATTCATGATTAAAACAATAGCCACAAATGTATGCCATGTAAATAGATTAAATTATAAATAAATCACGTAACTCAGTGTTATTCGTGTTTTACGCACATTTTTTTGTACGCAAAAAAAAAGACTCTTAAGTCTGGGTGCATGTTATACACTAGGTTTTACCGTAGTACATTAACATATTTGACCACTGATTGATGAGTCAAACTATTGCTCTCCTCGTTCCACAGCATTGGATGCAATGGGCAGCAGCACAGTTCTGAGGTCATGGGATCAAACCTTCCTGTGTGAAGTTTGCATGTTCTCCCCGTCCCTCCGGTTTCCTCCCACATACCCATAATAGGCATTTTCGGTTAATTGGCCAGTCCAAATTGTCCCTAGGTATGAATGAGCGAGTGAATTGTCTGTCTCTCTGTGCCCTGCGACTGGCTGGAAACCAGTTCAGGGTGACCCCTGCCCACTGTCCGAAGATGGCTGGGATGGGCTCCAGCACCCCCGCGACCATACTGAGGATAAGCAGGTCCAGATAATAGATGGATGGAGGGATGCAACGACATTCGTACCCTGATCGCGGCAGTGAAAGGGGTTGAATTTTAACCAATAGAACATTAAAGTTATAGATGACATAGAAAAGGCTTTATATTAAATCGCATGATCACACTATTTCTGTGACAAAATGCATAAATACATTAATAAATTGCACCTATGTTATACATTTATTTATATGGTATATATTTGTAGGTATTTATTTATACATTTAATACTACATATAACAGGAATTGTCCTCAATATGTCGCATCTCACGTGTTCCCCCAAAGAAGAAGAAAACCTCTGGCTTTCGGGAAAAGCCCTTGTTTGTCCCTTTATCAATGTCTCTCTCTACCTGTCTACTCTTGCCTGTTAAACATTTTTTCATAGTGTAACCTAATGGTCTGCTATACTTACTGCATACATTTCATACTTTGTGCAATGTACAAATCACTCAATGTCCTGAAGAGGGATGGGCGCCACCAGGCTGTACTTGCCCAAAACACACCACTGGAAATGGTTCCCCTACCACCCTAGTGATTAAGGGAAAAAAACAACAACTTCTTCACCACAGATTGCACACTTTGTCAATGAGCGCGCCACTCCCCCCTATAGTAATGGAGGTGCAATTGCACTTTTTTCGAGGACAGTTTAAAAAAAAAAAAATCCACCAATATTTGAGAAGACCTGCATAACAAGGAACTAAACGAATTTTGACAATGTCTCCCCCTCAGATTTCCTGGGCAGGACAGAGATTCGATTGGCTGAGATCAAGAAGGACCAAGGCTCCAAGGGACCCATCACTAAGCGCTTGCTACTCCATGAGGTTCCCACCGGCGAGATTGTAGTCAGGCTGGACCTGCAGCTCTTTGAGGAACCTTAAAACCACGCACGAGGATCATCATCAGTGGGGACCTGACAGCCAGCGAGTTCTATACACGGGAGACTTTCTTATCCTTGTTATTTATGAATTGACCAGTAGAAGAAGTCGGTTCGTCAGCTGGTAAATTTGACCACAAGGCAGCTTGCTTGCAAAACTTAACGTTGATCAGGAATTGTTTTTTTCTTTTAACAGGCAAATGAAAGCCACAATGCAACCCAACGGCAAAACTGTGCGTTTCCGTGCGACTGGTTTAGGAGAATATGACATTTTGGGAAAACGTTAGCTTATCACTAACAGCTAATCCTATGTAACATCCAATTTAACGGTTTCCTCCCACAGTCTTATTCCAGTGACAATCTCTTATTTGTGTGCGTGTAAAGTTTACAGTTTTAACTGGAGATACTAACACAAAAGTCTACTACTGAGGATGATGCAATTTTGTTTTTGTTTACTCGCGAAGATAGTCAATGTCGTTTTCATTTTACTCCCTACATTTATTACCAGAAAGTCCTATCAATTCAACTGAGTTTAATTTTTGCAACCATAGCCATCGTTTATTTTGTTATGGTGACGATTGTTTTACTTTTTATTGGTACAGGTACTAGAACTTTTTTTACCTTTATTGTTTTAACCGGAAGAACAATTGTTTTTGCGAGGGCTTCTGTTTTCCTTGTTATTAAGTTGCTGCTGAGAGCTCATGCACACAAACACACAAAAGTGAATGAACTGTTGTTCGTAGAAGAATGTGTACAGTACATTGAACATACACACTAAACAACTGGCGGTTGCCCTCGCGACCAGCCACTGTTGTATCGGACTGGGCAAAGTTTAGTGTTTGTGTGTCTTCCTTATGAGATAAAACGTCTTAACCTTGTATTTTACTCTCCATTCCATGGTTTTTCCTCTATACTAAGCTAATCAAGCCGTTTATACTGTCTGCCTTCTCGGCTGCTGTAGAAGTACTGATGAAAAAGACTGAAGAGTTAATATATGACCGGTAACGGACAATAGAAGATGGGACGTCGCTGTAGATGAAAATGTACGTATCTTGCTGTCTTTTCCGTGTTAATAAATGTCAGAATAAACACACTGACACCCTCTTCTGGCTGAAATGATCATTGCAGCCCCTTTTGTTGCCGCGTGCAAGTATGTGAAATTCTAAGATGCACTCGAATACACTTCCTTTTACATCTATTTGGGTTGGCCTTTGGACTGTATTTGAATCAGTCCTTTACTTACTTTTCACCATTTTCAGCCTACAATTAAAGAAAGCCACAACCAGGCGTCTAATGATTCGCTGTTTTTTTTTACCTTTTAAACATTTAAAAACGAGTGCCAAATTACTGTTTTATACTCGATGGCTTTCTCTTAAAACGTTCATATATATTTCATCCAACTCAGTTGTCCTTGGTATAACAGTATTCAAATTTGTATACATTTTAAATAAACCACTCTTAATAAGCATTATGATTTTTGTTATATATTGACATATGATAATAATTTCCCGAGTTTTAACTCAAATCTACTTTTTTTAACCTTACGAAAATAATTAAATATTTTTTAAAAGAAACCTGGACTATTTCATATTAGGAGTTTATATTAGATTATGAAAATGTACAATTTTTCTATCCATGAATGGTAATCTAATATACCTTGGATAGAAATTTTTCATTTTGCTAATTCTCAAACACCTTAAAACTGTCCTTCAAAACACTTAGACCCTAATATCTAAATAAATAGATGTGAAATTAAGAGGTGTATATATATATATATATATATATATATATATATATATATATACACACAAAATTATGATAACCTAGTCTTATTTTTAATCCAATATAAGCAATTTGCTTCCTACTACCCCTTTTTGAACATATTATGTAACATTATTTTGTTGTTGAGTTATTGTTTTTGTTGTTTTTGTTTTAATGTTCGAATAAAGTTTTCATTCATTCATTCATCCACTGGCTCCTACCCATTCTGCATCCGGCCGTTACACCACTCGACCAGCTCAAGCCACATCATACCAAAGGGAAATGTCGTTTTTCCTTTACATGTATTTTTCTTTATAACCCGATTTAATAATACGCATTCATATTACACACGTGTAGTACCTGTTACGTACTCGTACTGGGGTTCTGGGCTATTTGGTATAGGTTTACATCCCCTGCTATACAGAAAATTCTATTTACGATTCTCACATCACAGTTCACTGATCCAATCATGGTAGCACCACTTCCTGTGATGCTGGAGCCCATCCTTTTAGTTAGGGGCTTGCTCCCCCAGATGAAACGGTTTGTAAAACTTTCCGTGCCGGAAAAGCTTCCAGATCTGACGCTGATGCAGCGCCTTCATCATCTGCTCGTCGTTTTTTTTCTCCTGGCGTTGTCCTGCTCCTCAGAAATGAGCCTGACCTCGGCATTGTTGGGCAGTGGCGGATGACAAAATCATAAATTACTGGGTAAAATGAAATTTGATAGTGATCGCTGTTTCTAAGTGCTGACCTTGCTCGTAGTAAAAGAAAATACTACCACGTGTGCGTTTATGTTGAAGGATAGACTAGCAAACGTTTAGTTCTCGTTTATCGCAGCAGATGGAGTTGGAGACATGCATTGCACTCGTTAGTCTTCCAATCACGACTCTGCGGCAATACTGTGCTATATTTGTCATTTATATGCACTCCCTCCCCCTGCAGCCTCCCGTGTTTTATACGCTCACTCAGTCACGACTCCGATTGTGTCTCAATCATAAAAAATCTGGCGTGCCTCTTCCATCCTGCCGTAAATTGTTCAAATATTAAAATTCAATCATAGCCAACGTCACAGCACTAGCAGTTTTTCTTTTTGAAATCCAAACAGATCCAGGTTTCATATTATGTCTGTATTAATGTTTTGTTTAATAATTCAAAAAGGCAATTACCGGTATTTAACATTACATTTGTTCTCTTTGTAGGCTATGGATAGCATTAACTGGGTATATCAAGAGATTCCAGATTCATAACATTTGATACAAACATCCCTTTTCTTATTTCTCCTTAATTTGATGTAGTTGAATTTTATTTAATTCCAGGTGGAAATGCACTAATCTGGGAAACGAGTTGTCAAAATGTAAAACTCAAAATGGTTACTAATATAAAATATATTTAAGATTGAGTGTCAATGGTTAGGTTTTGTTTCTTTGATAACAATTCATAACATGTTTAGTCAAACAACAAGTGAGTTTAATTTGCAACCACAAAATAATGAATGCCAATTGCATCGTTACTAACAAAATTGGCATGAAACAATATAATACAAAACTCATTTTCAAGGCAACAATAATTTATGCTAAAAATTGATACAAAAAATAAAATGAAATAAAAAAAAACTTGGGGAGTATAAGCGGTTCTGAAAAATAACGAAAATAAAAGTTAAGACATGTTTATTTAAGGGGGTATTCCAACAGTACACTGCAGTACATAGCACTTGTATATTTGGAATTATTAATTATTCAAATATCAGACCCCAAAACAAATTCATAAACACAATTTTGAAAAGTTGTTTCACATTTTTGTTAATATTTTTTTGCACATAAAATAAAATGTATTTCTCTTTCGTCATTCTTGATTTGTACACGATGTCCATAAATGCCTCATTTACCAATTAGGCTATTTTAGGTGACTGCGCATTTCGCCTGTTTAAAAACCCGACTCCTACGTGTATGTTGAGGACCCTGACTTTTATGTGCTACTAAAAAACAATAATGCTGCTCTCGTGCCGCCTTTAGTCGATACGACACACCCCGTAAACAAGTAATACGCGCATTTGTTAAAGCTTATCATTCATTAATTTGAGCATGTCAGCGCAAATAGTAACTTTCACATTTGAAAATTTGTTAAATTTCACCTGAGAAGGGTCACTTCGTTTGAGTTGCTAGCAATACCAACAGCACCACCAACAGCATTGGCGAAGATAGAGAACATGTACAGTGATTTTAGTTGTTGTCACTTGAACGTTGTCTTGATAAAACTACGTCTTGGTAGATATCTTTTGAAAACGTTCAAAAAAACTACCGGTAAATGGTAAAACAAAACGTGACAGGTGGTTAAATCGAGCGCTGTCATCTGTGCGCGTGCACCCTCACTTGCGTCATACGTGCGCGTGACACCTCAGATTAGCCAGGAGTAATGGGAATTTCTTTTCAAAGAACTGTTTCTTTAGGCTCGGCTCACTAAAAAGAGTCGACTCTTTCGGCTCACAAACGGTCCTCTGATTTTTGGTTTTGTTTGTAATTATATATTTCCAAGGATAATGAAACACGACGCACCGGATTTATTAGTTTTGAAAAAAAGAAATATGGTGCTACTGTATTATAATAGCTTTTGTTCTTTCAATGTATGATACTGTGTACAATTTTACGGAATTGCCATCCATTCATTTCCTGCACCGCGTATCCCCAGTAGGGTCGCGGGGGTGCTGGAGCCCATCCCAGCTATCTTCGGGCAGTGGGCAGGGGACACCCTGAACCGGTTGCCAGCCAGTCGCAAGGCACACAAAGACAGACAATTCACTCGCTCATTCACACCTAAGGACAATTTGGACCAGCCAATTAACATTTCACTTGCTCATTCACCTCTACATGCATGTTTTTGGAATGTGGAAGGAAACCGGAGTGCCCGGAAGAAACCCATGCAAGCACGGGGAGAACATGCAAACTCCACACAGGAGGTTCAATCTCATGACCTCAGAACTGTGCTGCACACGCGCTAATTTACGTAATTTAAACTTTCAAATTGTTTATTCCAAGCAAACAATACAGAGATGACGCCACTCATGTTGACTATGTTAAAAACAGAGGGAGGTATAGAAAGTGAGAGAGAGCGAGAGCGAGATTAAGATGAAGAAAGAGGGGAAAAAGAGAGAGAAAAAGAGAGAAAGTGTCGGGTCAAGTTTTATTCTTTTGTATTTATTTTTAGAAAGAGAAAATGAGTAAAAAAAGAAAGAGATGAAAAGAAAGAGAGAAGTAAGAAGACAGAGAGAGAAAGGGGAGCAGGAAGGGCAGAAAGAGAGAAAGAAAGAAGATGGAGAGAGAAGAAAAATATAGACAACGATAGACAGAGAAAGAGATGGGAAAGAGAGAAGTATATATAGAGAGAGATGTCAGACAGAGAATGGGAGATAAAGAAGCGAAAGAACGGGGGTGAGAACGAGAAGGCAGGAGAAAGTGAGAGACAGAGTGGGAGTTAAAGGAAGAGAAAAATAATAGTAGATAAAGAGAGAGAGGGAGAAAGAAATCAAGAGGGGAAAATAAAGAAGAAAAGAAAAAAGAAAGAAAGAAAAAGAGAGCGTGTCGAAGGGAGCCAGTTCCCCAGTAATGGTGAACCTGCTTTCGTCGCTCAATTCAAAGAGCCGTCTGATGAAGCCGCTTCGTCCGAAATTACCCATCACTATTAGCCAGTGAGCTAACATTAAACCGAAGCTCCGGTGGGCGAGCGCCGGGCGGGTTGTCGGGGGACTCCGAATCGTCGTTTTGGTTCTACGTCGCTATGTTGTGAAGCAAACAGCCGCCTGCGCTTGTCCTCCTTGGCTGTGCACCGGGAGCCGCCATGGAATGCCGCGTCCTGTCCATTCAGAGCCACGTCGTGAGGGGTTATGTCGGCAACAAGAGCGCCTCCTTCCCGCTGCAGGTACGCCGAGCAAGCTCCCCTTCCTTCCTCGCATCCATGATGCGATGCTTCGATGGGGACCTTGGCTGACATCCAATGTGACGCTCATTAAATCCCATTCGAATTCGATTTCAAGTTTATTCTGTTGGTCAACAAACGAGGCGTGACGTGTCTAGTCGTCCGTTTTTGATTTTGGAAAATCCTGGGGACGAAAACCTCCTGAGCGTTTGTGTCATTTCTCACAAGACACCTGACATTGAAACCGACACCACTGTCCAGACAGGACAAAGTGTTTTACTATCTATGACGAGAGCTCGAACCCCAGCGATCCTTTCGGGAGACACTACTTGCGTGTTTACATGAGGCCCAGGTTGTTCAAGGAACCTGTTAAGGTCACGCAATCCATTAGGATTAGTGACGTGCGGTGAAGGTTTGTGTCACATTTACAAATAAACAGGGTTAGGCAGGGTTACTTTAACTTGATTACTTTCAATTACTTTTTGATTACTCCAATACCAAATATGCTAATAAAAGACAAAAGAAACTAAATATGAATAAAATTCTGACTCACAACACGTGGTAAGCTTTCTCTTCTGGCTTTGATTTCTTTGATATCCTGCAAAACTAACATAAAATGCGACAGAAACAAAATGAAAATAAATCCCAACAGCTTGCCAACATCATTTTTGCCGTTCCATGTATTCCGTTACTCCCCAAGCCTGCACAAAATGTAGTGATTGTATTCATATTTAGTTTCTTTTGTCTTTTATTAGCATATTTGGGATTGGAGTAATCCAAAAGTAATTGAAAGTAATCAAGTTAAAGTAACCCTACCCAACCCTGCAAATAAATGTACCAACTTCTTATTCACCATTTGATCTGCTGAGCAAGAAAGCAATAAATGAACTGTGGCATAGAAAAAGTACAATTGTCTTACCTTAAATCTTAGATGAAGTCTATGCACTGCTCCTTTTAAATCAAAGCATCAACAGATAACGAATCCTCATACCTTGTCAACCTGTACGGTTTTGCCGTACAAAGTACCTTTTTTATGCATTTTAAGACGAGTACGGAGTACAAGGAAATCTGTACGGAAAAACGCAAATTTGTCAATGATGGGTACCACCCGGTATACACAGACTATCACGAAACGGCAAATCAATCAAGTCAAAGGAGTTTGCCGCGGAAGCCTCTATCTCGGTATCGTTTTTTTTCCGAAGCGAGTGGTTTGATACTACGGTGCGCATGTGTCTGCTACCTGGGGATTTCCCATCATGCATCATTCAGAAAAGAAAAAAATATATGGTGTACGATTATTTTGTACGGGAAAATATGTCAGTTTGTACGGGCATGGGGCCGTGGAGGTTGACAGGTATTAATCCTCCATTATGAAAATAAGTCGATGCAACACATTACTGGTTGGCGTGACTTTCTGTTTGTCATGTTTATTTGTACTGCCCTTAATCACAAAAAGTCTCAAAGGGCTGCACAGACCATCATTACAACACCTCCTGATCTGAAACCTATATGAGGGCAAGAAAAACCTAAAAATCTCAGGACGAGGAAATTGAAAAAAACTTTGCTAATACTATGGCTAGTTGTATTGTTCGGGGCTTAGGTGTGTTACAATTTCGGATCTTTGGTCTCATTCTCCCCCCTGCCATGAGGCAAGCGAATTGCGTATCTCATTCTGCATCTGGAGACACTCAGCCCAGTAATATGTTACATACTGGTTGTTTTAATCAAAACCATTGACTTGCTGTCAGATTGCTAAGGCTATCACTAATACAATTGTTTGGGGCTGAATTGTGCGCCAAATCAGCATCTTTGGTCTCCGTATCCCCCTCTGCCATAATGCAAATAATGCTCCACTTAGCACAGTAATACATTAAATACTTATTATTATTGATAATATTCATAATACAATGTGAAAATTCATTGATTCTGAAAAATAACCTGCCTCTTGTAACTGCAAGTCACTGTCCAACACAGCTTCCACCATTCTTTACATCTGCTCCACATAAAGTATATACTTTTTTGTATTTATTATGTAGCCTGAACTCTGATTTTTTTGGTACTTTTTAGTTAACCTGAATACACATACGACCATAGGAATAGACACAGCGAGCATAGCCTCACCTTTCTAATCGATACCGATTAGAAAACATAAATCAATATTTACACTGGTAGGGATGGCAACAGATGGCCTAAAAAACAAAAAAAAAAACACACTTTACGTTTGAAGTTGATCAATTCCAGTACTGATGTCAATTTTAGAAACCATAGCCTGCTCTAGGAAAATAATGTCTCAACTTTACTTGGATATATGTTGCTGCTTAATGTTATTACACTACTTTTCATCATTTTGATGCACTTACAGTTTAGTCTTGTCTCCAAGTACTACTTTGTTAATAGTGTTGCCTATTTTTCCTAATATTCTTTTTTACCTCTTTTCTCTTTTAAGTCTTTTTGATATGCTTATCCTGGATGCCACGTCTGCTTGTAAACAATGTTTACTACGTTGTCATCAATGACAAAAGATATTTCTAATTTTCCCTATATTTTTCACCCAAAACGAGGAATAAAGTAGCAAAAGAGAATGGATGTCATATAGAACAGAATTGGGGCTCATAACAGCAACAATTACCTCACAAAGAATGGAACAAACCTGATGACCAAGACTCCACACAGCACACAAATGCTTCGAACTACATTGATTTTTCAATTCCTATCTTACCTCAATGGTTTATTGCTTGTTAAAAAAAACTGAAAATGGTTCTTTGCAAAACCAACACCCCTGAACAATCTTTGCAAGACACACAAGCGATCTGCTCAGCAGGGCGTGAAAGTGAGCATGGTAGCCCATGAAGTTTTCTCACTGTTATAGCGAGGTGGCCGCTTTGCTTGGATGATGATTATGATGATAACGATGGTGCTGGATGGACCTCTATCCTCTATCAGTCAAACTGTAGCAAATAGCGCTCAAGTCTATTTTTGGCCCCGCCAGCGCCTCGGGACGCCGAGGAAGTTGCGGCAAGTTCATCCTCAGCCCGCAAGAGCGCTTCAACTTGTAACGTCTGATTGATTCTCTTTGCGCCCGCTAATGCGCAAATAATAGTCTTTCTATGGGGCTGACCACAAAAGCCATTAGCTGCTTTATATAACGGAAAAGCCTTTCACAGGGGCCTGTAAAAGCTGATTTTCACTGCTGTTCCCTAAAACATTCGTCTGCTGGTTTTCCCACTTGTGGGCCTCAGCCCTGTCTCAGTCATTGCTTAAAAGGCAAACTGATGACTGCTTTAAGGCTATAACGGCTGCAGGCCGGGCTAGAAGTTAACTATCACGTCATGGGCAAAATGCTGCTGAGTTCTTACCGAGATACAAAGCGCCATAATCGAGATTTCAATTGGGAGGACCACGGGAGTTGTAATTGAGGATTGAGATAAGCATGTGACTAGGCTGCCGATTTGCTGCTGCTGGATGCCTCCGAAAGACATCCAGACTGCTCATGTTCTCTCAGTTTTTCATGCTGGCTATGCTTGAGTTTTGTTTTTTCACAGAATTGCAATTAAAGTTACGAAAATAATTAGTTATTTGCATCTTGTTGTCACCTCTGTAATTAGTTCTCAATAATCATTAATGAAATAACGGATCTTAACAAGAGTGAGCAATTAAGCAAGACGATCATGACATAATTATTCATTACATTGATAGTTTTAACAGATGAACCATTACGGGCTTTTCTAGTAACTGATTTCAACTTTGAAGAGCGAAGGTGCATACTGTGGACTACATTATGTCCACAAACCTTATTGACCTGTGGACTTTCAGGTTATCCAAACCATAGTCATGTATATGATAGAATCGAATTATCTTTATTCTCATTGCTGACACCGTAGTGGACATTGTTAACAGGATTAGCCGTGGGACTCCAGCATCAGATATATTAGGATTTAAATACATTTATATTTTCAAGGTGTACTAGCTTGTACACTGTTGTAAGTACATCAGAAAATGGTGCAATGAATATACAAACGCTCCCCTACATACGACCAACAAACGGTAAAATAACGTTAGATACGAACATTTTTTTCAGGATGTCGAAAAATATCCGGACATTGGTGTAAGTTAGATTTTGTATTGTGTGCACCTTTTTCCGAGTACAGGACAGTACTGTAGTGCTTCTTTCAGTCGCTACCAGTGTGGCGCTGTGAGAGGTCACCCAGCATCCACTCCGAAGAAGAAATCCGCTTCTTCTTCCTAGTTTTGTGTGTAAACCTTCTGAACTGTATCTCTAGCGCGCTAAGAACTTTGACAATTTTATTGTTTATGATCATGGCATCCATTCAATATGGTGGGTGTGAAGTGTAAAGAAGAGGCAAGCCGTTTCATTTTAAATAAAAGTGGAATATGGAAGTTTGATGCTGTTGAGAAAATGGTAGGATGGCCTTTTTTCGTCCAGAGGAGGAAGTCACCTGTTGAAGCTCATCTTCCAAAAGTATGTTAAACTTAACTTTATAGAGCATATTATTTTATACAATGTTTATTTTTTAGCACAAAACAATACAGGTTACTTATGCAAGCCTTAAACATACATTCCATACTAAATACAGCACTGAAGCAACTTAGGAACAAATTCAAGAACGATCGTCCGGAATCTCATTTGTAAGTAGGGCAGCGTCTGTAGTTAAATGACTTGTAACGGCAACATTGTGGAAAAATACAAGTGAATAACTAAAATATGTGTATACACTACACAGGCAGGTTTTCAGTCTTGTGTACCTGTGTAGTGCAGTGATGGCCCTGAGGAAGATACTTTATCTTAGCCTGTTAGTGTTTGTTTTAAGTGATTAGTTGTATTTGCCAGAAGGCAGCAGGTCATAGGGTTGGTGGCCAGGGAGGAGTCTTTGATATTGTTGTTGGTTCTGCTGCTGTATTGCTATATGGCAATATCCTCCAGACTGGGCAAAGCACAGTTGATGATTTTCTAAACTGTGTTGATGACTCCCTGTAAGGGTTTCCTGTCTGCTACCATGCACACAGCATATGACACCTTGATATCAGTTTGCTTGTCAGCAAATATTATTAAATTATTACCACAAATGAACAAATACGGTCACCACACAAAGGCTAACAAAGTGGTTAGCTACACGCGAGATAAAGTCGTGCATGATATTAGACAAGTGCTCTATTTGACTTTTTCGCAGCTCCATCAGAGTCATAATGATAAAAATCAATCTAGCGTGCTAGGCAATTTATCTCGTCAGAGATTTCATGATGATTTTTTTTTTCTGGAACGTGATAAAGTATGTATTGGAAGTGGCTTGTAATGATGGATTCTGGAAGGTTTATTAATCAAAAAGAACAACTATACATCCTGATTGTGACTTTTGTCTGCTCTCAGGTTTTGGGCTTTGAGGTGGACTCCATCAACTCAGTGCAGTTCTCCAACCACACAGGTAAGGTGTACAGTGTAACAATTTGCTCTGTGAGCGTCTTCTGCAACATCACTTAGTTTATTAATAGAAATGTAAAAACGAAAGTTTGTGATTCTGGAAATAATAAGTACCTACTACCCCAATACGTGCACGTGTGTGCACTCATGCTTGCCAATTGTACGTGTGTGGGTTTGCATGTGTGTTAGTAAGTGTAAAATGTCAATGCTTGTCTTTTAAAATTCAAACTATCTCTTTCCATATTGTCCCTTTTTTGATGTAGTATGACCAGATTTATATAATATTTATAAGATTAGGCCTTTTTGTGGAGGAACGTAAACATATTTTGGTGAGAGGGTTCATTCTTAGCTGATATAATGCTATCTATGGTGGTTCTTATTGTCGGTTTTTGTTTTTTACATTACGGAGTTACCCAGAGATAGCAAATACTAAGACTCTTCTGAGGTTTACTACGCCAGTTTATAGCAAATTACGAAATGCCCATTTCATATGAGAACTACAAACATTGGAAAAAAAATTCCTTTTTAATTTTTCTCCTCTAGATAGCTGTGCTTTCTTTACAGGTGGTTAAGCACCATGTGCAGGGCTATGGCAATGGTGTCCTAGGATCTATTGGCCCAGTATGCAAACTGGTCACGTCCGGGGCGTAGGACAATCCTTTATGTGCTGAAGGACCGATCTCTGGAAGCACTTTATGATAATGGGTGTGAGGGCACAACAGGGTGATGGTCAGTAAGGCTTGATGCAGGTGACTTTTTCGGAATTGGCATTGTTGTGGCAGAATTAAGGCACATGGGGATGATTGCTTAGGCCAGTGCAAGTTTTAAGATCCTGCAGAAAACTACGGACACCTGGTAAGCACATACTAAGAGCACCTTCCATAGTACACCGTCAGGACCAGGGGCCTTTCTGGGATTCACTTCTCGGAGCAAACACTTCACAGTGTGCTCACCTACAGTTACTGTGTGTGTGTGTGTGTGTGTGTTATTGCCTGGTATGGATGAAGGCCAGGCCAGAGAGGATAATTGTAGCTGCAGTGTCTCAAGGCGGGGAACCTTTTTGACCCAAAAAGCCATAAAAGCAAAAAAAAAAAAAAAAAAAATACAATAAATGAATATATATATATATATATTTTTTTTGTTGTTGTTTTTATTTATTTATTTATTTTTTTTGAGAGAGAGATGCACCATATATTTTTAAGACAAAAGCTCCAAACCCACTCTATATACAAATAATTAATTTTTTCAGCACATTTTATTCCACTGTGTGATGTTTGATGATTTCGTAAAATCTATGAAATAGTGATAATGTCGAAGCCTGTGTCCAATATCAATATGAATATAACACTCAAAATCTGTCCCCTCCTGCAGTTCTTTGAGTGTTGAGGCTTATTTTGACTGCCATTTTTGTCCTTAATCATGGTTTCAAAACAATGTGCAAGCAAGGTCTTTTGTAAAAATGTCACAAAATACTGCAAACAAGGATACCAACGTATTTACCGTCAGCGCAGACCGCTGGGCAAGGAGGAGAAGTGTGCTCGCCCTGTGTATAGCTCCCCCCATTTTTATCGCTCACCCAATAAAATTGCTCTATGTGCTTTGCTAGAGCTTTTGTGGTGTTTGGTGACTTCTCATCATTTAGTGAATGAATGAATGAAAACTTTATTTTGATCATTAAAATAAAAACAGGACAAAAACAATGACTCAACAACAAAATAATGTTATCATAACATCTTCGAAAAGGGGTAGTCAGAAGCAGACGCTCAACAATGAACATGGATTGTTTAATAAACTTCCGTAAAATGATTATTTTGGGATTTACAGTGTCTGTTGGTGTGACAGCTTGACCTTAGTTCAAATTGTGTTCTATATATACTGGACCGAACCATCCAGCAGTATGTATTGTCTGCATTGCACGTGCGACAATTGCACAAGTTTTATTTTATCTCCAGGCCATATGTACTCATGGAAAGAGAAATATATGGCTCCAGAGCCATGGGTTCCTGACCCCTGCTTTATGGGTAAGAGTTTGGGTTACGTTTAGTGTAGAATGCTTCTGCATCCTGCCATATCAACCTATATAGAAATACTAATTGTGTAATATATAGCGCAATCCCCTTATTATTTATTAAGGTGGCCAACTGAACCTGTAGATGGAGGAGACCTGATAGGAGACAAGACGCGGTTACACCCGGAAGGTGACGTTCTCATTTGCGATATTAGAAAGTGATGATGTCATCTCCTACGCACACGCGCAGGCGTGGCGTTCACACCGCTCACACGTCCTTCCTCATCCCCTTCGGCTTTTTCCTGCCGTGTTGCTTAGCAACCAGATCCCCCCAACACGTGACCCGCATGTGACTCACCTGGAGCTGCGACATCAGCCTGCAGCAGACAGACGTGCGCTAATGCACGCACGCACACACACACAAGTAAATACATAGCTATTTAAAGTCAAACATTTATCTGGTTGTCTTTACAGAGTCTCCTTTTTGTGTGTCCATGCTACTTTGTTTGTTTTGTCACTGTGTGTGTGCATGTACTCCTATTTGTTACCATTTGTTGTAATAGTAAAATGTGTCACCGCATATAGTCATAATTGTGTGAGTTTTTCCAGTCATTTTCCTTCTTTTTAATCCTCACATCAATATTTAAATCAAGTTTTTCATTTTGTGGTACTTTATGCACATGATTGTATTCATAAATCCGAATATTTGTTTTATCTGTTGGCTCGCAAAACTTGTACCTTAAGAAAGAAAAGTCTGTCCTTCACATCTTGGGCTCATTTTAGGATTTTTACTCTTAATGGGGACTGGGTCGAACCCATTTTATAGGGTTTTTCAGTTGGACTTTAGTCTGGGCCTGGTAAAGGGTTGTAAAGTTTTTTGTCAAAGTAGAGGCTTATGGGCCACATGTCTGTCCATGTTTTTATCTGCTGTCCGCACGTTTGGACTTTGCTGCAATTTCTAGTGATGTATCATTTTTGAATTGTCTGATATTGTTTTCAGCTACACCAAACTTTCTTGCTGCTTCCAAGTTCGTTTTTTCTACAGCGACGTTTATCTCTCTTAGCTTGTAGTCAGCGGTACAGTACAGACATTTCTATTCCCCTGGCATAGTGTATTGCAAATTTAATCTTATAGATAAAATCATCAAAATTCAGCGCACTATTTGGTAAATTCTCTGGCATCATGCAAAGGTCTGTTACATTTGTTTCCTGTTGGGTTTTCATTTTGCCATAAGCTGCTCCCTCGTTCCCACGCACTGCCTACATTTTGCTACCTGGGACACACAACCCAAAGTGCACATATAAGCTGACCACCAGATTTCTGTATTTTATGGTTCTGAATTATTATTTTTGACAGCAGTGAGAATATTTCTATGAGGAAAAACCCAGAGTGCTCGCACTCGTGCTTGAGCTGGCACTACCCTAACTGTTTTAGTTGTGCCTTGTTGATAAATGAAATGATCTGCATTTATATAGCCCTTTTCAAGTCAATGACTTCCTAAAGCGCTTTACAATGTGCTCCACATTTCCCAATAGCAGCCTTGCAGCCATGTAAGGCGCTAACCTGCTATTGGGGGTATTAGGGGTTCAGAATTGGGATCCCTTGATCCCAAGACGAGCGCTCTACCTTCTGAGCTACTGCCGCCCATAACATAAACATTCACAGCCCACAGAGCATGTGGCTGGAGGATCAGGGGGTTGGATGTGACAATGTTAGTGTTGAAGGAGTATTTAGGACACAGCAAATTATTATTTGAATAAAATGATGCTGTAACACACCATGTAGTAACGACAGTAGAGATACTAGGTTTTATCAATAGTGCATTAGAGTACTCTTGATGTCGAAAAGTGATCGCATTCTGGAAATGTGCTCCATTGTAAGGCATTTGTCCTAATACTGCCCATGTAAGGCTAAGTTTGTGACAGAAGGTCACGTCGTGTATGATTGTCTTTGCAAACAGTTACTGAATGCGACTGTGCGTGTGCACACGAAGCGCAAGTTAGGCACTTAACGGGCTCGTCCCCACCATCCAGGTTATTCCCACTGGAAAGGTCAGGTTTTAACGGCAGACGAGCTCCACGTTCTCTACGAAGGAATCAAGCTGAACAACGTGCACCAGTATGATTACGTTCTCACAGGTGCGTGCATAGCAGTTTGTGGACGATCACATTTGTCACACAATTGTCAACTCTTATGTGTATGTTTTGTGTTTAGGGTACACCAGGGACACATCCTTCCTGGAGATGGTGGTAGATATTGTTCAGGAGTTAAAGAGGGCCAATCCAAATTTGGTCTATGGTGAGCATTGGCCACGTTTTTTTAATCCCATCAGTCTATCTCAAACTTTACACCCAGCCAGATTGGTATTTGTTGATCTTTCTTAGAATTGCTGCTTTCTTTATTTTTATTGTATTCCTGTTTGTCGTTGCAGTATGCGACCCGGTGCTGGGTGACCACGGCTCCATGGTGGGTTGCCCGAGCTTTCATTAGTGTTGTTGTTTATACTTTATTTTGTCCTCATGTGGACACTCTCCATTTCTTTTCAGTACGTCCCTCAAAATCTGTATCCTGTGTACAAAAACAAAGTAGTTCCTGTGGCTGACATCATCACTCCCAACCAATTTGAAGCAGAGTGAGTTTAATTTGTCACTTCTTTGGTTATCAAGCATGATTTCATTTTTCGTTAATTTGTTAAAAGCTTGAACAACATTGATAGGAGCATGCAATTATTAAAAAGGAAAGTGAGTTGTTTGCTAAGGATAATTTTTAGAATAAGTGTGTCGTGTTTTTCACCTAAATTAATGAAAATCCCGTTGTTGCTGTCATGGACCTTTTGAACAATTTTACATATTATCTGTGTGTTTTTTTATATTATTGACTATTGATTTATGTATTATTACCCAATGCAATATCTATTGCAGCCTGGTCATCCTGGAAGGGGTATTACCACTTGGCCCCTTTTCAATTTTTCTTTTTTTCCTCATGTTGAGGTTTTGAGTTATTCCTTGCCCGCATGTCTGTTTCAGATTAGGGGAAGGTGTAATTGTGACCTGTGCAGTCCTTTGAGGCATTGCGTGATTAAGAGCTATAAATTTGACTTGACCTGGAAGGAGTTATAGCTTCTCACGTCACATGCATGATACATGAAGGGATATCCTAAATATTCAGCAAAAAGTGTCTCTTTTAATATAATCTTTATATCGTAGCATGGTTTAAGGGACACTAGATATGGCTGTATCGTGTCGTGCAACAAAGCACACGGAAGAATACAAAACTACGGTGGCTCAAAGTGACCAAACTGCCCATCATTTCGCGAAGATGGCATATTTCAACATACGTTAAGAAATGCACGTTTATATGATAGTTCAAGTATTTTTGCTCATTTTTTTAAAATCAATAGTCTGTTGTTTAATGAATGAATGAATAGAACACACTGTTTTTTTTTTTAACTTTTTTAAATGCTTATAGTTAATAACCCAGAGGGAGTATTACAGTCTAAAACCACAATTTTAACAGTTGTAAAAAACAGTTACCATTATTTAGCATCTCCTTGTGAAAAAAAAAAAGAAATCATTCATTTAAAAACAAGATTGATTTAAATGAATGCAAAAATGCATGAACTATCATATGAACCTGCATTTTTTTAGTATTCCCAGGTAGAAACATTGAAATTTATTTTATATAACATGAGCCTCATTTAGAGTGAGCTGACATATTTGTCCGCCATCTTGCTACTATAGGTACCCCCAAATATTTTTAAAGTAAAATTGTGCTTTTTGGTCATTTTTTAAGGCTCTGTAGTTTGTGTTATCACTTGTTCTTTTCATCAGTCTTTTTTTGGTTGTAACACACAATACAGAGACATCTAGTGGTAAAATAATAGACTGTCCAGTTAATGACTTTCTTGTATTATTTCAGTTTTTAATTCAATAAGGTTTAATCTTAAAATCCTTTTGTTTATGTTGAGTTGATAAAAAATATTTTTTTAGTTTCAAAATGTGAAATCAATTAAAATTTGTATTAATTGTTAATCCTATTAAATAGATAAACAGATTAAATAGTAGGATGTAATCAAATCGTATCAAATTTATTTGTAAAGCACTTTTCAGGCAAAAAATTGCTCAAATTGCTGTGTAAAAACATTCAGCATTCCACAAGCAGGGTTGGGTAGGGTTACTTTAACTTGATTACTTTAAATTACTTTTGGATTACTCCAATACCAAATATGCTAATAAAAGACAAAAGAAACTAAATATAAATAAAATTATGACTCACAACACGTGGTAAGCTTTCTCTCCTGGCTTTGATTTCTTTGATATCCTGCAAAACTAACATAAAATGCGACAGAAACAAAATGAAAATAAATCCAAACTACTCGCCAACATCATTTTTGCCGTTCCATGTATTCCGTTACTCCCCAAGCCTGCACAAAATTTAGTAATTTTATTCACATTCAGTTTCTTTTGTTTTTTATTAGCATGTTTGGTATTGGAGTAATCCAAAAGTAATTGAAAGTAATCAAGTCAAAGTAACCCTACCCAACCCTGACAACAAATTTTCAAAAGCCATATTACTAAGTGTGTCTTGAGCCTCTTCTTGAAAATGGGAAGGGTCCCTACGGACCTGATGTCCTCTGCAGACAGTTCCAAAGATGAAGACCAAATTGGTTGAATGCTGCTTCACCATAAATTTTGGTCCTCACCCTGGGAGCAGTCAACAAGCCGCTGCCAGAGAACCTCAGAGACCGCAAGGGCTGATATGATAAAAGCAAATCAGACACAATGGCCCAAGACAGTTAAAACATTAAAAAAGAAGTAAAAGCACCTTAAAATTGAGCCTGAAACACACAGGGAGCCAATGCAGCGATTTCAAAACCGTTGTAATGTGATCCCTCCCCGGTCCGTGTAAGCACCCGTGCTGCTGAGTTTTGTAATAGCTGCAAGCTAGCAATACTCTTTATGGGAAGACCAGAGAGCAGGGCATGACAAATAATCCTTGGGGAGCGCCAAATGGGTTCTGGAGGAATATGCAACCATACCCATAATGAAATGTCGATCTGTGAGATAGAAAAAAAAAACAGTTTAAAGGGTAATTAAAAGACGTTTGATAACTATCATATATAATCCAATTAAAGTGTTCAATCTGCCAGAACGTTAGTAAAGAAATAGAAATAGAGCAACTTGAGCTATTAATCATTTCCTTGCTTGTTACAGACTTTTGACAGGAAAGAAGATTAGCACACAGAAAGACGCTGTGGAGGTGAGAGACTTTTGTTATTGACAATAAGATATATACCTTTGATCAAAAACATTTGAAAGGGTTTTTTCTGGTGCTTAGGTGATGGACCTGCTACATGCCATGGGCCCGGACACGGTGGTCATAACCTCCTCGGATCTTCCCTCCAGACTTGGCGATCGCTTCTTGGTGTCGCTGGGCAGCCAGCGTCACGGTGGGCCTCATCTCAGTTTTTTTGGATTTGTTTGAGTTACTCAACGTAAACGTTTTCTCTGCCGTCAGTTCATCCCGACGGCAGCAGGACGACACAGAGGGTCAGAATAGAAGTTCCCAAAGTAGACGCCGTCTTTGTCGGGACCGGCGACTTGTTTGCGGCAATGCTGCTGGCGTGGACGCACCACTACCCAAATGACCTCAAGGTACCCCATGCCCACTTGAGTGAGGACAAAGTAATGGGACAGGGCTCATAATCTGCCTCTTTCTCCCTCTATTTCTCTCTTTCTTCCTCTATCTCTATAAACGGTGATCCTTTGTTATAACACGGCTTTTCACTGATTTGTTACTTCATGGATTTACATTGTGCATTGTGTTCTGTATTCTGATTAGCTAAACCGTCTCAAAAATAGTAATTATTGGTTATAAATAAATGATTAAATTGTACAGTACATTTACTTGTTAAACTAATGTGTGGGCCTGTAAAAAAGGTTTTGTTCTTTGATTTCAATTCATTTTTATAGTATTTATAATAATATTAATAATATATATTATCTCATCTCATTAGCCGTACCGCTTATCCTCAGTAGGGTCGCGGGGGGGGGCTGGAGCCCATCCCAGCCTTCTCCGGGCAGTGGGCAGGGGACACCCTGAACTGGTTGCCAGCCAATCGCAGGGCACACGGGGACAGACAACTCACTCACTCATTCACACCTAGAGACAATTTGGACCGGCCAATTCACCTGAAATGTATGTTTTTGGAATGTGGGAGGAAACCGGAGTGCCCGGAGGAAACCCACGCAAGCACGGGGAGAACATACAAACTCCGCACAGGAAGTCTGGAGCTGGATTTGAACCCACGCAGGAGGTTCCCATGACATGAACTGTGCCACACAAGCGCTAACCACTGTGCCGCCGTGCTGCCCAATATATATTATATATATTATATATATATATATATATATATATATGTTGTAATTGTAAAAAAATAAAGATTTCCAATTTACAGATTTACCATGTCAAAGGTACATTTTGGGACCCAACCCCTGTGATAAATGAGGGATCACCATGATACAGAGCTACCAAATTGTATGAATATGCCATTGTTGAACTACAAAGGTTTAATAAGAAAATTGAAATAAAATCAAGCAATCTTGATTTAAAAGAACATATTGAAAATGTTAATTTTTACACATATGTTGATTGTTACTAACATTAAACAAATATTTAACCAAATTGGTATTAAGTAAATTTATTAATGAATGCCACTTTGTTGTTTTCATATTGCACATTTTGCTCCCAGTTTGAGACCGGGTGGAAATTCAGATTCAGATATACTTTATTGTCATTCTTGTACACAAGTGTACAGAACGAAATGTCGATACATCTGACCCACACAGTTTTCCTTGAATGTACAGATATAAATAATAGTATTGAAGTACTAATAATATGCTAAATAATTATAGCTATGTATAGTATTATACAGAAGTGCAAAGAGTGCAAGAGGAGCAGCTAACCAGATGTGCAAAATGGGCAGTCAGGTAAACAAGTCAATATACAATAACAATAACACTGGAGTACGATAGTGCAGAGAACAGATGTGCAAAGGAGTGGCTAGGTATAAGAGAACTGCCAGTAGTGCAAAAAAAAAAAAAAACAGACTGATGTACAGACTAGCAGCTGTGTAGGCTTACTGTGTGTGTGATTGACCATTTAACAGTCTAATGGCCAGGGGGACAAAGCTGTTGCATGAAATACCGTATATGTTGGTCTGGAGAGTGATGGTCGCCACTAGGCTGTACTTGCCCTAGACACACCACAGGAAATGACCCTCGTTGTTAAGGGATCCAACCAACCAAATTTGTTGTTTGCAGTTATAACATTGTCCAAGAACCACTTTCAACTTAAAAACGGCACTCTTAAAGGGACAGTGTGTATTATCTTACCTGTAGGTGTTGCTGTAATGCGTAGTGCCACCAAACAAAGAGTGCTAAAAAGCACAAGTAAGAATACAAACTACAGAGTGTCAAAGTGACCAACCTGCACATTTTTTTGCAAGTTTTTAATTGGTTTTCGGGTCCCTATAGCAGCAACATGGTGGAAAATTATGTCAGCTCTCTCTATAGGAGGCTTATGTCATGTAAAAAAAAACATTCTTGACCAAAGCATATTTTAAAAATACACGTTTGTATGATAGTTGATGTATTTTTGATGATTGTTTGAATAAATATTGGGTTTTTTTTGTTGTTGTTAATAATTGTAGTTTTTTTAATGACCAGGAGGCGCTAAATAACACATTATCCCTTTAAATGCTACGACTACAAAAATTATCTTTATCATTGTAAAATATGATTTTCAATATTTGGCACTTCTGTATATGAACATAAAATCTGCATGTGAATGAGGCCCATCCCACAATAAGGAGGAATTAGCAGTCAATGGGGCTAAAATGTAGCAAATGTTAAGAGTCCACTTTTCAGGTCCTTGATGTTTCCAAATACTTGTGAGCAGTGTTTCTTCCAGAATAATCAGCCCAACTTTCATTTGTGCATCTTCTCTGTTCACGGGCAGACAGCTTGTGAGAAAACGTTTTCGGTGATGCATCACGTCATCCAGCGGACCATATCGTACGCTCACGGTAAGGCAGACCCGTTCAACCTTGACTCAGAACATCATAGCAACTGCTTTTAACTCATGTATTTTAACAGCCCTCAAACAAAAATACAACCCAAAAAACCCATCTACCACTCCTTATTTTTCCTTTACCAGAACTAGCAGGTCCTGGTCGAAGACCGAGCCCGCCCCAGTTGGAGTTGCGGATGGTCCAGAGCAAAGCAGACATTGAGGACCCCGCTATTGTAACTGAGGCCACCATCATATCGTAACGACAGACATTCTCTCTTCGCTGTCAAGGTCATTTTGTAACACCCGAAAGCCGCTAGCCTCCATGCAAAGCCACTAATAGAGTCGAAAAGCAGATCGTCAAAACTTGACGTCAGACCCAATCTGCGGTTCCACCTCCATTTTCACACGTCTTTTAGCAGTGCTGTATTGGTGACCGCCTCCACTCTCCCCAGAAAATACTACAAAGGAGAAGAAAAAAAACGCACAATGTATAGTCGATGTATAGATGTTGTACTATAACTGTATCGGACCATCTGTATAGTAGCTGACTGTCTATTTGACCATGGTGTACTACTAAACTACACTCACAAGTTTTCGGTACTCTCACTCTAGTACTTCAATAGTTTTAATGACCTTAAATATATCCCATTAAGGAGAGTTCACACATATTGATTTTTAACATTGTGACTTGTTTCTGCAACATCAGAAACCAAAAAGTGTCAATTCCAGATGACCAACTAAAACATCACTCAGCTAACAGTAACCCTGACCCGGAAGCAACAACTGTCATAAAAAGTGAACACCTTAAGCATTTCTGATTGATTTGGGCGAAATTCGGGTAGGTAAAATTTTTCCCAACATGCCACTTTTGGAGAGAACGTCGTTGGGCGTCGCCCCAAAATATATGCAGAGAGGAGATATGGCAAAAAGGGAACGCTTTTTACTGCATTCAGGACACAATCAAAGTTCGGACTTTAGATTCCTTTTACAAAATATCCGACAATCAGGCCCAAAAGGCTGAAATCGGTCTAATTATGTGAGAACGCTTATCTGATCTATTTAAGAAATATAATCTTTTCATTTAAGAAAAAAAACATGACCTGAAAATTTTCAATTTGAATAGCCAAAACTTCAAAATTTTAAAGAAAATGAATGACTGAGTCCACCATCCCAATAAGAGGTGATGTGAGGAGGGTAAAAAGGAAAATTATGTACGGTAAGAAGCTGTATATCTAGCACTAATAACACAATTGTCTTGATGTCACAATTAGAAAAGACGCCGTCTCGCTGGCTGGCCTGAAACATTCCAAAGTGTCTTCCCCTAAATGGAAGACGTGTTTCAAAATGACAACTATATCACAAAGCCATCTTTTTGCTCTAGTATAATCGAATTTTTTAAAACATGAAGTATCCCCTCTGAAATTTTCCCTCAAACAGTCTCTTTTCATT
The DNA here is from genome assembly GCF_059441175.1 of Urocampus carinirostris. Lineage (NCBI taxonomy): Eukaryota > Metazoa > Chordata > Actinopteri > Syngnathiformes > Syngnathidae > Urocampus > Urocampus carinirostris. The sequence goes on from NC_142361.1 coordinate 17,101,571, forward strand.
GAAAATGTGAAACGAGTTGACCACTGAGCCTGTTGGAACTCTTGCCGTACTGAGCAATGTTGAATTTAGCAAATAGCGGAATTGTGATTCATGTGGTAGGTAAGTTAGGCAAAATTAAGTATCGTGATAAGTATCACTTCAACTTTATTCTTAACTACAGTTGCAACGTTGAGCCTTCATGCAACCACAAGTAAAGCAGTTTCCAATGATAGCTAAAATATGCAGACGCCGCTTCCCGTTATCAGTTATCTTCAACTAGCTAATTTGACCTTCTGCCATTTAACATGACGTTGTTTTGTTGCTTTCATATGTAAAAGTCTTCTGTAATTGAGTAAACGTTTTACATTCACTATTTGAGGAAATGCTAGTTGCACTCAGTAGAAAGAAGGGCAACTATCATGCATTTATAGTTTAATATCTTTAATTTTCAGACAATGAGTTACTTTGTACTTGGTAATTGTGCGATGATTGGTTAAACATCACACAAATGCATCATGAAGGTCCTCATCAAGCCGCTTTGAGCTTCGTTTCACCTCTTGCGTCATTTGGCTGCTCTATCTTTTCGACTACAGTGTCTTAGCTTCCTGCTGGCAAAGCAGGCAGCCGTGTTTATCGTTCCAAATTGTACCTGTTGTGTCTTTTCTGAGGCTGTTTGTATGTGTGCGTATACATTCATGGATGGACACAGGGTTTTTGTGCGTAGGCATGTGTGTGATGAAAATTCACAAATTGAAGGAAGATTATCCCAAATGAAAATGAGGGGAGAATTTATATGAAAGATTACATGTAATTTGTGTGGCCAAAGCACTATAGCAAACAATTTTTTTTTTCGAACGTAAGAAAGATTAATTGGTGGTATGAAAGGGATTCACTTAAAGAAAAAAAAGTGTGCCTTTGTTGACTTAGAACAGGCATGTCGGACTCAGTTTAGTAAAAGAATGCCAACTTACCGTTAAATGTTTTTGTTTAGTTTGCAGTATTATGTCTTATAATTCAGCCTACCCTACAAATTGTAATCATGGATGAAAAGGGATCTTTCCTAAGTACAACACATTCATTCACAAATAATGAAAACATTATTTTTGTGTTTGGCATTAAAAGTGTTAAATTGTTTTGTTTTTGAGTAAACATAGCTTTACTCATCACAAACATAAACCAACTCAAGTGGGAGCTATGAATAAAAAGATATTTGTGTCAATTGTCATCCTGCCTTAAAATAAAATGAAAAATAAATAAAAACGGGCAATAAAATCAGATCAAACTAAAAGGCTGGGCTTAGTGAAGTTGAAAAAGCCCCTCAGGCTAACATGAAACCAGACTGGACGTCAGTTTTCTTTACACCTTCACTGCCCTCTTGTGGCGGGAAGGAGCATTTGGTCTGTAATTATTTAAAAAAAAAACTTGATAGAAACGAACAAAAAACTTGCCCTTTTTTCCATTCTCTTGGATTTATCTCGGACCAGATCAAAACATCTAATGGGGCCAAGACAGCCCATATGTTTGACATGCCTGACTTAGTGTGTCTCAATTGTGTAAACAGTGCAAATTGTCGCTTTTTATGTTGTCTTATTTTGTTTTGGGGTTCTCAAACTCACGCAGGCACAGTAAAAAAAAGAATCCATGCGAAATTCAGTGGAATATTTTTCAATGAATGAAAAAAGAAAAACATCTGGAATCAGATAATTGGGACGTGATTTGATCTTTCAGCCCTTTTTTTCCAATGCAAGGTTGCTTTTCTGAAATTAGGATTCCAATATACAGGGTTTGTACGGGTGCTTGAAATTCTTGAAAATGCTTGCATTTTAATGTGCTTTCAAGGATTGAAAAGTGCTTGAATTTCGGGTGAAGTGCTTGTTCATGCTTGAAAATGTTGCCATGTTTCACAGCAAGTCTGCTTAAAAACGACACAGACACTGCTCTCTGGCGGCTTCACTTTGCCATGACAATGGCTCTCATTAGTTCGTATGACATTTTCGTATAAAGCGTCATCGCGGTCGCGCCCAAGAGGACAGATGCATGCTACACCTAATCAGGGCACTATAAAATGTGTATTACAGCAAGGATTACATAAAAGTTATGTACATTTATTATAGGCCATGCAAACATTTATAAGGTAGTGTTTCCTGGTGGTAAATCGCAATGGAAATAACTTCTAGCTTACAACTAGTTGAAAATGTAGGCTTAAATATTACCATTATCATTTTTACCAGACACATACGGTAAGAGATTGGTCACAAAATATGTTTACGCACGTATTGTTCGGATCCAAAAATATATTTATGATTCATTCAAAATCTACAAATCACATGTCCTGATGAATGTAGATTAAAAATCGCATACGCTAATCGTGGATCTGCAAAATAGAGGATTCTCATCAGATTTCTTCTTTGAATGGTACTGTAGAAATTGAATAATTGGCTTTGAAAAGCGCTTGAATTTGGCCATGAAAAAAGGTGTAAAAACTGAATATATCGCTTAGCCGAAATCACTCCTGAAACATTTTACAAAGTGAAAAAAAATACTCTATAGATTCTGGTTGTTGCTAATTAACCTTTGTGCATTCCAAGACAACTGAAAATCTATGTTGTTCCAAATGATTTAGGCATTGTACTGTTGCTAAGAGCATGTGAACCCAACATGGGATGTTTCTGGAGTGTTTGAATGCCTCACATCACCTCTTGCCCTCGCTTACTTGTGCAGCCGCTTCAAGCTGTTTTCCAAAACCGCCAACTCAAACGTGATGTCTTAATGTTCATTTTTCTTTCCTAAAGAAAGCACAAAATGATTTACGAGACAAATGTTCAATCGATATTTGTTCGAGAAGATCAACATATTGCCTCATCTCTAAACTGTGTGGAAAACAAAACAAAAATAGTGCCAAACAAAGCACTTCTAGTAGATGTCATTTCCTAGCAGTGTGTGTGATTTGTGTTAAACCTTTTAAAAAAAAATGAAAAAAAAAACCCGATGTAAAGCACAGACATTAGCTGCTGAGGCGCAGTTGGCAATTTCTAGATGTTTTTATTTGTCTGAAATTATGTGTGATGACAAAAACCGTGTCCCCGTTCTGAGGTGGACGGCATCATTTCCGCAGACTTGTTTTTAAGTTGTTGGCCAAAAACAAAAGCAAATGTATCAATCATTGTTTGTTAACTGTTTTTAGTGCTATGTTTTGCAGTCTTTTTTAACATGTTACAAGATTGTAGTGTACAAATTCGCATTTATAGAGTATACATATATATATAAATATATACATAGATAGATATGAAAAATGTATGTTCTAATGCAATAAACACAAAATGATGGATTATTTAAAAAAATGTGTATTTCTTCTGTCATACAGTGATTGAATGCAAAAGCCCGTGTGCATTATGCTTTTACCATATTTGATTTTTTTTGGCCTAAACTGTGAGCTGCTTGCTAACAATATCCATCCTTAGCCTAAATGTATAGAGGGCAAGTGAAGATCAATGATTCTGCAAGTTTTGAAACGTTCATCTTCTGGGTCACACTTAGTTTTAATTGCAGGCTATGTTATTTTTCTATGACTGTCTGCATTCTTTAAATAGGGTTCTTAACCAGTGTACCAGGGCTCCTTCTCTGGTGTGACACAGGACTTTTCAAATCATGAAACACAGGAGTTGGCAACTCAACATTTTTGAAAGAACTGTAACGAACCCAAAACATATAGGGAGTTGAAAAAAAAACGTATTTTCTAATTAAAACAAATGACACGCTACCAACATTATTATTGTGATAGTTTTAAATTTTAACGGGAAGTCGGTCGGGATGGCACGGCAGGTGAGTGATTAGCGCGTCTGTGGCACATTCTGAGATCATGGGTTCAAATCTAGCTCCCAGCCTCCCTGTGCGGAGTTAGCATGTTCTCCCCGTGCTTGCGTGGGTTTCCGCCGGGCGCTCCGGTTTCCTCCCACGTTCCAAAAACATGCATGTCATGTTAATTGGCTGGTCCAAATTGTCCCTAGGTATGACTGAGCAAGTGTCTCTGTGTGCTCTGCAACTGTCTGCCAACCAATTCAGGGTGCCCCCTGCCCACGGCCCAAAGATAGCTGGGACGGGCTCCAGCACCCCCGCAACCCTAGTGAAGATAAGCGGTCCAGATAATGTATGGGAAGACAGTTTTGATCGCAAGACAATAATTTCAATCTGTTCTAATTACATGCTCTACATGAAAGTATCAATATTTAGATTGATCTATTTACCCATAGTTAACGCTGATTCATTACACCATGTGATGAGAACTTAGTCGTAAGCGGTCTTATAAACGTTGACATCTGTTATCACCATAATGCAGTTTGTAAAAATGTTGACCGAAGCAAAATCCCTTGTAAAAACGATCACAACGTTGGCGTATGATTTATTGATTTAGATTGATCCTCGCCGGCCACCGTCGTCATCTTTTGTTTTGTTGACATTTTTGTCTCCTTGTCAGCTGATTTGTACTTAAGTTAGCAACAAAGCTTATTCGGGACAACGCAATGTCGCTCACATTTCATCTATATGTAAAAATGTTGTCCTATTTGAGAGTAGAAGTATCTCAACATGACAGTAGCGTGCATGGGCGAGTTATTGCGTTTCGCCGATAATAGCAGCGAAATAACTCACCAACTAGCTTTAGCCTGTTAGCAGCTGTCACGATTTTGAACACATACGAGCATGGAGGGCGTCCTTTACAAATGGACAAACTACATGACAGGTGAGTTCCATTCCCGTTCGCTGTTAAGTCTCACCGGCTCAGTTCTGCGGGGTTTTGGCCCTTCTTAATTACAATACAAGAATCTATGTCACGTTTATGATACACCGGTGTACGCAGTCAGAGGATAACTTATTCCAACCGTCACACCTACTTGTTGATACATACATGTAAAATGCACAAATGGCAAAAATGAATCCTATTTTAGTGGAAAATACCCTAATGAACTATACAGACTGTGTGACCTCATGAAGCCAGTACCATACATATATGTTTACTGGTTTAAAGTAACTTTTTATTTTGTGTACAAGCAAGAAGATGTGCAAGTCAAAAAAGGAATTTGTCACATAATTTGATTTAGAATTTATGAAGTAAAACTTTTAGCGATTCATGCTATATTTTTCTCAAGGCAAAGTTATAGAAAACCTCCATCCATTTTCTACGCCGCTTCTCCTCAGCAGGGTTGCGAGGGGTGACTGAGCCCATCCCATCTATGGGCAGTGGGCAGGGGACACCCTAAACTGGTTGCCAGCCAGGGCACACAGAGACAGACGACTCACTCGCTCATTCACACCTAGGAACAATTTGGAGTCGCCAATTGACTTTCTAGCATGTCTTCAGGATGTGTGCGTGGGGAGAACATGCAAACTCTGCAATGAATCTGGCATACGTCGTCACAGTCTTGTATTCTGGGAGCATGGCAGCAAACATACAAAGATTCATCAACAGAGCCCCAAAAAAATCAGCTCCTCTCTACCCAGTCTGTTGGACCAGCTTGCAATACTGCAGCAGAGCCAACAACATAATAAAGGACTCCTCTCACCCCGACCACCAGCTCTTTGACTTGCTGCCCTCTGGTAGGCGCTACAGGTCCCTTAAACAAGGACTAACAGGCTCAGAGACAGTTTCTTTCCCAGGGCATCGCCACCCTAAACAAATGGAAGACTGAAAAAGATAATATATATTTTATTGCCTATGTATATAAATATGGGTTTGCATGTCTATTGCTCAACTCTTATTTTTGAGCTATTCAGATACATTTACAACTTACGACAGTCCCCAAGCTTTACCTGGTAAATATTTTAGCCTATTTGTCCTGATATTTTTTTCTTTTTAGTCTTTTTTACCATGTCTAATCTTGTCATAAACAATGTTGTTATCGATAGATATAATCAACAAATAAACAATTGTAATTTCAGTATCGTGCATTAACGTCACATTTTGAATTGTTGTGTATATGTTAGGTCATATTTTCTCTGCTATGATCCCTAGTTCTTTTTGAGTAAAGAAAACTGTGCAGCAAGTATTTTACTTTGTAGTCTGTGGATACTGAGTAGTACTTTATAGGAAATCTTTTCACAAGGAAGCACACATTGGTATTGTTTATTTACATCTACTTTGTACGTTAATCATTAAAGAAATTGTTGTTTTATGATGAAAGAGGATGAATTGTTCTTTGTCTGCGTGTTCATTTCATCCGGGTTGTAAAACATGGCATGTGAGTAAAAAACAATGCTGTCATGGTTTTACAAGTGCACTTTCAAAATGGCTGGCAATCATTTATATGCAAAAGGGGCAGACCACGGCAGGCTATGACAAAAACTGAACACAAGTCAGTGGAAAATTCCCCAAATCCCAGCTTCACACCATCCTCTGTCCAGACCTAATCCTGTAGGTGGTTTCATAAGACTCCCTATCAACAGCAAATCATAACACCACTTACAACATAGTAGAGACTATGTAATGTAACGACTACATGAATGGATACATTGAGACAAAGCAAATGAGTAAATACCAACATTCCATTAATATGGATATTCATAAGGTGCGTTGACTACCACTAAATAATTAACTGGATTAAATTATTGATGAAATTATTACAAGAATGAAAAGGATATAAATGGAAAACTCATGGAGTGATACATTTTAATTTTACAACAGTGGAGGTCTTATTTTTAGTTAACCATTTTTTATGTCAGGTTGGCAGCCGCGCTGGTTCGTGCTGGACAATGGCGTGATATCATACTACGACAGTGAAGACGATGTTGGCAAAGGAAGTAAAGGCTCCATCAAGATGTCCGTGTGTGAAATAAAAGGTTAGTCGGTGCCCGTCCTAAAAGTGTGACGCACTTAAAGACGGAGGAGGGCTCACTTTCCAGTTCACCCAACGGACACCACCCGCCTGGAGCTCATCATTCCCCGTGAGCAACATTTTTACGTGAGGGCAGTGAATGCAGCTGAGAGGCAACGCTGGCTGGTGGCGCTCGGCTCGTCCAAAGCTGGAACCTTGGACGCGCACAAGCACAGAGGTATCCCGCTTCTACTACATCAGAATTGAGAGCTCACGTTACAGATTATATTATTTTCTTCCTATTTCAATCAACATTTACTCTTACTCTTTTGTCATCTTCCCGGTTGTTTTTTTTCCCTGGTACCAAGCATTATGTGATAGTTTTATTTAGATTACTTTCCATCCAATATCCAAATATTATAATTTTATCGTCAATATCGTGCTGCGTTACCGCGAGGGTCTCACTGCAAGACAAAGAAAATGTCGCTGTTAATCTAATGTCTAGTCTTTTATAAGAATGCACTATTAAGGCAAGCATGCACTTAGGTGGCACTCCTTTAGCGAACTGTCCCTGTTGTGGACGTTTTGACAAATGGATGTAAAACTCACATACAAATAATAATGAAGCGTTTCTTAAAATCCTAACTATTTTGGAGGAACCCAATGTTACATTTGCCTGCCCGTTTAAGAGCATTGAGTTCACTACAGCAGACAGCAGGTTGAACGGTTTCCAAAATAAAACAAAAAGGGACAAATCTAATTAGTTTTCAACTGAAAAATTTAGGCCAAGTATGTCATCCTGGGAAAGGATGGGTGCTGTAAGGCAGGACTTGCCCAAGACACACCACACGAAGTTGTGACCCTACAACCCTGGTTGAGGTATCCATTAGGGCTGCACGATTAACCGAAATCTAATCGACATTGCGATGTGACGTAGTGTTATTGTGTCATCGTATGACACTGGTTTTATTTTTATTGACAGAAACCCTAACAAAGCTCCCCAGAAGAGAGCGCTGTTTACTTAAGTTTAACCTCTTAACAACACTGTAAAATTCACAGAAAATCTCAATCCAAGATGTACCCAAAGTAAATTGAAAGCTGTTGTTGAACGTTTGGAGAATTTGGACGGTTTCTTGAGAGGGTTTCTCTTTTGAAAGGAAACCCTCTCAAGTTTTGTCCACAACTGAAATAATCAATGCAAGTTGTACCAACATCTAGTAATCTAAGTTGGAACAAACAGAAATAGTAGGTTTTTAACTCTCGCCTGATATTGTTTTTCTCCTATCACATGCAAGTAGAGTGTACCTTAGGCATCTTACCTGGAAAACAGCTGGAACAATACTATGAAGCCTTACCTGGTCCCAGTTCAAAGTTGATCACCAAAACTAAACATTGGTATTTCAAACGTGAGTGGTGACATCATACAGATACACATTTGCTTCTCAACAGTGTGATGGCCCTGTCACTTATCTTAACCCTTGAATGCATAAGTGGGATAAAAAAATGACCCCATGGGTTGTTATTCTTTATAAAAACAGTCATATTTTCACATTCCAGGTATTCCTCATTAAACGTGCTTTTGACATGATTCTTTTAGTATTTTTATTTTTTTCCCACACTAATTACCGACTCCACTCATAGAAGAAGTATATACTGGTCAGTCGTTCATCCAAAGGTTAAATACTTTGAAAAATAACACAGAAAATGCAACTGTCTTTTGAAATCAAAAATCGTTTTGAAATTGCAATACTGGTCTGTAAAAACGCAATTAGTTTTTTTTCTCAGAATTGTGGGGGCCTTGTATCCATGAACCGTTAACTGGGATGTCAAAGTAAATCCCAAATGGTCCGTCGTGCTGCATTTTGTAGAGGTTTACTTTTCTACACGTGCCTGATTCACTAGCAAGCTCTGCAAAAACCTGTATCGGAAACCTCTACAACGTCCCGGACCACCGGCCCTCGAGGACCCAATTTTTACAAATGTGGTCTCGGCCAGTAGTCAGCAAGCACCGGGCCGCGTACCATTATTGGGTCGTTTGGCCGCTCATAAATGAATAAAAGTTGACTTATTTGAAGGAATAAAAAGTCTTTTTTTTTTTTTTTTTTTTTTTTTTTGCTTATGCTGTTTAAAGCGCATTATTTTTTTACCCACAAAGTTTGGGTGCGCGGTAACATACCCAAATGAACTATACAAAATAAGTGACCTCATTTTGCCAGTGCCATACATATATGTTTACTGGTTTAAAGTAAAGTTTGATTTTGTGTACAAACAAGAAGATAGGGCAAGTCAAAAAATGAAGTTGTCACGTATATTAATTAAGAATTTATGAAGTAAAACCTGTGACCATTCATGGGTAATATTTGAGCAATGATTGATCTGTCGAAAAACATCGCTTTCAACGATTTTTGAAAAATGTTCAGTATTATGAATAATCTACCCCGCTCATTGCTCTGCGTCGTAGGGCCAGACTGCCTACGGACCAAAATGTCCGAGCTTCGTCTCTACTGTGACCTCCTGGTCCAGCAGGTCCAAACAATCCAATCGCAGAGCTGCAGAGACCCTGAGGACACGCCCACATCGGAGGTTGCGAATCCAGCTGAAATCCTTATTTGTACCTGTCGGGTCCTGCGGTCGTGTACTGATGGCTGATCTTCTCTCCTCAGGCGTCTCTCCTAAGTGCCACCTGTACCACTTTTATCAGGACGCTGGAGGAGTGCATGAAGCTGGTGCAGCACAGCCTGGCACCACACTTGCAGCCCACTGAAAGGGTTAGCTGTTTTCTAACTGAACTTGAATCATACAAACACAGCGTTTCATGTGAATTTAATGATAATGTCATCTCTGTTTCCTTGTGAAATGTTTGGTGTGCAGATGAGAAGATCTGTCAGTCATCCAGGCACATCCACTTTGGACAGGTCAGTCCAAATGCGTTTATGTACCACTGGGAAAATATTGTTTCAGCTATATCCCTCTAACCAGTGGTGATCTTTGATATTGAACACTGCCTGACAAAAATCTTTGTGCCATTGGCAGATATTTTTTCTCATGATCTTTCTTAATTTACAATGTTGTACTTGCTTTTCTACTCCTTTCATATTATTTGATCTTATTTTGCTATATTTTAATGTATTCCTCCAATATAGGGGTACACAACCCAAAATGTTGAGACATATTGAATTAAAAAAAAACATCTTTTGTCTGGAACCGCAAAAAAACTAATAGCCTTTTAAAAGCCTTATAATGAATGCAAGGCATGCTGTATGGTAACTAGATTAGCTATGTTAGCCTACTATCAAAACGACTAAGTTGGATGCAGCACATCCTCTTAATAATGATGGAACAAGTGACTACTCTCTTGTAGGTTACCGCCTCAAGTTTAACTATTACAATACATTTGATTGATAATATTTTTTTTTGCTTTGATAAATTTCAAGATTGCCATAAAGAAATCCATCACATCACATGACTCTTTACAGGCAATTTAGTATTTTGGCGCTACATGACCTTGATATGTTGTTTAATGATGATGCTTGCCATTTTCACGACCTTTTCCTTCACTGTCTTAGTGGAGAGAGGCATGTCTTCAATTGTCCGCATTAATTGACTTTTCTTCTAAAAGTCGACAAAAATGTGTTCTGATGTCTTAATGAATGACTCCTTCACGTAGTCACCATCTACCATTCTACTCTTTCTGTCAAGCATTCAGTCAATCCATTCACATTGGCAATTAATGCAAATAATTTGGTCATAGAAATGTTGAATCTTCTGTTCTTTTCAGTTATAATTATCTGTATACCTTTGTGGTGCATGGGGCTTGCTGGTGATGTTTCCCCTTTAAAAGGCAGGAACTGGGGCCACACAGCCACACAGAACAGTGGAAAGAGAGAGCAAAGTGTAGGAGTTCAACTTCGTGAACCAGATCCTCTTTGAAATGTAATATATATACCACACATTTTTACAGCACTGAAAAACACTAAAAGTGTTTTTGTCATGTTTATCCTCGGACAGAAACCATATTAAAATTAAGAGATAGTTTTCTCCCCAATCTTTTTCAATTTGTAAACATTTCTGGAAAAGCGCCAGGGAGCCGCTCGGCAGCGCTTAAGAACCGCATGCGGCTCCTGAACCGTGTGTTTCCGACCCCAGATCTAGTAGAATAAAATCAATGGGACTCGTGTGTTGTTTGTGCTTTTTTTAGGTGTGGGGCAACGAGAGATAGCTGCAGCGGAGGGCCAAGATTGAAGCCACGGCGGGACCGGGCCAGCTCGGACAGCTCTGTTTATGACACTGAGCCAATGCATAAAGGTGGCAAGAACTTTGTTGGATTCAAATAGTTTTTTTCCCCAATAGTGTTTTCTCCTATCATATTTTGCAGTTTTTTGTTTTCCACCATTTTTGGATTTGGTTTTTCTGCAGTCTTTTGAATTAGATTTGAAAAAAAAAAAAAAAACAGTTCTACAGTACTATTTTCACGAATAGAGAATGTGAAATTGATGCTGAATGTGGATTTTTTTTTTAAATATGTGTTCGAAAGCTGTCACATGAAGGGACACAGGAAACATTTTAAAAGGACAGTTTATTTGATCACTAAATGTTGATGTATTTTGTAGTGTAACAAAAAACGAGTGCTTTAAATCACAAGGAAGAATACAAACTACAGAGACCAAGAAAGTAACCAAACCTCACAATTTTTCTTCTAACTTTTTACCTAGCTTTTCACAAAGTTTTGTGTTTCAGGGAGAACCTGTACCCCCTCCCTTAGGTTAGGCTCATGTGATGTAAAATACATACACAATTCTTGACCTACAAGTATTTAAAAAAGGTACACGTCAATTAGGTTAAACATGTATTCTTGCTCATTATTTAAATCGGTAGCGCTTTGTTTTAATAAAGGAAGTTTTTTTTTACCACTTGGAAGTGCTAAACACACTGTTCCTTTAAAACGTATTTTTATTCTCTGGTGTCTTACTGATAAGTTTAAAGTTATAGTAAGGACAGACGACATCAATTAATTTTAAATTCACAAGGAGAACAGGAAAGGACGGTCCAAAAAAATGAATGCCGTATAAAATGCCGAATAAAGGTCCTCCTCAGAGCTCTTTTCATTAAATCTGCATGGTCACAAGAGCAGATAAAAGGTGTGGTAATAAAAAAAGAACAATATTATTGGCTGGTGGCGGCACGACGGCTGAGTGTTTAGCGCGTCTGCGGCACAGTTCTGAGGTCATGGGATTGAATCATGCTGTGCGGAGTTTGCATGTTCTCCCCGTGCTTGCCTGAGTTTACTCTGGGCACTCCGGTTTCCTCCCACATTCCAAAAACATGCATATCAGATTAATTGGCCAGTCCAAATTGTCTCTAGATGTGAATGAGTGAATGAGTTGTGTGTCTCTATGTGCCCTGCGACTGGCTGGCAACCAGTTCAGGGTGTCCCCTGCCCACTGCCCCAAGATAGATGGGATGAGCTCCAGCATCCTCGTGACCCTACTGAGGATAAGCGGTGCAGATAAGGGATGGATTATTGGCTGATAAATGATATATGAATGAATGAATGAATGAAACTTTATTTCGTACATGAGAGAAAAAAATTCAAACAAAACAAGTCAAAAAACAAAAACAATGGGAACGTAACATGTCCGAAAAGGAATAGGGAGAAGCATATGCCCTTTTGACCATACCCCACTTCCTTAATAATTGTGTCTTATAGCTATATATCCCGTGTATTTACATTTAACAAACACCTCAAGATTATACATGTTTACAAAAGTTCTGTGGATGCACAGTAACTACTTCATCATCATCATCATCACCACCACAACCAATACCACTTTCACTGTCATCAGCACTATCATTGCTGTCTCCATCCATTCTCAGCATATTATATATAGAGTACAGTGTATATTATAATAACAATCATTCTCATTGGTAATCATGGTGACAACTGACTGCTACAGTGAAGAATATAAGTATAAGACCAAAGAGCTTTCTAAATACACCAGGGACAAAACTATACATATCCACAAGGCTTGAAAGGGCTACGGAGCAATTGTCAAAGTGGTGGTAGCATCATGCTTTGGAGTATTTTTCTGCACATGGGACAGGACGAGTGCACTGCATTAAAAATAGGATGAAAGGGGGCAGTGTATTGTGAGATTTTGGGGAACAACCTCCTTCCCTCAGTCAGAACATTAAAGATGGGTCGTGGTTGGGTCTTCCAACACGACAACGACCCGAAGCACACAGCCAGGAATACCAAGGAGTGGCTCCGTAAGATAGATGGATAGATACTTTATTCATCCTCGGAGGGAAATTCACACTTCCAGCAGTATCCTTGTGTTGAAAATACAATAATGATAAAATAAAAGAAATACAATACATATATACCCAATATAACGTGTTGACATCGCTCCCACTCCCCCGGGTGGACTTAAAGAGCCTCGTGGCATGAGGAAGACATTATCTCCTCTGTCTGTCCGTGGAACAAGACTGTGACAGCAGTCTGTCGCTGAAGCTGCTCTTCCGTTTGGAGATGATGCTGTGTAGTGGATGTGATGAATTGTCCATGATTGACCGCAGCGTTTTCAGTGCCCGTCTCTTGGCTACAGTTGTCAGGCTGTCCAGCTCTGTGCCCACAACAGAGCCCGCTTTCCTTACCAGTTTTTTAAGACGAGAGGCATCCTTCTTCTTAGCGCTGCTCTCTGAATAGACGTAAGAAGCGTATCAAGGTTCTAGCATGGCCCAGCCAGTCTCCAGACCTGAATTCAATCGAAAATCTTTGGAGGCAGCTCAAACTCCGGGTTTCTCAGCGACAGCCCAGAAACCTGACGGCTCTAGAGAAGTTCTGTGTGGAGGAGTGGGCCAAGAGCCCTCCTTGCAGTGTATGTGTAAACCTGGTGAAAATTTACAGGGAACGTTTGACCTCTGTAATAGGAAAGAAAGGCTACTGTACCAAATATTAACATTTATTTTCTCAGTTGTTCAAATACTTATTTGCAGCTGTATCACAATGTCAAATATTAAAGACAGAATTGAAATCACTTTAGTATCGACGGTGTGAAGATAATGCTGAGGATTGTTGACTTGTTTTAAATCTGTGTTCAAAAATTTTTCCCATAAATGGTTATTTTCACCACAAACCTAAAAATCTTGAGCGACTTTTAAGTCATTTTTCCTTCCAGGTTTGATGCCATGCCTCAGCGGCGACCCACCGTGCATCCCCGAGGAACGAGGTGCGGTGGCCAGTCCCAAGACCACACCCACCGACACGGACACAGATCTCTCCATTTGAAGGCCATGTGAAGGTCAAAAGATCTCACTTAGATGTGGACACTGAATGTTTTTCTTGATCAGCAAATTAGCACTTTGGACCCATTTCTACTTACTGATTATGAACTGAATTCCGGCTGAGGTGAGTGAGAACTAATATGTCCGTAAGTCCGCTGTCATCAGCCATTCCCTAATCCCAGTGATATTTTTTTCCCTTGAGATGAAGTTCTAATGAAACCATTACAAGAGTGTTGCAATGATTGGTGGTACGTGTGGTTACAGCTGAAGTTTGGTTAGTCCATTCATTCAGTTCTGCTGGTTAAACAGGAAAAGTCTGTTAAAACAGATGCACTAACACACCTGAAAAATAACTGGATTTGGACAAAAAAGCTATTTTCTTTTTCCCTAAACATCATGAAGAGGACCACTATGTAATAAAGAATAAATACTATTGTATTACAGATTATTTTGTATTGATTTGTCAAATTGGTCAATTGTAGTATTCAGTCAAAAAACAGAAAAAAGTATATAACTAAACGTCCATTTAAAAAGTAAAGGGGAACGTACATAAATAAAAAAATAAATTGAAGGGGAAGTTGAGGGCCCCTTATGGGACGCAATGCTACCTGTGTCATTGTTTACAGACTGGGCGTATGTGTGCCTACAAGGTTTGGTTCAACAGATTTCTGTTGTTTTTGTCATTTGACGAGGAAGCGCCGGTCTGGATGCGTCTGTGCCGGATGCGCCCTGAGCCGGCCCATTGAACAGGACACAAACGTGCACGATCATTCACGAGGTCTGTTACAGATGCTTACGCATGCCCTGAAAAGTGCTTGGTTTTTCTCAGGGGTAGTATTTTATTTCTATACAGACCGACCTGACGCTTTGATTAAGGAAGCTTATAAATGCATTCTATTGACGGGCATTGAGGTTCGTGTCTGTTGAGACACTGATATATTTTCACATCAAGGAATCATTTTATTCCTCTTTTGATTGGCTGAGTGAGAAAGCATCTAAACTACAGAATTGAAAAAACATTTTCTTAACTTACAGATGAAGTCTGAGCGCTGCTCTTTTTGAATAGAAAAACATCAAGAGATAGGTAATCCTCAATAATGAAAATAGGTAAATTCAATGGGACGAAAAATACTGGCTGCTTTGATTTGCAGTTAGCTTGCTAATACTATCACCAGTTCTATTGTTAGAGGCTGAGGTGTGCGCCGAATCAGAATCCTTACTCTCACTATCGTCTCACTATCCTCATGAGGCAAGAGATTTGGGTGCCTCAGTCCACATCTGCAAAGATAATGTGAAATTTCAGCAATATTGAACAAGACAATCGAAAAATTGTGACGTTAAATGATGAAGATTGTTTACTTTAAATATAACTATTTAATATTGTTGATTTGTTATATTGCCATGAAGGCAGGTGAGGCACACCCCACCTACCTCCCTAGACTGCACGTGACTGATTCATTCTTTGGAAACAATTCCATGGAAGTGTGAAACACCCTCTCGTTGGTTGGAAGCAAACACTTTTTCTGTATTAACTATGGTGTCAGGACCAGAACGGAAACAAGACCCACTTGCGTGATGTTTACCACAAGTTTTATTGAAAGAGAGAGGAAGGGCTGCGCCCACGATCCGGTGTTCGCTGGGCGCGGGAAGCAAGTTGCTCTCGTTCTCGGATTGTGATGCGAACACGGAAGCGGATCTTCCGTAGCGAGCGATCGCGGTGTCAGGGGCGGAAGACTGTTCGGTAGCCGGGACTGGGAGAGCAAGACGTTGTCAGGAACAAAAAGGGGTCGTAAGCCGGGACGGGAGAGTAGACTTGGTCAGGATCCAAACAGGTCATAGCCGGAGACAAAATGGGACAGGCGAGAGTCAGGGGAAAAAAAACCTAGCCTAGTATACATGGAGATTTGCAGACGGACTGACAACAGGGGACTGACAGGACTGGGTTCAAATAGTAACAGGGAGTCAATCAGAACCCGCGGCGGGCGGCGCCAAATGAGCAGGCACAGCTGAGTCACATCAGTAATCATGACACATGTAGTTTGTTAACGTGACACATTATAATGAGCTTTATGCTTATGTGAAAGCTGGTTTGTTTAACCCATCTATCAAATGTAAACAAGTACGCCATGCTGCAAGTTTGGAATCTTGCACCACTGTGGGAGGGTTGGCAAGGCCCATGTCACCGGACTGACACAGATTGAGAACTAAATTGCCCAGACAGACCCAATAATGACGTTTACATGAAATGATTTTGATTTATTTTGCAAAGTGGCCCTCACTTTTTAACAGAAAAAATATTGCAGTACTCGAAGATGGCCAGGAAAGCCCAAGAATGCCCACTCAGATTAGTAGAAATCAAAAAGTGGGAATATATTACACTAGAAATGTGCGTGACCTGCTCAAATGGTTAGTGCTGCAGGTGTACACCTTCCTCCCTTCCATCCAAGAAAAGTTGACAAGGATGACGACAACGCCCATGAGCAAATTTGTTTGTTCAAAAAGCGCGCTTGAGAGCAGGGCCAAGATCAGAGATGGATGTGGCAGAGGGCGGACGACAGACCCTTGACGGTCAGTCTGGATTGCTCTTATTTATCTCATTTCTTTTTCTGGATTTCTTCATAGACACTTGCAGAAAGTTATAGATTTGTGTGTGTGCAGGCGGTGTTGAAGAGCAACCGGCAGCAAGTCCGAAGCTTCCCAAGGTAACCTCTCATTTGTTGCTAAGTTCAAAGGCAATCGTTTTTCTCGGTTAATTAGGTTTTTCTTTTGTCCAAAACATTGATGACTTAAGATTGTGCTTATAAAAGAAAAAAAAAAGAATTAAACATATTTCAAAACTGTGTAAACTTTTTAGGAGCCAAGGCACACTTTTTCATTTAAAAAATAAATCTTGATGCACACCATCAGTTTATAATGTTGAAAATGTATTAGCCCTGGTTTCATGTTTTTTGTGGTTGTCTGTCTCAGGTTATGTTGACTAAATTTGCAGTATAAAGATGTTCTTATTACCTTTGGTCACCATGATTCAAAAGGTAATACAGGTTATTCATATCGGTTTAAAATGTTGGTGTAATTTTGATTATTTGCCAGCGGAACAAACATTTTTTTTTACTACGAATCTAACTTTTTTCTTGTTTTTTGGGGTTAGGGAGTAAAATAACTTATTGTTATTAAAATCAACAAAATTATGAGCAAGTATTTTACTTTATTTAATTTTTTTTTAAAACTTATTTTCTCTTAAGCTGATAATTATTATTATTATATGATAATGATATTAAAAATAATAATTATATGCTGTAATTGCAGCCTGGAAGGGGGATTAACTCGTGTCCAGTCCCTTCTCAAGGTTTTCTAAGTTCCTCATGCTGAGGTTTTTGAGTTTTTCCTTGCCCTCATGTAGGTTTTAGATCAGGGGGATGGTGTCATAATAGTCTCTAGTCTCTTCAGCCCTTTGACACTTCTTGTGATTAAGGTCTATACCAATAAACATGACTCGACTTAAATTGTGCTTTCCCCGCACATTTTTGTTAATATCGAAACATTTTGATCAGTTACACTGTTGACCAGAGAAGGTTTTCTACTTCATCATATCAAACTTTTGGGATGTAATAAATGTGTTAAAACATGAATAAAGTATAAAACGTATTTTTAATATTTATCTATTATTTTTTTAAATAAACTACTACGTACAGGAAGGGTGACCATTGCCCCTAACAACACCAGTGATAGTTCACCAGTGATGAGTCACTTTGATTTTCTAGGAATTCTTTATTTTAAACTGCGTAAAACTCATTGACAAGATCAGTGTCTTTAAATCTATTTGTTAAACTTTTTGACATGAAGTGTTTGAGGAGTATGTGAGGAATGACTAGATTGGATCGATTGAGAATAGAAATTGTGAGAGACAGAACTGGAGTAGTCGTGGAACTGAGCAAGCGTGTGGATGAGAGAGTACTCGGTTGGTTTGGACACATGGAGAGGATGGATGAGGAGCGGATGTTGAAGAGGATCTACAGAGCAGAAGTAAAGGGAAGGAGACCAAGAGGAAGGCCACAATTGACGTGGATGGATGGTGTTATGAATGCACTGCAGGAAAGAGGTCTAAATCTAGTGGAAGCTCGAGCTCTTGTTGGTAATAGGAATGAGTGGAGAGGTGTTGTAAAAGGATAGTGGGATGTTTGGACGCGTTCTAAGGAATGGGCAGGGCACCTGTATGATGCGGCAGTGGTAAACCAGTGAAAGCTGTCGGGCCCTGCTGTTGAACAAAAGAGTGTGTTGTGTCACCCTGACCCGAGTGTCCTGGCCGCTTTCTTGTGTCCTGTTTCATCTGGAGGGACAAAAGCATGACAAACTTTGGTGCCGAGGTGCCTAACTAGTTTGGGTGTTTAGGCATTTGGGTTGGCCATGGTCCAAAAATGTTTGTGTGTGTTTTTGATATTTTTTTTCCTTTGTTATTTTCTTTGTTATTTTATGTGTTTGTCTGGCTGTCGGTCACCCCTCTTGAGGGATATGACCAAGGTAGATAGATAGATTTGTTCAAATGTCCTTTTAAAATGATTTTCTTGCTTATGCATGTGAATCACTCAGTGACCTTATATAAGGCAAATGCTTCTCTCGTCTGGTCTTTTTTATTTGTACAGAAGTTAATCACAAGAAGTCTCGAAGGGCTGTCCGGACACTGTATTTTATTGTTTGACTACCGTAAATTCCCGACTGTAGAGCGCACCTGATTATAAGCCGCACCCACCACATTTCAAGAGGAAATACGATTTAGTACTTACACAAGCCGCACCTGTATATAAGCCGCATGCGCCCACATTAAAAAAATGTAACACAAAATTAACCCAGACCCGAATTTAAGTCTCGCGATTGTAACTGAATATCCTTCGTTAAAGTACCCAGTCCAAAAATTCCAGCCGGCTAAATGAACGTAAAATGATACCGGTACTTATGGTTTGATGCAGACCGGCAGAGTCCGGTTCCCGTTGAAAGTAATCCAAAGAAAAAAGTGTACATTTCCAAAGGTAAGGGTGGGAAAAATATATATCTACTATTGTCCGCCGTGTCCACGAACACTCACCTTTACCGGTCCCCACTTCCCGTCAGCCCGCGTTTGTTACGCCCCTTCTTTTTAATTTGCCCGTCCAAAACATATCAGAATACGTGTCCAAAATAAATACAAATAAATACATTACAAAAATATACAGTTGAAAATACATATTATACATGGTTACACATACTTACAAAAAAAGACGGTACACCGAGAGAGTTTTCAAAGCTTTAATAATAATAATATAACTTTCATCCCAAACGGTGCCTGAGACAGGTAGCAACACGCTAGCAACACGCTCGCAACACAGTAAACGGGTCTGTAAAAAAAAACATACCGTACTTGTAAAAATCACAGTAAACCGTCCTCATCTTCCTCCTTAAAACTGAAGCCATCAAAGTTGTCTTCCTCTGTGTCGGAAAGAAACAGTGTCATATAGACGTCGTCCCACGCTCCTGCAGCCTCACTCGCGCTGTCACTGTCCCTGGTGTGCCCTCCTCTCCGTCACGGTTTTTCGGAACCCGTTGGTGATGGTGGATTTTTTTATGCTGCCCTACGCTGTCAGGATCCACTGGCAGACTTGCGAAAAAGCTGCCTTTCGCATGCGGCCAGTTTTAGTGAAAGATTTCTCGCCGCTAGTCAAGCCGAGAAGTTGCAGTCTTCCTCGGCGCATATATTCCAACGGTCTAAATCTTACCTTTGGCGGCTGGCGGCCGTTTGAAAAATTACATAAATTGGCCGCATCACTGAATAAGCCGCAGGGTTGAAAGTTTGGGGAAAAAGTAGCGGATTATAGTCCGGAATTTACGGTATGCCTATTTAACCTTACTTCCAATAATTATAACCAATAATACAGTACAAAATTGTAATAACATGAAATTTTGATATTTTTGAAATGCATATCAAAGTGGTAGCCCCTCGAGCTAATCAGTAACAAAAACAGCTTTTAGAACCATCAATATCTTTTGAAAATAAGTAAAATTGAACTCGAAATGAACCTTTTCACATTTTCCTAATGTATTTAAATCAAGAATTGCTTAGTTAATGAATGGATGCATGAATTGTGAATTCAAACCGGTTATGATAATACATGTTTGTTTCATTCCTATCATTTAAATATTTTTAACGAGCACATATCGTAGATTTTCTAAGAATCTTATTTTTATTACAGTCAAACAAATGCAAAATGATAAGAGTGGCTCGCACGTAAGGAGGCACACAACTTTCAATCAAAAATCAATTATTTTGCATACACATTTCAGTTCATGTCTATGCAAAAACTGCACTCGAGCAGCAAAGTTTGCATAAGCGGAGTGTTAAAAAGAGGTTAACCGCATCGCAAAGTGTGCCTGCGTTTGTTTGTTTGTTTGTTCCAGGGCGGGTACATTCCAGATTGGACTGTTGTGCCTCGCTGCGCCGGCTGCTATAAGGAGCGCAAGCACGCCATTGAGTATGCAGGATCCTCTGACGACTGCAACCCATCTTCATCTTCTAGCGAAGATGAGAGTGAACCTGACTTGGGCCCGCCTGCAGGGGGCACCTTCGAGCAAACTGAACAGCGGAGCTTGACAACAGACCCCAACACGGCCCTGGAAGGTAACTTGATGATTTTGGGAATGTAAGCAGTCGGCCATATTGGATAGGTCCAATAGATGCGGTTTTATCTTGTCACGGTTCTACAATATTATTTTAGGACGTTCAAATGAAAGAGGAATGTGTATGGAGTTGTTTTTGTGACTTTAGGGGAAGCAGGGTACAGTTGTAACACATTTTGCTTTCTCCCTCCCCATTTTACAATCTTTTGTGCTATTCCTCTCAAAATTTTATACATGGTCAGGGATCAGAATTTTCCGCGGATCTGCGGATTTCCGCTGTTTTTGAACCCCAAAGGTCATTCCCGTAAATCGTCTAAATTCGATGAGAAAATATTTTGGGGGGGTGAGGTATGATACGTGACTGTTTCATCACCCCAAGTTAGCAGTTAGAGATCGCGAGAAAAATCGGCAAAAAGAAGCGCGGCGCATTAGATCTATAACACACAACGTGGTTTAGCTAACAAATAGATCGACTCCTACCATTGGTCGATAGGTTCGCTGATAACCAATAAGCGGAGCTTTTGTTCAGAGCATTTACTTTCTCAAACATAGCGCTCCTTCCGGTCTTTTTAAACGGTGAAATGAGTGTTTGAAAAAGTAAATATGAAAATACTAAGAAAAGAAGACGAGGCTTTTGTCTCCGAGATTGATAAAGGAATCAAGAATAAATTTAAGTGGTCATGGCTGGAGAAGACTGTCACAGTAAACGTTAAAATCGGCGCAAAGATCGAGGAAGTTACAGAAACTTTGAGCCAGTTCATCGCAAAGTGTGATGTTCCAGGGAAAGCAAAGTGTCTATACTGTGTCGATCTGATCAATTATGGTACGCGAGGTTGTGTGGCACTGATCGATCATGCTAAAATGAACAAGCACAAAGCAAAAATAGCTTGCCGGCGATCAAATTATGCACTCGGATCCGCATTTAAAATCGGCAGTGAAACTAACAGTAACACCACCGGTTCAACATTATTGGCCGTTCCAAATCCTTCCACTTCAAATACTAGCAGCAGTCAACCACTGGTTCCCCTGTGTGACAGAAAATCCCAATCTGAGGTATTTATAAATCTATTTATGAAATGATTTTATCTTTTGTGTTTATACAATATTTAGAACAGGATAAACAAAATTTAAATTATTTTGTATCATCATGATCATGTTCAATATTACAAATGCTTTTAATGTCAATATATTATTATTTTTTAAATTTATATATATATATATATATATATATATATATATATATATAAAATACATGGTTTCTGTTTTGTTGGATTTAATTCATTCTAGTGCAATTTTCACATAGCAAATAAGATAAATGCTGTTGGCTTCAGGGGGGCTTCACCCCCCTGAGCCCCCCACCGGACGCTAGCTATTTCAGCTGAAAATGAAAATCTCCATTCTGATCCCTGCATGGTACCCTTATTTGCCTTTTACAAGTAAACACCAATGGTAGAGTGCTAATTAGCTCAAAAAGTCTGTGGCAGTCTCTTAAACACAGAGCTAAAGTGTTGCAACTGTTCCAGGCACAGTTGTAACACTGTTAGTTGAGAGCCATTACAGTGTGATTTATTATGACAAATACGCTTCAGATACAGTGAAACCTCGGTTCTCGACCATAATCCGTTCCAGAACCCTGTTCGAAAACCGATTTGTTCAATCACGGAAATCATTTTTCCCATTAAAAATAATGTAAATCGTTTTAATCCGTTCCAACACCCTGAATGTTTACCATGAACGTTTAACGTAAACATAAAACTAACCCAGGCTAATCGTACGTTCGCGTTATCGTAATCTTCCGTACGAAAGATTTCCCTAACATGAACGTGTAAAAATAAAAAAATCAGGTCGTTTACAAGTCATTTAGCACCCGGGTCTCCACAACAAGTGGTGAGCGGTTCATTGGAAAGGGGGCTCCGTTCCAACACCCTCAATGTTGGGCTCCGTTCCAACACCCTGAATGTTTAACGCAAACTTAAAGCTAACCCAGGCTAATCGTACGTTCGCATTATCGTAATCTTATGAATCGAATTTCTTACCTTTGTGGTGGTCAGCAGAAGGCGCTCGCACACCTCCTTCATATTTGGCTATTATTTCTTTCTTAAATGCAATAGTTGTACGCACTACTTTTCTTTTTTCACCTGTAGCAACTTTGCTACTTGCACTGACTTTCTTCTGAGGCATAATAAGGGGCTAAAACACCTGTACGCCGCTCAGCATCGCACCCTAGCGTAGTCACTCACACATTACCGGCGTTCGAACTCCGATTTTTTTACCAAACAGCGAAGCAAGAATTTCTCCAAATTTTTGGTCGGACTCCGATTTGTTCGAACTGAGAGGCGTTCGAAAACCGGGGTTCCACTGTAGTCCAATCTTTGAAGAACTTGTTATTTAATATAAATAAACAACAAGAAGAGCATGGAATAGAAATCAGTCCTTGTGTCAAATCTATCCTTGTATGGACAGGGTTGCTAATCAAAGTCTAAAAAGCAGTTGTGGCAAATGTAGAAGCCAATGCTTTGAGGTGCAGCCTTCATGGGCAAATTGCTTGCTATCAAATTACTGTACCCAATTTTCTTTCATTCCTATATTTTCTTTGCCCTTGCATTTGTCCATACAGACTATCAAAAGTTGTCATTTTGGGATGTTTTCCAGCTTCCAACTGTCCCCTTACCTATCAGCCATCATTAAGCTAACATTTTCTCCATATGGTTGCTAGCTAGCATGAAAAAAAACCTCATAGGATTTAAGCCAACAATGTGGACAGAGGAGCCATGTGCCTGGATTTTTTTCTTTAGAATCCTATATCAGTGGCATCAATAAAACTTGTCAGGTAAAAAACGATGTCCGGATGAAAAAGAAACTTTACAATCAAACTTCTTTATTAAAGAAGAGCAAGCACATTGAAACGAGGCAAATTTACATTCTTGAATTGAAATGAGATACTTCCCCATACTGAAGTGTGAGCCTCCTTTTTATACGGTCTCGTGGATTCTGATTGGAGGATAGAAAAAAACCACTTGTACGTAAAATGATTCTGATTGGACGGTTTCTTTGGTTACATGGTGTAATATACACTGCTGGCACTCTAACCTAACAATAAACATGGAAAGAATCTAGTACACTCTTCCAAGCTAACATAACAATATACTTGAAGGCTGTACCTTTTACTAACAAATTCCTTTGAACGATTCATTTGACACACTACAGCTGTTCATTGTATTGTTTGAGAATACGTAGTGGCCTTCGAGTTGGGTTAGCAAAGGAGTTCCGTGCACAGATAGGAGTCTACCAGTGAGTGTCAGAGTCGTAGCTTTTAATTAGAGACAAATTATTTTGGCTTGGGAACCTTATTGTCCTGACCTTGAAGGTGCTTGCTCCTGAGAACAACTTGACAACTTAACTGGTTTTGATCACAATATAGCAATATGTAAACTTATAAAGATATATAAACGTATAAAGTATATATTGGGTGTAAAATATATACTTTATATGGTGATAGGAATGAGTCGAGAGGTGTTGTAAAAGGATAAAAATGACTTGACTTGACTTGATAGTGGGATGTTTGGGTGTGTTCTAAGGGTTGGGCAGGGCACCTTTATGATGCGTCAGGGGTAAACCAGTGAAAGCTGTCCTGTTGAACAAAAGAGTGTGTTGTGTCACCCTGACCCGAGTGACATGGCCGCTTTCTTGTGTCCCGTTTCATCTGGAGGGACGAAAGCATTGCCAACTTAGGTGCCGAGGTGCCTAACTTGTTTGGGTGTTTGGGCATTTGGGTTGGCCAAACAACCCAAATGCCCAATGCTTTTTTTCCCCCTTTTATTTTCTTTGTTATTGTATGTGTTTGTCTTGCTGTCGGTCACCCCTCTTGAGGGATATGACCACAGTAGGTAGATAGATAGATAGATAGATAGATAGATAGATAGATAGATAGATAGATAGATAGATAAAATATAGTAGAAAAGGCCCACTTAGACAATAATTTCCCTTACAAAACTTTCTTCCCATTCGTCAAACTTTGACCAACTGTCCCCGTGTTACAACTGTACCCGATCTCCCCTACCGTTTATTTCTAAGTACTCTTACCTGGTGAGTGGAGGCCAGGGCTAGAACTTCATTTGGAATCTTCCGAGAAAGTGGGCACGTGCCATAAACCGTATATGAAAATATGGTGCCATTCACCAGCCGAAATGAGCTCCAAAGAATGCCCCGAGTGTTCGTGAAAGCCAGGCGGAAAAGTGTGCGCCCTTGTCCAGTGAGTTGAGGGAAGAGATAGGATCAGAATGAACGCAATACAACCTTGGAGGAGGGCCCAGGCACGCTAAAATGCCTTGCCGATGATAGTCCGCCATTCATTCTTTTTTTGTACACCTGTAAACCTTGTTGGTCGTAACTCAGCCCGCAAGGGTTAACAACAGCAAAATTAAAGCCTTGATCGCCATATTTCCAATGCCAATCATAATAATGAGGTAAACTTGCTCCCATCCAACATGGCCACCACTACTCAGGTTGCCCAGATGTTGTTCACGTGATTAGGAACTATCTGTACTGACTGCAATTAATACTCACTTATGTAAATACACTCACATACCTAACAACACAACTACTGCTTTCCCAAATTTGAAAGTAAACAAAAAATCTTGGCTTCTTTTTTTTGAAGTGAAACTAAGTCTTTGTGCATGAGATAACTGCTCCAAATATCACCTTAGATTTTTGTTTTGGTAAAAGTTTGCCACTTTTGGTTTTAAACAAGCACATGCTGTGATTTTTAATATTCTTGAAACGGATTGAGTTTTGCACGTAAAAATAGGGGGCACATTAACGTCTACCGAATTTTGATGTCACAAGGTTGGCATGTGTGAAAATCAGTAACCGATCAGGTGGATATCAACAACATTTATGGTATTTCACCGCCTATTCTAATAATAATAATAATAGGTGCCGTAATTTCAGACTTCAAGGAACACCTAAAGATTTAGAATTTGAGGGAAATTTTAAGTTTGTCTTATAATCCAGTCTGTTTTAAGACCGGAAATACAGTAAATACAATTGAAAATGCATGAATAAAACTAAATACTTTTATGTATGGTAACCATGTATGAAGGAATGCATTCATTTTAGTTGTGAAACCAGATTTCCACACTTTATACACCTAAAGGCTTGAAAACTAAAACCATTTTTGTTAGTATTATTTTATTATTATTATTACTTTGTTGAACTGGTTTCTTATTTGGCCTCCTTCAGGTGGTGCATTTGCCTCGACTCAAGTGCAAGTCCAGCCTTCACCTGCAGGGGGCGATGCGGAACCTTAAGTTGGTGTTAACCTGGCATCGCTGCAAACCTTTGGCCTCATCTTGTGCACTCTTCATAATTTGTATAATTTGCAAACGAGTCGGTTAACCGAAAAAAATGTTTTTCAGTGCCTTCAAAAACGATGATTTTTCTGTAGTTTACTATGCCAGTTTAGAGCAAATTACGGAATACACTTTTTCTATTAAAACTTAATAAAAAAATTGTAAAAAATCACGAAATATGCATAGTTGTATGGACAATGTTGATTGTTCTTTAGTTATTTATGGTGTATTAATGCCATCTGCTGGACACTCGCAGTAACAACAGGTTTGATTGGTAATTGTCTGCCATCTTACCCCTGAAAATCAAAAACCTTGTGTGTGTTTTGCTCAATGTCTCTCTAAATTCTACTATAAAAAAACTATCTGAACATTCTTTTTAGCCATTCTTATTTAATGTTTATAATGTGACCTCTAATGTTTTGGAACTCTGTATTTGTTTAAGTTAAGGCAATTGAAATTGTGTCACGACCAATGTTTTCTCTAAGCTGTGCGCGTGCCCAGACCTCCGTGCACAGAAAATATATCCAATGCATAAAGGTCCGGGCTCGAAATTGCTCATTTAGTTGCTAAAATTACAGTGAATGCAGAACATAAGCGATGTAAGTGGCTGCTTAGGGCCCTGCAACCACTAGGAGGCCCCCCAAGAGTCGTTAACTGTTTGGGGGGGCAACATTGTCACTTTGTGTGTCCACTCAAAAATACTTCTAGTTAAATACAACAAAAATACTACACAATAACTACAAAACTAAATATCAAATATAGTGCTTAAAAACAGGGACCTCATAAATAAATAAGCTTTCATTCTAAAAATAGAAACATAGAATTACTACAAAAATACTACTAAAGTAATACTATATTACAAAATACTACTACAGAATTATTTACTCCAAAAATACTAAAGAAATATGACAAAATACTACTATGGAAATACTTCAAGAATTCTACAATAATACTACGAAAATAGTGATCTGGAAATACATCAATTATACTTCTAATGTGATATGTCACGAGGCGTGGTGGGGGGAAGGAGTAATCGGACCAGAACGGAGGCAGGAGGCAGGAAGGGAGAACTCAATTGCGTAACGATCCAAAAGTTTTATTTAACAAAATAAAAGTTGTCCAAAACTCTGGGACATGACGAAACAAACAGTTGATTCTTCCAAATCAACTAAACAGGACAAGGCATAACAGAACGGACAATGTTTTAAACTAAGACAGGACAAGGCATAACAGACCGGGAGTGTGTATATGTATAATGAGCCAGCACCCGCAAAGCCCAGAATCCAGCCTTAAATAGCAGACACAATTAGTTGAACTGCTTCAGCTGTTGCCCAGAGGGCGGGGCAGACTGGTCACCAAGGCGACCATGACAGAGCCCCCCCTTTAAGGGACAGCTCCCGAGGTCCCAAAAAGAAAGAATTACTACCTCGCGCCCCGGAATGGTTCGACGCTCACGATTGGGGCAACCCCGCTCCCTCCTCCGAACACGCAGGAACGGGGAGAGGCAGGCGCCATCTGCGTCAGGCGGATCGGAATCGGCGCTCGGCAGGGGGGGGGTCCGGCGGGCAAACTGGACAGGGGATAGCAGACAGGCAGAACCGACGAGAACAGGACAGATAAGCAGGACAGGCCGATTCAGAAGAGTCGCACTCAGGACAGGCAGATTCAGAAGAGTCGCACTCAGGACAGACCGATTCAGAAGAGTCGCACTCAGGACAGACCGATTCAGAAGTGTCGCACTCAGGACAGGCAGATTCAGAAGTGGCGATTCAGACAGGACAGGCGGAATCAGAACAGGCAAGGCAGGGCAGGCGGAATCAGAACAGACAAGACAGGGCAGGCGGAATCAGAACAGACAAGACAGAACCGGCAAAACAGGAGAGAGTCAAAATCAGAACCGGCAAAACAGGAGCAGCGGAGTCGGACTGGCAGGCAGCGGAGTCGACTGGCAGGCAGCGGAGTCGGACTGGCAGGCAGCGGAGTAGGACTGGCAGGCAGCGGAGTCGGACTGGCAGGCAGGGGAGTCGGACTGGCAGGCAGGGGAGTCGGACTGGCAGGCAGCGGAGTCGGACTGGCACGCAGGGGAGACTGAATAGCAGGCAATCGGCACGGGAGTCGGGCAGGCAGGCATGAGAGTCGAACAGGCAGGCGTCAATTCCTCCCGGGACCCCATTCGAGGCACAGCAATGGCCATGACGGGCGGGGCCGTGCTTCGAACGGGCAGGGAGTCGAAGTCGGACTCAGTGGGCGCTTGCCAAGCTGCGTTCTCCAGGTCTCCCCAAATCGCGCTGGGATCGTTCGCTGAGTTCTTGTCGTGGCTGGCTCATTCTGTCACGTGGCGTGGTGGGGTCGAAGGAGAGGGGTGACCGGACCAGAACGGATGCAGGAGGCAGGAAAGGAGAACTCAAATGCGTTGACGATCCATAGGTTTTATTTAACAAAATAAAAGTTGTCCAAAACTCTGGGACATGACGAAACAAACAGTTGATTCTTCCAAATCAACTAAACAGGACAAAGCATA
Source organism: Urocampus carinirostris (assembly GCF_059441175.1). Lineage (NCBI taxonomy): Eukaryota > Metazoa > Chordata > Actinopteri > Syngnathiformes > Syngnathidae > Urocampus > Urocampus carinirostris. The sequence goes on from NC_142361.1 coordinate 17,130,157, forward strand.
ACAGAACGGACAATGTTTTAAACTAAGACAGGACAAGGCATAACAGACCGGGAGTGTGTATATGTATAATGAGCCAGCACCCGCAAAGCCCAGAATCCAGCCTTAAATAGCAGACACAATTAGTTGAACTGCTTCAGCTGTTGCCCAGAGGGCGGGGCAGACTGGTCACCAAGGCGACCATGACAGATACTGAAAAAATACCAATACATAATACTATAATATAAAAACTACTAGAGAAATATTACTACAACATAAATACCACCAATTACAATAGTGATATTACAAAAATTCTCCAAAGGAAATATCCAAAAATACTACAAAAATAAAACTACAGTAACACTGTACAACAAAAATACTATAGAAATACTACAAAATACAACAGAGATACTACAAAAATACTAAAAGGATAATAATACTACAGTAATACTACAAAAATACTAAAATCATAAAACTACTGTAATGATACAAAAATACTATGAAAATAATACAGATGTACAACAACAAAAAATCTACTTTTGAAATACAAAACTCAATTCCAATGAAGTTGGGAAAGTGTGTTAATTGCAAATAAAAATTGATCCAAGTAAATTGCAAATTCTTTTCAACCCATATTTAAATGAATGCACAGCAAAGACAACATATTTATTGTCTTCACTCATAAACTTTATTGTTTTGGGAGAAAATCATCAACTCTGTAATTTGATGACAGCAACACGTGCCAAAATAATTGGGACAGGTGTCAATAACTACTCAGAAAGTGGATGAATGGAAATCAACCAACTATTTGCAGGTGAACAGATGAATTAGCAACAGGTGAGAGTTGTTACTGGGTATAAAAAAGGGAGACCCGAACAAGCTAAGTCATTCACATGCAAGGATGGGGCGAGGTTCACCTCTTTGTGAACAACTGCGTGAGCAAATTGTTGAACAGTTTAAAAACAACATTCCTCAAAGTACAATTGCAAGGAATTTAGGGATATCATCATCTACAGTCCATAATATTGTGAAAAGGTTCAGGGAATCTGGAGAAATCACTGTGCGTAAACGGCATGGCCGTAAACCATTATTGAATGCCCGTGACCTCCGAGCCCTCAAGCGGTACTGCATTAAGAACCGACATCAATGTGTAAAGGACATCACCACATGGGCTCAGGAACACTTTGGAAAACCACTGTCAGTCAATACAGTTCGACGCTATATCCGTAAGTGTGGGTTAAAACTTTATGTTGCAAAGCGTAAGCCATTCATCAACAACATCCAGAAACGCCGCAGGGTTCTCTGGGCCCGAGCCCATCTAAAATGGACTGATACAAAGTGGAAAAGTGTTCTGTGGTCTGATGAGTCAGTTTTCCAAATTGTGTTTGGAAATTGTGGACGTCGTGTCCTCCGGTCCAAAGAAGAACAGAACCACCCAGACTGTTATGCACGCAAAGTGCAAAAGCCAGCATCTGTGATGGTATGGGGGTGCATGAGTGGCCAAGGAATGGGTAACCTGCACATCTGTGAAGGCACCATTAATGCAGAAAAGTACATTCAGGTTTTGGAACAAAGTATGTTGCCATCCAAACAGAATCTTTACCATGGGCGCCCTTGCTTCTTCCAGCAGGATAATGCCAAGCCACACACTGCACGTCTCACGACAGCGTGGCTTCGTAGTAAGAGGGTGCGGGTGCTTGACTGGCCTGCCTGCAGTCCTGACCTGTCTCCCATTGAAAATGTGTGGCGCATTATAAAGCGCAGAATAAGACAAAGGAGACCCCGGACTGTTGAACAGCTGAAGCTGTACATAAAGCAAGAATGGGAAAGGATTCCACTATCAACGATTCAACAACTAGTCTCCTCACTTCCTAAACGTTTATTGAGTGTTATTAAAAGGAAAGGTGATGTAACACAATGGTGAAGAAGCCCCTTTCCCAACTACTTTGGCACTTGTTGCAATTATAAAATTCTAAGTTTATCATTATTTGCTTATGGAAATAAAGTTTATGAGTTTGAACATGGATAATCTTGTCTTTGTGGTGTATTCATTTAAATATGGGTTAGAAAAGGTTTGCAAGTCATTCTATTCTAATTTTACTGACATTTTAAACTTTTTCCCAACTTCAATGGAATTGACTTTTGTACAACAAAAGTACTAGAGAAATACTAAAAAAATACTACTCTGGAAATACTACCCCCAAAAACCTTCAAAAATACAAAAAAAAGTACGAAAATAAAACTACAGCAACACTGCACAAAGGGGAGGAAACTAAACGGAAAAAAACAAGGAAATCTGGAATAGGGGGAAAATACAAATAAAGGCAAAAGAAAAACGCAAGAAAAAAAAGGGCAAAAGAAAAAAAGGAGAAAATAAAATGAAAAATGGGTACCCTTGGCAGCAAGATGGCTTATAATCATGTCAGCGGCCTCTAGGTGAACCTCCCCCTGTGAGTGTTTTAAAAATGCACATTTATAAGATAGTTCACATTTTTTTCGCTTATTATTCACATCAATATTGTTTTTTCGAATGAATTAAGTTATTTTACCACTAGGAGGCACTTACTAATAATACACACTGTCCCTTTCAAAATTTAACATAGATATTACAGTATAACATGTATTTCCTTTTAATATCTATTTACATATTTTTTTTTATTAAATAACTAGCACCAAAGAACAAACACTTCCCCTTGCAATCATTTTTTTTACCAGGATTTATATTTAATATAAATGTTTTATGAATTATTGACATTCAACCCTCAATCAGTCGCTTTTGGGTAGCAGGCCACGCCCTCTTCACCACACACACATACACTCGTGTACACAACGCCTTCTCTCTGCTCTCTATTTCCTCGTCTTTCTTTGTTTGTTTGCTGGAGCGAGCTTCGGACTGCGATGGAGCCCGGCAGTCCCAAAAAGATTCAGTTTGAGGTCCCGACCCTGCAGGGACATTTGGACCCCCAGGCTGCAGAACACGTGAGTGGGCCACACTAACCGCCGTCAATGGGGCCTCTCTCTGCGAGGATTGCATGCGTGTGTGCGTGTGAGTGTGAGTATCACTCAACAAATGTCATTTCTCTCTTTTAAGTATCAACATAAGATTTTAATATTAAGGAAAAATTGTCAAAAAATCACACTTGACCTAATATTTGTTTTGGACAGAAGTTTGAACGTTTGTTCGAGTTGTCTTATAGTGTGTTTTGGTGATGAGGATGTGAGGATGACATCATCATGTTTTGAGTCCGGTGGGGAGGGACCAAATGTGGACTCTGTGCTATATGTTAAATAGACTAGTGTCAAGTCAAGTCATGTTTATTTGAATAGCCCTTAATCACAAAGAGTTTCAAAGGGCTGCACAGACCACAGATTATTATAACACCATCCCCTGATCTAAAACCTACATGATGGCAAGGAAAAACTCAAAAAACCTCAATATGAGGAAAATGAAGAAACCTTGAGAAGGGACCGCACATGAAGTAATCCGCCTTCCAGGGTGACTAGGCTGCAACATGCGGGCAATGAAAAACCTCAAAATACAGTAGACATTTCATCACAGTGTTTTTGTTATTTTTCTTTTATACTGAACAACAACGTGTATTAATTTTTGTGCATTCTGCATTTATAAACCTCCATATTTGGCCTATGTTGTGGATAGATCAGATCTATTGGGTCTGAATGCTATACAATACAAAACAGTGACACTCAAAAATCCAACAAAAATTGCCCGAGCAGATATCGGACAGATGGGGTCGATACCGGACAAGACGAGACAGACAGGATTGATATTGAAACATTTAAACGGGACAAACTAGACGGGAACGAAACTGGACACCGATATTAAACAGGACAAAATAAATGGGAACAATACCGGACAGGAAATACCAACAGGAAACAGGACCGAGTCAGAACCCACGTCTTGCGGGGCAGAGGTTCGTTGATGGACTGACCAAGGAAGAGTGAGAGCACTGAGCTTAAATAGCTGGAAAGCCAATCTGTCAACGACCCGCAGCTGGCGCCACGTGGGCGGGGACAATTGGGCGCCATGGCAACCATGACAATATACTATAATAAGGCCATATACATTAATAAAAATGAAACTTAAAAGTATTTTGCACTAAAAACACTAAAAAGATAATATTTAATAGGGAGTATATACGATTTGAATGCTATATAGCGTTAACAAAAAAACGGGTAGCCCCAGGGTATCACATGGCTACATCTGCGTTTCACCTATGCTGGTTTTCTGACTACTTGAGTCAACTGGAAGTTGAAAATACAGGGGAATGGCCAAAGTTTGATCAAGATTTATACTGAAGATCCTGCGCATACACACACACACACAAAAGCTCAAATAAAATCAACGAATGAAATAATATGAAATAGAAGTGTTTTGCATTGGTTGCATATGTTTTCTAACTTGTATAAGATGACACTGGCATGATCAAGGTCTTTAAATTCTTGATTGTAACTCTGACTATGGTTTTAAATGATCATATTTATGTAATAATCAATTGCCTTCCTTTGAGTAGGGCAATTTTGTGTTTGATTGAACTCATTAACCCCACTCCTAACACTTACAACTTAGTAATAACACAGTGACGACATAAGAAGAGTTCTTTAAAAAAAATGCATGTCAATCCGGTATCCCGTTGCACTTATCAGTAACAAAGATGTCGCTCTCAGTTCCAAAAAGATTGATGACCCCTGGCCTATATAATCTTGAATGAAACATGAAATAATGGAACGGGTTGAAAACACATGAGTTGACTCGTGAGCTTCTTGCTTAAAGTCTTTATCTTATCCAGAAACATCTTATTCTCACTTCCTGTTGACTTTTAACAATTGTCCGTGGAGCCACGTCAACTCATATCATGGAATGCTCTTCCACCTGAGATTCGACCTCCAACCTCAGTAGAACTGTTTGAATATAGGATTAAAACACACTTCTATAGTGTATGACTAACCTATGTTTTATGTTGACAATATCTGTTTATTATATGTTATTGCAACATCCATTGCAGTCTGGTCATCCTGGAAGGGGATTACCTCATGTGCGGCTCTGTTCTCAAGGTTTCCTCATTTTCCTCATGTTGAGGTTGTTTGGTTTTTACTTCCATTCATGTAGGTTTTAGATCAGGGGATGGTGTAATAATAGTCTGTGGTTTGCAATAATCTGTGGTCTGTGCAGCCCTGTGAGACTCTTTGTGATAAAGGGTGACGCCCTTAATAAACATGACTTGACTATTCAATTGTACACAACTCACAACTTTGAGACCTCATATTACCAAATCGACATTCGTTTTTGTTTTTCTTCAGATACGTCGCAGACGACCGACGCCTGCAACACTGCAAATCTACAGACAAGCAGGTAACGCATACCCACGACATGCATACCAACGGACCCCAGTACAGGTCGTTTGCGCTCTGGCAACAGCGTTTGTGTCAATAAAGAACCTTTTGAATGTGAGCAGGACCAGAGGTGAGGGGGAGGCAGGGGAAGGCTAGGAAGGGGCCTAGTGGGGCTATAATGGAAGCTTTATTAGATTTGAGACGCAGCGTTTGGGAAGTGATGTCAGTCCGTGTGAAGACTTGACTGATGGATGCTGAGTGTGCGTGTGTAGACTGATGGAGAAACGGGCTCGGTTCCATTTGGTGAGCTCTTCTAAGCAGGAGGAGGAGTTCACTGAGTTGATGGTATCGTCCACTAAATAAAGAACACGGCGTCATTTTAGAGTTACGCAATGTCTATCACTTAGTGGAAATGTTTTGTTCAGGAAAAAAATGTCAACAAGCAGGCAGGCGTGGTGTAGAAGTGGTTGCCTCGCACCCTGGGAGCACATGGTTTGAATATACCCTTTCAAAACTCTGATGGCATTTACCGCCTACACTGCATAAAATTGCTTCGGATCATAGCCATATACCAAAAGAAGTTTGTACCCAAAATAGTAAAAAAAATCATTTACCTAAACATAGTGTAGATATTAAGGTTAATATACCTGTAGTAAAGATAAAACTAAGACCATTATAAAGCATTTGCTGTACCTTTAAGCAGCGCTTCGATGGCAGACACTTTTACACAGTTTTCGTATTTCGAAATAATTTTGTTTGACTCAATTGTTGTTGTCACTCTTTTCTTTTCCCTCTCTTTATGACCATCTTTCTTGGGACCCATTAACGGTTCACCGCTTGTGTCGTCGGGGCACCACATCCTGGTGTCTGTTGGGCAAGAACAGCTTGGCAAAAAAAAGGCAATAGAACGCACTAAATCACAATAAAATGAGATGTAGTAGCTAACAAACAATCTTAGGATGTGATGATTGACTGATCAGGAAGATAAAATCCAGTAAGGGAAAGTGTTTATTGTATTGTCCACTATATAAAGAACACAACGGGAATCGTCTTTCACTCAGTTGAAATGTCATGATGACTGATTCAGTTCACCTGTGCACGCTCATTTGGCGCCAGCCGCTGCTGGCTTCCTGATTGGTTCCCTGTCCAACTTTAGCTCCGTCCTTTCACTCGTCTGTTGTGAGTCCGCCAGCGAACCTGTTTTCACAGGGCAAGCATTTTTGGACTCTGACTCCCGTCGGTCTCGCTTTTTCACCCGTTTCCCATGCGTCCGTTCCTGATTTCCCCGTTTGTCTCCGGCCACGACCCTTTTTTTGACCCCGACCACGTTTTGTTCTCCCCTCTTGGCTAACAACTCATTGTTTGACCCCGAGCACGTTCTGCGCTCCCATCCCGGCTAATGACCTGTTTTTCCTTCTAACTACGCTACGATCTCCGGCTCCGGAAGATCCTCTTCCGCATTCGTAACACGTTTCGATTCTGTGAGCGGCTAGTTTCCCTGCGTCTGGCGATAACCGGATCGCGGGTGCTTTCCTCTATATGTTAATGTTATGTTACGCATCTGGGTCTTACTTCCGTTCTGGTCGAGACTTGAAATATTTTGTTCAGGGAAAAAATGCCATCAAGCGGACAAGCCCTGTGTAGAAGTGGTTGCCTCGCACTCTGAAAGTGCATGGTTTAAATCTATGCTTTCAAAACTCAGATGGCATTTACCGAATACATTGCGTAAAACTGCTTTATCATAGCCATATACTAAAAGAAGTTTGTACCCAAAATAGGAAAACAATCGTGTACCTAAACGATGAGTTATTATATAAATATGTAAATAATAAATGCTAATATACTTGTAATAAATACTTTGCTGTACCTTTAAGCAGTACTTCGATGACAGACACTGGAACACTGTTTTCGGATTTCGAAATAATTTTCTTCGACTCAATTGTTATCATTATTTTCCTTTTCCCTCTTTTTGTAACTATCTTTATTGGGACCCATTAACAGTTCATGGATCCCTTAACCGCCTGTGTCGTCAGGGCACCACTTCCCGTGGTGTCTCTTGAGCAAGAACAGCCTGGCAAAAAAGGCAATGGAACGGACTAAATCACAACAAAATAAGATGTAGTCGCTTTTAAACCATATCAGGACGGTGACGATTGACTGGCCAGGAAGATCGAATCCGGCAAGGTGGAGCGTTGATTGTATCGTGCACTAAATAAAGAACACAACGGGAATCCAAATTACACACAAACAATATCCGTGAACAGTTGTGAAACATATAGAAGACTTATATCCTTTGTATTATAAGAGCTTTCATAATGAATCCCAGTTCACCAATCTATTGACCACTAGAGTTGTAGGGGCACCACCTCCAGTGGTGTGTCTTGAGTAAGTACAGTGTCGTGGCACCCGTTCCTCTCCAGGCTGTTTTTGGGGTAGGGGTTTGCTTCCCCAAACGAAACAGTACTGGTTTCTGTGGTTACCAGTAGCATTAGCAGCCTCCTCATCTGACTCAAATACAGGGTTAAGTGATCGGCATTTCTTCACTGTTTTTATCCAAATACAAGTTTACAATGAAATAAAAATAAATAACTGTGTTTTCCGGACTATAAAGCGTACCTGCAAAACCCTAATTGGCCAGAAATTTGAAAATGTGCCTTATACACTCATGAAAAAATGAGTGAGCAATCGAAAAATATCGCGGACCGCCATTGCATAACAATGGTGGTGATGGGGATCAAACCCGGATAGCGACGTATACTAGGGACATACATGGCACAAGAAAAGGCATTAAGTCTTATCTCATTGTCACGCTATGTGTAGTCACAGTACTAGATACCAATGTTAGAGAATGGAGAAAACAGAAAATGATTTTAATAGTATTGTAAGTGACGGACATTGTTGAATAGGAGTGGCCATGATTGAAGTTATGTATTGACATCATAAACTAAATTTATAAGGTACTTCTTTAACATCTTTCAAACTCTGGTTTGTTATTAGTTACACCAGAGAGTTGTTTTTGTTGTGTTTTGTTGCGTTTTTTTACAGGACGACAATTTTTTTCTCCATTCTCTAACATTCGTCTCTGGTACTGTGACTAAATAAAAGAGTGATGATGAGATCAAATCTAATAAAGTTTCTTGTCTCGTCACTATCCCTAGTGGTCCAGTGGACAGGTTTCGGCACCGTCTCCGCCGAAATCCGGGTTTGTTTTTCGTGCAATTGTGATCCGTGATATATTCCAACTGACCAATTAACGAACAAATATGGGACTTATTTATTTCCATGTGCAACCTTAGCCCTTTCTTGAGTTTTTATTCAGTTTGCCTTTTAATCTGCTGCGCCTTATACATTAGAAAAAAAAAACATTATTTTCAGGGGTGCGCCTTATAGTAGGGAAACTATGGTACTTATATAACAATTGAGAAAAACAGATGGAAAAAGGGCTATTTGGTTCCTTTGACGGAATGGCGTTGTGTTTTCTAATTATTATTATGGTGGAGACGATTCCTACCAGGAAGTATGACTTTTAGTATTTCGTTAATGGGACGGCGTGTATTAGTTAACCACTACATGTCACTGGATGGTATAGCGCGACTGAAAACAAGTGCTCCGAAGCACAAGAAAGAATATAAAGCACGGAGACTCAAAGTGATCGAACATCAACATTTTGCTTCTCATTTTTTCCCCAGCCTTTAATAAGGTTTTTGGTTTTGGGGGATATCTCTAGCAGCAAGATGACCGACAATCATGTCAGCCTCATGACATGGCCTCATGTTTTATAGAATAAATACAAATGTCTTGACCAACGAGTATTTTTAAAAAATGCACATTTATATGATAGTTGATGTATTTTTGCTTATAAATCAAATCAATATTTATTTATTTATTTTTTTAATGAATAAATTATTTCTACCACTAGAAGGCAATACATATAGACACTATCCCTGTCAAATAACCTCCACTTGCTAAACGTGAATTGTATCACAAGACTGCGATCATGGCTGGAAACAGAAATCACTGATTCAGCTGATTATATCTACTTTAAAGGGACACTGTGTATTATTTGACCCCTAAATGTCACTGTCTAGTGTAGTGCAAACAAAAACAAGTGGTACAAAGCAGCTTTTTAAAAAAAATTAAACACTCAGAGGAGCTAGATAATACCAAATGTCCCTTTTGAGTGTATTATTTTGGTAATCACATTTAACATTTTGTTTCCAGATTTTTGTATTTTATACTTGGCCTTTAAAACCACTTTCATTTTCTTGACACTTTTGACTTTGCTGTTTCTGTTTTGTGTCTTGTGCAGAAGCTGCCGATCAGAACAACGCCAGTGGAGACGCTCAGGTTTGTACACTTGCTCGTAAACGCACACTAACACCCAATTCCATTGCATCTTCCATTCAGGGGGCTTCCAAAATGGTGCCCGCAGGCACCCGGTAGCCCCCTGAGAACATCTTAGTGGCCTGCAGACAGGTTCTGAAAATAAGCTCACCAGTGATGCGTCATTGCAGTTTTCTAGTCAATTTGATTTCTAACTGACTTGATGTTTTTGGGGTTGACTTAACTTCTGATTATTTTAACCTTGTGATAACATAATAATAACATAAGTTGTTATTTTAGAAATGTAACTCTCAGCCTAAAAAAAGTTGGTGACCCCCGTTCTATGCCCTGTCAGTCTGTAGATGGCGCTCAGAGGAAGCAAAGCACCTTAGCCCCGCCCAACATGAAAGGTAATTATGTTTTTTGTTGTTGTTTTTTTTCTTCCCTCCCTTTTTCCTGTTAAAGATAGAGGGATAGAGAGAGAAAGGATGAGAGAAACAATGTGTATAATTCCTTTTTTTCGTATAGCACCAGTTCAGGAAAAACGCTAACAAGCGGGCTAGCAGGGTTTTGAAACTTGGTGATTTGAATCTTCAGTTTCAAAACTCAAGAGGACATCTACCTTACATACTCGCATATAAGCCTACATCGCATTTAAGCCCACTTCCTAAAACCGCTTTAAATAGGCACGTACTAAAAGAAATACGTACCCAAAATATTGATGAAACGAGTACCTAAAGAACATCTCATCTCATCATCTCATCAGCTGCACCGCTTATCCTCAGGAGGGTCGCGGGGGTGCTGGAGCCCATCCCAGCAATCATCGGGCAGTGGGCAGGGGACACCCTGAACTGGTTGCCAGCCAATCGCAGGGCACACGGGGACAGACAACTCACTCGCTCATTCACACCTAGGGACAATTTGGACCAGCCAATTCACCTGAAATGCATGTTTTTTGGATTAATTATTTAAATGTATAGATATTAAAGATCAATGTAATGGTAATAAAGATAAATTACATTTAAACAATGTTCTGTACCTTTAAGATGACATTTAATGGCATACACCAACATTACAGTACAATCTTTTCTTTCTTCGATTTGATTGTGTTTTGTCACCAATGTTCCCACTCATTTTACATGTGTACTGGCCATTCACCAGTATCACACTTTACATCATGGCCGGCAACATACATGGCTTATTGAATTAGCAGCAGCTATTTTCATTAGTTTACTTTTAATATAACAATTTGGCCCTCTTATTGAAATCATAAAATTGCAGTAGCAATTTCCATCTGTTTACTTTTAATATAAGTAATCTGGCCCATTTCAAATGCAATTAAAAAAAATCTCGTTTTTCATTAAATGTGTAGTATGTTATATGTGAGTTTCCTGCTTTGGCAATGGAAAGAGTCCTGCTTTGGCTGAGGCGTGTTCCAGTTGTGGTCTGGTTTAGGGTTCTGGTCTGCAAGAAATGATGCGTATAATCCTCAGACATAATATTTATTTTATTATTTTTTTGTTGAAAAACATCTAATTTGTTAAAGGACATGTGCTGTTGCTGGTGGTTTAGTGTAAATTCTTTGTGAACTGTATTACTCAGTCTTTCATTGGAATTTCTGCGGCTCCTAAATCTGGTCAGAAGAAGGCTTAAAAGGGCAATAAAATAATCAAACAATAACCACATGTTTGGCCGATAGCTGGAAAGGTTTAATAGTTAAAACAACGAACAGCACTGAGTCCAAATAAGGAACTGGCATCCCATAAAAACTTCTTTGTACTCGTCAAATAGCAACAAACGTATCAAGAAGTAACAGTATTTAATGATTGAAATCCGTTACTAAAGAATCATTATAAAAATAACACTAGAATAGACACATCTGACTTAAATTGTAACATGATTTTAAAGACTGGAATTCTAACTTATCCAATGAGTACAGTTTGTCCAGGTTTATGGCTTAATCTGCTTCTTTGTTTTGACAACTTGTCATTGTTTTCCTAGTTTTCCTTCCTCTTATTACTAACATTCATGAAACCCCATGATTAAAGGAAAAATGGCAATAAAACACACAAAATCACAATAAAGTGAGATGTGGTCCCTCACAAACGCAATCAGGATGCGGCTGATTGATTGAACAAGGAGAGGAAGAGGGAGCTTTAGGACACTGCAAGGCCGTAAGACATCGTGGAAGAAAGATGGAGGCTGAGATAAGGGGGTTTTAGGAAAAGCACCCGAGTCGTGATTTACAAGGACTGAGCTTGGCAGAGCTAAATTGACAGAGCCTGGAAAGGTGGCTCTACCTGTCTTACACCCCCTTGCGTTCATCCTGTTTTATGTGCATATAAGCCGAAACAATTTCAATATCGTCTTTTACAGTAAGGATCGACTGATATGGGTTTTGCAGCGCAGATACCGATACCGACTATTAGAATTAAGAGGAGGCTGATAACCGATATATGGAGCCCATAATTATTTGCTGTAAAATCTTAAAAATCTGTGTGAGAAATTTTGAATAATGCAGAAAGAAACAAAGGAAATTTGTTATAAATTCAAATAAAACTTAAAAAGCTCTCTGTAACCTTATACAGTATAAAAAATTGAATATCAACACAACTTACATTACTATTTATTCACTTTAACAAAAAAATAACAGTAAAGCAGTATAAAATTAGGCTTAGCAGCAACTTTTACAAAGATACGTACAAAATAGTTCACTGATTTCTAATACTATAAATAAATAAAAATGTAAATACAACCAACATGACTTCAATTAACTTTTAAAAAGTGCATTAAAATTTCAACGAAGCTGGCAAATTGAAACAAGTGTGCACATATTTTTTTTTTAGGATGTTTTTCAGATTGATGAGCGACTGTCATGGTAACAGCTAATGACTAAGCTTTCCACTTTTGTGTGCTTTCTATGCTTTTAATCACAGACACACACTTGAATGACAAACTAATGTTATGATAAGAGCTAATACATCAGTCTCCACCTGAACAAGCTTCCCTAAAACAAGTTAACTACACTTTTTACGCTATATTTTAATCACAAACACACATTTTTACCATAGACTTTTTTAAATCTTGATATTTTAAACGGTTTTGATTCACAGGTATGTCGGGAGTTAGCAGAGCTGCCACTGTTTACTCCACTCTAACGTTATTCTTCCTGTTTCAGTGGCTGCACCCCCGGTCGCTTAACCTATCAGAAGGTGCAGTGTTGGTAGCATCCGAGACGGAGGGAGGTAAAAGTGGGAGAGGCTCGGCTGCATCTGAGCCTAAATAATCAGCCTGTCGAATAAATAAAAATGCAGATACCGGTCAAATTCCCAATTCTCAGTGTCGATAATCGGCCCGCCCGATAATCGGTCTACCTCTATTTTATAGATCTCAATTTGGCTTAAATGCGAGTATATATGGTATTAGCAAGTGGGCCGCACCGTTCTGGGTGTGAACACTGTCCGTGCTTGATGGTTGCGTCGCGAGCTGCTGGCGACTTCAGTATGTCGGAAAATCGAGATTTCGGTGCCAAAAAATACGTTTGACGTCCCAGCCTGTGAAGTCATCGCCTTCTGCCGCTCCTGCTTTGCCTTCTGGCATATTTTAACAGGCTGCCAACCTCCGTGTGGTCTCAATATTCGTACGCACGCATGTCGCAATGTTGCAAGTACACAAAGAAAGGAAAAAACCACTGACTTGCGTAGCCTCCAGTAGCCAGACAGGAAGTGAAGACCCTAAAAGCTTTTCTCCTATTGATCCGCTAAGTGTGCGTGTGTTCGTGTGTGTGTTCTTACTAATAGCCTGTGAGCAGCGGTAGCATTAAAAGCATCTGTGTGTGATTTTGGATGTGCGGAATAAGAGCAAAATATTGCAGCCGAGAGCAAAGTTGGCTCGACGGAGGATTTTTTTTTAAATTTTGTTTGCGTTTATTGTTTAGCCGTCAGCACAGTTATTGTTGCTGTTGCTTTTGTAATAGCGTACACAACAACGGACGAATACCTTAAAGCAGGGATGTCGAACATACAGCTTGCTGGTCGGACCGGGCCCGTAGGATATTCAAGAAATGTCTATATTTGTCAAAAAAGAAGCGCGTCTCTAAATAAGGGGTCAGAAACCTATGGCTTTGGAGACATATATGGCTCTTTTTTGTCTATTATTTCTTAATACCTCATGCATTACAACCTGGTTATCCTGTTTATTTTTTTTATTTTAATTTTATATTATACTTATCTTATTTATTATTTTGTTTGTTAATGCAACATCCATTGCACTCTAGTCATCCTGAAAGGGGGATTAACCTTCTCAACGTTTCTTCCTTTTCCTCATGCTGAGGTTTTTGAGTTTTTCCTTGCCCTCATATAGGTTTTAGATCAGAGGATAGTGTAATGATAGTCTGTAGTTTGCAGTAATTTGTGGTCTGTCCAGCCCTTTGTGACTCCTTGGGATTAATGGTATTCAAATCAACATGACTTGACTTGACTTTTCATGATTACATATGGCTCAGAGATAAAATAATACTCGTGAAAGTCTCATCTATAGCAGTCTGATTCTTTGTCAAGTCCAGTAATAATGGTTTGGTCCCGTATATAAAGAGCCTACTACACACTACAGTCTACAATCAAGGTGTCAGACCCCGTTTTAGCCGCATGTTGCTAAGGAATCCTTTATATGGAATCTCATTAAACAATTTAGGTTCACTGCTGAGACACTTTATGATGAAAACCCACAGAAAAAATGTAAACAGCCAGGCACTCAGAGCCCTTTGAGACTCTTTGTGATTAAGGGCTATACAAATAAAAATGACTTGACTTGACAGCAATTCGATTGGGTGGGCTGAGTTATCCACACAGCGCATTTCTTTCTGCACATGCCTCCTGCACCAAGAGTGAATATGTTAGTATCCTCGTTTTCAGTATTTTGTGACATTTTTAGAAAATAACTCCGCTTGCACCATGTTTTTGAACCACTGTTAATGAAAAAAATTATGTCAAAATGAGCCTTAACGATCTTAAGCAATTGCGGGAGGGATACAAGTACATTTTATCAAATCATCTAACATCAGACAGTAAATTAAAATGTGCTAAGAAATTAGATTTCGTCTTGAGAGCGGGCTTGGTGCTTTCGCTGAAATTTGTCTTAAAATGTGTGGTATGGCCCTCTCTCTCAAAGAGAATATATCTTGCTGTTATGGCTCTTTGGGTGAAAAAGGTTCCCGACCCCTGCTATAGGTCATTTCTATCAAACGTTATGTTTTTTTTAAATACAAACCAAACGCTTTCTCTGGCCACTAGGGGGCAGTGTTCAGTACAGTTATGTGTAGTGTGATAAGTTGGTTCAGGTGTAAAACTGGATTAACTTAACTGTTAAAACAAACCAGTTAACATGTTCAATGCCTTAGATGAAAATATTTTCTCCATAAATGTGTTGTGTTTCGAAAAGATCCCTTGTTTATAATAAGTAGGGTAGGTCACTAATGTAGGCTTAATGCTAAAGGATAATACTCAAAAACAAAGCTCAAATTTCGAGCTGAAATTCTTTGACTTGTCTGGCTTAACTCAGAACAGAAAGTCTGGATCCTGCCCCAGAGCCAGACTGAATTTGACATCTCTGCCTTAAAGTGACAATGTGTATTACCAGCGCCACCAAGTGGTAAAATACTTTGTTAAACCAAAATAATATGGATTTAATAAACAAGCAAAAATACTTGATCCATCATACATTTCTTTTTATATAATCGTAGGTAGAGAAATGTGTATTTATTTTACACATCATGAGCCTCACCTGTAGGAAGCAGACATAATTGTCGGCCATTTTGCCGCTACGGGTACGCAAAAACCTCAAAAGGTGTGGGCAAAAAAACCGAGAAGTAAAATTGGTGTGTTTTGGTCACTTTAAGTTTCTGTAGTTTGTATTTTTCCTTGTGCTTGTTAGCAGTTGTTTTCAGTCGCGCTACACAATACAGCGAAATCTAGTGGTCAAAAAAGACACAATGTTCCTTTATTATTCATTTGGATTTCAATGGATATTTGCAGTATTAACATTTTGGAAATAGCAGCGGTACTTATATAGTTTAGATTACATTTTGTTGCATAATTTAATCCACCCCATCCCAGTTTAATTTTGAGACAAACTAGATTGCATTAATGTGACTTTCGATGTATAATGTTATTAATTGCTATTTCAAAAAGACATATATTCATTTTCAGGGAAATAGTTTTAATTTTGCATTTTTTCCTTATTGAATACTCCAATCATAGAAATTAAATAATGACAAAAACTTGAAATAAATATTCTTCGAATAGCAGAAACAACATTTTAACTTTAGATACACTTAATCCGATTTTAATGCTAATTCCACTGAAGTTATTCTATCCATTCATCCATCCATCCATTATTTGCAATCCATTTTTGATAATTTGTGAGTTTTACTTTGGCTTTGCTGCAGAAGTAATTGAAAGTGGTACTATTTTTCAAATAATTTATCGTTGCTCTCTTGTGATAAAACATACTCTATTTAGTCGATTTTCAATTAATTCCTTCGTGGAATGTTTACGCCACAATTTTGTGGCTTTTTAAAAAATAGAATGGCCTCATTTAGGCGTCGTCCTAACCCTCCTGTTGTCCTCGGGTCAATGCGACCCGCCGCTGTCTTGTTAAAAACCCAGAAAAAAAAACCCTTAATGATATATATATATATATATATATATATATATATATATATATATATATATATATATATATATACTGGACTGTCTCAGAAAATTAGAATATTGTGATAAAGTTCTTTATTTTCTGTAATGCAATTAAAAAAACAAATATGTCATACATTCTGGATTCATTACACATCAACTGAACTATTTCAAGCCTTTTATTATTTGAATATTGCTGAATTTGGCCTACAGCTTAAGAAAACTCAAAAATCCTATCTCAAAATATTAGAATATCATGAAAAAGTATACAAGTAGGCTATTCAACTAATCACCTGAATCATCTAATTAACTCGAAACACCTTGCAAGGTTTCCTGAGCCTTAAAAACACTTCAGCTTGGTTCATTAAACTAAATCACAAGTATGGGGAAGACTGCTGATCTGACTGCTGTCCAGAGGACCATCATTGATACCCTCCATCAGGAGGGTAAGACACAAAAAGAAATTTCTCAAAGAGCAGGCTGTTCACAGAGTGCAGTTTCAAAGCATATCCACAAAAAGTCTGTTGGAAGGGAAAAATGTGGCCGGAAACGTTGCACAACCAAGAGACATGACCGCAGCCTTAACAAAATTGTGAAGAAGAGCCGCTTCCAGAATTTGGGGGAGCTTCAAAGACAGTGGGCTGAAGCTGGAGTCCAGGTATCAAAAGCCACAGTTCACAGACGTGTCCGGGAAATGGGCTACAATAGCCGTGTTCCCATGGTCGAGCCACTTCTGAACTCAAGACAACGGAAGAAGCGTCTGACTTGGGCTATGGAGAAGAAGCACTGGACAGTTGCAGAGTGGTCCAAAGTCCTCTTTTCAGACGAAAGCAAGTTTTGCATTTCATTTGGAAGTCAAGGTGCCAGAGTCTGGAGAAAGGCTGGAGAGGAGCAAAATCCAAGTTGCTTGAAATCCAGTGTGAAGTTCCCACAATCAGCAATGGTTTGGGGAGCCATGTCAGCTGCTGGTGTTGGTCCACTGTGTTTCATCAAGTCCAGAGTAAATGCAACTGTGTACCAAGAGATTTTAGAGCACTACATGCTTCCATCTGCTGAAAAGCTCTATGGAGATGAGGATTTCATTTTCCAGCATGATCTGGCACCTGCCCATAGTGCCAAAACCACCAGTAACTGGTGCACTGACCATGGCATCACTGTCCTTGATTGGCCTGCTAATTCCCCTGACCTGAACCCCATCGAGAATTTGTGGGGTATAGTTAAGAAGAAGATGAAAGACACCAGACCTACAAATGCAAATGAGCTGAAGGCCGCTATCGAAGCATCCTGGGCATCAATAACACCTCAGCAATGCCACAGGCTGATTGCCTCCGTGCCACGCCGGATTGATGCAGTAATCCGTGCAAAAGGATTCCCAACCAAGTACTGAGTGCATCAATGGACATTTTCAAATGTTTGATTTAGTTTTGCTGTTATAAAATTATTTTTTTTACTTGGTCTGAGGAAGTATTCTAATATTTTGAGATAGGATTTTTGAGTTTTTTTCAGCTGTAAGCCAAAATCAGCAATATTCAAATCATAAAAGGCTTGAAATAGTTCAGTTGATGTGTAATGAATCCAGAATGTATGACATTTTTGTTTTTTTTAATTGCATTACAGAAAATAAAGAACTTTATCACAATATTCTAATTTTCTGAGACAGTCCAGTATATATATATATATATATATATATATATATATATATATATATATTTAAGAAATGTATGACTTTTACTTGAAAATGAAATGTTTTTATTCACATTTCACGTAAGCTGTATAAAAAAGTACAAAGATATATTTTAAAATGAGGACAAGAGGTGGGTTGAACACAATAAATCAGTTTTGGGTACTATGTGACCCCAATTACGTAGTAAACGTTGCATAAAGGCAGGGAAAACGTTTACATGACAGTAACGATATTGACTATTTTTGTTTCGAAAATATATTTTTCAGTAAGGTTATTGCTCAACCAAATTGAATTGAGGAAGCTGTGGAGTAATTGTCGCCCTCAGAGCTTCACGTGGGGGCGGAGCAACAACAGCCCCCGCGGGGGTCGCACCGTCCATCTAGTCCAATCACAGCGCAGCTCTATGACAGCTCTTTCCCGTGGACCAATCGGAATGATCCGGAGGAAGACAATGGGAACCAGGTGTCACGTTTAGCCAATCACGAGAGAGGCATGGTTCAGAGCAACAGTTCAGCCGGTAAACAATTGATTATTATTAAAAAAATAATAAATGGCCAAGCCTCTTTATTTTTTTGTAAAACTTCAGTAGAAGCATATAAATTACACTTAGAAAATGATATGCATTTCGTCGTAATCTATCCTTTATGGCAGTGTTTTTCAACCCGTGTGCCGGGGTTTACTATTGTGCCACAGGAAGTTTCCCTTGCAAAAAAGCATGCCATTGTTTATTATCATTGCTTTTTTGCAGTGATCAGCCAAGTCACATTCATCCATACCAGTAGGTGGCAGCATATTACTAATATGTTTATTGTGATATACTAATTATCTGGTAGTATGGGTAGTGGGATCACTTAACCATTAGGGTCATAGGGGCACCTTTTCCTGTGGTGTGTCTTGGGCAAGTACAGTCTGGTGGCACCCATCCCTCTCCAGGCTCACATATTGTCAAGGTTAAAACTTGAGATTGTAGTAGAAAGAGGAAAAGAACCGACTCTTAATCTGACTTTTTTTTGATAGCACCTCCCATTGGAGGTGCGTGCTTCCAAAGTCGGCTCATAGAAGAAGAACACGCACCTCTTTTATTAGGAAGATCATTCATTGTAAAACATGAGAAGGAAACTACTATCTTATTGGTTTATATGAACACAGGAACTTAATCTGATTGGTTTAGAGAGGAATCAGATTATCTAAATGCAGTGTATAATTTTGGTCGCTAGATAGCGTGCGATTATAAAAAAATGATACATCACAGCAGTTCATTATTTGAAATTAGATTGGAGTCTTGAGAAAATTACAAGCGACCTCCAAATCGTAGAGACAAAGTTCCTTTGGCTTGGGAAGCCTATGCTCTTGTCCTTGGGTTGTATGGGTTAGCCGAAAGGAGTTCTGTGCAACTGTTTGATAACAGATAGGGAGCCCACCAGTGGGCTCCAAATTGTAGAGACAAAGCTCATTTGGCTTGGGAAGCTTAGGCTCTTGACCTTGGAGGTGCTCACTCCAGAAAACAACTCGAGCGCGCAACTGCACAATTTTTGAGGAAGTATAAATGTATAAAAGTAAAAGTATAGAATATAGTATCAAAGGCACATCTAGACCATAATTTCCCCCACACATATGTTTCCACCCGGTCTCGAACCGGGGACCTTTTGCGTATTAGGTGAATGTCCAAACAACTGCTTTACAGATACAGTACATCTGGTTGTATATGGAATTATATAGTATATTAACTTTTCTATCTGGATATTTAGTTGGCTATCCATCTCCCTTTTAGTTTATTTTTTTACCTGTTCATCTTTCCAGCTACAGTATCTAGCAAGCTACCCTTTTAGCTATTTAGCGAGCTCGCTAGCTAAGTTGCTATTTCGAAAAAATGCCTATCAAACTGGGTGCACTAAATGCTAACAGCAAATAGCTCGACGCTTGAAAATGTCGGAGACCGCTGGTATACAGAGACATCCTGTCGTCAAATATTACACAGTGTGTCTGAAAAAAATGTAACTGGTGCCAGGTATTCATTTTTCAATATTTTCGATAGTGTTCCTCAGGATTTTTTGATTAAAAAAAGTTCAATGGCTCAAAAACGGTTTGGAAACACCGCTTTATGGATTCTTAGGGCACAATATTAAAAACACAACACTGCAGTTTGGTAGAATTTGAGCAAATTTGGTGGTATGACTGGGTGGTGTTTGACATGATTTGGCCTTGAACGCAACACTAACTTTTTCTGTCCTTTTTGCATTTCCTGCTCCGTCCGCCCTTCCTTCGTTTTCCTCAGAGGTTTCGAGCGAGTCCCAAGCTTGCAGTCCAGACTCTGTTTCCCGGTAGCCGACCACCATCGCCGCCACCACCTGATTTTCCTCTTTTTCCTCTTTTCCCCGGCTGCCGCTTTAACAGTGACGATATTGTACAATCTCATGTAAAGTAAGCTGGCGTTCATGCACATGGCTGTGAATAAAGATGCGTTGTTATATGCCAAGGATAACATGACAAATATTTCCCATTATTCTCTTTTATACACATTTGTCTGGAAATGTTTTTTGTGGGGAAATGAATAGAAGATAAAAGACAGCAGCTATCAAAATCGTTTTACCCAACATCAATTATGACGGGCTGGTCACATGCCGTTCCGGTGAGTTCCTGGCATAGTTGCTCGATGCGCATGCGTTTTGCCAAAAAACAAAACAAAAAAAACTCAAAACTCTTTTAATTAAATTATTATTATCGTATTATATGGTCAGTGTCTGGAATACCAATCCTGTCATATGTAGAAACAAATGTACAAATAAATATCTACAATTATGTGCCATATAAATACTATGTGGTTGGTCTGGTTTGGTTTGGATCCCTTAACCATGATGGTCGTAGGGGCACCACTTCATGTGGTGTGTCTTGAAATGTACAGCCTGGTGGTGCCCATCCCTCTCCAGGCCAACAAAGGTTTCCACTATATATGAACACATAAATTAATCACAAAATACATGACAGAAATGCAATCTCCATCCATCCATCCATTATCTGCACTGCTTATCCTCAGTAGGGTCGCGAGGGTGCTGGAGCCCATCCCAGCTGTCTTCGGGCAGTGGGCAGGGGACACCCTGAACTGGTTGCCAGCCAGTCGCAGGGCACACAGGGACAGACAACTCGCTCGCTCATTCACACCTAGGGACAATTTGGACCGGCCAATTACCCTGACATGCATGTTTTTGGAATGTGGGAGGAAACCGGAGTGCCCGGAGGAAACCCACGCAAGCACGGGGAGAACATGCAAACTCCACACAGGAGGTTCGATCTCATGACCTCAGAACTGTGCCGCACACGCGCTAACCACTGCGCCGCCGTACTGCCTATCTCTATCTATCTATCTATCTACGCATCTATCTATATTACGCATTTTGTCATTTATTTTGTTATTTATTCATTACGGTATTAGTTTTGTCACGTATTATGTCATGACAAAATGTTATTAAAAGAAGGGGCGGGTCAAACTAGTTGAGCTTTTCACCTATTGGTTGATTGGTATCCTAGACAATTCGTTCATTACTGATCAACCAATAGGTGGTAAGTTACGGTAACTGGGCCGCCACCTTATTTGAATAACATTTTTGTGATAAAATATGCGGCAGAAAACATGAGAGAGAAAATACATGCAAAAATATAGAGCAAAATCTGCAACCAAATACGCGCCGAAATACACGACGGACAACACAACAGAATAAGGGACAGAATAAACACAAAATACAAAACAGAATACACAACAAAATGGACAATAAACTACCAGCAGAATTACACCACAAATTACCCAACAATATCCATTCAAAAATAAATACCAAAATTAATAAATGACTGAATGCATAAAAACATGAATTTGCATTTATATCATATATTTAGGTATTGCATGATGTGTTCATGTATTAATATGGCATATATTTGTATTTATTGACTATTTTTGCATATGGTGGGATCTATATTGGAGGTGGTATTAAGGTAAAATCCATAGAATCAAAGACACGCATTTTACAATTCAGTTTTCTTTGAGAAGACGATTTTTCGGAAAACCTCCCTGGGATGATTGCCTAAAATCATCCCCAGATTATTCTATTAAATGGAAATTAACTAGCTGCTCCTTCCTGCAGGCAAGCATGAACCTTCTGTTGCTGAAGAAGAAGAAGAAAAAGAAGAAATAAAGCAACAGAATGAATAATGCGACTTTTGGAGTATTTTAGAATGAAGGAAACTCCTGGAGCACCTTCTAAAGGACGCAAGCCGTTTATGCAGTTTCACTGATTACAAAGCAGTATGACGAAAACCAAATGATGTAACTCGAGCAGATTAAGCCCCATCACTCTTAACCCTGGAGAACCCAAGAACTCTTCTTTGGAAAATGATCACCCGAGGGTTGTCCAAGGTTAATTTTGGGAGTTGTTCTAACTTTCGATTACATCACTGAGTAATCCAAGATTATCATCCCAGTATTCAATGTTCTCGTATTCCATTTGTTTGAATATTAAATAAAAGTCCAACCTCATCTTCTTTCGGATTGTGATGAAGAGAAGACTTAAGATTGTGCACCGCATACACAGACCATAAACATCCATAGCAACATTTGCAACCAGAGGTGAAATCAATTTACAAGACCCTCATGACAAATTGTAAATATTTACAGATTTCTCACAGAAAATAGTCATTTTTCTTACCACGCATGTTTGTTTACATCCAGGTTGTAAAATGGGTAATAGCCTACAAGCCTTGGAGCTGGAACTGAGCAGTTTCCAAAGTTTTGATTTGTGCAGAATCTTCGGGCACAGAGCTTCAAGACAATTGCTTGTAGAATTGTAAATTGTCTGCAATCATATAATGCTTTTCAAGTCACTGAAGACGTCCCAAAGCGGTTTACAATGTGCCTCACATTTATCCATTCACACACACACTCACACACCAATAGGGAGTCAGCCATGCAAGGCACCTACCAGCTTATCGGGGGCATTCGAGGGTCAGTGTCTTTCCCGGGACACCTTGAAATTTAACTCAGACGAGCTGGAATTAAACCTGCTACCTCCTGAGCTACTGCCGCCCCATCAACCATAGGCCGACAAAAAACCCGACAATTTTATACTGGGAGGGCGGTCACAAACTTCAAAACCCAAGAGAAATGAATCTAAGACAGTTTTTATGTGGTGTTTGAATTGGTCTCCATCATCAATAAACATCTGTTGACAGCGTTTAAAATGGTTAGTGCGACTTAGCGGTCAGATCAGGCCTCAAGTCTGCCCGACCCGACCCGAGTCACAGGTACATAAACCCGAACTCGCCCAAACCTGACGGATTAACTTGATTTGATAAACGACCCAGAAATAAACCTGAAGCTTTAATTTGCCGCAGAGTAAACACGAAGCTTTACTCCAGCCGTGTGTACTTCAGCACCGAACCACGCAGCTTGGGGTTTACTTGGGGCCAAGTCCTCAAATCTAGTCTCCACTGCAGGTGCAGCACCTAAATGATCGGTTTGGCGCCAAAGTGCACATCTTAGCGACATGCAGCAAACAAAAGTGAAACGGAACAAAATGGCACCGATAAGAAAATCAAATCCCGCAAATTACAACCTACAAATAGTGAAAGATTAGGACGAAAACCAGAAAGTTTGTAAAGCTTGTAAGCTATTGGCAAGAAGCAGAAGTGATGTCTGACGTCTGGGAGTTGGAAGAAGGAAGCCGCGCGCCTTTTACCCAAACACCATTTCTTTTGGACTTTGTCATTTTGAGTTCAACTGATATTTTGGTAAGCATTTTCTATAAATAATTGCTCGAGTAAAAGTAAGTGCTTACTGTGCACAGTAGATCCTCCACGAAGGAAAAAAAAACACGCGAGAGAAGCACGACCGGCCCGACTTAACCATTGACATTTTAAGCCCGAACCTGGGCCGAAGTTCCGGCCCAGGCCCAAGTTCTTGTCTCTAGTGTGAGTCTTCAATAAGGCGAAGATCAGTGATGGTCAATGATGAATATTTTACCCCATTCTTCTTTTATCGACAAAAAAATGCGTCCTGTAGTATAACGCACCAGTCCCCATATTCTGAATACACAGAATGCTATTGTTTGGCTACAAATAAGATGCAGATTCACTTAATTGTCAATCTGACTGTGACCAGACGAAAACCTCAAAGCAAGTCACTGGTTGCAGGGATCTTTCTTTAATATGGTAAAACAATCGTAAATCAACTCTCTGTGGAAATCCAATAATTGCCCAAGATCTTGAGTAACCCTTTTTTACACAATAGGTTCAAATTTGGATGTTGAAACAAAACGTAAGAAAGTATACTCGGAGATTTGATGGAAAATGTGCTCTAATATACCCTACTCATAATCTTCTGAATCATAAAACATATTTGGTAAATAAATAGGAAAAAATGATCATAAAGTATAGCTCAGGGGTATCTAACTTTTTTAAAGATGAGAGCGACTTTTTGTTATGAATAGAGCGCCCAGTTTGATATGGATTTCAAAAATAGCAACATGCTAAATAGCTTAAAATTAGCTTGATAGTTTGCTAGAAAGGTAAACAGGTAAAAAAGACAATGGGAGCTTGATAGCTAGTTAAACGAGTAAAAAGACAACTAAATAGTCAAGATAAAAAGCTAAGAAAAATAGCTAGATAGAAAGGAGGCTAAAATTTAGCTTGATAACTATCAAAAAAGATAACATTTTATCTAAATAGCACGCAAAAAAAATGTACAAATATTCAGTATTTAGCAAGCGATATAGCCAAAAAGGTAAGAAGCTAGCAAGCAACAAAGCTAAAAGGTAGCGAGATGGCTAAATACAAAAACTGCACATTTGTGTTTTTACTTTAGAAACCCCAAAAATTGGAATTTAGTTTGTTTTCTTTCTAGTAAAGTAAATCAAGAAAAAGATAAATAAATTAGTTTAACACATGAATAAATGTACATTTTGTTCCCCTA
Organism: Urocampus carinirostris; assembly: GCF_059441175.1. Taxonomy (NCBI): domain Eukaryota; kingdom Metazoa; phylum Chordata; class Actinopteri; order Syngnathiformes; family Syngnathidae; genus Urocampus; species Urocampus carinirostris. The sequence continues at coordinate 17,155,136 of NC_142361.1, forward strand.
ATTGTATTGTATATAGTTATCGATACTTGAATAGTCTTTTTTTTGTCCGTCAACTGACTAAAATAACAACTTATCATGTTAATATTATTTTGTTACTATGTGATTACAGCGTCCCCACAGCTTAAATTTAAGACTTTTAAAGACTTTTTTTAACGCCTTTTGAAATCAAATTTAGGCCAAATCGACAAAAACATAAAACAAAAAAAATCGAAACAAAACAATACGATCACCAAATTAGTTCGAGACGTTTTTAAACTCATGTTTTTGATTTTTTTTTAAATCGAATTTTGGTTCTGTTGAAAAACTTAGCAGTCTCCAATGTTTTAGACATCAAAAACTATAAATGAAAAGTATGTTTACATTGTATTATGGATCCTGAGTCAAAACTGGGAGATAACTACTACTGTAATTCCCCAAAAAATCTCTTCTACATTCATGTAAAATGTTTATCATGTTCCTGAAAAATTACTTTACTAAATGTTTTAAGTTCAAATAACTATTAATCTTATGTGTTCACATTTTTAAGAAATTGGATTTAAGACATTTTAATGTTTTAGAATCATGAATTCAATGCCTTTTAAGACTTCAAGGATCTGCGGGTACCATGTCTTACCAGGTTAATGATTAAAAATAGGCTAAATTGATTTTGTTGACCAATTATAAAAACATTAAACTAGAAAATTACAATAACCCAACACTGGTGAGCTATTTTTAGAACCATGTTGGAGACCCCTATATATTGCGGGGGTCAGCTATCAGTGGCTCTTTGGCGCTCCCTAGTGGCTCACTGGCACTTTTTCAAAAACGTTTGATAATGGAAAAGATATGGTTTGTGTCGGGCAGCGCAGTGGTTAGCGCGTGTGCCGCACTGAGGTCATGGGATCGAACCTTCCTGTGTGGAGTTTGAATGTTCTCCCCGTGCTTGAGTGAGTTTCCTCTGGGCACTCCAGGTTCCTTCCACATTCCAAAAACAGGCATGTTAGGTTAATTGGCCGGTCCAAATTCTCCCTTGGCGTGAACGAGTGAGTTAGTTGTCTGTCTCTGTGTGCCCTGCGACTGGCTGGCAACCGGTTCATGGTGTCCCTTGCCCGCTGATACCTGGGATGGGCTCCAGCACCCCCACGACCCTGTGGATAACCGGTGCAGATAATGGATGGATGAATGCTTTCTGTTGGGGGACAAACGGGGAAGACATTTTTAATGTTTTCCAATGAATATAGAAAGACGTAGTATAAGATTCCCTCTTTATAAGGCTTATGTAAGGCTTTTTTTTGGCGGTTTCATATGTCTTTTTTAATTATTTTAATTTTTGGGTCCAATATGGCTCTTTCAACATTTTGGTATATGCAACACCTGGTCCAGTGCAACCAAAAAAAGAGTGTTGCAAAACACAAGGAAGAATACAAACTACAGAGGCTGAACGTGACCAAACTGCACAATTTTTCTTCTCATTTTTCCCCCAGCCAATCACAAGGTTTTCGGTCGAGGCAACCCGTAGCAGCAAGATGATTGGCAATCACGTAATCTCCCTCTAGGTAAGCGTCGTGCTATGTAGAATAAATACAAATATCTAGAATTCTGAGTACAGTATTAAAAAGAATGCACGTTTATATGATATTCCATGTGTTTTTGATAGATAAGATACTTTATTCATCCCCGTAGGGAAATTCACACCTCCAGCAGTCTACCCCGTTGTTTATTAACAGATTAACATGATGCCTTAGGGGTGCTTGTAGCGGAGTTGATGACGTCACGCTAGTCCAAAAGTTTGACATGCCTGCGGCAGATGGAAATCTTTTCTTTGTGAAAATCCAGGGATACACCACCTCGTGTTAGCAAGTCCGCCTCCTCTCCGATTCCCTCCGGCTTTCGTGTCTCTATTTAGCGGCGATGAAGCCGGATAGCTCCGGGTGGCTACACGTTAGCGTCCGGAATGCTAAACGTGAGCCACGTTTCCGCAAAACACAGCAACTGCGCTCCCTGTGCGCTTCGATGTTTTCCACCAGCACTCGAAGATCTTATTTGGTCGTGAGTTCGCATTTACCATGATTACGGATGGTACCGAAGACTTATAACGCCGCTAGCCGCTTAGCTAGCTCCGGCTCTTCTTCCACAATAGGCCCCTTCATCACGCCGGCACGAGAATTCTTCAGGGCAAGGAGTTGATTCCTTGATTAGACGCATTTTTGTGCGCTAAAACCCGTGTCCATAGGATAGAAGTAATCAATAGTGTAGTTGTCAAAACGGAAAGAAAAAACACCGAAGATAGGAGCAGACAATAAAACAATAGGGCAGCTGCTGGAAAAGGCAGCCGCTCGTGGCAGCGCCGCTTTGATTGATAGTCATTCAAATCCAGTTTTATCGCTAGGAGGCGCTGATGATACACAATATCCCTTTCAAACTTTTACTATCATGTTTTTTAGACTGAAAATGTTGGAGAACCCTGGTTAAGATGAACAAGGAACTTTTTAGTTATACAGTGCCTCACAATGTCATTGCAGGTCCTGCGGTGGAGTGAGTGCTCTGTAATGAGTCGCAATGGTTTTTCCTCGGCCGCAAAACAAAACAACTTAAGTGCCACAAGTCCACGCAAACAAAAGAAGACATGTTCACTTGTACTTTATTAACCGTGATTGAAAGCAGCTGAGGGCTTCCTGGTCTTTTATTATATTTTTTTGTTCCCTTTTCTTTGTTACAGAAACCGCAATCAGCATCCGTCCCTCTCTCACGCAAAACACGATGTAGTGTCGTTAACACGTTTGGCAAAAAAATTGTAAAAGTAAGAAAACATAAAAACAGACCGGTTGGGTTCACATCAAAATCTTTTCTTTTGAAACCCACCAAAAAGTTGCATGTTATACACTAGCTAGAAAAGAACAAAGAATCACCATGTTACAAGTGTGCGCGTGCAGAAGTGGTTTTTTTTTTTTGCCATGAAATGTCACTAGGCAGCGGAATGATTTCACCGTCATTGACAGAAAATGTACACAGGCAAACGGACATCGGCCGCCATCTTCGAGCAAAAAACAAACGGAAACAAAATAAAAAATACATCGAGAAATCATCCAAAATCCGTCACCACCACCACCACCACCACATACAAGCCGTCAAATAGTTTAGTGTCAACTCAATATATAGACTGTAGATTTATATATACTATTTATTTATAACTTTTTTTTAGATCATATAACAAACAAACGCTGGAGTTTGTTATCTGATGTCGCGGTTAATGTTCTCCGAACAACAGCTTGAAATATTAAAAGAAAAATAATAAAAGCGCAAAACAGTCAACTGATCCCCAGCTTTATCCAGCTCGTGTCACATGTTGGTCGCTCAGCCATTGGATGCAATTGTTTAAATCTTGTGTGAGTGTGTGCACGTGTTTTTCTTGGTGTCAATACAGGCAAGCAGCCAATATCCACAGTTTTTGCATATTTGCAGATTTTTTGGGGGGTTAGTATCTAAAGAACTCGCCTGATTGTTTTGGGAATTACTCATCTTAAGTGAGTTAAGGAGCTGGGTTTTACAAAAGCAGAGATCTGCTGCCCTCTAGTGGCTTTCTTGTGCCAGGGAACAATTGAAGTCAGTTGAAGGGGATGTTTGTTCCTTTAGATTGAGAGTAGCGTATTTTCCGAACTATAAGGCGTGCCTAGAAAACCCTAAATTGGCTAAAAATTTGAAAGTGTTCCTGATATACACACATCGCAAACAATGGTGGATAAGATTTGAAATGCATACATTGTTTATATGTGCACGTCACTACACGAGGTTTTACAGAATACTACTGTGTATCGCTGACCCAAACCGCAATGGAATGCAACTGAATTCGAACCCGGGTCGTGGCGGTTGGTGCAGACAGTTTATCACTAGACCACTAAATCACAAAACATTGTTTGCAATGGGAATTGAACCCGGGTCGCGGCGATGACGGCAATGACGGCAATGACACTCTTCCACTAGAACACCTGTGGTACAGATGACATAGGTTAAGGCATCAGAGCTTATCTCATTATCACAGTATTTTTACTCACAGTGCCAGAAACATTAATTTGCAAAGTCTAATCCGATTAGATAACCAGTCTCTCCACTTCTCGTCAATGTTCCAAAAGACAGAAACAGAAAAACAGTCTTTCAACAAAACACTATACGAGCTCTTTTACGTACGCAAACATATTACTTCAACACTATTGGGTGGAGATTGTTTAACCTATCAAACTGCGGAACAACATGTACTATGCAAGTCAGTGTTTCTGGAGTGAGTAAAATATTGTGATAATAAGATAAGGTTTAATCCCTTTATGTCTTTCATCTGTACCACAGGTGGTCTAGTTGCTGAGTCAGTGCCCTCATTGCCGCGACCCGGGTTCGACTCCCATTGCAAACAATAATTTGCGACACTTATCGACTGATCAATCGTTGCATTAATTTATATTGTACGTTTAATAAGAGCTGTTATACACCGATTAAAACAGTAGTTTTTACTGTAGTCTAAATGTAAGGCACCCTTATAGTCTGATGTTTCTTATGTATAATAAATATATAACAAAAGACTATTTTGGGTGATGCGTCTTACTCACGGTGCACTTTATAGTGCGGAAAATACGGTAGATTTTTAAGAAAAGTGGGGCCTCTATTAAGAAAGCCTGTTTGTAATAAAAGTAGTGCTTTGGCGTCTTTTTGCGTCACCAGTCTTAATTTTTCATTCAGACAAATTTTGGCAGACCAAGAAAGAGGCTGAGCACTACTCTGAAAGAGTGACAATCGACAAAAAAATATCGATTCTTTTGAATTTCCTCAAGGTGAAATAAAAAGGTACTTTTCAATGTAAACAGCACCTCGGCCTACTTACCAAAAGTATGTCGCCTTAATCCATGCGCTTCCATAAAATCCCCCAAACTGCACCACAGCACAAACAATTCAACACGTGATTTGGTAAAAAGTTTCAGCATTTGCCCCTGTTCTGAACTCTTCAGTCTATTTTTGAAGACAGGCTTCCGAAACCATCGGCTGCGGGAAACACTGTCCATAGATGTTTTTAGTGTACTGTTAGTTGTTATGGAGTGTGTGTGTTGGTGTGTTTATGCGTTGGCGTTGACGCTCTGTTTGTAGACGGCGTGGTAGGCGTTACGCAGGAGCACGTAAGGGAAGCAGGACTCCAGCAAGTCCATGGTCAGGAAGGGCGACTCCTGCACAATCTGACAACACAAAGACACAAAATGTACACTACTAGAATGGAGAAAACAAAAATAAGTGGTCTCTCACTGTCATAGCAGAGGTAGGATCGGGCCTAAAATCATCCGGCCCGAGACACTTTTTCAATATTTGGTATACAGTAATCCCTTGGTTATCGCGGTTAATGGAGACCAAGACCACCCGCGAAAAGTGAAAATCCGCGAAGTAGCGACACCCCTTCAAAAATAGGACAGACCTTACCTCTACACTGTATTGTTAGACTTGAATCAGTAATTATTCTGAATTATTTTGAATAAATGAGTGTTTACAGACGCTCCCTTAATTACGACCATTCGACTTACGAAAAACGATACATACGAACATTTTTTTCGGGATGTTGGACATTGCTGTAAGTTAGATTTTGTATTGTGTGCACCTTTTTCCATTTACGAAACAGTACTGTAGTGGTTCTTTCCGCCACTACTGGCGTGTGGTGGCGCTGTGAGAGGTCACACCAGCATCCACCCCGAACAAGAAATCCGGCTTCTACAGTACTTCCTAGTTCGTGTGTAAACACACTGCACTTTATCTCTAGCGCACTAAGAACTTTGACATATTTATTGTTTAACATCTCGTGCAGCCATTCAATATGGTTGGTGTAAAGTGTAAAGAAGAGGCGAGCCGTTTCTCTTGAAATGAAAGTGGAATATGGAAGCTTGATGCTAATGAGAAAATAGTTGGATTGCTTTTTTTCAGCCACTTTTTACCACAGAGGAGGAAGTCACCTAACTGCTGAAGCTCATCTTCCAAAAGTAAGTTAAACTTAACTTTATTTCTGTTTATCAATCAATGCAGAGTAATTGAAGATGTAACAAAACTCACCATGTCCAGCAGCAGGTAAACTGACTCTCTGTTGCGCGTGGTCATTTTGTCCGTCTCCTGGCCGATTTTCAGAAGGCTCGACGATGCAAGCTACATACGCACAAACGGCAATTAATTACACAAACACCCACACCATTTGCTTCCACCGCAGGTGAGCTCAGGGCAATACCACAAAGGTATCGGTAAAATGAAAAGCATTACGGCCAGAGGTGGGTAGTAACGAAGTACATTTACCCAGTTACATTTACCTCAGTTTTGGGAAATTTTATGTTCGTAGGACTAATTTTAAATCCCAATACTTTTACTTGAGTAAATTTGTGAAGAAAAAAAATGGTACTTTTACTCCGCTACATCAGGCAACATTGAAGTTGCTACTTCGTAACTTAAATCCCCTCCATGTAAGTACACGTCTGTCTGTCTCCGCTAAGGCGCATTTATTTTGACGCAGAACTCTGCCAGGCTCTACCGTGTTTAACCACGTGACTATATTCAATTTCAGCGGTGGGGAAAAGTTGTTTACAGATGAAAGAGATCGAAAATTGCCCTTAACAATTCCGACTATGAAAACACAGAAAAGGAGGAGCACCCCTGGCCTCACATCAAAAGGATGTTCCCCTTAAAAGGATGTGAAACACCAGCTACAATCTGCAATGTCTCCTTTGTTCAAGTTCATGGGCTAGCTTGTTGTTCTGCTTGCAGAGCCTGTTAAAATAAGTATTGGGGCTTTCAATGTGCTGCTTGGTGCTACATGTGCTTAATTTATTTATTTGATTTATACTATTTTTATTTTAATAATAATAATAATAACAATTTCCTTTGTATTGTCATTCTTTGTTAGAACGAAATGTCGATACACCTGACCCGTTGTAGCGAGCCGATGCAGCCGCAGCCAACAGAGGGCGCCGCCATTTTACCAATGTTATAAGTCTTAGGTATGACTCGGCCGAGGCGCGAACCAGCGACCTCCCAGTCTCAAAGCGGGCACCCTACCATCTAGGCTACTGAGCTGGTATCGTTTATTAAAGCAGTTAGCGCGTGTGCGGCACAGTTCTGAGGTCATGAGATCAAACCTTCCTTTGTGGAGTTGGCATGTTCTCCCCATGCTTGCGTGGGTTTCCTCCGGGCACTCCGGTTTCCTCCCACATCCCAAAAACATGCATGTAAGGTTAATGGGCCGGTCCAAAATTTCCCTAGGTGTGAATGAGCGAGTGAGTTATCAGTCTCTCTGTGCCCTGCGACTGGCTGGCATCAACCAGTTCAGGATGTCCCCTGCCCACTGCCCAAAGATAGCTGGGATGGGCTCCAGCACCCCCGCGACCCTAATGAGGATAAGCGGTGCAGGTAATGGATTGATGGATGTTTATTAAAGCACTTAAATTTACGTTGATTATTTTAATACATTTTAAAATAAATTTATTTTTATGTTGATTGGATAGACTTTGATAATTTGATGATATGATTGGTTGTTTGAAAAAAAAAAAATGACGTCGCTATAGTTACTGAGTACTTAAGTACTTTTTAACTTTTACTCAAGTAAATATTTGGATGACTACTTTTACTTCTTGAGTAATATTATTCTGAAGTAATACTAGTTTTACTTGAGTAATATATTTGGCTACTCTACCCACCTCTGATTACGACTAACATCACTTGTAAACAGGACGTTGTTATCAGTGAGAATAAAAGCAGTTCCAATTTCAAAATGGATTTTAATGTTAGAAGAAGGCGTGCAGTCCACTCACAGCGAGGAATTCTTTGAGGCGGTCCTCGATGCTTCCTTTGTGGATGGTAAAAAGTGCGGCTGCGATCTGGTTGATGGCTTTAGCCAGGCAGTGGATGTTGTTACAATGACCTGATGGGGGCAGCAAATGCAAACTTTTAGTGCAAGTTAGCGAGGTGGGGAAACATTAAAGGACAGCGTCAATGTGAAATAAAAACACCCACACACCAAGCATTTCTAGTACAACTAGGAGTGTTCAAATTTAATAACGTAAATGATTATTCTGCATGACTAAAATGTAAAAGCACAATTGCGCAAGTACAAAAGCTAAACTGAGGATAAGAAGTGGGATGAATTGTTACTGAAAATCCCACTAACTTCTTAACTCATGTTAACGATAGCTATGCATTTGTGCAACATTCAATTGTAATGCATTTAAATTACATGGCCTTCACATTTTTTGCGTTTCCTTATTCACCATTCACCCAATTTACATTTTTTACCCGACTCCTCCTAAATGTATAACCATGATTCACAGTTAAATAATGAATACAAGCAAATTGAAACATATATAAAACAATTCTCAGTAATCACAATTAGATATGACTGTTTCGTATATTCATATTTTAATAGCTATTTTTAAAAAATGGATATTGTTTACAGATGCCGCAGCCTGTCAGTCCGTAGCTATTGGTAGAATTTAGAAAGGTCATAATTGAGGGAATTTTACAGTTGTATCCCTTTCATTCTTTTAAATCACCAAGTTATTCTTTCAGTGTTAAGAAATGCCCCTTATGATTATCCATATACTCATTTGTATTTATTTAATCGTTGTATTAATTTGTTGGCATAATGTAGTCATCTTAGTCAATACATTGTTCTAAGTGGTGTTCATATTTACTTGAGTCTTATCAAACCACATGGACGAAGGGCGGGTGTGAAACTAGTGTTGTGGGAATTTTCCACTACCTTCAGTCTTCCGCCCCTTTACAAATGAGTGTCAGACATTTAGGAATGGAATTTGTGAAACCATTACAACCTTGTTCTGTACTCTCAAGCCCAGACCATTCCATTTTATTTACTTAATTAGTTTTATTGAAATCAAATTCGCAAACTGTTCACTCCAGGGTGTTGATTCGAAAACGCAAAGGAAGGAGAAGTCTGTCCTCCTTCACTTCTGTAGCCAGTTTAGGAAGTAACAGTGCAAAGGGCTAGCCATTTTTTGTTGTTTTTTTGACAGGGAAAAGGACAGATATCATTTAGGCAATTGACAGCGACTTGGAGTGACATTTAAACACACAATGACTTTGTTAGCGTGTGTGATATTGAGATGTGCTTGAAACACGGGACGCCCGCATACTGACAATAGTCTATTACGAGTCATTATCCTCTTCCAACGGCCCCTATTAACAATGGCGCCTTTCATTTCAAGGTTGTTAGCGCTGGCGCGTCTCAATGACTCCATCAAGAGGCTCTCGCTCCACAGAATCAACTTTCCTCAGTGCCGCCTTTTTACAATAATCATCTTTAATTAGCGCCGCCGAGTGGCGTGACCTTAACGTGGAAGTGAGCGGCCGAGCTGCGGTGTAATAAATCGATCACGGCCGGTTGGCGTGTGGCGCTGCCGCCTCGTGCCACTGGAGCAGTAAATGACATTTCCTGCAGCAGTCGCAACACGGTGCAGTCGCCACCCACTTTTATCTTTTTCTTGACAGGGCAACACACGAGCGGGCCATCCTTCGATGTTTGATTTGCAGCTTAATTAACTTATGATTTAGGGTTTTTTCCCCTTAATTTTGAAGAAAATCATTATCAAAGGTGTACGATTTCCTCAATTTTTCATAGTATTTAAAGTACTTGGGTCGTTTCATACATTTTTTTCAAACAACTTCTGCAAAAAAGTAATTTCTACCCCAATTGTCTGATGATTATGCCTGTTCTAAGTACATTTTCTTCTTTCTGATAGGTACACTGTAATATTTGACCACTACAGGTCACTGTATCATGTAGTGCAACCGAAAAAAGAGTGCTACAAAGTGTTCTTTCCTCCTTGACTGCTAAATATGATAAAATTATTTTGCTCATGACAAGAATTTGATTTTTTGCATTATTTAAAAAAAACGTCCATGTACTAGATCAGATACAGTTTATTAGGTATACATTTTTTTTTGTTTTAATGATAGCTCATCTAAGAACAATTACATTTAAAGTAAGAATTTTTTTTTGACATGTATAATAATTTGTTTTTTTTTGCAGTGTATAACAGAAAACAATGAATGCATCATTTCGTCCAAATCATTAGAAATTATTGTGCGTTTTTAAAATTATTATAATTTATATTATATTTTTTTCCAATAAGAAAATCAAAACATTTCTTCACACTTTCCACAAGACGAAAACATAATAGTCTCTTAAGTACTACACTTAGATGTCACTGTTTTCTAGAGATGCATCAAAACTCGATTATAAATTGTATATTGTACACAATACAGAGTAAACACTGATAGCAGAGCATGACATGTACATGACCTTTCGTGTAGAATATCAGTCAGCCCTGAAGGCATAGCCATGGACATACTTTCTATCAGTGCTTTGTAACGTGCCTTGGGTCAAGGCACATATCTACAGGCGATAAATCTCATGGACGTGACTGCACAAAATATGAGAAGTGGCAGTTAAGCAGGCCAAAATCCAGGTGTTGAGTTTAGGGTTTGCATGAAAATGGTTGGATATTGGGTGTGTTGTTGGTCTATTTAATATGCTCAAAACACCAACTTACCAACTATTTTTTGACTTATGGCCGTACTACCCTGACAACGCCTGATCTTGTCCAATTTTGGGGGTTGACTATTTTTTAAGCTTCGTAAATCCACAAAACCCTCAGGACACACTAATTATTTTTTCTAGTACAAAGGCCTTCATGGGAATGTTGACTCTTGCCAAACCAATCAACGATTCCTATCATGTCTCCTGGTTGTCTTTTAATTATAAAATGATTGCTCATTTTCATCCTTTTCACGAACTGAATTGTCTACAATTGCCCAACAAGTGTCTAGCTAGTAAGTTGTAGTACACCTTCACATGAATCGATTAATATTTGGAAAAAATCTATTCGTGTGCATACCTTCAATGGCAGGGCTGTACTGCGACATCACATTGCTGGCCAACGTAGGCAAGGAAACAGCCACAAACACCATCAGCAAGCATGCGATCTTGTACTCCTCCTCAGGACTGATGTTTTCTGCAGGCACATATCAAGACCAAATTATTTAGGGAAACTTGCCTTGGTGTGTGTTTGTGTCTTACCACTTTTTTGTGAAGACAGCGCCACCACCAGGGCAGGGTCAATTTCGCAGGGCAAACCGGCAGCAGAAGACAGCTCATAAACGTTCATGGCCACCTAGACACCCCCAAAATTTTTTTACTGACATTTTTAATAACCCTATTTTTTTTTTCTTTGGTGTGCCATGCAAGTACCTTCATGTCTGTTTCTCTGGGAATGTGGTCCTTGAAATCCTCAACTGAGCTGACCAGGAAGGGAATGTGGCACGATAACACCTGTAGAGAAACACAAATGTAAGTGCAACTAGCAGAGTATTAAATATTCGCCATCATACCAGCGAACTATGAGTGAGTAAAATAATGATTAGATTAATGGTGGGCAGTATTATCAGGTAAACTTGTCTGTTGTCATTTAGCAAAACACTGGTAAATTTAAAATAAAAATATTAGAGCAAGAATCACCGGTTTCCCATGACTATTGTTGTGCACTTGCTTTGGATAATGCAATCATTCGCGACCACTTGAAGTCATCTGTTGTTAGTCATCTAGGGAAAAAAGTCCAATGCTAAGTGTTCTTTCCTCCTTGAAAATTTTGTTACAATTTGATTACAGTGTGCTGTTATGTTTGATGAATTGAGCAAGTTATTGAATTTTGACTGCAAAGGGAAAATAAATGTTATTTCTTGATTCCTGCACTACTGCTGACTATCTGCCAGAATGGCAAAGTTGTTGTGACACTTTCTAGCCCTGTATTTGTGTGCCTTACATCTCTGAGTGCTTCTTGGGCCAGGGAGCGGAATGACAGGATGACTCCAATGATAGTCATCCTCTTGAGGACGCTGTCCACGGCTAAAAAAAAGAAAAATAGTCGCACATGTCACACTGAAAAACAACCCAAATATAATGTTTAATACCAAACATGCCTTAGTTTATATGGGGGTTGTGTCAATCATAAAAATTCTTATTTCCGTCGTCTTTCTTTGAAATAAGCAAGGCTCAAATAATAAACGAGCCAAAAAAGGTTAAAAAGAAAAGTGACGGCTGTGCCTTACATGTAAGCTTCTTGAAGAGCGCTGCCATGTGGTCGGGTTTGTCAAAGCTGGTTCTCATCTGCGTCAACACCTCCATATTCTCCACCACTAATTTCTGCACATATCACAAATGTTTAGAGCAAACGCAAAAATCTGAAGTTTGACGCATTACCCTGCGTGCTGCTCGTACCTTTAGCTCAGCCACCTGCGAGGAAATGTGCCACATGAGACTCTCACTTAGGAACTTCATGCCGTAAGGCCCCAGCAACTCAGACAGTGAACGCATCTCTGCCATAAAGCACAAATACCGTTGCCAATATGAATACTTGTTGTTTTTAAAGTATAGTCACATGTTTTATTAGAGGATTGTGAGCACTTGTACCTGAGATGTCTGAGTATTCCTCGGCATTAAAGGTAAGCTCATTTTCTGTGGGCAGGTTCACGAAGGCCTTCATGGCGGGAAAGTAAGCAATGTGTCCGTTGCTGACCTGCCTCAGTAATGTTTCAAGGTACCTGCACCACAGTTTCATAATTGACGACAATGGTTTCCAGGACAACAGAAAATATCATTTAAGTGAACACCACTTTCACTGTTCAAATAATACTTCGCTCGAGCTTTGTTGTTTGTGCACCACTTTTATATCTAAAATGTGACAAATCACTTTTCAAAGCTGACGGACAGAATTGTTCTAAATAGGTTTACATGTAGGGAATAGTCAGATTAAGACTGGACCAACGGCCTAGTTCCAGGCATACAAACACGTACATTTATCCGAATATGCTAAGAGGGTTAAGATAGTCCATTCACAAATAGAAAACTTGTTTATGTAAACTTATTCGGTTTATCCACTGCCTTATGTACATTCTCGATTTCTTCTTAAACTACTTTTTTCTTCTTTTTTTAGGATGCCGGCTGCTACAAAAATCTAATTAAGATGCTTAATCTGGCTTGATCCACTCAAGAGACCTAGCACAAATTGATAGATTTCTCCGCGACATTATTATTATTATTTTTTTTGCCACCACGGTAGACATACTTTTCTGGCAAGCAACGTATGAGCACACCATGTCAATACTAGAGGTATTGCAATGTAGAACTTTTGAGGAAACAACAACTGTACTGTATTGATTGTCTTGAAAGGCATTAATGAAGTTGTCTTTTATTTATTCTAAAAAGTTATATGTGGAAACAATGTCTTTCTGAAAAGTGAGGTCAGTAATGCTTTGCCCATATCAATTAGGTTACTTCAAAACGCCCAGTGTATGGTGTTCTCTTGTCACTAGTCATCTAAATGTATTATTCTGATTTGTCCAACGTTCTTAACACCCAATTTCTGATGTCAAATCAGATTGTTACCTGCTTTTAAACATATCCACTTATAACAATGTAAATTTAAAATACTCAGACGACACAGCCATTCTTGCACTCCTATCTAACAGGCAATCCATCTTGGACTACCATAACACTATCAAACATTTCACAGATTCATGCACAGCAGCTGACTTTGAAATCAATATCAGTAAATCAAATGAAAAATGGTTCAAGCCCCCCCTGAACCCAACACCCCATCATCATAAACACACAACCAGTTGAAAGAGTGGACACCTTAAAATACTTGGGAGTAACACTTTTGATCAGCATTCCACAGATATTAAAAAAAAGAGTCAACAAAGACTGCCTGTCACCCGGAAACTAGAAGAACCATACGTTCCACCTCACCTCCAGTTACTACTGTACCAAAGCATTGTTAAACCATCCTCTTGTTCAGCTCCATGGGTCTTTTTACTAAACTCTCTGTCATGAACCGGACCAAACTCACACGAATCACTTACACAGTAGCTATAACCATCAACCTACTGACATCCATCCTCTCAGACTTAAATAGCATGTCCATCATCTGAACGGTGAACACAATAGTCCAGGATAGGACTCAACCAATACACCCATACATCATCCTACCCCCGTCAAGGCGCAGATTCAGGACAATACGATTCAGGAGGACCCACCTCGGGAAAAGCCTGATCTATTACCCTTCTAAACAACGGACGCAGCTGACCCATCCTTTCAGTCTTTCCTCCTTGTCCCACTGTCATATGTTTTTCATTCTGCAATTTTTGCAATGATAATGCCTGTTTACCCTCGTACAGTCGATGGAAGTTTATTTCCCTAAGGGGACCAATAAATAAAATCTAATTTACAATACCTACTCATCTTTCTACCCAGATAAAGCACCCTTATCCTTTATAAAAGGAAAAAAACATTTATCTGTTAAAATGGAACCATAATTAATGCTGCATAAAGCTATTACATGCCCAATTATAAAATGTTATGTCTAATTGAATGTGCTCTAGGGTTTGCAGTTCTATTACTATCACGCCGCATCAGATCAGTTTGTGGGGCACTTCCTTGGAATGTATTATGGTGTATATTTTCTCAAGTTCAAGCTGTGTTAAAAATTGGTTTACATAAAATCATACACTCGTTGATTTTGTTGCATTTAATAGTAGGTTTGATTCAACAAGCTTGCGTTGCAAGTCAAATAGTGAATGTGAAAACATGAAGATGATATGCATGTTGGAAACGCTTTGAGACTGACCAGTTGGTGTAAAGGCTGGTAATGGTGGGCTCGCCGTGGCTGTCCAAATGTTGCGTCTGCTGCAGCAGGACATTGTTAAAGACCCTCGTAATGTCGATGGTGACGTAATTCTCAATGGACTGCAGCACTGTCATGTACGCCCGCACGCTCGTCAGCAACTCGCTGGGCTTGGCGATCTCCTGAGTAGCCTGGTTGTACATGGTCATGCCCACTATAGACCTGGAAGATGTTGATTCTGGTTAAATGTGAAAGCTTTTTTTCTACAGCTCAAAGTGACAATGGTGTACACATGTACTGTTTATATAGATTCTAGAGGTCCAAATGTATTACATTTGTATTCCTTATACAATCCAATTCCATGACAACTACCTGTTAGTAGAATAGTAGATCCTTACTTGGTAAACCGGATCTCCAGATGGGAAGTGAGGTACTCTCTCGGCGTAAATGTGTGCTCCCACACTGCCAAGTTGGGAACATAGTTGATGGAGAAACAGAGTTCCGAAAGTGCCGTATGCAATTTGTCCAGACTGGGGTAAAAAGACACAACAGATGAAGGAAGAAATTCGCCATCAGGATGAAGTGTAAGAGTATGCTTACTTTGTGACAAGTAGTCTGTTCTTCCTCATGCTCTCCACTCCTGGTTTCTCTCTCTCTGGTTCGCCCTTTTTTCCCGTGGCCTTCTTGCTCTTTTTGTTGACCGCCTGGCTGATGGTTTTGGCACAGTGTTTGGGAAGCAGCTGTCAGCAAAAGGGAAAAAACGGAGGGTCATTTGGACAGATGGAATAACCTTGTCAGGTCGGCCGTAAATGATTTTTGAGTGCTGATTTGGTTATCGCATGGCTAATTAAGAGGTTTTTACATTGTTTGAACATAAGGACCAACATAAATGTGACACAGGGAATTCTTTTTAAAGGACTGACTAATCCCTTTACAGCATGTGGACTTCTGCTGTCTTTATTGTGGCTTATTTGCTTGTGGAATATAAAAGATGGACATTGTGATTATGGAGTTCGCTTTACTTACACATCTCCTTTAGACATTGAGTAACAATATTTATATTTTTTCCTTGCATTAGGTGCAACGGCCATTGCGACAGATGGGAGTGAAGGACTCACATAAAAAAGATACTTGTTAAAACACACAATGTAATCAGGAAAGTCTGCATTGTATTATGTTTTGTACTTCTCACTGTTATAAAATTCCCTCAATTACATTTGTAAAAACCTACTCAGAAATATTGACAGTTGCAATGGCAAACAGAAAAATGTTGGACACGCCAAAAACCCAGTTCCCCTACCTGATCACTGAGGGTACATTGTTCAGTGCAGATATCCGTAATGAGGTTTCGGGCTTGTTTGGCCATCTCATCCAGAAACATGTTACACAATGACAAGCTGCGGTCTCCTATGTGGTGGCGCTGCAGGGATGAGGCAAGGACATAAAATAACATTAGGACAACAGATGCAACGTGCCACACTCACCATATTGGGACTTTGTTTTTTGCTTACCTCCTCGGGACAAAGCTCATGTGTGCAGGACATAAAATGTGTGCAAAGCAAAGGGAAGCATACGGAGTGTCGGCTCTGCGAGGGAAGCTCCAAGCACTGCTGGAACATCTTTTCGAATGCACGGCTGTAGAAACTGCACACAACACACAGTTGGAAATTAATAAACAGGAAGTAGGTTTGAATCTAATAGCATCAAACATTTAAAAAAAAAAGTAGAATCAGCTTGATGTCGTTAAAGATTTAATCTTGCCAGATTTGCCATTGGTTACTTACATCCAATGTACGACTAAATCACAGAACAAATCTATTTCCAAATTGTTGTTATTATTTTTTTCCGCATCGCGTCCAATGATTTAAAACAAATTAAAGTACCGCTAAATTTGTATCCTCAGGGACCTACTAAAAAGAAAAAGGCAGCCATTTGCCAGAACACTAACCTCACCCAGCGCACAGACAAAATAATCGCATTACACATAACAAAAAAGTTGACTTACAACAAAATCTAGCAACAAAGGACAAAAAATACTCAAAGAACTAAAAATAATGAAGAACAGTAGTAGCTCCTATTTGTAATTCTCTGTAGTTTCATAGTAGTGAGCACCAAGTATATATGCAAGCTCACCAGAATATAGACAGATCAGATGTCTCCACTAGCATCTCCACCAGTGAGTCAACCATTTTTGTGTGGAAAATGATTGTGTTCATCATTTTGCCAAGCTCCTTGTGGTCGGCAATGCCAAGACTGGCTTTAGACACGCTGGTATAAGCCTGTGCAAAAAACATTGGGTAAAGATCTGTTATGTTCAGATTAAATACCGTTATTTTGAGGATTATTTATTTAAAGCGAGGCGATTATTCCAACCTGCAGCCGAAACCAGTCAAGCCTCATCCCTCTAAAATCAAACACCTCTCCATCCTCAACTGCAAAAGACAATTTACTTTCAGTTACACACCCATCAAAGGAATCATATAAGGTTTTGAGCCAAATAATTTCGGGGTCGCGAGTTCCACTGCGCTAACCTTGTTTGACGCTGAGCGAGGTCATAGTGTTGACAAATGAAGACATGATTATGGACTCATCCTCTGGACACACAGACAAGTTCTGGAAAACGGAAAAAAGGGGGTCCAGTTAAAAATGATGAAAAAAATGGAACACAGATAATTTTCCCGTCTTTAAAGAGTAAACATACTGAACTCAGACATCTGTGATTGATTGTATTTGTTAGGTTTGTCACAAAAGGAAAACCATCAAGTACAGGGGGTGTGTATTACCTGCACTAGCTCGTTGAGTACCACAGCATCGAAGCCGGACAGGTACTGCACGTAATACCGCTGCATGACGGGGCCGTATTTCCTCACGTGGGCTCGCAGCTCCTCCATGTAGAAAATCAACTCTGCAATGTGTCTGGGAAGCAAGACATAATATTCCGTGTTATTGCATACAAGCGTGGACATTCTTAATCATGCGGAATGCGTACTTGTCAATGAAGTCGTCGGTGCTTTTTTTCTGGATGTTGTCAGCGTGACGCAGCAACCAGATGATTTCGTCTCGAGCGAAAGACAACGCCATAAAAACAAACAGTGCCTAAAAATACACCAAATCAATTAGATCTCTCAATATATATTTGAACCGTGTCTTTGTTGATCAGCTTTGTCGCAAGTTGTGACTATGGAGACAACGGAGTAACCCTCTACTAACAAACATATCTATTAAGGCAATGAACCGCTCTCATAACAAAAATTTGCATTCCTGAATGAAAAAAATATTTGGTTAAACTTTTCAAAATCCACATGCGCTGCTACATGACATGGCAAGAAATTGAAAATGGACCAGAAACCTGCAGAACAATTCGAGAGAAAATGTGATGGAATTGTGACAGCTTTTATGAGACAAAAAGGCCTTTTAGGAAAAAAAATACAGACAAAAACAAACGTACTCTTTTACAAAACTTCGGGGAACTGAAGCGATTAATGATGGTGAAGAGAGCAGTATATAAGAAAAATGAAATGCAAAACGGAAAAATACCCCAAAACTGAAAAAGGATAATCGGCCCCTTCATTCATCATCTAAATTTCTTTCTTGCCTAACAACCACAGAGGTATAAAAAAATGAACTCTTTGATGTAATGCACTTACAGGTTTTACCGTCTACATTTATAAAAATGAAGTCCGATTTTGGAAGACTTGGAATGGATTGGGCAATTTACATGTACAATGTCTTTCTTATTAGGAAGATATCAGTATACAAGACAGCTTTCAGAAGGAATTATTTTCGTAAGTAGAGGCAGCACTCCAAGGGTATGAGATAAGACTACCTTTGGACCCAGCAAACCCGGCTGGTCCGCTAAGACAGTGGCCAGCTCCTTGAGGGCGGAGCGAAGAAACTTGCGGCGCTCTCGGTGCATGGAGCCTCTGAGGAATCGGGAAAACAGAAGGTGGAAGTCAGCGTGGAGAATTGAAACGTGCACCCACCGCCGGTTTACACCCAACATTGACACTTTGAGGACAATCCTCGCCAGACACCAAAGTGAGTAAATGACAGCCATAGCAAGAAGAATCAGAACAAAGATGAAAGCCGCAGACAGATTAAGTACGGAGGATGAAATCTGAGGAAGACAGAGAAGGAACAAAGAGGAAAAAAGGACGGCAAGACAAGACGTCTGAGTCACCCGAGAGAGATGATATGAGCGGGTCGCAAAAACAGAAAAGGAAATGGAAATGGGGGAAAATGTAGGTGACTGAATAAATCAGTTTGGTAAGTGCGAGGGAAAAAAAAAGATGAGACGATGGCACTTGGGAATTGAGTGTGAACATACGCGTGAGACAGGGCCTGTTCCTTGCACTCTCTGATGTCATTGATGCGCTTGTTGTACCTAAAAAAAACACACAAGGAGAATTGACTTGAAGGCTTGTTTGGTCATACAGAAACCGATTGAGAAATCATGTTGAGAGATGATTTTAAAAGATGTAGGTTGTCAAATAATTACCCGGATAAAGGGCTGTGTTTAGCTTTTACAAAAAACGACTGCAGTTACCCAATTTTCCTTTCTATAGGACGCACCTTGAAACCCCAAATTGGCCATAAATGTGAAATTCTGCCTAGTATATCGCTGCGCATGATATTCAGCATAATACGGTAGATTAGTTTGGAATTGCATATGTGTGCGTTACTATACAAATAACGCACGGGGTTTGTATACTACCGTATTTGTGCAATGATTGAGACGTTAAAAATCATCGCTGACCATAATCGCAAAGCATTGTATGGAACGGCAATTAATCCCGGATCCTGGCGATGAGAGTGACAACACTTACTCATTAGCCCACCAATGATACGGATGCTATACAAAAAGGCACATGGTTTGATCTCATTATCAAACAATTTTTACTCCTGATGTCAGAAACGAACATTAGAGAAAAGAGAAACAGATATGTTCGTCTGAATTATATATATATATAAAAAACGCAAAGTCCGGTTCATCATCAGATACAACAGAGTTTTTCCCCTCGTTGTGCTTTTTGCAATTAGTCTAGTGGTCAGGTTTGGGCATTCCCACCGCCGCGACCCGGGTTTTATTCCCGTTGCACTCAATGTTTTGCGATTTTGGTCAGCAACATTTACAGCCTGATCAATCACTGCACATATAACATTACGCATTTTATAAACAGGAATGTGGTAGAGCGCCTAATGTAATTTTATTGTATGCGCCTGTTGCTTTAATTACATGCATCTTATGGTCAGGTGTGCCTTATATAGGTCTATTAAAAAAGACTATTTTTAGGTGGTGCGCTATATAATCTTTTGCGCCATATGGTGCGGAAAATACGGTATTTGTTTTTTCTCATATTAGACTTTGATTGGCGGGAATATTGCCCAACTCCTCAGGGCTTTGAATTGCACTCCCAGTGTCTCTTTTTACCCTCGAATGTTGACAAAAAGGTCCTCTGCAGCTTTGTGGATATGGAAGACTTCATCCCTGAACAGGCAGAGACAGGTGGAGCTCTGAAGTGCCAACTTCCACACAGACAGTGCACCTGCGTCACTGTTCAGTACCGCGTGACACAAGATGAAACCAACTGGGCACAAGGAACAAGAGCAAATTAATCCGAAAGCTCGGTGGATACAAACATGTCTTGACTACTTACAAACGATCCATTTTTCCATCGCATCCAGAGATAGGTATTCACAGGGCATCTAGAAAGAGAAGACATGTTTGCAACCTTATCTCTGCTTGAAGTAATTTAAGTAAACTGTGATTTGGACCCACTCACAGTGTCTGACTGTGCAGGATTGAGCATAGTTGAAGGAGCAGAGATGAGCGAAAGCAGCTGAGCGTTCCTCCACTGGTCTGCGGAAAGGTTCCTTCTGGGGTACACCATCTGGAGGCTGATCAGAGCGTCCGACAGAGACTGCACCAAGAGACAACCGCAAACTTTCAACATATCTTCACTGAAGACAATTTAACATTGCTGTATTTTACTTTATAAAGGCTCATAAAAACTTTTGTTGAATGAAGTGTACACAAACTGAGATCCTGGTCTCTTTTAAGTGACAATTTGGAGAGAAAAGTTCTTTCTTCCACCCATCGGCAATTTTTGATCGACCGTGAACTGTACGAATATGGTTGTTGTATTTTATTTGAATCATAATTATATTAACTTATGTTCATGAAATCATTTACGGCTTTCTGTTTGGTGCACATGCAGTCAAGAGAAACCTGAGAGTGCAGCTTTGAAATGCACTTAGTAAATTGAAGTGAATAAGTGTATTACATTTAATCCAGTTTTATGACATGTCTTAACAAGAGTTTAACGTCAAACATTGGAACTTCAACTTTAGTCAACTAGGTATGCCATTAGTTGATTTAATTTTGTTTCATTCATTTTGTTCGTGGTAAACATTTAATGCGACATTATCAAGACACATTTTCAAACACTATTTGAATTTAAAAAAACGTCTTCATCTTAAGTGTAAAACGTTGTGGCATTACCAGTAAATTGTATCATCAGTATTCCAAAGTAAGAACCCTTTTCATAATCTGAAATAAATGGCATTAGTGCACCCCTTGGGAGTCTGTATCTTTTAGAAAATCCATCACAACTAGATGTGAAAATAGCTTTTTATTCCACAGCTAGGAAAAGAATCAATGATTCATTTGATTTAATTGAGACTACCTTGCCGTGTGGGACAAATTCCTCCATCAACTTCTTCAGGGGGTTCTCATAATCCACTATCATTTGGCCCAGCCTGGGGTACTCACGGTCACTGACACACGCACACACACACACACACACACACACACAGAGTCAGATTTACACACACATATTAGAAGTCACATAAGTGAATGTGATTAAAGTCTTGAATGTGTTTTTTTTCACCTGGCTCCGTGTGTCATCTCATGAGCATAGTTGTACAAGCCAATGATGGCTTTTCTCTCTTCAATGCGTGACAATATGATCATGAGCGTAGTGTAAGTCACCACCAGGTCTAGATAGTTTTTGGTCAGATCAAAATTCACCGTCTGAACGAAAACAAAATCCATCAATCGTGAGACAGAAGATTCATTTTAGAGATGAAAGATCACTTACAATGTCAAAGAAAACTTGGCACACGTCAATGCTGTTGAGGAGTTCACACACGTGGTCCTGTTGAAGCATAAAAATGTGTCCATTATAGCATTCTGAAAAACATCAACGGCTAAATATGTAGCTGAGGTGACCTCTAACCTTAAATTCCATCACATCTACAAAAGTAAAGTAGTAGAGAGCCAAGTTCTTGAGAATTTCTGACTTCTCCTTCTGCAGCTGAGCCAGCTGTTGCTGTAACATCACATTCGAGTCTTGAGATCAGAATCAATGCACACAACCTAACCATAATGGACTTCAACACTTTATTTCATTAATTCATTAATAATTTAAAAAATATATTCATAAAATGTATGGAGGCTACAAAAATATGTGTGAGGCAACATTCATAAAGTCAAGCAAAACCCTGTATTGTGTGCAGTTGGGGTTTTAATCTGGATACTGGACTTTGATGTTTGTGGTTGTGCTGTTGTTTTCATCTGCCCTTGATTTTAGGTTTAACGGTCAGTGCTGCAACTGCCTGAATACAGTCAAACCTTTCTCACCCTAAGTGACCGTTACGTCAGGATGGCCACCCTATATAGCTCCTCACTCTGTGACATATATAAGAGGACCAGTATTTATATTCGGATGCTGCATTTGATGAGAAATATTAATCTGTTTGCACACGCAGTGTAAAACAACTGCATATTGCTTCCAGAGACAATAAGTAGATTAGCTAGACTACAGGATGCAAGAAATAAGAAATAATGTGGCCAGCCA